>NC_089594.1:82650192-83370192 GCF_019320115.1 Miscanthus floridulus | reverse complement strand
GCGTCCTTCGAGTAGATTCATTAAGTTACCGATCTTGCTGATGTTTTTATTGTCATTAGTTTCAGCAATATCAATCTGCCCGATCCTTTTTAGTCCATCGTTTATTTTGCTACATTGCGATGGTTCTTACTTTAAATGATGGATTATGTTTCATCGGCTGTTTTGCTTCGATCTTGGTCGTGCATAGTATGCGGTCAAGGCATGTCTGATCTTGAGAAGGTTTACTAGCTAGTTGAATCTGGTTCATAGCTCGCTATTATGGATGTATCGATCCGGTCGACCCCCACTGTTAGTACTTTAGATCGAAGGATACTAGCCGGTAGATTTGCTTTCGACCAGGCATGACCCTGACTATTTGCTATGCCCGCATCGGCTAAATAGCCGATCGCCTATGCCTTAAACGCCTATAATGTGTCTCCAGGATTCTGTTAAATGTGAATAGATCTGTTTATTTTAAATGGTTGATTTGTTGTCTTTATCAAGGCTGCCATCGATCCGGTCGACCCCCACTATTAAAGATAGCAGGTTAGGTCTAATGAGTTTATAGGTCCGTCCTTGTTAAATAGTCGATTGTTCACATGTTGTAGTCCCTCTTCTACTTGAATCGGCTATTTCAGCCGATTCGCTTGAGCTTTCACACGTATAGCGTGTCTTTTAGAAAACCTGTCAATGTATAGACGGTTTTATGGATTCTTCGGTTTTAGTTTGTTATTATCATCATAGCTGCCATCGATCTAGTCAAACCTCACTGTTGATGGTAATAGATTAGATTCAGAGCGTTTGTAGATCCATTTGTACTGGACAGTCGATTTGTTTGCATGTTATATCCTTTCTCGTTAGATTCATCGGCTGAATGCTTTACACTGGTAATATCCACCTAGCTGATGATTTTATTTACATCTGTGTGTATTGTACTTGTCATCATAAAAACAATCGCAATCCACGAACTTTACAGTCCTTAAAAGCCGATTTCTTCGTGTATCGGTTGTTTAGTCGGTTTTCCCGTCTGGCTGCTCCCGAAGCGGCACACTTGAAACTGTGTGGATAAAAACCAGCATGTTCCATCTTAAATTACTGATAAACTCTCTCTTCTTGTCAATTACAGGTAAATTTGACTGGCACACCTTCGAGAAGGAGCAAGGAGATACAGCACCGATGTGATGCAGCAGGGAAGGAGGAAGCTGTGTGATTGGACTTGGAGAAGAAGAACACAGAAGTTGGGAGAGGCAAACACCAACCAACATTTGATATATGGCCTGTTCCATATTCTTCAATGCAACAATGGCAAGGCCTGGATCTCTTAAGTCACAATAACAGTATTACCACAAATGTGACAATGACTACTCATACACTTTAATAAAACTAGTTATAGCGGATTAGCTGGTTGCAAGCTGCACATACTACCTGGATTAGCGAACGCCTCAGCCAACCGTGGAAGGACATTGAGCAGCGCAATCCTGAATCCGGTGGAGCATGGCCACTCCTTACTACCCTCCGTTGGATGTAGAAAAACGAGTTGTAGTCCCGGTTCTCAACCCCCTGTAATCCTAGTTTTGGAACCGGGACTATGAAATCAGGACTAAAGGTCTTGATTTTTAGTCCCGGTTCCTCCAACCGGGACTAGAGGTGTTTATTGGGTAAAAAAAAAGTTGCAGCTGCGGAGATTTGAATCTACGACCTCCCACTTCAGCTCTTGCACGCGTTACCATCTCACCTACCACCACACATCTTACTTAGATAAGATACTCTTTCCTTTTAAATTTAGTTTGGAGACACCTTTAGTCTGGGTTTGAGACATAAACCGGGACTAAAGGTACCTTTAGTCCGGGTTGGTGTCTCAAACCGGGACTAAAAGTCACACTTTTAGTCCAGGTTCGTGTCTCAAACCGGGACTAAAGATTCTCGCACTTTTAGCCGTTGGGCAGGGACATTTAGTCCCGGTTGGAGCTACCAACCGGGACTAAATGTTTCTCTAGTCCCGGACGCGAAAAATACTAGGACTAAAGCCAAATTTCAAAGTAGATCAAAGATCGTTTCTCTACTAGTGATTCCCCTCCTCGTCAAGCATGCCGACGAGGCAACCCTCCCAGTACACCTCACACGCCCTGATCACATACTGCCCACGGTGGCAAAAGTGGTCTCTGACAAACTCATCGAAACCCACAGGCGGCCGACGCAAGAGGTGGAGCATGGTCTGGAGGCTTTGCAGGAAGGTGCTCTCACTGTATGGGAGCTCGTTGCGTTGACCCATCGGTGTGCTGGCCCGAGCCCAGGCGGGCTCATTGTAGTAGGGCTGGGCAGTGAGCACGAGGCCCTGGATGGAGACGATGACCTGGAGGATGGTGGATGCCTCCGGCGACCAGAGCTCATCTTCGTCTTGGCCGCCGAAGGTGTTGAGCAGGCTGAGGCACATCGTACCGGAGGGGTAGAGGATAGGGTTCACGTGCAGGCCAAATGAGCGGTAGTTCACCAGCGGCGGCTCGGTGGCACTACTACAGGATGGCCTTGTTGTCCCGGGCGGTAACGGCCTTTAGTCCCGGTTACCGCGCCGGGACAACGATCCTGAGACTAAAGGTGGAACCTTCAGTCCCGGGTCATCGAGCCGGGACTAAAGGCCCTCCAGCCGAGCAAACGTGGCTGCACCCTTTAGTCCCGGTTGGTAACCCCAACCGGAACTAAAGGTTCCTTTTCTTTTTCTTTTTTTTTGTTTAATTTGTTTTCAGTTCAGTTACACATATTTGTTTAATAAATAATATGTTTTTATGTACGTATTCTATGCTACTAATATAAATACACGCACGCATATAATTACATCTAATTCTCATCTCGAGCATTATTATATTCGAATAAAGTCTGAAACTATATATATTATAGATATATATGTATATATACAACACTTTTATAATCTTGTTCTCGAAAATAACGATATCAATAAACATTTAATTTACATCATTTATTCCTTAGGATCAAAGTAGAACTCGTCGTTGGGATTTAGCACTTTTTCTAGAAGAAATCCTACTATTGACTCTTGAACTGCTTTCAGATGGTCTTTTTGCATGACCCTTTGTTTCAACCATTTAGTCTTGCATTTGAAATAAAAGGAATAGTATTAATATATATATATATATATATATATATATATATTCATTTAAAAATAAATAAAAAATTGATATATACGTACTCTAAGGACATCTTCAGGAGTTCTTCTTATGTGTGTAGTGATAAATTCACAAACGTAGTATCCACACAAGTTATTACCTCGTTGCTGCCGCAAACACCACTGTACGAGAAGAAGATTATTCTCATCATCTCACATGTAAATTGAAGTACAATATAGTAATTAAACACGTGGGGAAGTATATATAGTACAACTTACTGGTATTTCAACTACATTAAGTGGTGCCTTGCAATCCTTGCGGTGTTGCCGAATAAACTCTTTCCAAACCCTGTGTGACCAATAATGTACGATCGTTAATAAATTATGGCAAAGTCTATTCAATAATAGTTGTGCGCGAGAGATCAAAATTACCCCTGGATAATGTCTATCATATCTTGGTATAGTGCCCGCTCTTTTCTCAACGAGTCCAAGATTACTAACCGACTTGAGTTTAACTCAATGACAATGAGTATCCAGTGAAACCTGCATTGGTTTATACACACATGTACATGCATATAAGTTGTATTGATATTACATAAAATGTGTAGACTATATTATTATTAACACTTACTCAAAGTTGTACGGGAAAAGTATTGTTGTCTTGTCGTGCTGCTTCACGAAGAACCTCATGATATTCTTATGTGCTTCAGATACCCACTACTCCTTGGCAATAATATTGGTTTTGAATACGATATAAGGATCAATGAAGCCAACACTAGTGTCTTGTATTCTTTGGAGCTCTGACATCTGGAATCTATATATAAATATAAGTTACATGTGAGGATAATTATATACACGTACGCATGCATGGAAGTGAGTTTATTAAATAAAAGTATGAATCAATTACAAACAAAAGGAGCTAATGATTGATTTGTCCAGAGCGTCCATGTGGTATAGTTGATGCAATTCTTCAAAACTAATATGTAAGATGTCATCGCCATGAAAGTAATGATGGTCTCTAAATCTGACAAAGATCCACTCCTCACCCCTGCCACACGCCTGCATGTACCACTTGTTGAGCAAGTACATTTGCGTACCCAATTCATTCAGAGCCGCAGGGTTGTACAGACTTTTGCCAAATTTATAAGTCTTCTAGGTATCAACTTCCAGGTTCTGGATTGGAGCTTTGCCCATCAATTGATCCAAGGTTAAACCAGTTAGTTCAAAAAAAGCATTAAGGTCTTGAACCGACACTTCTCTAGAGTTGTCTGGTCGATAGACTTCTATGTTGGAACCATATTCATTAGCAACAACAAGATTTTGCATTGGTTGCTTCTGTTGTCCGAGCTGTGGGACATCCTTCCCTGATGCTCTTTTTCTTTTCTTATCTACATCATGTGACTTCATGAGGGAGCGGACATAGTCTGATAGTGGCGGAGGCTTACGAACTTTAAGCATCTTTTTCTTGTGAGCTTCGACCTTCTGCCTCAGCAGATCTCGTGGTATGTAAAAGTACGGCTTCTCCTTAAGCTTCGCTTGTCTCTACTTTTGGATATCTATAAAAAAATCTTTCACTTTTTTGTCTTCTTCAGCTGCTATTTGCTCATCAGTCTTTTTAGGAAGTATTTCTTGA
The DNA here is from genome assembly GCF_019320115.1 of Miscanthus floridulus. Classification (NCBI taxonomy): domain Eukaryota; kingdom Viridiplantae; phylum Streptophyta; class Magnoliopsida; order Poales; family Poaceae; genus Miscanthus; species Miscanthus floridulus. The sequence continues at coordinate 83,365,462 of NC_089594.1, read as the reverse complement.
GAAATAACTCTTTTTTTCGGGGTCTTCTTTGTCGCCGGGACCTTAGACGTCTCTATAGTGCGTCGCTATGGAGGGGGTGGGGGCGGTGTTGGAGACCGGCGTGGAGGCGATGAGGCCGGTGTTGGAGACCGGCGTGGAGGCGTTGGAGATCGTTGTGGAGGTGGTGGGGCTGGTGTAGGAGTTGGAGATCATTGTGGAGGCGATGGGGCCGGTGTAGGAGTTGGAGATCGCTGTGGGGATGAAGTCGTCTCGCCCCCCGCGACGCTGTGATGAGATGGGAAATGAATGATTGGGCCAGGCTGGGAGGAGACCCTGCTACAAAAACAAGTTGTGAGTCAATTATTTTTGAAGCCAATATAAAATTAATGGAAAATAATATTTCATTCACTTTCATTCGTACCTAGGGTGAGGTAGGGGAAGCGGTGGCGTCCCAGGAATGATGATGAAGCATTTGCGCCATTGAATAAATGTCTTCTCTGCTTCTCCTAGTGTCTTCTCCCCATCACCACCTTCAATGTCAAGAGGAACATTGATGTAACCTTTGAGCACTCTATCGACCGAGACGCTAGCATATCCAGGTTGAATAACTGACCAATGGATTCTTGGTGTCTTCGTTTGGTCTATTGGAGATACAACCCCGATAGCCACCGTGATTGATGCATTATTACCATCTAGAATGTATAGCTCACATGTTGTTAGAGGCTCGGTAATGTCATCAATAGGGAAGCGCAACCCAGCATCATCTTGAATAACTAGCAGCTTCGTGGAAGCACAACTGCTTTTCATCTGACCAACGGGGCTAATGGTGACTCTCGGCGTTGATTGCGATTGCATTTGACTCATTGCTAGCTGCACTTGCCTCTTGATCTCCTCCTGCATTCTTGCCTCAAGAGATTTTTCTCGTTCATGTGATTCAAGCAATGCTTGTCATGACTCATTAATAAATTGCTCCAATACACGGATTTGGTCTACCTCCTCATCCTTCTTTCTCTGGCGGCTTCTGTAGGTATCCTTGTCTGCTGGGAATGCTTGTAGCCACGGAACCACCCCATAGCCTCTTGTTCGACCACCGTGTTCGGGACTCTCTAGGGCATATGTCAATTCATCCTTCTCTCTGTTGGGCTTGAAAACACCACTATCAGCTTCTTCCCTAGCACGAGCTAGTCTCTGTGTTGCTCTCTCAATTTTTTGACCGAAAATTAGCTTGCCAGTGTCTGGGTCTAGGCTTCCCCCGTGAGCGTAGAACCAATTCTTCGCACGTTGAGGCCAGTTCTTCTCTATTGTTCCAGGTATGATTCCCTTGGCAGTAATCTCTGCTTCTAGGTTCTGCCACTTGGGAATAGCACTCCTATAACCACCTGATCCCATGCGATGATGGTATTGTTTCTATCGGGCATTCTACCGATTCCTCATCACACGTTCCTCACTCTCTTGAGATGTCTTGTATTGTACGAAGTCATCCCAATGGGACTCCAACTTGACAAATGCCTTAGCATTGAAATCCGGCGTATCATTCTTCAAGATAAACATTTTATACAATGTCTTCTTCCAACTCTGGAACAATGTTGTCATCTTCTTCATTGTCCAATCCCTCACTAGCACCTTCAAAGCATCATTTGCTTGTAATGTGAAATGTTGAGTGATATCTCTCCAAGCTAGGTTCTTGTCACGATCAGATACAAAACTAATATTAGGAGCGGATATCTTCGGCTTCCATTCACGAGCACTAACTGGGATCCTATCTCTTACAATAAACCCACATTGATTGACATATGTCTGAGCATGTAGTCCCAATGGTTTGCCGGTGTCGGTGTCGAATTTTGATATTATGAAATGGCCCTCTAATGGCTTTTTTGGCCCTCGGACTTTCCTACTCTTGCTGGTGGTTGATGTAGATCCAGAGACCAGCTACATGAGTAGAAACACAACGATTAACAACAAATATACGTATGCATGCATCTATAAGAGATGATAGATAATCGAATATACCGCGCCAGTATTTTCTTGCGCGACAATTTGTTGATCTTCAACCACCGGGATATTTAGGATATCCTCATAATCAGCAAAGTACTGACTCGTGTCATCTACATCCGCATTGGTGCCGGCGTTGATAATATCCGCCATTATGTCATCATTCAAGTTATCATCCGGAGCAGCCATTTGTATCTTCAAGATAACACATAGATAGAATTACTATGGCACATAACATAAGTACATGTGATAACACATATAGAATTACTAAATCCAATTAAATATAATAACACATAATATTTCATAAGGATAAACAATAATAAGGTATAGGCTTTGGAATCGAATCAAAAACACTTTCGATCCAAAAACATGGAAATAAGTACATGTATATATACATATAGAATGATACAATTTTCTCTCTCTCTCAACACATAGAAATAAGTGCATATGTATATATCTCTAGATATGCATGTGATAACACATAGAATGTCTCTCTAGATACAATTTTCTCTCTCTCTCAACACATGGAAATAATTAAGTACATGTATATATACACATAGAAATAATTAAGTACATATATATGTATACATATAGAATCTCTCTCTAGATATGCATGTGATATAGATAGAATTACTAATAAAATATCCAAGTGATATATAGATAGAATTACTAAAATAAAATATGCATGTGATATAGAGATAGAATTACTAATAAAATATGCCTGTGTCAATTACTAAAACAAAATTAAATCTAACATATATATAGAGAGAGATAGAATATAATTACTAAATCCAATTAAATAAAATAACACACATATATCTAGATAGAATTAATTACTAAATCTAATTAAACCTAACATATATACATAGATAGAATTACTAAATCAAAATTAAATCTAACACATATATAGAGAGAGATATAATAATAATTACTAAATATATCAAAAACTATAATAAAAAACTATAATAACACATAAATCTAAATAAAGTACTAATTAAATTTTAATACATTTAAATCTAATTAACATATATCAAAAACTATCTAAAAACTAACTAAAAAACTAAGAATAAACTACTAATTAAATTTTAATACATTTTAATCTAACATATATATAAAAAACTATCAAAAAAAACTATCTAAATAACTATCTAAAAAAATATGGCCGAGATCGAGCAGCTAGCTAGCACAGGCTAGCTGGGGCGGATGGCGGGTGTGCTGGCTGGCCATGGGGCCGAGCTGAGCACCTCGTGCGAGGATGACGTACGGCAGAGATGAGCTCGACGACCGCCGGGCGGGGCTCGACGACGAGGCCGGGCGGGGGTAGACGACGACGGCGGCGCGGTAGAGACGAGCTCGACGGCTGGGCGCGGCAGAGACGAGATCGACGTGTAGATCGAAAAGTAGAAGATGAACAGAACAGGAACCGTTCGATATATATAGGCCGAAACCCTTTAGTCTTGGCTGATAACACCAGCCGGGACTAAACACCATTTAGTCCCGGTTGGTAAGCCCAACCGGGACTAAAGGTCCAACCCTTTAGTCCCGGCTCGGCTTACTAGCCGGGACTAAAGGTATTTTTGGGCGGGCAATTCCGCCCACCCTTTAGTTCCGGTTCCTGGCCTGGGCCGGGATTGAAGGCCTGAAAATTTTGGCAGCCCGTCAGAGTAATTGGAAAGGCCTGGAATTTTGATTTTGTTCTCCTTGTTTAATACTAGGTTAATCAATTAATTCTATAGCAACTTCAATACTTTACAATATTTATTTTAAAAAATACCATTGATTAACTAATTATTTATTGTAAATAGGAAAATTTTGTAACCTAAAGTTTTTAATTTCTTTTATGAATATAGAATATAAATGTTACTAATACTAAGTATTTTGTTAATGCAAAAATATATTTGTAACTTAAAATTAATAAAACTAATATTATTCGATAGGAAATTTATTATCACATTAATGTAACGTCAATGTTTAAATTTTTTCTCGGTTTTTTGACCAAAATGACAGGAAATTTTTGTTGAACCTATAAAAATAAAGAAAATATAGTATTTTTGTTCTACAACTTTTTCAAATGAAAAAATGGCCTATATAAGGATTATAGATCTTGATGAGTTGAACAAACTTAATATTCAAAACTTTTCAATTTGAGACAATCTAGGATTCCGAAAACTAGTTTGTAGGCGTCAAAATTTAAAAATCATAAATTTGAACCATCTAAACTTTCTCAAATGGAAAGTTGATCAAAACAACAATTGTATATCTTGATGAGCTGAACAAACTTTGTATTCAAAACTTTTCAATTTGAGACAATCTAGGGTTTTGAAAACTAGTTTGTAGGCGTCGAAATTTAAAAATCACAAATTTGAACCATCCAAACTATCTCAAATGGAAAGTTGACCAAAACAACAATTGTAGATCTTGATGAGTTTAACAAACTTGGTATTCAAAACTTTTCAATTTGAAGTCATTTAGAGTCCATAATACTAGAGTCAAAGTGTTGTTTTTTCATTTGACCAAATTTGACTTGGTTAAACTTGCTCAAATGAGACACTAAATGACCTCAGATGAAAAATCTCTTAATAACAAGTTTGATCATCTTAGCAAGATCTACAATTGTTACATAGCTCATTTTCCCATTTGAGAAAGTTTTATCAAACACTAGTCACAAATTCTTAAATCTCATATATACTTTCTAAAACTATGTCACACACTTATGAAATTTGAACTACGTTTTGTTTAAACTTTCTCAAATGAAAAAATGACCTATATAAGGATTTTATATCTTGATGGGCTGAACAAACTTGGTATTCAAAACTTTTCAATTTGAGACAATCTAGGGTTCCGAAAACTAGTTTGTATGTATCAAAATTTAAAAATCACAAATTTGAACCGTCCAAACTTTCTCAAATGGAAAGTTGACAAAAACAACAATTGTAGATTTTGATGAGTTTAACAAACTTAGTATTCAAAACTTTTCAATTTGAAGTTATTTAGAGTTCATAATGCTAGAGTCAAAGTGTTGTTTTTTCATTTGACCAAATTTGACTTGGTCAAACTTGCTCAAATGAGAGACTAACTGACCTCATATGAAAAAACCCTGAAAACCAAGTTTGATCATCTCAGCAAGATCTACAATTGTTACATAGCTCATTTTCCCATTTGAGAAATTTTTATCAAACACTAGTCATAATTTTTTGAATCTCATATAGACTTTCTAAAACTATGTCACACACTTGTGAAATTTGAACTACATTTTATTCAAACTTTCTCAAATGAAAAAATGTCCTATATAAGGATTGTAGATCTTGATGAGATGAACAAACTTGGTATTCAAAACTTTTCAATTTGAGACAATCTAGGGTTCCGAAAACTAGTTTGTAGGCGTCGAAATTTAAAAATCACAAATTTGAACCGTCCAAACGTTCTCAAATGGAAATTTGACCAAAACAACAACTGTAGATCTTGTGATTTTAATAAACTTGGTATTCAAAACTTTTCAATTTGTAGTCATTTAGAGTTCATAATACTAGAGTCAAAGTGTTGTTTTTTCATTTGACCAAATTTGACTTGGTCAAACTTTCTCAAATGAGACACTAAATGACCTCAGATGAAAAAAATCTGAATACCAAGTTTGATCATCTTAGCATGATCTACAATTGTTACGTAGCTCATTTTCTCATTTGAGAAAGTTTTATCAAACACTAGTCATAAATTCTTGAATCTCATGTAGACTATCTAAAACTGTGTCACACACTTGTGAAATTTGAAACATATATTAAACATATTACAATGTGAAGTCATAACATATTATATAATATCCGTCTCTAAAACATAATATATTAAACATGCATCGTTGTATCATGCGGGCACAACAGTGAATTTTTTCTTGACGTATGACCCTTGGTTATGATCTTGTCGTAACCATAGAGTGTCTTCATCATTTAACATGATGCTTGGATCTTTCTTCACTATAAAGGGTGGAATTCAGACATTTCTTTCATAATCTTCTGTCATGTCTGACTTTCTTCAATTCTCACTATATTTATTTTCCCAGAAAGAACTATGTGGCGCTTTGGCTCATTGATCATTGAGTTGATGTCTTCGTTTTTTCCTCTCTTTGATTTTGTAGACATGTCTTTCACATAGAACACCTGACTCACATCGGCGGCAAGGACAAATGGTTCGTCTTTGTACCCAATATTGTTGAGGTCCACTATTGTCATTCCATACTCTTTGTCGACTGTTACCCCTCCTCCGGTCAGCTTCACCCATTGGCACCAGAACAAAGGGACTTTAAAATTAGGTGCGTAGTCTAGTTTCCATATCTCTTCTATGCGGCCATAATATGTTTGTATATTTCCATTTAGATCTGTGCTATCTATGCGAACACCACTATTTTAATTGGTGCTCCTTTTATCTTGGGCAACTGTGTAAAATGTATTCCCATTTATCTCATACCCTTGGTACGTGAGGATATACCACGATGGTTGCCTAGCCAATAAATACAGTTGCTCATCAATATTGTCATCGCCTTGACATTTTTTTCGCAACCAACCACTGAAACTTTCCACGTGCTGAAGCCAAATCCAAGCTTTAGTCTTCCCTAGAAACTTAGATCGTAAGAACTCCTTATGTATCTCGATGTACGGATTCACCAATGATGAGTTCTGAAGAACTGTGTAGTGTGCTTTATTGAAATAATCATCTTCCATGCCAATATATGTTTTCTTCCCTAAAGTTCCTTTACCACTAAGTCTCCCCTTGTGTCACGATTCAGGAACGCCAATCGGGGCAAGGTCAGGAATAAAGTCCACATAGAACTCAATGACCTCCTCTGTTCCATAGCCCTGGGCGATGCTTCCTTCAGGCTTAGAACGGACTTTCACATATTTCTTTAAGACTCCCATAAACCTCTCGAAGGGGAACATGTTATATAAGAACATAGGTCCAAGAATACTAATCTCCTTCACTAAATGAACTAGGAGGTGTGTTATGATATTAAAGAAGGATGGAGGGAATACCAACTCAAAGCTGACAAGACATTGAACCACATCATTCTGTAGAGTAGCTAGTTCCACTGGATTGATTGCCTTCTGAGAAATTGCATTGAGGAATGCACATAGCTTCACGGTGGCTAGACATACATGTGGAGGTAGAATTCCTCTTAAAGCAACTGGAAGCAATTGCGTCATAAGCACGTGGCAGTCGTGGGACTTTAAGTTTAGGAATTTCTTCTCTAGCATATTTATTATACCCTTTATATTGGAGGAGAATCCCAATGGGACCTTGATGCTGCTTAGACATTCGAACATGTTGTCCCTCTCTTCTTTGCTAAGTGTGTAGCTAGCAGGACTTAAGTAATGACGTCCATCATCTGTCTTCTCTGGATGAATGTTGTCTCATTCTTTCATGCCCTGCAAGTCCTGGCGTGCTTCAAGTGAATCCTTTGGCTTCCCATACACACCCATGAATCCTAACAGGTTCACACAAAGATTCTTTGTCAGGTGCATCACGTTGATTGTGTTGCGGACCTCTAGGACTTGCCAATAGGGTAACTCCCAAAAGATGGACTTCTTCTTCCACATGGGTGCGTGTCCCTTAGCATCTTTGGGAATAGATTCGCTGCCTTGTCCCTTTCCAAATACTACTTTCACATCCTTGACCATTGCGAGTACATCTTCCCCAGTTCGGTTATGAGGCTTCTTTCGGTGGTCTGGCTTACCTTTAAAATGCTTACCTTTCTTTCTTACTTGGTGATTCAAAGGAAGGAATCGACGATGGCCAAGGTACACGACCTTTCGACATCTTTTCAAATATATACTGTCAAGGTCATCAAAACAATGTGTGCATGCATTATATCCTTTGTTTGTCTGACCTGAAAGATTACTTAAAACAGGCCAATCATTGATTGTTACGAACAACATTGCTCGTAGGTCAAAGTGTTCTTGTTTGTACTCATCCTAGACACATACACCTGGTTTGTTCCATAAAACTAGAAATTCTTCAACTAATGGCTTCAGATAGACATCAATGTCGTTGCCAGGTTGCCTCGGACCTTGGATGAGGATCGGCATCATAATGAACTTCCGCTTCATGCATAACCATAGAGGAAGGTTGTAGATACATAGAGTAACTGGCCAAGTGCTATGACTAGTGCTCTGCTCCCCAAAAGGATTCATACCATCTGTACTTAAGGCGAACCTTAAGTTTCTAGCCTCATTTGTAAACTCTGGAAATTCCATGTCTATCGCTCTCCACTGGGACCCATCATCCTGGTGTCTCAGCATATTGTCTACCTTACGGTCTTCTTTATGCCACCGCAACAACTTTGCATGGTCTTTATTTCTGAACAAACGTTTTAAGCGTGGTATTATAGGAGCATACCACATAACCTTGGCAGGGATTTTCTTTCTAGGACGTTGTTCACCCTCGACGTCACCAGGATCATCGCGCCTAATCTTATACCGTGCTGCTTTACATACCGGGCATTCATCCAAATTCTCGTATTCATTGCCATGGTAGAGGACGCAGTCATTAGGACATGCATGTATCTTTTGGATTTTTAATCCCAAAGGGTAGACAACCTTTTTGCTTTGTACGTAGTGGTGGGCAATTCATTTAGCTTCGGAAGCATCTTCTTTATGAGGTTCAATAAATTCCCAAATACCTGGTCGGATACACCATTCTTTGCCTTTCACTGTAGCAATTCCAGTGTTGTACCCAGCTTTTTTTGCCCCTCTTCGGCCGTTGGGTATAGCAACTTCCTATGATCCTCAAGCATGCGCTCGAACTTATCTTTCTCTTTTTCACTTTCACATTCTTGTTGTGCATCACGAATGGCATCGCCAAGAGCATCACCGAGATTATCTTCTGCCGCTACCTCTTCTTCATCTCCCCCCATTGTAGTATCATCAAATGCATACTGAGCAATAATGTCATCAATGTCTAAATCTTTTCCTTCACCTTTTTTCATCATGACCCTGCTTTCTCCATGCTTAGTCCAACATATATAGTTTGAAATGAAACCTGACTTAAGCAAATGTGAATGAAGACTCATTGAGCTTGAATATTCCTTTAAATTCTTACATAGGGCACATGGACAGCACATGAAACCATCCCGCTTATTTGCCTCGGCCACACCTAAGAAATAGTGCACGCCCTCAATAAAGTCTTGGGAGCGGCGATTGGCATTGTACATCCAATGGCGTGACATAATCTGCATTACACGACAAATTATGAAAACCTTGAACATAATTAAGTATTTTATTACACAACATAGATGACACACACACGGTTGATTAATTAACTAAGCCTGGCTACAACGTAAGCAATCCCAACTATCACTAAACAAACTAAAACTACAATGCACTTCAGTAATATAATTATTTCGTGACCGTACGTAACTAAAACAGACAAATCATTCATCTGTTGAATATTAATAAGCTTCTCCTGCTGGCTCACTGCCGCATCATCAGCAGCCGCTACCTTAAGCGCACCCGAATTATGCACGTGTGTAGCATAATCTTCCTCCCAGTACCAACCATCGCATCCATTGCCCTCCCACTGAAATTAAAGCCAAAAAATATTTAGTCAAAAATATTCAAGAAAAGCAGGTCAATTAGCCATAATAATCAAATGCGTAAGAAACTCACACGCGATCCGGACACTTGTAGAAAACACGACCCTTGTTGGGTCCCTGTCTCTTGACTCGGTACTCCATCACAATCTTCTGCTTACACTTACCGCAGATAATGAGCGGGAGTTATGGCCTCAGTCGTTTCGCAACCGAACGAGAGGCCGAGGATCCGGTACCAGTTGTCATCTACTTTCTATACTTATTTTTGCAAACTATTGTAAATTTCACATTTTCTAAAATAATATATTTAAACAAAACTAAAATTATTTATTTATCTAACTAAACCATGAAATATGTACTATGTATAATAGTAAAATACCAAACTATCAAGTGATTTTACTATTGTAAATCATCATGTGATTTTGAGCTAAAAATGACATAGAAATCATAATCAAATCCACCATATCAAGTTACTTTCTATACTTATTTTTGTAAACTATTGTAAATTTCTCATTTCTAAAGTAATATATTAAAAAAAATAAAAATATTTATTTATCTAACTAAACCATGAAATGTACTACATATACTAGCAATACTAAACTATCAAGTGATTTTGATGAACTAATTTAACTTTTGTTTATCCAAACATATATGCAAATCATCATGTGATTTTGAGCTAAAAATGACATAAAATCATAATAAAGTCCAACATATAAAGTTACACATGCATCTACATCGCAAAATAAGATAAGCTATTGATAAAACATAAGAGGATTAAGTTTGTTACCTCCAAAATTGAAGAGCAACACCAATGGAGGGGGAGAGAGCAAGAACAACAGCAAGCTGAAGAACAGAGGCAGTGAGTTTGAATGAAATGGCTCGGGCTTGGGGAGAAAGAAATGAGCTGGTCTATAGGCCGGGATAATTAGTCCCGGTTAGGGGCTAAATCGGGACTAAAGATTAATCTTTATTCCTGGGGCATCACCCAAACTGGGACTAAAAGCTTTAGTCCTGACTGATATTACCAACCGGGACTAAATGTTTACCTTTAGTCCCGGTTGGTAATACCAGCCGGGATTAAAGATCCCTGCCTCGCGGATGACCGTTGGGCAGGAACCTTTAGTCCCGGGGGCAAAAAAAAATGTCAAAGCTAATGTTAAATTGGGACATCGTTCTAAAATCTGTTATATAGTAGTGTGGGTTATGAGGTGGTAGCTGGACATCGAAGAAGTAGTGCCCATCGTGGTATGGTGTCCTGCTCGCTCGTACCATCACCACACGCACAAGGTCCATGCGGTCCTCGAATACACGCACGTAGATAGTATCTGCATGCATGCACGAGCAATTAAACCATTTGGTAGATAATAAACATACACTACCCTAAATTTTCACATCACTTTCGGTTAAAAAAACTCCTTCACTATCGGATTTTAAACCGACAGTGGCATACCGGTATTGATGGGGGGTTTCACATCACTGCCGATTCTTATAAAACGACACTAATGTGAACCGGCAGTGACGTGGATTCAAGGAAAGCCAAAAATGCAATGAAAAAATAGGGAATTTTTTTAATACCGGGAGAGGCCCCATTGGACAGCCACACGGTCACAAGTCACAAGTTACGCGATTTTTCGCGCGAAAAACGCGTGCTTCGTGGCCACCCGCGCTCTAACCCCTGACCTCATACTTCGCGTGTTCGGCCCCTAACCACTCCGTCTGCAAGCTATTTGTATCCAAACGAGATTTTCGTCCTAATCATTTTATGTTCATCTAATTTTGAACTGAGTATTTAGACCCTAAACGAATTCAAATGAAGAAATTGTCAACTACAAAGTTTTATAACTCTTCGAGATCTATAACTTTTATTTTGGTAGTTGCTCCATTCGAGGTCGTTTACAAAATTTGAATTTCAAATTTAAGAAATTCAAACGTAGTTTTCCACGACAAGATGATTTCAAATCAAAAAGTTGTCAACTATAAAGTTTCATAACTTTTTGAGATATATAACTTTCATTTTGATAGTTTCTCTATCCGAGGTCGTTTATAAATTTGAATATCAAAATTTTGAAATTAAAACGTAGTTTTCCATGACAAGATGATTTCAAATAAAAAGTTATCAACTACAAAGTTTCATAAATTTTTGACATCTAGAACTTTCGTTTTTGCTGTTTATCCATGCAAGGTCGTTTAAAAAGTTCAAATTTCAAATTTTTAGAAATTCAAACATAGTTTTCCTTAACAAGATGATTTTAAATCAAAAAGTTATCAACTACAAAGTTTCATAACTTTTTGGGATTTACCACCTTTATTTTGGTAGTTTCTACATCTGAGGTCATGTACAAAATTTGAATTTCAAATTTGAGAAATTCAAGCTTAGTTTTCCTTGATAAGATGATTGCAAATGAAAAGTTGTCGACTACAAAGTTTCATAGCTTTTTAGGATCTACAACTTTCATTTTAGTAGTTTCTCCATCGAGAGCATTTAGTACCTATCGGACAGCTCTCGGCCGACAGGGCCCTATGACAGTCGATAAGCCTTGTCTGCTACTGGAAGGCAATAAGGACCTGTCGGCACTCGAGAACCCGGCCATCCAATATGCTACATTCGCAATTACTCATTAAAAAAATGTTATTTAAAAAATTCCATGGACTTGCTCTTGCCGCGTGGTCCAGCTGTAGTCCTGTCAAGGCGTGATCCTATCTCGGTATGTCTTTTCTTTTTCTTTTTACAAATACAGTGTATATATACAAATATATATATTATTAATAGCTGCCGGACTTGCAGGACCCAGCATACCCCGTGGCTCCGCCACCGGAGGCCACCATCCCAGTACGCCTCGCACGCCCGGATCACATGCTGCCCACGGCGGCGAAAATGGTCTCTGGCAAACTCCTCGAATCCCACCGACGCAAGAGGTGGAGCAAGGTCTGGAGGCTTTGCAGGAAGGTGCTCTCACTATAGGGGAGCTCGTTGCGTTGACCCATTGATGTGCCGGCTTGTGCCCAGCCAGGTTCGTTGTTGTAGGGCTGGGCAGTGAGCACGAGGCTTGGCGACCATAGCTCGGCTTCGTCTTGGGCGCTGAACGTGTTGAGCAGGCTCAGGCACAACGCACCGGAGGGGTAAACGTTAGGGTTCACGTGCAGGCCGAATGAGCCTAGTTCACTAGGGGTGGCTTGGTGGGTTATGACGGCGGTAGCTGGACGTCGAAGAAGAAGAGCCCATCGTGGTATGGTGTCCCGCTCGCTCCTACCATCACCACTCGCACAAGGTCCATGCGGTCCTCGAACAAACGCACGTAGGTAGTATCTGCATGCATGTACGAGCAATTAAACCAGTTGTTAGATAATAAACATACACTACCCAGATCTTCACATCGCTATCGGTTCAAAAACACCCTTCACTATCGGATTTTGAACCGACAGTGATGGAGGCTTGACATCACCGCCGGTTCTTATAAACCGACACTAATGTGAACCGGCAGTGACGTGGTTTCTAGGAAAGCCAAAAAATGCATTGAAAAAATAGTGAATTTTTTTAATACCGGGAGAGGCCCCACGCCACACGGTCGCAAGTCACAAGTCACGCGATTTTTCGCGGGAAAAACGCGCGCTTCGTGGCCACCTGCGCTCGAACCCCTGACCTTCTGCTTCGCGTCTTCGGCTCCTAACCACTACACCTGAAAGTTGTTTGTGTCCAATTGAGATTTTGTCCAAGCCATTTTATGTTCTTTTGATTTTGAAATGAGTATTTATACCCTAAACTAATTCAAATGAAAAGTTGTCAGCTACAAAGTGTTATAACTTTTCGAGATCTACAACTTTCATTTTGGTAGTTTCTCCATCCAAGGTCGTTTATAAAATTTGAATTTCAAATTTTAGAAATTCAAACGTAATTTTCCATGACAAGATGATTTAAAATCAAAAAGTTTTCAACTACAAAGTTTCATAACTTTTTGAGATCTACAACTTTTATTTTTGTTGTTTATCGATCCAAGGTCGTTTAAAAAATTCAAATTTTAAATTTTTGAAAATTCAAACGTAGTTTTCCTTGACAAGATGATTTCAAGTTAAAAAAAATTGTCAAGTACAAAGTTTCATAACTTTTTGGAATTTACAACTTTTATTTTGGTACCTTCTCCATCTGAGATCATTTAGTACCTATCGGCCCGACATGGCCCACTTTACCGTATGAGCCAGCCCTGTCTGGAGCCTTGTCGGCTTCTGGAAGGCCGATACTTTGTAATCAAATGCTACATTTGTAATTAATCATTAAAAAATATTATTTAAAAAAAATTACCTGGACTTGCTCTTGCCGCCTGGGCCTCCTCGTAGTCCTGTGAAGGCGTGATCCTATCTCGGTATGTCTTTTCTTTTTCTTTTTACAAATACAGTGTATATATACAAATATATATATATTATTAGTAGCTGCCGGACAAGCAGGACCCAGCATACCCCGTGGCTCCGCCACTAGAGGCAACCATCCCGTACGCCTCGCATGCCCGGATCACATGCTGCCCACGGCAGCAAAAATGGTCTCTGGCAAACTCCTCGAATCCCGCTGGCGGCCGACGCAAGAGGTGGAGCATGGTCTGGACTCTGGAGAAGGTGCTCTCACTATAAGGGAGCTCGTTGCGTTGACATTTTACACCATTCAACTCAAGTGCCGTGTGTCAAGTGTCCAGCTGTTATTATTGAATGGTTGTCTTCCCATGTGTCGAATGCTCACAGAATACGCCAGTTAACAGTTGGGTTCAACAACGTTTCATTGTCTCCGTGATTCGTAGACTAAACTCTGTCCTCATGTTGTTAAGAAATGATTTTTAGAGGTGTCATGCTTTTTCCACGAAATGAACCGCCTCGGAGGAATAATTTATACAAACACTTTATTGAATAATTAGTATTGGCCAAGTTCAACTAATTTTTTTTAGATCTATTCGAGAATTTGCTAGAACTTTGGTATATGGCATGTCTCTATCTGGTTCCTTTTGAAAAATAAAAACCTAAAACATATGCTTAAGCCCAAGATCTCTGTATTCTTAGTGTGCATTTTTCACTAAATTGAATGACATAAATATTAGTATGACCTATGTCATACCAGTTTTGTTATCTACAGATGGACCGTAGATAGATATACTCTGATCCTGTGTCTGTCAAGTTCATGGAAGACACTGATTCTTTTGTGAAGATCGTCATATATAGCGAACATGGCAAATAATAAGTATGAGGTGATGGATATATACACTGTCGATGTGTAGTTTACAAAAATCGCAAGCAGTTTCGAGACATTGTATTTGCCACCTTAATTAAACATCACTGGTAGAGAACCGAGCTTTACTCCCGGTGGGGAACCCCCTCTAGTCCCGGTTCCCCACCCGGGAGCAAGCATCCGGGACTAAAGGGGGGTCCTTTAGTCCCGGGTCAGGAACCGGGACTAAAGGAGGACCTTTAGTCCCGGTGGGTAACACCAACTGGGACTAAAGGTGCCTCCTGACATGCCACGATGGCCGGCACCTTTAGTCCCGGTTGGTAATACGAACCGGGACTAAAGGTTTTTTTCTTTTTTCTTTTCTTTTCATTTTTTTGTTTTCTTTTCAAAATAGGTTTTCGAAGTCGTATTGTACGCTGCTAATTATACATTTTTACGCGCATATAGTATGTTTCGGTTCAAGCACAATGAACATATTAAATCACACAATTCAAGCATAGAAATATATATATATATATATATATATATATATATATATATATATATATATATATATATATATATATATATATATATATATATATATATATATATATATATATATATATATGCATGCATGCATCATATATATATTTACATGCATGCATGCATATGTGTATTTTACATTATATTATTTCATGTGCATATATTACAAAAGATTGCATTATAGTTGTTGTGACATAACAAGTTTCCTCTCATCCTCTAGCTTGGCTTCAATGGCAGTGTTGGGTCGAAGTAGAACTCGCCCTTGGAATCGATGACCTGCTCATTAAAAAATCCGGCTATAGACTCTTGAATTGCTTTGATTTGGTCTTGCCGTATGACCTTTTCCTCCAACCATCGAGTCTACAGGTTTGAATTAAAGGAAAATAAATTAATATATGTACATATATATATATAAAGACATAGTAACACAATCAATAATAATAATTAAATGAATATATAGTGTATTTTTAACGTACTTTGAGTCTCTCTGTAGGAGTTCTTTGGGAGAGCACCTTGATAAACTTGCAAACATAGTAACCACAGTAGTTGTTCCCCTGTTCCTGCCTCAGACATCACTTTACGAGAAAAAGATTTGTCATCCAATCTGGTGATCCGATGAAAGATATATGTTTAATTAATAAAGATGATGCGATTCAGGGGACTTACTTTCAAAGGGATTACATTCAGTGGCGCTTTGCATTTTTCCATGTGTTGCTTCTCAATAAAGGTTTTCCAAACACTGCCCAATAAAAAATTTGCCACGTCATCAGATATAGTTAATCATCATGTTTGTGTGTATATATAGTTGCTAGAGATCCCGAAATTACCTCTGGATAATATCTATTATATCTTGGTAGTCTTGTTGTGGTTTTCTCATCGAGTCATAGATTATCAAGTGACTTTTCACTAGATCGATGTCCATCAATATCCAGTGATTGCTGCATGTGTTTATAGGATATAATGCATAACACTCATTAATTAACTAGAATCAACATATGAGCCATTAAGGATATGATCGACATGATTAACACTCACTTGAAGTTATAGGGAAAGAGTATATCCTTCTTGTGGCGTTGGTTCACTAAGAAGTTCATGAGGTTACTCTCTGACTCAGACTTCCAATTAGTCTTTAGAGTAATTGGGTCTTTGAATACTATATGGGGATCAACAAAACCAATTTCATTGCAGCCTTCCTTTCTGAGCTCTGTCATTGTAAATCTACATATATATAGTACTTGTTAGGATAATTTATATGCACATACACACATATGATGAGTTTAATAATAGATCGAAAGAATTATTACTTACAGGCAATAGCAGCTAATGATAACTTTGTCCAGAGAGGTCAGGTGGCATAGTTGATGAAATTCTACAAAGTCAACATACATAACATCATCGCCACGGAACCAATGTTCGTCTCTAATTCTGACACCAACGTAGAAGTCTCCACTGGTAGACGCCTGCATGTACCACTTGTTTAGCAGGTACATTTGCATCCCCAGATCAGATAAGGCTTGAGGGTTGTATAGACTCTGGCCTAGTACAAATTTTTTCTTCCAAATATCAACCTCCGCCGCACTCTCAATGTTTCCATCACCAAACATCTGGTAAAGGTCGAGACCAGTCTCATCAAGAAATTCACCAAGGTGATCCAAATCGACATCCGGAGGTATGTTTGCCTGATGCATTAATCCTAAATTCGAACTATATTCATTACCAATAACTAGCGGGGAGATTGATTGGTGCGCTTGTTGTCCGAGTTGGGCAACTCCTTTCCCTGCCCGCTTCTTTTTCAGTGCCGCCTCAATTGACTTGGTGAGAGTGCGGTCATAGTCTGATAACGTTGATTTGGACGGCTTACGAGATTCCCGCTGTTGTTGCTGGTAAGAAGTCACCTTTTTTCTTAGAATATCTGAAGCTACGAAGAAGTACGGTTTCTCCGGGTTTCTCCTTGCTTCTTGATTCATTTTAAGTTTGTCATAGAATCTAGACATGTCTTTTTTATATGCATCAGTTCCTTCTTCCTTCTCTTTAGATATTATTTTGGGAATAGCCCTTGGTTTCATGGTGGCTTTCTTTGCAGGCGGGGACTGGTTCTTCGTTTGAGGGGCTGGCCTCTTGCTAGGCTTCTTGGTAGGCGGGGGCGGGGGAGGCGTTGGAGACCTCCTTGGAGGTGTTGGCAGCGGCGTTGGAGACCTCCTTGGAGGTGGCGGCTGCGGCGTTGGAGACCTCCTTGGAGATGGTGTGGATGCAGCCTCGTCTTCCAACACAATGTCATCGTACAGGGCACTATGATGATCTGGTGATTGAACAATTGGATTTAGGTTGGGGGAGGATCTGCTACAAAAAAAGGAATGACATATTATTATGAGCAGATTGTTAATTATTTAAGCCAATACAAATTAATGATGTAGTGTTTTCATCCGCACGTACCTATGGTGAGGTAGTTTAGGATGAGGTGGAGCCGACATCCCTGGAATGATGATGTAGCGCTTGCGCCATAGAATGAATGTCTTCTCCGCTTCTCCTAGAGTCTTCTCGCCATCACCTCCAGGAATGTCAAGAGGCAAATCACTAAAACCTTTTTCAGCTTTATCTACCGAGATGGTAGCATATCCTTCTTGGATTATATTCCCATGAATCCTTGGTGTCTTGGTTCGATCGATAGAATTAACAAGACCGATAGCCACCTTGATTGTGGAATTCTCCTTCAGAATGTGTAGCTCACACGTTGTACAAGGTTCAGTGACGTCATCCACAGGGAAGCGCAGTCCTGTGTCCCCTTGATTTGGTATCTCCGTGGAAGCGCAGCTGCTTTTCAACTGAACAGATTGGCTAATGTTCATTCCTGGCTCTGATGCCTGCTTGCTTGCACTCACTGCTATTTGCACTTGCCTTCTGATTTCCTCCTGCATTCTCGCTTCAAGGTTTTTTTCCCGCTCCTGTGCTTCACGCACCGCTTCCTCCAACCTCTGGAGCCACTATGCCTCTTCTTCCTTCTTTCTCTGGCGACTTCTGTAGGAAGGTCTGTCCTGAGGGAATCCATGCTCCCACGAGACACTTCCTTTGCCTCTAGTTCGGCCACCATGTTCAATAGTCCCGATGGCGTATGTCAGCTTATCCTTCTCTCTATTCGGCCTGAACGCACCACTAGCAGTAGCTCTCTGAGCATAAAACAATCTTTCTGCTGCTTCTTGCAGTCTTGCGCCATAAACGCACTTCCCTGTCTCTTGGTCTAGTGTTCCCCCATGAGTGAAAAACCAATTCTTTGCACGTTCTCCCCACTCGAGTGATTCTGGTCTGATACCCTTGGCAAGAAGGTCTGCTTCCATTTTGTTCCACTTCTTAATGGCAGTCGGGTAGCCACCTGATCCCAAGGTATGGTGGTATGTCTTCTGTTGGGCCTTACGTTGGTTCTTTATCACCCGACTCACACCCTCTTCCGAAGTTTTGTACTGTACAAACTCATCCCAATAGGGCCTCTGCTTTGAGATCGGGCCTGGGACAGTAAAATCTGGTGCTATGTTCTTCTTGACATACGTCGTGTATAGGTGTTTCTTCCAAGTCTGAAACTGGGTGGCCATCTTCTTCATTGCCCAATCCCTAACTCGCTCCTTCAATTCATCACCATCTATTATATCATCATAACCATCTGTTTGGAGCGTGAAATGTACCAAGACATCATTCCAAATTAACGCCTTGTCACGATCGGAGACAAAACTGATATGAGGAGCATTGGTCTTCTTCTTCCATTCACGGGTACTAATCGGGAGCCGGTCCCGTACAAGGTAACCACAGTGGTGCA
Organism: Miscanthus floridulus; assembly: GCF_019320115.1. Classification (NCBI taxonomy): domain Eukaryota; kingdom Viridiplantae; phylum Streptophyta; class Magnoliopsida; order Poales; family Poaceae; genus Miscanthus; species Miscanthus floridulus. The sequence goes on along the minus strand of NC_089594.1, from coordinate 83,346,379 downwards.
CAAATTTCATTTTATTCGCCCCCCCGGTTCTCTTGTATCCACATTAAACTCCGAGATGATGAAGCGACCCTCCAATGGCTTTTTGGGACCTCGAACATTTTTACTCTTCGTTGTAGTTGTTGATGTCGATCCAGAGGGCTACAAAACATAAACATTATTTTTAATGTCATGAGCACACATAAGACATATGATAATATATATAGCTAATAATAAAAAATATATACTTGGCCAATATGTTGTTGCTCATTTTGTTCAAGAGCTAAGTACTGACTCCCGTCATCTGCATCCTCTTGCACGTTATTTTTAGCACCATCATCGCCAGCAACTTGAGTGCCAGTGTTGATCAAATTCATCATCAACTCCTCCTCATCCATGTTTCTCGGGTCGGCCATCTAGCTTCAAAAAAACAAAACCAATATATAGTACGTCAAATCTTTGCTTACATGCATAAAATCTACGAACAATATGCATTATTAAATCTTGCCCCTCGGTCACGGACGCAATTCGCCACACTAGGACGAACTACGTCGGTACTAGGGCAAATTAGGGCTATACATAAACGGCCGAGGGCAAATTGCGTCGGTGACTAGGGTGAACCACGTCGGTGACATCAACAGCGCGGTTTGCCCTGGTGTGATTGTTTAGCATTAACGATAACGATAATATGAATGTTGATCAACTAGGCCACGAGAAAGGGCGGTGTGACAAGAGTGGCGGTGCTCCACTCCGCCGTATATATACACATGGGTGAACGAGGGCGGCGGTGCTCCGCCGTATACATAGAAACGCATGGACGAACGATGGCGGCGGTGCTCCGCGACGTATATATATACATGCATATGAATACAAATGACGTATATATACGTGTCGGTGCGGTGGCCGGTGTGCTAACGACGACGACGTGAGGCGGGCCGGCGTGCTGACGACGACGACGACGTGAGGTGGGCCGGGGCGATGTCGGTGCGTGATGTTGTGATCCTATGTACCATGTGAACCATGTAGTCATTCATCATATGAGAAAATTCTATGTTAATAATGTAAGTATAAGTCATTATGAAATGTAAGTATATGTGTCTTATTGCTAATATAACCATTACTATTTCCGAAATGATAAGAATTTATTTTCTTCTTCTACAGGCGATCTCTGATGCTATGATATAAAGTTTGAAGATAGTCTTCCCGGAAAAAATATGTAATGCTCATATTACTTTAGCAACATTAATATATTATATCTGTATATTCAAAGTTCACAAATAAAGAAACGTTGAAATTTTCCTTCATTTGTCTGTAGCCATGCATGCAAGTCCAACCAAAACTGCTTACATCATCACATGTGATATTTTTTATAAACTAAAAAACGCTTAGTTTACAAACTGGGTATCAAAATTGAGTTCCTATTTGACCATTATATATCCTACAACGACAATATCATATAGTGATGAATATATGGCGGTTGATGGGCTGGATCATTTTCAGCTTTAGTGACAACGACAATGGTTGCCATCCTGAGGAGTTTGTACGAAAGTTCATTAGCGGATGGTTCATAGCGTTGTTTCTAAATAATATATAGCGTGTTTATTATACAAGCCATGGATTTACATCGATCTAATTAATTTCTAAAGTAATTTCATTGGTGGTCCTTAATTAAACTTGTCATGAGTTCAGGTCCCAGTGATCTTAAAATGTATTTTAGTACCATAAAATACAGTTTTTGACACTCTAATTAAACTTGCTAATTTATCCATATAATATCCAAATATTCAAAACTTGTGTTAAGATTTCTTATTTAAAATCATTTAGAGTTCCAAATATTCATTTTCAGTTCCTAGATTTTGTGATTCAAAATTTGGAATTTTCAATCGACCTTGAGCGTTGACATGGCTTACACCAAAGTTGTAGTTTTCGATGTGATCTATAACTCGGCAGTGGAGGGCTCGGGCAAATGTACAAAGAGATCGACGAACATATCACCTCAAGCTCGGCAGTGGAGGGCCTCGGGCGCGGTGGGGCAACACGCGCGGTGGAGGGCCTCGGCGCGGAGGAGGGCGTGGTGGAGGGCCACGGGCGCGGAGGAGGGCGTGGTGGAGGGCCACGGGCGCGTGCGGAGGAGGGGCACGGGCGCGCGCGGTGGAGGTCGCACGAGGAAGAAGAGGGCGGCGCCGGTGTCACGGAAGGCGAACGGACGCGGCGCGAGGAAGAAGAGGGCGGCGGTGTTCGACGAGGAAGAAGACGAGCGGATCGATCTGCGCCAGGCGTTGGAGGTTATATACCAGAGAGAATTACTCCCGGTGCCAGCCATCAACCGGGAGTAAAAACCCTTTACTCCCGGTGCGTATTACCAAACGGGAGTAAAGGTACCTTTACTCCCGGTGCGTGTTATCAATCGGGAGTAACGGTTGGTAACACGCACCGGGAGTAAAGGATTTTTTTGACGGGCCACGAAACTGCAGCCCACCTTTACTCCCGGGTGGGCTTCCCACCCGGGAGTAAAGGTGGCCTACAGTTTCGTTTCCCGCCTGTTTTAAGCAATAGTCTTGTTAAATACAATAGAAATGCAATAGTTTTTGTTAAATACATAGTAAATTAAATAAAAGGCATAAAATTATTTTGTTATAAATATGAATTTTCTTTTTGTTTATTGCACATAGGAAAAATCTATAACCTAACTTTTTTATTTTTTGTTAGAATTATAAAACATAATGTAACTAATATTTATTATTTCGTTAATGCAAAAATGTAGTGTTTAATTAAAATTATTAAAACTATTGGTTTTGGATAGGAAATTTGTTTTCACATCATTTTAACGTTAATATTTTAATTTTTCATCACTCAGTATCCTAATTTACCTTTTTGAGAGAGAAATCCCACCAAATCAAACATTGATTTAATTTGAAACATGACATAATAAACATCTGAATTCACAATTATTACATAATATCTCAAACACATACTATATTAAATCACTATATCATCAAGTGGGCACAGCAGTGAACTTCTTCTTTACGTATGTCCGTTGGTTATGATCGCTTCGTAACCATGGAGTGTCCTCATCATTTACCAAGATGCTAGGGTCTTTGTTCACTTTGAAGGGCGGAATTCGGTCATCCTTTTCATATTCTTCTGACATGTCCGACTTGTCCTCAATTCCCACGATGACTCTTTTCCCTGAAAGAACTATGTGGCGCTTTGGCTCTTTGGTTGAGTCATTATCATTTTTCCCTCTTTTTGGTTTGGTAGACATATCATTGACATAGAACACCTGATTCACATCCTTGGCAAGGACGAATGGTTCGTCTTTGTACCCAATATTACTAAGGTCTACTGTTGTCATTCCATACTCGTTGTCTACTGTTACCCCGCCTCCGGTCACCTTGACCCATTGGCACTTGAACAATGGGATCTTCAAAGTAGGTGCATATTCTAGTTCCCATATTTCATCTATGCGTCCATAATATGTCTGCTTATTCCCATTCGGGTCTGTGGCATCTATGCGGACACCACTATTTTGGTTGGTACTCCTTTTATCTTGGGCTATTGTGTAGAATATGTTCCCATTTATCTCGTACCCTTTGTATGTGATGATATGCCATGATGGTTGCATAGCCAATAAATACAGTTGCTCATGGATGCTCTCATCACCGTGACATTTTTTTCGCAACCAACCGCCGAAAGTTTCCATGTGCTTATGCGTAATCCAAGCTTTAGTCTTCCCTGGAAACTCGGATCGTAAGAGATCCTTGTGTGTCTCAATATACGGATCTACCAAAGAGGAGTTCTGTAGAACTGTGTAGTGCGCTTTATTGAAATAATCATCATCCGTACCAATATATGTTTTCCTCCCTAGTGTCCCCTTTCCGCTTAGTCTCCCCTCATGTCTCGATTCAGGAACACCAATCGAGTCAAGGTCGGGAATAAAGTCAACACAGAACTCAATGACCTCTTCTGTTCCATAGCCCTCAACACCAATCAAGTCTTCTTTGTGCCATCATAACAATTTTGCATGTTCTTTGTTTCTGAACAGACGTTTCAAGCGTGGTATTATAGGAGCATACCACATAACCTTGACAGGGATTTTCTTACGCGGATGTTCGCCCTCAACATCACCAGGGTCATCTCGCCTGATTTTATACCGCGACGCATGGCATACCGGGCATGCATCCAATTTCTCGTACTCTTTGCCACGGTATGGGATGCAGTCATTAGGACATGCATGTATCTTCTCTATTTCTAGCCCCATAGGACAGACAACTTGTTTTGCTTCATAGGTAGTGGCGGGCAATTCATTGTACTTCGGAAGCATCTTCTTTTGGATTTTTAGTAACTCTCCAAATCCCTTGTCAGATACACCATTCTTTGCCTTCCATTGCAGCAATTCTAGTGTGGTTCCCAACTTTTTTTCCCTGCATCACAAGTTGGGTACAACAATTTCTTGTGATCTTCTAGCATCCGCTCGAACTTGATCTTCTCCTTTTCACTTTCACATTCTCTTTGTGCGTCACGAATGACCTGACAAAGATCATCAGCCGGCTCATCTTCTGCGGCCACCTCTTCTTCAGCTTCTCCCGTTGCAGTATCATTGAAGCACGCACCATCAGGAATAATATCATTGTCGTCCCATTGTTCTTCTTCACCTTCTTCCATTACAACACCGGTTTCTCCGTGCTTTGTCCAACAAATATAGTTTGGCATGAAACCCGACTTGAACAAGTGTGAATGAAGAGTCCTTGAGCAAGGATATTCCACCGTATTCTTACATATGGCACATGGGCAGCACATGAAACCATCGCGTTTGTTTGCCTCGGCCGCACGTAACAAAGAATGCACGCCGTCAATGAACTCTTGGGAGCGGCGATCAGCATTATACATCCAATGATAGCTCATCTGCATTACATGACATAAATATCATATTAAAACCTAGATCATAATTAATTATTTATACAACATGCGTACCACCACAAAAGATACAAATTTATGAAAGCATCGCTACAATGTAGACAATCCCAACTACCACTAAAAGAACTAAAGCTAAAATACATTTCAAGAGCACAAGGATTTCGTGACCAATCTCAACTAAAACAGACAGATTCCCGATTGTGCAACATCTTTGGGCTTCTTCGGCTGGATCACTGCCTCATTAGCCGCCGTATCTGCCTATTGTGCAAGATATTTTAGCACGAGTTCAACATACTCTTCCTCCCAGTAGAAGCCTAAACATCGTCCACTGCCATCCCACTGAAATTAAAACAAAAAATTAGAACTTTAATCACAACCATCATGAAAATAGGTATAAACTAACCATAATCATTAAATACGATAAAATAACTCACATTGCGATCCGGACACTTGTAGAAGATACGATCCTTGTTGGGACCCTCCTTCTTCACTCGGTACTCCATCACAATCTTCGTCTCATCACGACACTTGCCGCATGGAATGAGAGGAAGGCCCGGCCTAAGTCGCTTTGGAAACCCATGAGAGGCCGAGGACCCGGAAGCAGTTGCCATCTACTCTCTATACTCATTTTTTAATACACTATAAATTTCTCCTTTTATAAACAAATAAAATTAACAAACTATAAAATTATCTAGATCTCTAAACAATGATATTTTTAATGGTCATTGTGTTCTGTCTTTTACTGCGGCAGGTAAGTAATTCACATGATATTTCCGCAAATTAACAGAAGAATGGGAGTGTACACACATAACAGACTACTACGACGATATCAGGACGTGTGAATAAATAACCATCCGTACTAGTTGACCTTGCTTACGTGATCATCTCGGCGAGCATTTCTCCACCGGACGGCACCGTACTTGGCCACGGAAGAGCTCCAATTCTACGAGGAAGGGAACACGGTCTTCCACGACCGTTGCCGCTCTCCCTCATAGAATCAAAGCTCCTCCTTGACGTTCGTTACCGCTCGGCAGAGAACATGCTCGCCGAAATGAACACGGTCCGCTAGTTCAACTAGTACGGATTTTCTATAATTTTCTAACTATTTTTTAAGTTTTTATTTATATATACTACGTTTAGGTACGGTGATTGACAGACTACTGCGACGATATCGGGACATGTGAATAAATAACCATCCGTACTAGTTGACCTTGCTTACGTGATCATCTCGGCGAGCATTTCTCCACCGGACGGCACCGTACTTGGTCACGGAAGAGCTCCGATTCTACGAGGAAGGGAACACGGTCTTCCACGACCGTTGTCGCTCTCCCTCGTAGAATCAAAGCTCCTCCTTGACGTCCGTTACCGCTCGGCAGAGAACATGCTCGCCGAGCTGAACACGGTCCGCAAGTTCAACTAGTACGGATTTGCTATAATTTTCTAACTATTTTCTAAGTTTATATTTATATATACTTTAACCTTCTTTCATGTAAATATGCAAGCTTGAAGTGATTTTGAGCTCAAATTACTTACAAATGAAAAAAACCACAATAAAGAACCATAAATATATATAGTGAACAAAATGGCATAAGAAAATGGTGAAAAATGAGAGTATGAGATTGGTAACCTTTACAACTGAAGAATCGACGGAGGAATCGAAGAAATTGATGGAGGAATCGAAGAATGGATGGAGGAACAATGGAGGGAGGGAGGAAGCAAGAACACTACTGCAGTGAGCTTCAAAATGTGCTGAGCTCGGGCTCGGGGAGGAAGGAGGAGATGGCCGATTTATAAAGGGAGAACATTTAGTCCCGGTTGATGGATCCAACCGGGACTAAATGTAACTTTCCAACCCCGGGCGCAGCCACGGACCGGGAGTAGACCTTTACTCCCGGTTGGAGCCACCAACCGGGAGTAAAAGTATACCTTTAGTCCCGGTTGGTGGCTCCAACCGGGACTAAAGGTCCCTGCCACCTCTGTCTGGCGCAGTAGCCGTTGGGCAGGGACCTTTAGTCCCGGTTGGAGCCACCAACCGGGACTAAAGGTATCTCTAGTCCCGGGCGCAAAAAATTCCGGGACTAGAGCCCATTTTGGCCGAGGATCAAAGGTCTGTTCTCTACTAGTGCATATATATGCCTATTATGCAACTTTTGTCAATTACATTGCATCCTCGATTGTTTCCATATTATGCCATCCTTGTCAATTATATTGCATTGTATAGCATAAATTTAAGCATTAACAGCATTGTTTGCGCCAAATCAAGTTGTCGCTCGAGCCTTTCTTGCGTCGCTCATCGCAAGGTTCCATCTTGTCCCTCCATTTCTCTTAGTTGCATGCATGTTACCAGGCAAGAGTTTCCAGTTTTGCCAAGAGTCGTGACCAGCCTTGATCTTAACCATATCATAAAGCATAAGTCGTTGGAAAATTCGTGATGCATCTAATTCCCTCCGTTCCTTGTCTTGGCTTCCACCTTATTAGGCGTATTCCATCATACATGGATGAATAGGGGCTAGGGTTTGGGCAGAGAAGGCATAGGTAAGCGTTTTGTGTTAAAAGTGTGAATGACTGTTAGTATATATATGCACATATATACGACGATGCAATTTTTCCAACTGTGAGCCTTTAAGCCACGATAGGCTAGTGCAGTGTTCACATGTATAAATAATGCTTCACATCTTGCTATTGAATATCCTGTTCAATGCTGACTCTGAATTTAAGTACAAATTGCTCATATCTAAATAACAAACTTGTTTCATAAAAACATATAGAGCTTTAAAACGGAAATTCAAGGAAATATATCCAAAATCCTACATGTATTTATTTATGGCAGCGTATGCTATGGAAACCAAGGAGCTGTGCAAACTATGCAAACTCTAATCTAGATCACTGGACTCTAATCCGATGGTTAGAGGTAAAGGTGGGTTATTTTAGCACTTAAACCCCCCCCCCCCCCACTCATCCCATCTAATCCAAGATTTTGCAAATCACCCCAGCCCCAGCGCCTGTACGGTTCCCTTCCGTCTCCTCGCGATCCCCGTACGGCGCGATACAGCACCGCGACGACGCCCGCGTCGAGGCCCGGCCGCAGCCAGCACGTCCTGCGTGCCCGCTGGGGAGGTCGTCGTCCCGGTCAGGAGGAGGATCGCTGGGGAGGCCCGCCGGCTAGCCGGATAGGAGGAGGCCCACGAGAGGCGCCACGGCGCCGGCCGCGACGGCCTTGCCGTGGTTGCTGTACAGGGACGCAAGGGTGAGGATCGAGGGGAAGATGAGGGACGCGTTCGACATCACCATTGACGAGATGATGGCCAGGATGAGGAGGATCAAGAATGGAGAGAATTTGATATGGAGGGGCGATGACAGGGATGAGGATTTTGATTCGTGACATTGGATGAACGAAACTTCTCTCTTTTGTGTTCATGTAGCGGTACTAGACTAGTAGTATTATTGTTCTTGTTTTGTTGTTATGTGTTCGTAGTTAATCAGAGCGTACAGTTGCAATGTAATAAGATAAAAATTCAGACTTGACATGACTGCATTTTTCCTCCCCATCCTGACAACCTGACATGCATATACGCAAGCCAAACACAAGTCACCTGGTGCCGCAACCAAACAACAGGAGCATGCACACAGTAGCATGCACGTCCACGGCGATCAACAATTGCACACACGAGCTTGCAAAATGAACTAGCAGTAGCACATGGACAATAATTAATTGTAAATAATTCTCAGAATTGCACATTTACTTCGACAATGGTACTGATCAATCAAACATAGGCTCTTCCAAATTAAAAAAAAACAAACTAAAGGTAACAAACTCTGTGTTGTCGGACAGCCAACAACATTCAAGTGTAAAAAAAATATTAGCCAACAACATTGTTTGGGCAATTTCGTGCATCATGATCCGCAACTTGATTACATTTTCGACATTTCCGTTTATTTTTACCCTGACCTCCACTTCCAGCCTTCTTCTCCTTGCCCTTCTTAATTCTTTTGCATCTCCCTTTTGACTTGATATCATTTGGTGGATGTATATCGACTTCATTTGGAATTTTATTACCCAGGAAAGTTTCATATTCCTCATGTTTATCAACTCTCATAGCAGGCGTGATTTGTTGGAGAGGTTCTACTAGGTTGGATAAACTAGAATATAAAAAGTCTATCCCTTATTCTGAGTTCTTGGCCATTTGGATGAGATCTTCAAACTTGTTGCGTGATTCTGAAATCTTTTTCCGCATTGCCACCTCCATGGGATCCTTAGGCTTTTCATCTAGTAGGTTACCTTCTTCATCAAAGAATAGTTCCCTGTAAAACGAAACAGAAGGATTGTTGGCCTATACAGAACGAAACAAAACAGGCATAGAAAAAAAAAGTACAGTACACACCTTTTACATCTTGTCTCCCATCTCTTCATAATATAAATTGAAGGTATCTCATTTTGTTTCTCGACTCGAAGCACTTGTATGATATGACGACACGGGATGCCATATGACTCATATAATTTACAGGAGCACCTACCAAGCATGTTTGACTTGTTCATATGAACAACTCGATCTTTTCCAGTTAGGCTGCTGATGGTGAAACATCTTATATCTTCACACTCTGAAATACCTTGAATAATGCAATGGTCTCTTGCAGCTACGAGTTGTTCCTGAAATTTACTAAAAACTTCATGTGTATATATCCCTCTACATTGCTTCTCCATGGCCCATGGTGTCATCAATTTAGGAGTGTTGTGAAGACTTGCATTGTCGGCTTTCAACTCCTCTTGGCGCTGGCACTCCAAAGCTGTGTCAAACCTTAGCCAGAACTCAACAAAGGTCAACTTTCTATGAATGAAACGGTTAAAAAAAGAATTTGCACTCTCCGATCGTGATGTAGTCCTAAGCATTCCTGCTAGAGGTATGTCCAAAAAATATACCGGAATCCATGATTCGCGAATGGCAAACCTATTGGAAAACCAATCATTTTCCATGAGTTCATAATCTGTTATGATAGAATTCGATTGTGACACAAAATCATCTGAATTCTCAGTTCCCCAAACACACTTGTTTAGTCTTTCCCAAAATTGTTCATCATTTCTTATAGACGGCCCGACCTTCTCAGGTACCTTTTCCATGATATGCCACATGCAAAATCTATGAGCTGTATCTGGTAGAATCTGAGCAATAGCAGCCATCATGCTCGCATCTTCATCTGTTGTGATTAGATGAGGTGCTACTCCACCCATGGCCTTAAGAAAGGTCTTAAACAACCATACATATGAATCGATCTTTTCATTTGCTAAGAATGCTGCCCCAAGGAAAACACTTTGCAAGTGATGATTGACTCCAGTAAATGGCACAAATTTCATGTTATACTGGTTGGTAGTATATGTTGCATCTACCGAAATCACATCACCAAAAACACTATAGTTTTTCCTGCATATAGCATCTGCCCAAAATACACGAACAAGTCGTCTTTGTTCATCCACCATAAACTCATAAAAGAAGGCCGGATTTACTTCCTTCTTTCGCTCAAGTTGTGCCACAAACATTTGTGCATCTGCATCCTTGATTTTTGTTCTGAGGTCACTGAAATAGTTTTGCAAATCCCTCTTTGTGCACCCAACATTCTCAAACCCACCATCTCTGACATGGAGAAGTCGATATGCTTGTGATGTGCCAATGCTAGCCTTATGACAATTGAACAAAGTACTCTTTGCTCTCTCACTGACATTTCGGTTGGATCGTAGCTAATGCCTCTTATCTGGCGACACAAAACAATGGCTGTGCGCCTCAACCATTGAATATATTCGATACTTCTTGTCACTGTCAAGCTTGACAACAATATGTGCCTGACAACCACATCTGGATTCCATCACATTTGGTGACTTTCTTTTTTTCCGGATTCACCACTAACTTTTTTTACGCTCTCCTGTCTGTACCCTTCCCTTGAACAACAATACCGCTTGAATAATATTTCATCATTTTCCTTCTTGTGCTGACCAACACGAACAGAGAAATCAACTTCGTGTGCATACGATTTGTAAAATGTTTCCACATCTGTGAGAGTATCAAAGATCATTCCAACTACAGGCTTCAAATGTTCTTTGCAATTTGTGTCCTATACAAGTGTAAAATTGTATGAGCAACAGACCAGGCAAACTAGTTCTTTGCAAACAAAAAAACCATATGTTCTATGCAACTTACTACTAAACTCGGAGAAGGTTTCGGCTTAGGTGTGCTTGGCTGTTCAAGGTGGGCTCCAACTCCGGCGTCGACCGCGTCGATCGTGATGACGGCATGATCATCGGCGACAACGGGATCAACGGCGATGACGGGATCAATGGCGACCTGAGACTTGGTGGCAGCGGCAGCGGCGGTCTCCAACGCCACAGGTCGCGCACGGGGGCCAGGAAGCCCTGCTCCTTCTCCTGCGTCGCCCTGGTCGGTCTCCATGGCGGCAGCGGGCACACCTGGTGCAGCACACCTTATTAGATTACATGTAAACGAATACTAGTGCAGCACATCTTATTAGATTAGATCGTACATACTGTCAGAAAGGCAGGCAGCAAATTAAGCCAAAGATCTGGTGTTCACGTACGTACGTGTACGTACTGTCGTGGACGATCCGGCCAGCTGATCGATCGATCAATATATACAGCCAAAGACAAGCAGCTACTGGGGGTCGCCGTCACCGCGCGCTTCGCTGAGGCCGGGCCGCTGCCGTCCGCAGAGGCCTCCGGCGCTGGCGCCGGCGGCTGCTGGGTCGAGCTCCTCAATTGCCTCCTCGAGTCAACCGCGCTGTATACTAACGCGAGGGACAGCGGCGCCGTAAACAATCGCCGTAAACAAAACGGCGCGGCTAGGCCTCGTCGCGGGTGTCGTCGCGGCGCTGTATCGCGCCGTACGGGGACCGCGAGGAGACGGAAGGGAACCGTACAGGCGCTGGGGCTGAGGCTGGGGTGATTTGTAAAATCTTGGATTAGATGGGATGAGTGGGGGGTTTAAGTGCTAAAATAACCCACCTTTACCTCTAACCATCGGATTAGAGTCCAGTGGTCTAGATTAGAGTTTGCATAGTTTGCACAGCTCCTTGGTTTCCATAGCATACGCTGCCTTTATTTATTAGTAGAATAATTAGGCAACCATTACGTGGGAAACCGCTACCTATGTCAACACCCTATAAAGTGATGGCGTTAACCATATTGTTAAGACGAAGTAACCACTTTGTAGGAACAACTAATTAATTAATGATCAGTTTTCTTTAGAAAATGAAAACGTTTCGGGCTCTGCAGCCACACATAGCCATGCTTACAATGTTGTCAACTTATTTCACTACTACAGGATTGATTAACCACGACGGTGTCCCGGAGGCCTCCGTGGCGGGCTCAATTTTTTCCAGCTGCGGTAAATCCCATAATTTACCGTGGCGGACATTTTTTATTTATCGCGGCGGGCACAGTATAAGGCCCGCCACGGTAAATTCGGCCCAGCTCAGAGCCCAGGTGAAAGCCCATATATGTTTTCCTACCATATAAAGCAGACTTAGGTCATCTCCACTCCGACTCCCACTCTGCTCCCTCCACTCACCCACCGCACTCGCCCGACTCCCTTCACTCTCCAGACGGCGGCGCTCCTCTCCCCTCTCCCTCCACTCTCCAGATGGAGCGGGCCTCCACCTCTCCCTCCACCGATGGCGCCTCCCCCGCTCCCCTCCCCTCCCCTCCCTCACGAAGCAGACGGCGGCGCGGCGGCTCTCCCGGCGGCGCCTCCACCAGATCCGGCTCCACCAGAGCGGCGGCGCGGCGGCGGCCATTCCCCATCCTCTGCGTCGCGCCCCCCCAACTCAGGTAGGTTGCCCTCGCTCCTCATCTCCCTCTCTTCCACTCCCTCACTCTCTCCCCTGTATATGCATGCAGGTCCGGTCCAGGAGCGCCGCCGCCTTCCCTTGGGCTGCCCAGATCCGGTGCAAGGATATCCCGGCCACCACGGCGGCTGGTCCAGGCGGGTCCGTGAGCTCTGGCGGCGTGAGGAGGCGGAGGCCGGCGAGATCCATACGCACGAGGACGACGACCGCGAGCGGGTCTGCGAGCTCCATCGGCACGAGGAGGCGGAGGCCGGCGAGATCCACACACAAGGACGACGACAGCGAGCGCGTCTACAGCAGATCCGATGCACTGGCAGCGGGCTCGATTGGGACTGGCGATGGGCTCAATTGGGCTCGCTAGGGTTTTTTTGTTTTTTTTTCCAAACCATTAACCGCGGCGGGCATCCTAACCTGCCCGCCACGGTTAATCGATTAACCGTGGCGGGCAAGTTGGCCCGCTGCGGTAACGCCATGATTTCCTGTGGCCTTTGAACCACGGCGGACAGCTTTGCCTGCCGCGGAAAACCGATTTCGCCCGCTGCGTAAAATCATTACAGTAGTAGTGTTTGCTGATAGAAATAAAAAAGAGTGCACTCAAATATGAGAAAATAACATACTAAGTCTATTATACTTTGCCATCCATTTTTTGCATTCATGGATAAATTACACTATCAGTCATATATCCACTGATCTACCCCAAGTGTTGCTAAAATGTTTAACAAAACGACACTATGCCTGTGTTGGTTAGGAAAATCCTTGCTGCCTCTCTTCCTACATGCCTGTGTGCGCTGGTCTTCTAGAGTTGTTGTATAGTTTTTGATAGCACCCATATGTACCCTGTTACTAATAATGTAAGTTCTAAATCTTTTCATGTCAATCTTTAATGTATAATGGTCTCAAAATCTCCATCTTCTGTGGAGCCATGGCAAAGCTTACTTGTGCACACATGGATGTCTTTTTTTTCCAGCATTTTAGCTTTGGGCCAGAATCAAAATAAAAGGCTGAAATAAACATATAATAGATTTGACTTTGTACGAACTCTATGTAATGTGCATGAAAATGCACAGATTTTGAAAATCCATGGATTATGAAATTGCATGCTGCCTAGCAAAGCTTGTTTTTGTGCAACAAATGCTTTGATGTATTAGTTTGGGTTTGTCTCGCCATTCATATAGCTGTATTGCAGCCTAGGCATTCATTGGGAGTTTGCTATTAGAACCTTTTTTTACCCTCTTTGCAGCGACATGTCTTTTAGTTTATAAAACTAAGGATGAGTCCCAGTCCGTGGCACTGAGAAAGCACCAAATTAAAAAATAGCACTGTTTGCGCCAAATCACAAGCTATGAGAGCGACCTCATGCAAAGACGTTACAAGTTTAGAATTCCATTCACTTTAAGAGATGTTACAAGTTTAGAATTCCATTCAGTTTACTAGACAAGAAAGAGGCTAAAAATCGCACAAATTCACATGACCAGGTGAAGGATAAATTTTGATCAGTTCCAGCCCAAGACTTTGTGGCCTCGTCGCTAGGTACTTTCCATTTCTTGTAGAGCTCAAGGTTTTCTTATCGGAAATTGGAGTTTTCAGTGTGCCCTGAGAGTTTTGATCATTCCATCATCAGCATAACCTTCAGCTTGGAGAGTCTTGGTCACCCTGAGTTTACAGTTTCCATTTGGCGACATCAAAGTCGTCCAAAAATTCGTGATGCTTCTCATGCCTATCGCGGCTTTGTCTTGCCAATGCAGCTTAGAGATATTCCATCATATATGCATGGATATGGGGCTAGGGATCTCGCAGTAGAAGGCATTTGTAAGCATTTGTGTTGAGAATACGACTGACTAGTAGTATATATGCTGAGGCACCAGAAGTATTTCATTGCACACAATTATATATGATGGAGAGCTTTCATATTAAGCCATATCTAAAGGCCCCACAGTTATATAGAGAAAGATGAAGTTTTCGCTGCTGTGAGAACTCTAGGCAAGCAAAGCAGAGCGTGCACACGCCAAATGAAGCAACAATATATAGTGACAGAAAATAACATAGAAAGATGAAGTGGTGGTGAGTACATGACGTTATTGTATACCTGTCTCCTCACGTGTTGAGTGCTGATACTGTTCTAATGTTGTATAAATTAGCACATAGCTACTAAGGTTATCTTTAATGAATATATGTTTGTTGAAAGGAACAGAAATTCTAAAGTTGTATAAATTAGCACATAGCTCACGTTGCCCAAAAATTGTTGATGCCTCTCTTGCCTATTGCAGCTGTATTGGCATGCACCTTATGACCTTAGGCACATTCCACGGTGCTTGCATGGATAAGGTGTCAGTGAGTGTTTGACTTTGTGTTTAGAAATGTTGCTGATGTACTTGTGATTTTTTTCATTGGCGGTTCATAACATGTTTAAACGCTAGTGAAAATGAACTTGTTATAGGTGCTTAACACATAAATTTACTTAAGGGCTGGTAATAATAACCTTGTTTGGCTACAGCTCATTCTAACTTGTACCTTGACGCTATTCTATTTCTTGTTTATTCCACTTGGATCCCAACTTCCTCATGATTGCTATTTGACTCAATAGCCAAATATGGTTTGTCCAGGATGCCCTCCGTCCGTGAGCTCCCCATGGACAGGAACAGGACCCAGCCCATGTCCCATAGGCCAATAAGCAGGGTGACATCAGCAATCACTGCATCGAGCGGCAACCATGACCTATACCACTGGGGTTGCAAGCGGACTGGGTAATTACCGCTCACTTTTCTTCAGGACCTGCCTACAAGAGGGTTCACTGGTGTTCCCGAGAGACCCCTGTCTCCTACTTCTCTAGCGAACCCTACCCCACCAATCCGATGTGTGATGGGGTGTTGGGCAACCAGTCACGACTTCCACTATTGCCGGTGGCATGTGAGTCCTTGGCCAATCGGCTCAAGCGGCGGGCGCACAGCCATCATATCCTTGGCACGAGGGATCTCCAATGTTGCCACGGGAGATGGCAGCTGCATGCCTTGTTGGGGAGCAGCCAGTCATCCTGCCTCATCAATGTTCTTAGCACAGAAGGCCCATACGACGCGGTTTTTGTGTTGCAGTGGCATGAAATCAAATATCCTGATGCCTCACACTCCCAAAAAACTGGATTATTGCTCGTTCTGTGCTTCTTATAGGATTGTACTAGCTGGACTACTAGTATGCAATGCATGCACCACGCATGTGTATATATAAACAAACAAAGACAATGCAAGTAGATCGAGCATTGTTTTAACCCCATATATATACCAAGGAACCGGATACCGTGTACAGTGTAATGCAAATTATTAAAGCACGGAAGCCTGAAACAATATAAATGCCATGCGATGCTGTTAATGATGGCCTCATGCACTACAAATAAAATTGATCGAGTATCACTGGTATTTATTCATTGGGCAGTGCATATATGTTGCTGTGTTGTAGATTCTAACGATATCAACGAGACAAGAGAATAAATACCACATTTGGGCTTCATCAAGGCCCACAAAATGCCCCAAAAGCCCATGAGTGCTCTGACGACTTGTGTGGATGCTTAGGGCATGTAAAACGCATAGACAAGGTGTTGTCGGTAAGTTGTTGAAAACTACACACAGACAGCTTCTACACTGGGTCATCTATTTGACTGTCTACTAACTATTTAATGCATATACATATAACCATCATCAAGCCTGATCAAGATCTATGTATATCATTTCGTTGCTTTGTGTTGATATATAATTGGATATGTAAAATAATATAATATATTGCGTTGCTTGCTTGTTTGATATACGTTAACTATAAAATTTCCTTAGAGCATTTTTAGATCTTTTCTTAATATTAGAACAAAGGTCCCAAGCTTTCTCCATCCGAAGATAGTACACAACTTGTTCATTGAAGAAATTGCATTTGTGCATCAATGCAATATATGTTTAATTAAAATCATCAATACTAGAACTTCCATCCAAACTCTGAAAGGACCTTCATGATACAAATAAAATTAATCATATATCAAAAACTTAATCACAATATTTGTTTAATTAAAATCATCAATACTAGAGCGCCTATGTCGCATCGCTGCATCACAGTGCGGCAGTGTGTCACATTATCACAAGATGAAAAAAACAAAGAGCTGATGTGCTCTGTATACAGTATGCTCATCCGCTCATTTCTTTATCCTCTCATGTCTGTTCTTATCTCTTCGTGTCTTCTTTCCCTTGTAATTTCAAGAGACCATGCTAAACAATCTTATATATAGAATGAAGCAATGAAATAATATTGTATTAGACAAGTTGGTTGTCTCGGGAGTCGGGACTAGCCTGCAAGACGTCCCAAGAGACCTCCTATCCCTACTCCTCAGGCGAATTGTGGAACTGTGCCATGGCGCGTTGGCATCCAGCTACGGCTGCCATCGTTGCCCGTGGCATGAGTCTCTGGCCCACTGACACTAGTGGTATGAGCACTGCCAGCATGTCCTTGCCACAAGGGACCCCTATGGTTCCCATGGGAGGCAGCCGATGCATGCCTTGCTGGGGAGGTCGTCCAGGCGCGTCGATGTTCTCAGTATGGAAAAGCCGAGATGGGTCGGATTATGCGTTGCGGCGGCATGAAATCTACTATCATGATGCCTCTCACTCCCAACAAACTGGATTACGGCTCCTTTCATGCATGCTTCTTAGAGGACCATAGGTACTAGCTAGTCTACAGTGTGCAATGCAAGACCACACATGTGTATCCTTATACAGACGAAGACGAAGGAAGCAAATTGTCGAGCAATTGTTATTCCCCTTATATACACCTGGGAACAGGGATAGATACAGTACGTGTGTAATGGCAAATTAATGGAGGCAAGCGTGAAATAATATAACTGCCATGTGATGCTGCTCATTGTCTCATGTACTCCAAGTCAGATTTGATCGAGTATCATTGGTTGACTCATTCTTGGGGCAGTGTGCATATGACTTCCTGTGTTGTATGTTTTTTAATGGATTCTGGAGGATTCATTGATGGGTATCAAGGAGACACGACAATATGTACCAGAGGGAATTCATTAATGAATTCTGGAGGACTCATTCTGGAGGATTGATGGCGGCAGCAGACTAGACTTGGTGTGTGGAGGAACAATGGGGAGTGGTGCCACAATGGCTACCCTGCAATACCTACAGTTCCATGCCGAAACCAAATCAAGTTGGTCCTCCTTGCTCTTGCTCGACCAGCTCCAGCTCCACCTCACTGCGGCACCGGTGCTAGACCCCGCCTATCAGTAGTCACATTCGACATTGTGAAAGCTAGTCATTACTCTCCAACACATTGTAGGCTGCCATTCTGACCATCTCGGGCACCCGGTCCCCACCCTCTCTCCCTTGCTCACCTCTTGCCGCGAGGAGGTCATTTCACGTCGATCATGGAAGTACATGCCTACGCTACCATGGGTGGCCGGGTGAGGTGCCTCAGCAAGGGCATAGCATGGCAGCGCACACAAGCAATCACAATGTAGCGCGCGGCGTGGGCAGGCGCAATTGGTCTTGTTGTGGAAGCGTGGGTATGGCACTGCACCAGCGACACAAAACTCGGATGCATGGCTGGGGTGCTTGGCCATCCACCTGAGCCTCCCCATCGTGGGGTCCGCCGAAGAAAACGACACAAACATCAATGCCATGGTCGACGCGGATAGCATATTAGTAGGGCGACTCATAGATGATGCAGTGGTTGGCGGCATGTCACTTGGGCCCGAAGTTTTTGACATCGTCGCTGCAGTCCTATGTGGCAATTGTGAAACGAAAGGACAATGAGAGAGATGCGATTTTCCTCGGCGACAGCGGTGGCATCGTGCATGGTGTGGATTGCGGCATGGCGGTAGCATTGTGCACTGTGTGGATTGCGGCTTGGATGTCATGGAGCGGACTGGCTTGGATCCGGCATAGATCTGACCGTTTATGTGGTAGTGTAAAATATATTAAAAATAAAACACTTTCTAAAATGTAAAAGGAAAAGGAAAGAACATACAAAGATGATTAAAACATTGCCTGGTGACCAATTGAGTGTAGCTCAGCTGGTTGGGTTCTTTATGATGAATTGAGTGTCTAATATGTAAAAGGGGTCATATAGATTTCCTGATCCTGAAATTTCCAAGGACAAGTGCATTTCTTGGTACGGATTGTTAAGAATGACTCTGATACGGCATGACCTTTTGGTTGCGAGAAGAAACACCACATCATCATTCATGAGTGTATAAAGAGCTCAACCTACAATGAAGAATCTTTTTTATTTGTAGACACTTAACACATAAATTTACATAAGAGCTGGTAATTACTTTCTTTGGCCACACCTCACTTGACTTGTACCTTTACGTTATTCACTATTGGACACAGGTTCTTTGCCGAGTGCCTGAGGCACTCGGCAAAGAACACACGGCAAAAAATTGATCGGCAAAGCCCTCTTTGCCGAGTGTTTTTTATCGGGCACTCGGCAAAGACTTTGCCGAGTGCCCCGGGGGCACTCGACAAAGAAAAGCGGCCGTCACGGCGCCGGCCCCGTTGACGGTGGCTTTGCCGAGTGCCAACCCTGCAGGCACTCGGCAAAGATTTTTTTAAAAAAATTCTTTGCTGAGTGTCAACCCTGCAGTCACTCGGCAAAGATTTTTTTAAAAAAAATTTCTTTGCCGAGTGCCCACTGGCCGGCACTCGGCAAAGTTTAAATTTTTTTTTAATTCTTTGCCGAGTGCCCTCTTTCCGGCACTCGGCAAAGTTTGAATTCTTTTTAAAAAAAATTCTTTGCCGAGTGCCCTCTGGGCCGGCACTCGGCAAAGTTTGAATTTTTTTTAAATTCTTTGCTGAATGCCCTCTAGCCGGCACTCGGCAAAGTTTGAATTTTTTTTTAAAAAAAATCTTTGCCGAGTGCCCTCTGGGGCCGGCACTCGGCAAAGTTTGATTTTTTTTTTAAAAAAAATCTTTGCCGAGTGCCCTCTTGCCGGCACTCGACAAAGTTTGAATTTTTTTTTAAATTCTTTGCCGAGTGTCCTCTGGCCGACACTCGGCAAAGTTGGATTTTTTTTAAAAAAAAATCTTTGCCGAGTGCTATGGTCATGGCACTCGGCAAAGCTAAAAAAATGTTTTCCATCGGCTCATTTTCCCAGCTTTGCCGAGTGCTGTGACCATGGCACTCGGCAAAGGGGTCCTTTGCCGAGTGCAACACTCGGCAAAGTGACCCAAAACGGCCATTTTTATTTTTTTTTACATTCCATCATGACAAATAAATTCATACAATCATATATCTCATCCATCGCATATATATCTCATCCATCCACACATTCATCCGCACATATCACATCCATCACAATATATATCACATATATAATAATAAGTGCTAAGTCCATCCAAATAAATCCACAAGTCCATCAAAGTCCACAAGTGCATCACAAGTATATCAAAGTCCATCACCAAGTGAACAACAAATAAAAAAATACAACGTGCACTTATCTCGGCCACTGCGACTGTGGTGAAGACCCAGTTGCATCATTTGGAGGTGCATGAGGTGGATTATTCGAACCACCGTCAGATGGAGACTGCACAAAGGAGTAAAGATTGCATGTGAGACAAGATTATTTAGATAGCTAATCTAGGAAAGTAGAGGCCATACAAGCAAAGCACAAGCGAAAGAAAAAAAACTATCATACTCACAGGAGTAGTTGCAGCTGCAAGACGCGAAGGCGGAGGTGGAACCAACAGCCCAGGTGGTAGAGACAAGCCCACACGTTGCCCAAGCCCTTGTAGGAACTCCGTAATATCCGTCAGCCTCTACGCCTGGGCCTGTCGCTCAGTCCGCTCGGCGTCCAGCTGGGCCGCCAGCTCCTGACGTTGCCTTATTTCTTATTCTAGCCGAGCCTGCAATATTCCACTCCAATGTTTCAGTAATACAAAGTTAATTAAGGTGTGTAAAGATCAATGTATGACGAGTAAAACAAGAATAACCTCGAGTACGTCGACTCGGTGTTGTGCAGCGGTCGGCCGTGTGCGAATGGCCGGGCTCTCGCTCGTGCTCCGTGCTCGGATCTGAGAGAGAGAGGGAGTAGAGGCCATGTCGATGACGCCGTCGCCAAGTCAGAACCGCCCATGCTTCTTGCCTTGCCCCGCCCTCATGACGGCCTCTCCATCGAAGTCCTGGGTGCTCAGATCGTGGTCTAACCCATCGAGCGACCTCGCCACCTCAGTGTACTCACTGATGCGGGAGTGGATGCTCAGGTTTGTGTATGCCTTGGGCGGGTCCTCCAGGTTGAAGGAGACGTCGGACGTCGCCTTGCCCTTGTGGGCCGTACACCATGCCTGGAAGTCCGAGCAAGCCTGACCACTATGTGACGCCGACTGCGAGAAAGACCGTACGATGATTACAAAACAGGCAAAACTGAGCGTCATAATAGATAAATGAATTCGCGTACCCATGGTTGTTTGTATCCGGCGAGGCTGCGGCTGCCTTGATGGTGTGCTGGACCTTGCATCTGCAAACGATGGTCCTGGGCATCCCTGTGCATCTTGAGGTATTCCTCCGTGAACCACCTCTCCACCATCATCGCCCAGCACTCGGGATACGCTTGGCACCACCAGGGAATCATCTACACATCATCAAGTATTGGACATATAAGAAGATCAAATTAAACCAACTTAATCTCAAAACGAATCAATATTGATGTTCTTCATTTACCTCAAGGTACTGCTCCCGTGTCAGCTGCATCTCTCTTACGTCTTTCTTGGTTTACCTCTCTCCAAGTTTCGACCCGTAGTAAGTTACGATGGCCTGGATGCGTGCCTCGTGATGCATGTCGGTGACGAGTTTTTTACAGGCTTTTGTAGTCACCTGCTCCGCCCTGGCCTCAAATCCCTCCTCGCATCTGTAATAAGTCTGCATACAAAAACGATGTATCCATTCATTATTTTAAGAAAAGTCCAATGAATACGACGTATTGAGCAATGTTGTGCGAGGGAGACTTACCCAAAGCTCTGCCTTCACCCGCGCCGTCTTGTTGGGGTACTCCACATCGGTGGCGACGGCATAGTGGTCAAACGAGTAGGCCGGCTCCGTCTTCGATACGTACGTGACAATACCGGGGAAGTGTTGCCTGCACAGAAGACCCAGGATGCCGTTGACTAGCCCAACAGTTTCAAACATGTAGAGATGTCCTGGTTTGTAAGCATCGTATGTGACAACGTTTACGAAATCTTCTGAAATTTTTATCATAGCCTCAACATATGATATCACGACATCTCAACAAGTTTCATGATTTTCGGACTTCGTTTGCTTTTTATAGAATTTAAAAACACTTTGCACGCAAGTTAGCGGTCATATTTCGTGAACAAGATGTTCGAAATTTCGGGTACGTTCCTGGATACGGCCTCACACTACACTCAGTAACATGACTATCATTTTTTGAATCATTAAATTCCATTATTCGTACCACGTGCAGTTCAAAATTATATTTTTTCGAAAAAATTCAAGTAAATGAAATAAAGTAACTAAATATATCAAAAAGCCATAAAAATCCCCAAATTCTAACTAGGAGTTCCTGGTGCTTTTAAAGGGCTTCACAAAAAATTTGGAGGCCAAAAACAAAAAAAAAACTTTGCCGAATGCCATGGGGGTCTTTGCCGAGTGCCACGGATAAGGCACTCGGCAAAGAGGGTTTGGATTTTTTTTAAAAAAATTCCTCTCTACCGAGTGCCTTCACAGGGCACTCGGCAAAGACATTTAAAAAAAAAATTAAATCTTTTTCCAAAAATAAGACATTTTTTAAAAAAAAAAATCTTTGCCGAGTGCCGTGTCAGGGGCACTCGGCCAAGCATTAAAGAAAAAAATTGCCGAGTGCCAGATCTGGGACACTCAGCAATGAAATTTAAAAAAAAATTAAATCTTTGCCGAGTGCCAGATCTGGGACACTCGGCAAAGAATTTTTTTTTAAAAAAATAAATCTTTGCCGAGTGCCTAACAGCAGGCACTCGGCAAAGAAGGACGTGGCCGAATACCGTTACGCGGGTCAGCCTATGCCGAGTGCCGCTCTTTTGCCGAGAGTCTGGTACTCGGCGAAGAAGTCCTTTGCCGAGTGCAGCACTCGGCAAAGAAGGTCTTTACCGAGTGCCCGATTTTTGACACTCGGCAAAGAATTTTGCACTCGGCAAAGTTTCTGTTTACAGTAGTGATTCTATTTCTTGTTTGTTCCTCTTGGATCCCAACTTGTTCGTGATAGCTCCTTTGTTGGAGCTATCTGCATATTTCACACCATCATTCACTACTGTATCAAGAGCTCAATAGACAAATCTGATTTGTACAGTATGCCCTTAGTGAGATCCCCATGCTAGCATATGATTCACACTATTCAAACTGTAGCCTTGACCGATTGGCACAGTGATACTCCTTTGTTGGAGCTATCTACATATTTCACAACACCAGATACCTCGCATAACAAACTATAATGACCAAATTTCTATTCTTGTCGTGGGAAACTCTCGTTAACCTCTACAACTTCATGGCAGCCACCACAAAGCATTGAGCCTACCTAGACCGTCCCTTTATATACAACTCCAGACCCACATATACAATGTGCTTGGAGACTTCATTGCATGCATGTGGAGCACTCTGGCTGACCACTTGTTCTCCTTTGATTGACCAGGATAGCTAAAAGGGTCATTGTTAGTAGAATGTAAACAGCGTGCGAGTGTCAGAGTGAGTGAAGCAAAGCAGCAAATGCCTCTTTCCCCTAGGCCCATCAGGAGGGCTGCTGACTCAGCATGATACTTGCAATAGTTCATCCTCTTTAGGCCAGTCTCACTGAACTGTTTCATGTCACTGTTTTCAATACTTTGGGTCTTAGAAACTGGGACATGAAACAACTTCTCTAAATGGATAGTTTTATTTTGCAGTTTCATAGGCTTGTTGCAACATTTAATTCTTGTGTTTTGTTGTGATCAAATATGCCAAGTGAATTTTGTAGCCATTTGAAATTGTGTTATCAGTGGATCAAATAATGTGGTTGTCGGAAAAATCATAGAAAACCTGGTGGGTAACCTGAAATTTTCACACAATTTAGAATATGTGCATATTAAAATGAAATGCATCATAACTCAATGAAATGTACTTTTGCAAGGAAGAATAAAACACAGTCAGTCAGTCGAGCATTCAGATTCAGATAACACTATAGAATCAGCACATATTCAGTTAAGTATTCAGATTCATTCCTTTCGACTGCACTGTATCAGATTGCGGTTGTACCTCAGTTTCATCTCATCTCTCAGCAAACAGACAGAGACCTCAGGTCAGTGGAACAAACAGAGCACACCGTGCATGCAGCTGAACTTCATCACAGCAAGCCCTGTACAGAAACGAGCAGGTTCACAGAGAATGAAACAACTGTTCCACTTCTCAGCAAGTCCGGTACAGAATACGACTTGCAGAAATTTGGCGCAATGGCGAAATGTACAGGAGGACACAATTAAGCATAGCATTGGCAAAAATCGGCATACAGGAGGAACTTGTATATCTCTACACATGGAAATCAACCACTCACAGGCATCAAACAATATACGTACCATGGATTTGGGGGTTGGGTTCCATGTTGAGATGGAAAGTTTGGGGGTCTCGGCCCCCATCCTGCTCCTTGCGGTGGTGCCACAGACGGAGCCGGTGGTGCGCAGGTGAGGAAGTGGGCAGCAGCGGTGCAGGGGAAATCAATTGCAGCGCTGGCGTGGAAGTTGTCAGCGGCGGCGGCAATAGCGAGGAAGCTGGAAGCAGTGGTGGCGCAGGCGAGGACGCCATCTTGGGGCTGCGCCGGCTGCCCCCGCGTCCTTTTCCTCCTCTGCTGGAGCAGCGCCGCACTGAGCTGTCTGCCGCCGTCGAAGCTTCATCCATCTCCAGACGAGGAGATGTTTGGAGGGGTGGGGAGTGGTTGGGGCGCAGGCGTGGGACAATCACGGCGCCCCAAGTTGGATCCGCTCCATGCAAGGGAAAAGGAGCGGATCCAGCACGGAGGCCGTGGACGCCAGGCCAAGGCCATGCTCAGCCACCATCGCAGGGGGTTGACGTGGAACATCGCCGTCGGCCGCGGGCTTGGAGTCATGCAGGTCCGCCACCTGCAGGTACCTCCGGGTGCGGACTCCCGGCCACGAGGGCTTTTACCGCAGAAGCGCCGCCGCCGCAGGGAAAGACCTGGCCGCAAGCCACCACTGTCGCGGAGCCACACGCACGCGAGTTGCGCAGGCGGCAGTGAGCCCCACTGGATGGGATGACACGAAACAAACCCGCTCAGTGCAGGTTTCATCTGGTTTCCATCGTGTGGGAACACAACGCCGACTCGTTTCGTGACCATGAAACTGTGATATTGTCTCTCTTTCTTGATAAATGCAAAACAGTGATCTTTGCTGACGTGTCACCTCATTTAGTTCCCATGAAACTCCCTTGATATCTCCATTGAGACTGGCCTAAGTACCCAAATTCTTATTTATTGTAGCTGTCAATCAGATCGATTTATAAATAAAAGCCACCTAGTAATTTGAAGAGACCATGCTAAACTACCTTATATATGGGATTAAGCAATAAAATAATATTGTATTAGCCAAGTTGGTTGCCTCAGGACCAGCCTGAATGAAGTCTCAGAAGATCTCTGATCTCTACTCCACAGGCGAACTGTGGAACTGTGGCACAGGGCGTTGGGCAGCCAGCCATGGCTGCCATCGTTGGAGGAACAACAGGGAGTGGTCCCGGACCTGAAGAAGTGGGCTTCGGCGAGTCTTCACGCGTCTTGCGTTCTTTCGATGGCGAACAGCGAACGGGATGCCAAAGGCCTCGTGGTGCTCTAAACGTCGAGGCTCCCAGCCTGCAGCCACATAGGCATGAGGATCTGGCAATGAATGTACTGAACCGACATGAACCGACAGAGGTAGGAGGGGGCTAGGGGCCGCGCCACAGCCCAGATCCAAACCCCGCCCCCCAGCCGCCGCCGTACCGGAGGGGAGGGAGAGGGAGCGGGGCCTAGGAGCGCCGCCGCTGGCCTAGGGCGCCACCGCACGGTCCGGCGCCGCCGGCCTGGGAGCGCGCGCCGCTCGGAGATAGGTGGAGGAGAGGGAGAGGGTGCGGGCCCGCGGGAGAGGGAGAGGAAGAGAGATATGTGCTCGCTGGTCTGAGGGAGAAGGTGAGGGTGAGGGTGCACAGCGCTCTCGGCTAAAGGAGAAGGAGAGGAAGAGAGATATGCTCAGTCTGGGAGTGAAAACCCTAAGTTCCTATATTTATACTCCAAATGGTTATCGGGCCTGGTCTGGGCCTCGGGATTTTCTTGAGGCGGGCCATATAGCAGGTCCGCCTCCGAAAATGGAAGCATTTTTGGGGCCGCCTCGGTTAATAGACTTAACCGCCTCCGTAAATCGATTTTGCGAGACGGTTGATTGTGACCGCCTTGGTTAATAAAAATGCCCGCCTCGGTCAATCCCAGGCATTAACCGAGACGGTTCAAATTCTCGCCCGCCTCCGAGCCCCTTTGCCAAATGCCTCCGTTAAGTTTTTTTGTAGTAGTGCCAACAGTGTGCTCAATTTGCAAATTAATTGGTAATTTGAATACCCTGTTAGAAAAAAGATATATGGAATTAAGCAACAATGCAAAACTGTGTTAACCATATTGTTGGTGGCTCATTAATACTTTTCACATAGTAATATATTATGGAAAACTTGTTGATCTCAAAAACTTAACAAAATAACGGTACTGGACAATCAGGCGCCACATGACTGGCCACATGAACATACAAAGTCACACACTAGTACCTTACTCCTAGTTTTAGTACCTCAGAGAGACAGAGAGGACCCATCTTGATATAAGGCAATATATATAACTGCCTCGTTATTAGTGAGTACGTCACATACCATACGCCTGTGCTTAGAATATATCCAGGAAAATGATTAAGGACATGCGCCAAGCCTATGATATGAACCAATGTGACCAACAAAGTAGTCAGTTTGCAAACTAGCTAACTGGAAATTTTTGTATCCTGACTGAAAAGCTATATGAAATTATGCAACGATACAAAGCAATGTTAACGATGTTGGTTGGGTCACTACAATCTTTCTGACATCTATTAATGTACATTATGGGACACCTGTGTTGCTCACACTAATTTCGTAAAATGAGAGTACTGGACGGTCACAAGCATACCTTGTCAGACCCATTGCAAACACTATACTTTAGCTCCCATTTTTTGCAACTCCTGACATTGATTCCCCTCAATTTATTTAACATTATTTATCTGTCTTCATAACCAAATCAAATCATATAAGATGCACGTACCTGCCACTACTGGTTCGGCAGCATCAGAACTTCCGACGATTGAAGGTTCTTTTCTTGGTTTTGGTGGGTGTGGAGGGTTCCTGTGCCCAATTGAAATCCTCCCTGTCCAGACCACCTCCGATCCATGATGTGCTCTACCGTACTGCTCCACATGCCAGTGTGTGGCACAAGACCTCGGTCTCGAACAGTGGCGGAGGACGTAATTAAATTGAGGTATCGCCAGAACTTACAACAACAATGAACAATCACTTCTATTGTCACATAAACCTACAATAGCAATCATTTTTGCTGTCGTAAAACCTTACATGTGTGTGTGGTTTTAGGGGCAAGCTTCTGCATCTTTACCTTGTTTGATTGAAAAAATATGACAAAGGCAAAATGGATGCTCCGCTTGCACATCAATCCGTTTGCGTGCACAGGTGTGCTTCCATGGCGGCATGCAACCTGGGAAAGCTGCAGAGGGCCTACGATGCATTTGTCGATCTTTGTGCCCGTCTGCCGAGTGTCCCAGACTTTGCCGAGTGCTTTTTAGCGGGCACTCGGCAAATAGACTATTTGCCGAGTGCTAGAGAGAAAGCACTCGGCAAACAACTAACACTCGGCAAAGGGGTGGTTTGCCGAGTGCTGAGCTCTCGACAAACAATAACACTCGGCAAAACTGTCTTCACCGAGTGTTATTCTCCTGACACTCGGCAAAGGGCCGCCGCCGTTAATGGCGGGCAGCCGCCGTTAACCCTTTGCCGAGTGCTTCTTCTGACACTCGGCAAAGTTGTGATTTGCCGAGTGTCATTTTTTTTGACACTCGGCAAAGTGGTTATTTGCCGAGTGTCATTTTTTGACACTCGGCAAACCATATTTTTTTCACTTTTGACCTCCAAACTTTTTCTGCAGTTCTCATACAATACCTGGTGCTCCATGTTCCAAGGGAAAGGCGACGTCCGACGTCGACTACAACCCAGAGGACGGGCCCGAGACGTACAGCAATGCGACCATCCACAACCGCCTCAGTGAGTACACATCGATGGCAAGGGAGGTCCATGGGCCACAGTACGATCCGAGCACCGAGGACCTTGATGGAGAAGTCGTCATGAGGGTGGGAGGAGGCAAGAAGCATGAGCGGTACTGGATTGGCGACGGTGCAATCGACTCGGCCGCTACTCCCAATCTCTCCCAGATTCGAGCAAGCAGCACGAGCAAGAGCCCGGCCATACTACCTCGGCAGGACACTTCACACCACCGGGTGGAGGCACTCAAGGTTATTCCTGGTTTATTCGTCGTTCATTGGTTTTTTCATACCTTTCCTTTGCATTATTGTAACATTAGGGTGAATATATTGTAGGCCCAGCTGGAACAAGAGAGGAGGATACGGGAGCAGATGCAGGCGAAGATGGAGAGGGTGGAGTCCGAGCGGAAGGCCGAGCGGGCCGATCGGGAGGCCGAGCAGCAGAGGATGGTGGAGATTCTTCAGTACATGCAAAGTCTTGGCGCCGCTACCGGTGTACTTCCGCCACCTTCGCTATTCGCTCCACCTCCTCAAAATTCTACTCCTGTGAGTATAAATGTTTTAGTTTGTATGTTCATGCTTACGGTCAAACCTAGTGGAGTATGAAAGTTTTATTCATGTATGGTATATATTTATCTTTTCCTTTGTGCAGAATCAATCGGCGGCATCAAACAATCCTCATGCTTCAGCGAATCCTTCACCAAATCAGTGATGATACTTGTGGTTGTTAATGGTACTTCTATTTGCAATTGTGGTTGAAGATGATGGAGCACTTGGATTACTTGTGAACTTATTTATGATATATTGTGAGACATGTGACGTTTGTGATATATATGTGATGTTTGTGATATATATGTGGTGTTGGTGATATATATGTAATGTTGGTTATATATATCTTCTGTTTGTTTGGATGGAATGTAAAAAACAAATAAAAAAGACTGTTTTCAGTCACTTTGCCAAGTGCAATGGCCATGACACTCGGCAAAGTGACGACCTGGGAACATGCCTAGGAACATGCTTTGCCGGCACAGGCCATTGCACTCGGCAAACATCACAGATTTACCGAGTGCCACGAGCCAGACACTCGGCAAAGGTCGCCTGTTTGCCGAGTGTCTTGCCAGTGGCACTCGGCACAGTGGTCACCTTTGCCAAGTGTTTGAGTCAACGGCGCTCGGCAAAGAGGCGACCTTTACCGAGTGCTTGACCATGACACTCGGAAAAACCGCCGTCACGGTGGCGCTCGCTGTCACGACGACTTTTCTTTGCCGAGTGTCAGATTAGCACTCGGCAAAGGATTTGCCGAGTGCCCGATAAAATGCACTCGACAAAGAGATCTTTGCCGATCAACTGTTTACCGAGCGCCCTTTGCCGAGTGTATATCGGTATTTGCCGAGTGCCTCAGGCACTCTGTTGTAACATGGCTTTGGCGGGTGGCGAAGGCCCCCGGCAGCGGGGTGTCGCCAAGGCGTCTTTGAGCGTCTTGGGGCGGAGGCAGCCTTATCTCTAAACTAATCAAACAAATGATTTTGCCCAAGTGTGCGCAGGTATTCAAGCGCGGGCGCTCGTGGTGGGCGCAAGCGCGCCAGGATGGCTCCTGCGCGGCCGGGCGGAGACCTACGGATGATGTCTCCGCCCGGACCAGCGGGGACCCTCCAAGGCGACGGCGCGCCACTAAGGGCAGAGGCTCGGAGGCCAGCGGCCGAGCGGAGACCAGCTGGTCATGCCTCCGCCCGGACCGGCGGGGACTCTCTGAGGCAACGGCGCGCCCCTGAACGCGGAGGCCAGCGGCGAGAACCATGGCCCCCGCGCGGCCGGGCGGATACCCGCGGAGAACGTCTCCAACCGTCCGGCGGAGACCCGCCAAGGGAGCGTCGCGCCGTGGGGGATGAAGGCCGGCGCCGGGGAGCTAGGCCTTTGGGCCGAAGACCAAGCTACAGTGGGCCGACTGCTCATGGAGGCCCATTGCTTAGAAACGGTGTGGCAGGACTACCCCGTGAATAAGAGGCTAGCGACAGAATATTCCAGGAATGTACTGTAGCAGTTGAGTGGCATTGTAATAAATTCTGTTATGTGGTAGTTGAGTCCTATAAATAGGGGACACTTGTAACCATGAAGGTGGTTGGTGGATGAATTAATGAAACCATAGCTTCTCGTGCCATTCTCTTACTCTCCACTATCCCCCCTGTCGCTCGTACCCTGAGCCTCCGCCCGAGGCCGGCCGTCCGACGGGCGGAGGCCTTGGTCTTCGCCACGCAGGTTGAAACCTCTAGTTTCAACATTGGCACCCACCGTGGTTGAGCCAAGGCAAACCAACGATGGCAGGGAAAAGAAAGACCACCACCAGAGCAGCAGCGACCACATGTCAGCGAGGAAGGCCTAGGCGCAACATTTGTAGCGCCTACGCAACCTCGCCAGCGGAGGATGACACCAGAGCAGACGCCTAGGGTCAACCACCGGAACCCTAAGACCAAGAGATTCAAGATCCGGAGGCCCAACCAAACTCAGCCACAGCACCCGAGCAAGAACTACAATAGCTGCAAGCACAGTTGCAAAGAGCGCAACAAGAGAGGGACAGAATGGCAGCAGCATTCGCAGCTAATCAGCAAGCTATTCAAGCGTCAGCACAAGCAGCAGAAATAAGGCAGCAGTTGGCAGTCCTACATGCTGAGATGCTAAGTATGCAGCATGCAGTACCAGCAACAACCTCCGCAATCCCAGCCTCCGCAGCAACACCAACTGCAGCCATGCTGTAGGGTTCTACGCCAGTGATCAGCCAGCCGACAATGCCATCTCAGGTAATGCGGAGGCCTATCGATCCCAAGTCCCCACTATCGGAAGGCATACAACAGTCGCCATGGCCAACATCGTACAAGCCAATCACACTACCCAAGTTCAACGGAAAGACTGACCCCTATTAGTTCATTATGAGTTACGAGGCAGCAGTAGCCTCCGCCGGCGGAGACGATGCCGTCTTGGCAAAGTCATTTGTCATTGCAGCCGAAGGCAACGCGCTGGCTTGGTATTCTATGCTCAAACCAAGCACAGTCTATTCTTGGGAGAACCTTCGGGACAAGATATTGGCAAACTTCAAAGGGCTAACAGCACAGTCGCTGACTTCCACAAATACTACGGGTCACTCGACAAAGCCCTCTTTGCCGAGTGTTTTTTATCGGGCAAAGAACACACGGCAAAAAATTGATCGGCAAAGCCCTCTTTGCCGAGTGTTTTTTATCGGGCACTCGGCAAAGACTTTGCCGAGTGCCCCGGGGGCACTCGACAAAGAAAAGCGGCCGTCACGGCGCCGGCCCCGTTGACGGTGGCTTTGCCGAGTGCCAACCCTGCAGGCACTCGGCAAAGATTTTTTTATTTTTTTAAAAAAATTCTTTGCTGAGTGTCAACCCTGCAGTCACTCGGCAAAGATTTTTTTAAAAAAAATTTCTTTGCCGAGTGCCCACTGGCCGGCACTCGGCAAAGTTTAAATTTTTTTTTAATTCTTTGCCGAGTGCCCTCTTTCCGGCACTCGGCAAAGTTTGAATTCTTTTTAAAAAAAATTCTTTGCCGAGTGCCCTCTGGGCCGGCACTCGGCAAAGTTTGAATTTTTTTTAAATTCTTTGCCGAATGCCCTCTAGCCGGCACTCGGCAAAGTTTGAATTTTTTTTAAAAAAAAATCTTTGCCGAGTGCCCTCTGGGGCCGGCACTCGGCAAAGTTTGATTTTTTTTTTTAAAAAAATCTTTGCCGAGTGCCCTCTGGCCGGCACTCGGCAAAGTTTGATTTTTTTTTAAAAAAAAATCTTTGCCGAGTGCCCTCTTGCCGGCACTCGACAAAGTTTGAATTTTTTTTTTAATTCTTTGCCGAGTGTCCTCTGGCCGACACTCGGCAAAGTTGGATTTTTTTTAAAAAAAAATCTTTGCCGAGTGCTATGGTCATGGCACTCGGCAAAGCTAAAAAAATGTTTTCCATCGGCTCATTTTCCCAGCTTTGCCGAGTGCTGTGACCATGGCACTCGGCAAAGGGGTCCTTTGCCGAGTGCAACACTCGGCAAAGTGACCCAAAACGGCCATTTTTATTTTTTTTTACATTCCATCATGACAAATAAATTCATACAATCATATATCTCATCCATCGCATATATATCTCATCCATCCACACATTCATCCGCACATATCACATCCATCACAATATATATCACATATATAATAATAAGTGCTAAGTCCATCCAAATAAATCCACAAGTCCATCAAAGTCCACAAGTGCATCACAAGTATATCAAAGTCCATCACCAAGTGAACAACAAATAAAAAAATACAACGTGCACTTATCTCGGCCACTGCGACTGTGGTGAAGACCCAGTTGCATCATTTGGAGGTGCATGAGGTGGATTATTCGAACCACCGTCAGATGGAGACTGCACAAAGGAGTAAAGATTGCATGTGAGACAAGATTATTTAGATAGCTAATCTAGGAAAGTAGAGGCCATACAAGCAAAGCACAAGCGAAAGAAAAAAAACTATCATACTCACAGGAGTAGTTGCAGCTGCAAGACGCGAAGGCGGAGGTGGAACCAACAGCCCAGGTGGTAGAGACAAGCCCACACGTTGCCCAAGCCCTTGTAGGAACTCCGTAATATCCGTCAGCCTCTACGCCTGGGCCTGCCGCTCAGTCCGCTCGGCGTCCAGCTGGGCCGCCAGCTCCTGACGTTGCCTTATTTCTTATTCTAGCCGAGCCTGCAATATTCCACTCCAATGTTTCAGTAATACAAAGTTAATTAAGGTGTGTAAAGATCAATGTATGACGAGTAAAACAAGAATAACCTCGAGTACGTCGACTCGGTGTTGTGCAGCGGTCGGCCGTGTGCGAATGGCCGGGCTCTCGCTCGTGCTCCGTGCTCGGATCTGAGAGAGAGAGGGAGTAGAGGCCATGTCGATGACGCCGTCGCCAAGTCAGAACCGCCCATGCTTCTTGCCTTGCCCCGCCCTCATGACGGCCTCTCCATCGAAGTCCTGGGTGCTCAGATCGTGGTCTAACCCATCGAGCGACCTCGCCACCTCAGTGTACTCACTGATGCGGGAGTGGATGCTCAGGTTTGTGTATGCCTTGGGCGGGTCCTCCAGGTTGAAGGAGACGTCGGACGTCGCCTTGCCCTTGTGGGCCGTACACCATGCCTGGAAGTCCGAGCAAGCCTGACCACTATGTGACGCCGACTGCGAGAAAGACCGTACGATGATTACAAAACAGGCAAAACTGAGCGTCATAATAGATAAATGAATTCGCGTACCCATGGTTGTTTGTATCCGGCGAGGCTGCGGCTGCCTTGATGGTGTGTTGGACCTTGCATCTGCAAACGATGGTCCTGGGCATCCCTGTGCATCTTGAGGTATTCCTCCGTGAACCACCTCTCCACCATCATCGCCCAGCACTCGGGATACGCTTGGCACCACCAGGGAATCATCTACACATCATCAAGTATTGGACATATAAGAAGATCAAATTAAACCAACTTAATCTCAAAACGAATCAATATTGATGTTCTTCATTTACCTCAAGGTACTGCTCCCGTGTCAGCTGCATCTCTCTTACGTCTTTCTTGGTTTACCTCTCTCCAAGTTTCGACCCGTAGTAAGTTACGATGGCCTGGATGCGTGCCTCGTGATGCATGTCGGTGACGAGTTTTTTACAGGCTTTTGTAGTCACCTGCTCCGCCCTGGCCTCAAATCCCTCCTCGCATCTGTAATAAGTCTGCATACAAAAACGATTTATCCATTCATTATTTTAAGAAAAGTCCAATGAATACGACGTATTGAGCAATGTTGTGCGAGGGAGACTTACCCAAAGCTCTGCCTTCACCTGCGCCGTCTTGTTGGGGTACTCCACATCGGTGGCGACGGCATAGTGGTCAAACGAGTAGGCCGGCTCCGTCTTCGATACGTACGTGACAATACCGGGGAAGTGTTGCCTGCACAGAAGACCCAGGATGCCGTTGACTAGCCCAACAGTTTCAAACATGTAGAGATGTCCCGGTTTGTAAGCATCGTATGTGACAATGTTTACGAAATCTTCTGAAATTTTTATCATAGCCTCAACATATGATATCACGACATCTCAACAAGTTTTATGATTTTCGGACTTCGTTTGCTTTTTATAGAATTTAAAAACACTTTGCACGCAAGTTCGCGGTCATATTTCGTGAACAAGATGTTCGAAATTTCGGGTACGTTCCTGGATACGGCCTCACACTACACTCAGTAACATGACTATCATTTTTTTAATCATTAAATTCCATTATTCGTACCACGTGCAGTTCAAAATTATATTTTTTCGAAAAAATTCAAGTAAATGAAATAAAGTAACTAAATATATCAAAAAGCCATAAAAATCCCCAAATTCTAACTAGGAGTTCCTGGTGCTTTTAAAGGGCTTCACAAAAAATTTGGAGGCCAAAAACAAAAAAAAAACTTTGCCGAGTGCCATGGGGGTCTTTGCCGAGTGCCACGGATAAGGCACTCGGCAAAGAGGGTTTGGATTTTTTTTAAAAAAATTCCTCTCTACCGAGTGCCTTCACAGGGCACTCGGCAAAGATATTTTAAGAAAAAATTAAATCTTTTTCCAAAAATAAGACATTTTTTTTTAAAAAAATCTTTGCCGAGTGCCGTGTCAGGGGCACTCGGCCAAGTATTAAAGAAAAAAATTGCCGAGTGCCAGATCTGGGACACTCGGCAATGAAATTTAAAAAAAAATTAAATCTTTGCCGAGTGCCAGATCTGGGACACTCGGCAAAGAATTTTTTTTAAAAAAAATAAATCTTTGCCGAGTGCCTAACAGCAGGCACTCGGCAAAGAAGGACGTGGCCGAATACCGTTACGCGGGTCAGCCTATGCCGAGTGCCGCTCTTTTGCCGAGAGTCTGGTACTCGGCGAAGAAGTCCTTTGCCGAGTGCAGCACTCGGCAAAGAAGGTCTTTACCGAGTGCCCGATTTTTGACACTCGGCAAAGAATTTTGCACTCGGCAAAGTTTCTGTTTCCAGTAGTGATTCTATTTCTTGTTTGTTCCTCTTGGATCCCAACTTGTTCGTGATAGCTCCTTTGTTGGAGCTATCTGCATATTTCACACCATCATTCACTACTGTATCAAGAGCTCAATAGACAAATCTGATTTGTACAGTATGCCCTTAGTGAGATCCCCATGCTAGCATATGATTCACACTATTCAAACTGTAGCCTTGACCGATTGGCACAGTGATACTCCTTTGTTGGAGCTATCTACATATTTCACAACACCAGATACCTCGCATAACAAACTATAATGACCAAATTTCTATTCTTGTCGTGGGAAACTCTCGTTAACCTCTACAACTTCATGGCAGCCACCACAAAGCATTGAGCCTACCTAGACCGTCCCTTTATATACAACTCCAGACCCACATATACAATGTGCTTGGAGACTTCATTGCATGCATGTGGAGCACTCTGGCTGACCACTTGTTCTCCTTTGATTGACCAGGATAGCTAAAAGGGTCATTGTTAGTAGAATGTAAACAGCGTGCGAGTGTCAGAGTGAGTGAAGCAAAGCAGCAAATGCCTCTTTCCCCTAGGCCCATCAGGAGGGCTGCTGACTCAGCATGATACTTGCAATAGTTCATCCTCTTTAGGCCAGTCTCACTGAACTGTTTCATGTCACTGTTTTCAATACTTTGGGTCTTAGAAACTGGGACATGAAACAACTTCTCTAAATGGGTAGTTTTATTTTGCAGTTTCATAGGCTTGTTGCAACATTTAATTCTTGTGTTTTGTTGTGATCAAATATGCCAAGTGAATTTTGTAGCCATTTGAAATTGTGTTATCAGTGGATCAAATAATGTGGTTGTCGGAAAAATCATAGAAAACCTGGTGGGTAACCTGAAATTTTCACACAATTTAGAATATGTGCATATTAAAATGAAATGCATCATAACTCAATGAAATGTACTTTTGCAAGGAAGAATAAAACACAGTCAGTCAGTCGAGCATTCAGATTCAGATAACACTATAGAATCAGCACATATTCAGTTAAGTATTCAGATTCATTCCTTTCGACTGCACTGTATCAGATTGCGGTTGTACCTCAGTTTCATCTCATCTCTCAGCAAACAGACAGAGACCTCAGGTCAGTGGAACAAACAGAGCACACCGTGCATGCAGCTGAACTTCATCACAGCAAGCCCTGTACAGAAACGAGCAGGTTCACAGAGAATGAAACAACTGTTCCACTTCTCAGCAAGTCCGGTACAGAATACGACTTGCAGAAATTTGGCGCAATGGCGAAATGTACAGGAGGACACAATTAAGCATAGCATTGGCAAAAATCGGCATACAGGAGGAACTTGTATATCTCTACACATGGAAATCAACCACTCACAGGCATCAAACAATATACGTACCATGGATTTGGGGGTTGGGTTCCATGTTGAGATGGAAAGTTTGGGGGTCTCGGCCCCCATCCTGCTCCTTGCGGTGGTGCCACAGACGGAGCCGGTGGTGCGCAGGTGAGGAAGTGGGCAGCAGCGGTGCAGGGGAAATCAATTGCAGCGCTGGCGTGGAAGTTGTCAGCGGCGGCGGCAATAGCGAGGAAGCTGGAAGCAGTGGTGGCGCAGGCGAGGACGCCATCTTGGGGCTGCGCCGGCTGCCCCCGCGTCCTTTTCCTCCTCTGCTGGAGCAGCGCCGCACTGAGCTGTCTGCCGCCGTCGAAGCTTCATCCATCTCCAGACGAGGAGATGTTTGGAGGGGTGGGGAGTGGTTGGGGCGCAGGCGTGGGACAATCACGGCGCCCCAAGTTGGATCCGCTCCATGCAAGGGAAAAGGAGCGGATCCAGCACGGAGGCCGTGGACGCCAGGCCAAGGCCATGCTCAGCCACCATCGCAGGGGGTTGACGTGGAACATCGCCGTCGGCCGCGGGCTTGGAGTCATGCAGGTCCGCCACCTGCAGGTACCTCCGGGTGCGGACTCCCGGCCACGAGGGCTTTTACCGCAGAAGCGCCGCCGCCGCAGGGAAAGACCTGGCCGCAAGCCACCACTGTCGCGGAGCCACACGCACGCGAGTTGCGCAGGCGGCAGTGAGCCCCACTGGATGGGATGACACGAAACAAACCCGCTCAGTGCAGGTTTCATCTGGTTTCCATCGTGTGGGAACACAACGCCGACTCGTTTCGTGACCATGAAACTGTGATATTGTCTCTCTTTCTTGATAAATGCAAAACAGTGATCTTTGCTGACGTGTCACCTCATTTAGTTCCCATGAAACTCCCTTGATATCTCCATTGAGACTGGCCTAAGTACCCAAATTCTTATTTATTGTAGCTGTCAATCAGATCGATTTATAAATAAAAGCCACCTAGTAATTTGAAGAGACCATGCTAAACTACCTTATATATGGGATTAAGCAATAAAATAATATTGTATTAGCCAAGTTGGTTGCCTCAGGACCAGCCTGAATGAAGTCTCAGAAGATCTCTGATCTCTACTCCACAGGCGAACTGTGGAACTGTGGCACAGGGCGTTGGGCAGCCAGCCATGGCTGCCATCGTTGGAGGAACAACAGGGAGTGGTCCCGGACCTGAAGAAGTGGGCTTCGGCGAGTCTTCACGCGTCTTGCGTTCTTTCGATGGCGAACAGCGAACGGGAGGCCAAAGGCCTCGTGGTGCTCTAAACGTCGAGGCTCCCAGCCTGCAGCCACATAGGCATGAGGATCTGGCAATGAATGTACTGAACCGACATGAACCGACAGAGGTAGGAGGGGGCTAGGGGCCGCGCCACAGCCCAGATCCAAACCCCGCCCCCCAGCCGCCGCCGTACCGGAGGGGAGGGAGAGGGAGCGGGGCCTAGGAGCGCCGCCGCTGGCCTAGGGCGCCACCGCACGGTCCGCCGCCGCCGGCCTGGGAGCGCGCGCCGCTCGGAGATAGGTGGAGGAGAGGGAGAGGGTGCGGGCCTGCGGGAGAGGGAGAGGAAGAGAGATATGTGCTCGCTGGTCTGAGGGAGAAGGTGAGGGTGAGGGTGCACAGCGCTCTCGGCTAAAGGAGAAGGAGAGGAAGAGAGATATGCTCAGTCTGGGAGTGAAAACCCTAAGTTCCTATATTTATACTCCAAATGGTTATCGGGCCTGGTCTGGGCCTCGGGATTTTCTTGAGGCGGGCCATATAGCAGGTCCGCCTCCGAAAATGGAAGCATTTTTGGGGCCGCCTCGGTTAATAGACTTAACCGCCTCCGTAAATCGATTTTGCGAGACGGTTGATTGTGACCGCCTTGGTTAACAAAAATGCCCGCCTCGGTCAATCCCAGGCATTAACCGAGACGGTTCAAATTCTCGCCCGCCTCCGAGCCCCTTTGCCAAATGCCTCCGTTAAGTTTTTTTGTAGTAGTGCCAACAGTGTGCTCAATTTGCAAATTAATTGGTAATTTGAATACCCTGTTAGAAAAAAGATATATGGAATTAAGCAACAATGCAAAACTGTGTTAACCATATTGTTGGTGGCTCATTAATACTTTTCACATAGTAATATATTATGGAAAACTTGTTGATCTCAAAAACTTAACAAAATAACGGTACTGGACAATCAGGCGCCACATGACTGGCCACATGAACATACAAAGTCACACACTAGTACCTTACTCCTAGTTTTAGTACCTCAGAGAGACAGAGAGGACCCATCTTGATATAAGGCAATATATATAACTGCCTCGTTATTAGTGAGTACGTCACATACCATACGCCTGTGCTTAGAATATATCCAGGAAAATGATTAAGGACATGCGCCAAGCCTATGATATGAACCAATGTGACCAACAAAGTAGTCAGTTTGCAAACTAGCTAACTGGAAATTTTTGTATCCTGACTGAAAAGCTATATGAAATTATGCAACGATACAAAGCAATGTTAACGATGTTGGTTGGGTCACTACAATCTTTCTGACATCTATTAATGTACATTATGGGACACCTGTGTTGCTCACACTAATTTCGTAAAATGAGAGTACTGGACGGTCACAAGCATACCTTGTCAGACCCATTGTAAACACTATACTTTAGCTCCCATTTTTTGCAACTCCTGACATTGATTCCCCTCAATTTATTTAACATTATTTATCTGTCTTCATAACCAAATCAAATCATATAAGATGCACGTACCTGCCACTACTGGTTCGGCAGCATCAGAACTTCCGACGATTGAAGGTTCTTTTCTTGGTTTTGGTGGGTGTGGAGGGTTCCTGTGCCCAATTGAAATCCTCCCTGTCCAGACCACCTCCGATCCATGATGTGCTCTACCGTACTGCTCCACAT
Organism: Miscanthus floridulus; assembly: GCF_019320115.1. NCBI lineage: Eukaryota > Viridiplantae > Streptophyta > Magnoliopsida > Poales > Poaceae > Miscanthus > Miscanthus floridulus. Next base: position 83,307,010 of record NC_089594.1, on the reverse strand, counting down.
GCCAGTGTGTGGCACAAGACCTCGGTCTCGAACAGTGGCGGAGGACGTAATTAAATTGAGGTATCGCCAGAACTTACAACAACAATGAACAATCACTTTTATTGTCACATAAACCTACAATAGCAATCATTTTTGCTGTCCTAAAACCTTACATGTGTGTGTTGTTTTAGGGGCAAGCTTCTGCATCTTTACCTTGTTTGATTGAAAAAATATGACAAAGGCAAAATGGATGCTCCGCTTGCACATCAATCCGTTTGCATGCACAGCTGTGCTTCCATGCCGGCATGCAACCTGGGAAAGCTGCAGAGGGCCTACGATGCATTTGTCGATCTTTGTGCCCGTCTGCCGCCGCTTCCACTGATCAGAGGCTCCGATGCTGATAGTTGACTGCTTCCATCCGCGCTTACCCTCGTGTGACGAATCACGGTGCCTAGGACAGACTACAGATGAGCTGAAGCGCTAAGCAGAGCATGCATCACGCCGTGTATTCACAGAAAATTAAAGGTATGGCGGACACCATGACATGCCATATTGATTCCTCCGCCCATAGTCTCGAACATTGCATGATTGATACTCAATGTGTACCCTTTGGTTAATGGTTGGGAGCATCACCATTTCACGTGGTGTAGAGACCAGAATAACATTTCATCTAAACGTAAAACTTAAGCCATCCTAAAAAATTCTTCACCACGCTTCATTTGTCATATGTGCATCCACATGTTTGAGGCTCGGAAATGATGTTGTTTTTGATAAATTAATGCCGACCCATAACTCTTTTAATTTGCAAACAATATTTGGACACCAGGCACAATTGGAGCGGTGTGATGATCAAAAGGTACGAATGGCCTTTTATTTCTTAACAAGAATGTAGTGGAAACATTTTCTTTTAAATAAAGGTCCATGTATGTTGCAACCTGCAGATATATTCTCTTCCTCCCACAGATAGCTTTGTGTGCTTCATCAACAAATACCAAGCCACCACACCAATGCATCACAACACTTGAATTTTCAGCCTGTTGCTGTCCGTGAGGCATGGAGGCCTATATCAACCCATCACTAGGTCCTCGGTGTGCAGCACTGGCGCACAAGCGGAAACAAAGAGCCTGAGAGCTGTAGGCAGGCGTTGGAGCAGTAAAAATTCATCGAGCTGTTGCAGATTTCAGAATACCTGATACCTCGCATACCTACACCTACCTAACCATAACCATGACCGTCAGTTCTATACCTACCTAGCTATCTATACCCGAGAGCTAAACCATACCTCTTTCCATTCCCTGGGTAGCCGTGGTCAAGCTTTGATCTTGCTAGTCTTATGTCTCCTTCATTATATACACACTCATGGATGCATAATTACACTCATGGATGCATAATTTCCTAGGTAACCGTAGCTTCACTTGGCAGTGTGCAATTAATAAAGTTGCACTCATGGATGCATAGTTACACACGTGTTAGACGCTTAGGTGACCAATAGGGCAGACAGGGGCAATATATATAGTTGCACCCGGGCCTAGAACTTGCTTTAGGTCAGTATGTTTTTGTTAGTAATATAAGTAGCAATTCTTTTGAGGAGGCCAGCAAGCTCACCACAACGAAACACACAGCCTAAGACCCCGTTTGAATCCCGAATGGATTCTGAAAATCCAATGAAAAGAATCTCTGTAGCAGCCAAACGGGTGGGATAACGAAGGGTAAAAAAAAGTCAACACAAGAATCTGTGAATCCATGAGAAGCAAGATAATACTGGATTCTTCTCACTGCTATGGTCGGAACACATGCATTTTGATGCCTTTTTTGCTTTCTAGTCTGTGCCAATTCATAGCCATATCAGTTAAAATGGTTAAGATTATTATACTACTATTATCTCAATGTAAAATCAAGAATCCATAGGGCAACCTGCAGATTCTAAAATCTACTATTGAGAATTCAGATTCTAAAAATCCATAGGGCAACCTGCAGATTTTCTACCTCCCATAGGTAGCTTGGTGCGCCCCATCATGAAATTCCAAGCCGTCCCACCAATGTGTAACAGTCCATCCAAGGTATGAGGCATCCGTGGTGCCTGTATATTGTTGAAACTAGAGGTTTCAACCTGCGTGGCGAGGACCGAGGCCTCCGCCCGTCGGACAGCCGGCCTCGGGCGGAGGCTTGGGATACGAGGGACAGGGGGAATAGTGGAGAGTAAGGGAATGGCACGAGAAGTTAAGGTTTCATTAATTCACTCCCAACCAACCTCCGTGGTTACAAGTGTCCCCTATTTATAGGACTCAACTACCACATAACAGAATTTATTACAATGCCCCTCAACTACTACGGTACATTCCTGGAATATTCTGCCGCTAGCCTTTTATTCGCGGGGCAGTCCATCCACACCGTTTCTAAGCAATGGGCCTCCATGAGTGGTCGGCCCACTGTAGCTGGTCTTCGGCCCAAAGGCTTGGCTCCCCGGTGCCGGCCTTCATCCCCCACGGCACACCGCTCCCCTAGCGGGCCTCCGCCGGACGGTCGGAGACGTTCTCCGCGGGTATCCGCCCAACCGCGCGGGGGCCGTGGTTCTCGCCGCTGGCCTTCGTGTTCAGGGGCACGCTGTTGCCTTGGAGAGTCCCCGCCGGTCCGGGCGGAGACATGCCTCTGACCGCCCGACCACCGGCCTCGGAGCCTCCGCCATCAATGGCGCGCCGTCGCCTTGGCGGGTCCCCGCCGGTCCGGGCGGAGACATCATCTGTAGGTCTCCGCCCGGCCGCGCGGGAGCCATGCTGGCGCGCTTGCGCCCTCCGCGAGCGCCCGCGCTTGAGTACCTGCGTACACTTGGGCAAAATCGTTTGTTTGGTTAGTTTAGAGATAAGGCTGCCTCCGCCCGTAATACCGGAGACGCCCGCCTGAGCGGTCGGCGGGGTGCGTGCCTGGCCTCGGCGGAGTCCGTGATGACCCCTCGAGCATGGTCGAGAAATCTCCTAGTCAGTGCCCGGTCTCCGCCTGCTCGAAGACGCCTTGGCGACACCCCGCTGTCAGGGGCCTCCGCCACCCGCCAGAAGCCATGCTACAACATATATATCAATCAATCACTCGGACGTCGGAGTTCACTGTGCAGCGTGGGTGCACAGGCTTGCAGACATGAACTTCTTGAGAGCAGTAGGCAAGCGCGGCGGCATTCTCTCTTGTTATTGCAGAATTCACGATGCCTGATACCTCCCAAACCTATACCAACACCATCCGTTCTACTATTGGTTGTTGTTACCTTTTCTCTCTATGCTACCAAGGCACTGCAACAACCTCATCCCATTTCCAGGTGGTAGCCCTGGCCGAGCTTTTAGCTAGCCAGCCTTATGTCTCCTTCATTACAGTGCCGCCATGATACAAGATGTACCTTCGCCAATTAAAATCATTCTCATGGATGCCACGTTGCAATGTTGCATGCAGCTGACCAAGACTTAGGTTGCTGTCGCGGTGGCTTTCCTTTCCGCCTCCGCCCAAACTCGCCGGCCCACCTTCTCCGGACCCTACCGCCACCTTCTCGGCGTTAGGGCCGTCGGCTAGGGTGCACGCTTTGAGGAGTGTATGCTTGCCTCTGCCTCCGCGTTGGAGTTGGAAAAGCTGGTGGAGGAGGATTTGGGGAGCGTCTCTGCATCTATCGGAGACCTAGTCGCCGCGGACTCTAGAGACATGGCGATAAAATCTTGGGACTTCGGCCTGTCCTCTATTACTGAGGAGGCAATCACGGAGATGCTGAAGGAGTCATGTTTCCCTTCTTCCCGGGTGAAGATTCCTCCACCGGGTCAGACTGTTCCAGAGCCGGAGGAAGGATACGCGGTGGTCTTTCGGGACTTCTTCACCTGCGGCCTCTGACTTCCTTACATTCCTTTCCTCCGCCGGGTGTTGGAGACCTTCAATGTTCAGCTCCATCATCTGACTCCCACTGCTTTCCTGACTCTTAGCAAGTTTTGCTGGGCGTGCATCTCTTATGGTGCCGAGCCGGATGTGGACACCTTTTGCACGTACTATGAACTGCAGAAGCAGCCGAAGAGGAAGAAGGAGGTGCGGGATGGCAAGGAGGTGGAAGTGACCTATCAGTACGGTAGTTGCACTTTCATGTCCAAGAGGAACCAAGGTGTGGATCGTCTGGAGATATCTTTTTGCCAGAAGGGCAAGTGGGACCGCGGCTAGCTCGAGCAGTGGTTCTACGTGAAGACTTATGGGGTCCGCAGCACTACCGAGGATGGCGAGGAAGTCTCGGAGTATCCACTGACTTCTCGGATGGAGGAGATGGCGCCACACACGCGCGTGGATCCGCCGGAGGAGGTATCTCCGACGTGGGAAGCCTGTGATCGGGCTTTTGCGGCCGCGTGCCTCTACTCTGGTGGTCGCGATCTGGTGGAGGAAATCATGGCCTCCAACTACTGGCCCTTGGGCAAAAACAACCCAGCTTTTCAGCTGGAACAGGTCAAGGTCCCCGTCTTCGGGCCGGAGGCCAGGATTCCGTTCCCCCGCTTTGGTCAGTCTTTGGGAGAGGGGGTGACGGAGGAGGGTTTCATCTCCGAAGTCGAGGAAGCCGCCATAGGACTGGTTGGCAAGATTTCCGAGCGTGAGTACATGTCTCGGATGGCCGTGGCGGGCACCATGCCACGGCTCAATAGAGTTTTTGAGGAGGTCGGTATCATATACCGGGAGCGCGAAGTTCCTGCTGAGGTCCTGACCTCGATTGAAAAGAAGAAGAAGAAAGCCTACGCAAAGAATGTTACAGCGGAGGCCGAATCCAAAAAGAGGAAGGGCGCCGCCGTATCTCGGGCGCCTGTGAAAAAGAAAAAGAAAAACGGAGTCCCGCTGATCGCGCCGGCTTTGTCTTCCGCTGGCAGTGCAGGCGCTGCCTCCACCGGCAGCGAAGACGTTGAGAGCTCATCCACCCCGTCAGCGGATGCTCGAGTTGCGAGCGGAGGGGATCGCGGCTCTCCCGTAGCTCCGGCGTGCCCGACGAGCGTGGCGGTGAGTGGTGCCGGGCGGCCGAAGAGCGGCGTTATCCCGGCGCGCTCCCCGCATGGTGGCGTCAGCGATCGACCAGAAGACAGCGCCACCGAGCCTATGCCCGATGTTCTTGGCGGGCTGTGCTCAAGCTCCGAAGAGGACACGGAGGCTGTCCCACAGCGTGTTCCTTTGCCCTCTGCCACTATCGCGCTCTCGCCCGCACCTGTGGCCGACGTAGGGCTGCTGGAGGCCGCTCTTGCTAAGGAGGCTCCAGCGGCTCGGCCTTCTTTGAGCCCTCCGCCCATCGGGCCGCTGGCTGGGGAGGTCCGTCCCCTTGGGCCTTCGTCATACGATGCGGCGGAGACTTCTGCTCAGAGGGCACGGCAAGCTGCTCTGCCCGGGCTCTTTATGAGTAAGCTTGTTTGGTTGACATCTTCATGTTTATTGTCTTCGCCCAGTTCATCCCTTTGCGTGTTGTGCCAAGTGCCAATACTATGCACCTGCTGCTTCGCAGGTGATGTCATGGCCGGACTTCTCACCCCAGAGGAGCGAGCAGCTACTGCTGGTGCTAGGTTCGGTCCAGGGCAACTGGGGCTGACGGCGCCGGGTCCGAGTAAGTACAAATACTTTCAATTTGATCGTCATCTGGTTTGTTTGTGATCTGCCCTCCGACCTAAGCTGCTGTTGTGTCTTTTTTACGTAGGCTCCTCCGACACTTCTATCTCAGGTTGGGAGGAGTGTTATCTTGCCGTTCTTGGAGACGTCGGAGGTGGTCTTTGGCTGTTGGTGCGTTTAACGTGAAATTTGCCTTTCTCACCTCATTGTTTCTTGTTTGTTTGTTCCTCGTTGAACAGATCGCTTCAAACAGCGTCTGAGGGATATGGATTTCTTCTAGCTTCTTCGCGTTCACCTAGAACACCAGAGCCTGGTGCGCCTCCGGCGGTTTTACTCCTTTCATTGTTTTATTATTTTTTTTGCGTATGCTCGTTTCTAGTCTTGTTCTTGATTCCGCTGCTGATCGCTTTGGGTTTTTTTGTCGCAGGGGTATCACACGGGCGTTGTAATGGAAGAGCGTTGCACCCGGGAGGTCTCTGATCGTGACACCACAATTGAAGCGCTCAAGGTGGAGATCGAGCGCCTGGAAGGTGAAAAAGGGAGTCTGTCGGACTCTCTCACAGCTCTCCGCCTGTCTCTGGCGGAGAAAGAGCGAGAAAGGGATGGCTTGAGGGTCGATCTTGCCAAGGCCCGAGAGGCGGAGGTTTTGTCCGCCGAGCAGACTCGTAGGGCGAGTGAGTTGGCCAAGGGTCTCCGGCGAGAGCTCGCCTCTGAGAAGGAGTCCGCAGCAGCGGTGAGGGAGCAACTTTCTCTGACGACGAGGCGTTTGGACTCGGTCAAAGGGGTCCTCGCTGCGACTGTTGGTCACTACCGGGCCACCGTCGCCAAGCTCGGAGGCGAGACCTCCGCTCCTTCGGAGGAAGACAGTGTGTACGCCCTCGCTTCCTGGCTAAAGCGTCATCTTGCGAAGCTCCCTGGTCTGATCAACGGCTGCACGGACTACGGGGCACTAGCGGGAGTGGCGAACTATGCCAAACTCTTGGCATGTGGCGGGTGTACGCACACCGAGAGTTTTCCGGAGGGGGCGCTGCCTGGTCCGGAGGAGCTCGGTGAGACCTCTCTTGGCTTGCGAAAAACCTTGAGAAATTTCATCGGGTACTTTTGGGCTCCATTCGGGAGATCTGCTGCCCGGAAACTGGCGGAGGACAAGAGGGCGAAGGTACTTACCCTTTTTTTGTAGTCGCCCTTTTTGTCCCTTTTTTGTTGCTTTTGGCCCTGACATTCCAGCCTACGCTGCAGGATGCGCAGAAGGGTCTTGTGGGCAGGCCTCCGTCGGTTCCGCGCTCGGTGTCTGCGGTTGGTGCCTCCGCCGTTGGTGGCGCTCCGAGGGGATCTACCATCGGCGGGGTCGGTGGTCGGAGGCCGTAGGCTCCTTCTCCACCCACCGCTGATGCGAGCTCCGCTCCAGGGACTTCCGCCACTGCCGGTGCGCCGGAGGTCTAGGCTCTTTGTAGCATTTAGCTGTTCTAGCGTGTACCTCACAGTCCAACTGTGCTTTTGTGAATAAAGTTTATTTTGTTCTGAATGGTTTTGTGCAAAATTTCAATCTTGCGCAGGTTCCGAATCGGGAGCCTGCGCAAGACGTTGCTCCTTTGACTCTCTACAACGACGGTATTTACGTGAGCGGAGAGCTTTGGGAGTATTGGCGTTCGGCCTTCCCCCGCAGCATCGCGCACGACGTGTTTGAGTCGGTTAGGTTTGACATAGACGACGAGCGCGCTGGGTTTACTCGCGCGCTCGCTTGGCGCGGACCTCCGCCACAATAGTTAGGATTTTATTTCAAGTTGGTGTCCTATAAGAATGTTTCTCGACACCTTATGGAATACAAGACAGGTTCGCTTTCTTGATTGTTTGTGCGGTATCTTGAGCCCGTCGTGGTAGTTTACATATCTCGTCTAGTCCTGAGCTTGCGCGATCGAGCCCATTTTTTCTTATTCTCTGTGTTTGCTTGATGGCCGGGGTAGAAGCCTCCGCAGCTTTTTGATCAGCGGAGGCGTACTCGAAGTCCGCCTGGCGAGGCTTGCCGATTCGTCGTTTGATCCGGCTGGGGGTTTGGCGCAGCTTGTGCAGATGGCGGAGACTCTAGATATTTCTTTAGCTGGGTGTTTTAGCTATCTGGAGGTGTGGGTCTCCGACGCTGCGCACCCGTGGGACATGGTTGATCTTCGGAGATGGCAGGTTAGGTCTCCGGCGTCAGGGGGATGTTACGAGTTTTCGTGCGATATCCCCCCGCTCCCGTAGGCCTTTGCTGTTCATCACCGTGCCGTAGGCCCTCTCTCTTTTCCCACTGTCTCCGACTGTCTACCTTTGCCTCCGATTTTACGAGTTTTCATACAATATCCACGGCCGACTTGAATATCTAAGGAGACCCCTGCCTCCATGGCTATTGCTATGGCTTTTGCCTACACTATGCGTCGCTCCCCCCTTGCGCCCTTGCGCCTTATGCTGACTGAGTTTCTTAAGGGCACGGGGGGAATCCGTTTTTATAGTGGAGGGGTGGCTTTCGGGCGTTAACATTTTTGTACGTTGTTAGGTGGAACGCATCTTGGCTTTAATGGCCTGTGTGTTTCCTGAATTAATCGTTGTCCTTGAGATCTTTGAAGTAAAGAGGCCTGGCACCGCAGTGGTGGCAATGTTTTACCAGGCACTTTCTGTTTTTCCTATTACGGATAGCGGGGACCTTTTTCCTAGTTTTTGCGCCACAATTTTGTTTTTCTTGACGCTAGGGTTTTTTTTAAGGTCGGAGGCCTGTTCCACCGAGGTTGTTGCCCTGATGCCTGAGTTGGTTCAGGTCTTTGCCAATGGTCGGAGGTCTTTTTTGGCCATAGATTTTTTTGCCTTGAAGCCTGACTTTGGTCAGGTCTTTGTCAAGGATCGGAAGCCTTTTTGGCCGAAGTTTTTTTGCCTTGAAGCCTGACTTTGGTCAGGTCTTTGTCAAGGATCGGAGGCCTTTTTGGCCGAAGTTTTTTTGCCTTGAAGCCTGACTTTGGTCAGGTCTTTGTCAAGGATCGGAGGCCTTATTTGGCCATAGAGGTCGTTTCAAATTGCCGTTGCCTATGGCTGGCGCTTTGAAAGGACCTTTTTTTTGTTTACCGAATATTGCGGCGCCAGAGCTGGCCGCTTTCGGTTTTTGGGTTCTGTGTGGTGTTCTTTTGGGGAATTACCTCTTTATACTTGTAGAGGATTTTTACATTGAGCCTGCCTCGTTAAAAACCTCACCTCCATTTGGAATTCCCCTGTGAGGAAAAGAGTGCAGGCTCTTTTACATTTTGTTTCGAGTGAAGTAAAAAAACTAAGGTAATTGCATCTAGGGGCCTCCGCTTATATTTTGCGGAGGTTGCCCTTTGGTACATTGCCTAGATGTAATATCTACGAAGGTTGTCAATATTCCATGTGTGGGTTGTTGTGACACCTTCGCTGTCGGTCAAGTGGAAAGAACCAGGTCGGCCTGCTGCCGTTGCTGTGTATGGGCCTTCCCATTTCGGTTGCAACTTGCCGACAAGTTGTGCGTTTGGTTTTCTCCTGAGTACGAGGTCTCCATGTTTTATGTCTTTCCTTACCACCTGAGAGTCTCTCCACTTCTTGGTTTGTGTCTGATATTTTGCAATGTTGTCGACCGCTTCCAGTCTGGTGGCTTCTATTGTTTCTTTTGCATACTCTTCATCTTGCAACATCAGCTGGCTTGTTGTGCGGAGGCTTTCATGCTTTATTTCTTCTGGCATCATTGCTTCTTCTCCATAGAGCAGTTTGAATGGTGTGAATCCTATTGTTCTTGAGACGGATGTATTGTGTGACCAAATAACTCTAGGTAGTTCATCTATCCATCTTCCTTTGCGTAGGCCCAGCAGTGTCTTTGATATTGCTGAAAAGACTATTCTGTTTGCTCTTTCAACTGCTCCATTGGACTCTGGGTGGTATACAGAGGCGAAGGCTAATTTCGTCCCTATGCTTTTGCAGAATTCTTTGAAGTTCTCTGAATCGAATTGTTTTCCATTGTCTACTGTCAAGATCCTTGGTACGCCGAACCTGCAAACGATGTTCTGTTAGAAGAATTTTCTGATAGTTTCTGAGGTTATCTTCGCAGCGGCTTTGCCTCTATCCATCTTGTGAAATATTCCACTGCCACTACTGCGAATCTGTTTCCTCCTTGGGATGGAGGTAATGGACCGACCAGGTCCATCCCCCATCTTTGTAGCAGCCATATCGGAGGTATAAGCTGGGTCTCCGCCGATGGTTTTGACTGTCCTAGAGAGAAAGTTTGGCATGCTTTGCATGTTCTGACTGTCTGCTCTACGTCTTGTATGTGTGTTGGCCAATAAAAGCCTTGCCTTATTGCCTTTGCTGATAAAGCTCTGGATCCACTGTGCGAGCCGCAGATTCCTGAGTGTATTTCTTGAAGCAGTTCTATGCCTTCGCTCTGCGATATGCATTTGAGGAGAGGCTGGACTACTCCTTTCTTGTACAGTACGCCATTTACAATTGTGTAATTTCTTGCCCTGGCCTGTATTCTTGCTGCTTTTGCTTCATCTTCTTCGGTTGTTCTGCCTTCTAGGAATTCTGTTATCACCTTTCTCCAATCTTCATTTTGCAGGTGTAGTATGGGTTTTGGTGCCTTCGATGTCTCCACAGTTGCCGGAGCCTTCAAGATCTGGTAAAAAGTGTTTGGAGGCAGTGGTAGGTTATTTGCCGCAGCCTTTGCCAATTCATCTGTCTCTGCGTTTTCTGATCTTGGGATGTGCTTTAGGGTGAAACCCTCGAATCTCCGCTCCATGTTTCTAACAACGGATAGGTATTTGATGAGTTCTGGCTCTCTTGCTGTGTATTCTTTCTCTACTTGGCCAGTGACCACATGAGAATCTGTTTTGACTGTCAATGTTTTTGCCCCTAGGGCTTTTGCTTTGCTCAGCGCTAATATCAGGCCTTCATATTCTGCTATGTTGTTTGTTGATTTGAATTCTAGCCTTACTATGTATTTTAGTCTAACACCGGAAGGTCCCGTTAGGACAGCGGAGGCTCCTGCTCCAGCTTGGCCCCAGGCTCCATCCGTGAATGCTATCCAGCCTTGAGCTGTAGGTTGCGTCTTGGGCTCTGTCGGAGGTGTCCAATCTGCTACAAAATCAGCTAATGCTTATGATTTGATTGCTGTTCTAGGGACATATGAGATTCCAAACTGTGATAGTTCTGTTGCCCATTTGCCTATTCTGCCGGAGGCTTCTTTGTTTCTGAGTAAGTCTTGTAGTGGCAGAGATGTTGGTACTGAGATTTCGTGGGCTTGAAAGTAATGCTTTAGTTTTCTTGATGCCATCAGCACTGCGTAGGCGACTTTTTCTACCTCTGTATAGTTTGGCTTGGCTCCGGACAGTGCTTCTGAGATGAAATAAACTGGTTTTTGAATTTTTCCTGATTCTTTTTCCATCTTGTGGACTAAAACTGCACTGACTACATGGTCGAAGGCCGCCACATACAGCAATAGGTGGCTGTCCGATTCTAGGACGGAGACCATTAGTGACTTTGCCAGATACTCTTTCAAGTCCTGAAATGCCTTCGACTGCCTAGGCCCCCATTCGAAGTTGTCTCCGCCTCTTAGGGCTTGGAAGAAGGGTAGGCTGCGTTCTGCTGATTTTGAGATGAATCTGTTGAGCGCTGCTATTCTTCCCGTTTGCTTTTGTACTTCCTTCTTGTTTTTGGGCTCTGCCATTGCTATTATTGCTCTGGTTTTGTCCAGGTTTGCTTTGATGCCTTCGCTGCTTATGATATAACCGAGCATTTTCCCTTTTGTAACTCTGAATATACATTTCTCTGGGTTGAGGTGGAGGCCTGCTGTCCTAAGGTTGGCGAAGGTTTCCTGTAAGTCGGAGACATGATCGTCCTTGTTCTTGCTCATGACGACTATGTCGTCGACATAGGCTATGATGTTTCTATGTAGTTGTGCTCCCAAAACCTCCTTTGTCATTCTGGCAAAGGTTGCTCCGGCGTTCTTTAGTCCCTTCGACATTCTGGTATAGCAGTATGTCCTGAATGGGGTGGTGAAACTTGTCTTGTCTTCGTCTTCTTTTTTCATCCAGATTTGGTGATACCCAGAGAAACAGTCGAGGAGGGAGAACCTCTGGCATCTGGCTGCCTTGTCGACGGAGGCATCTATTCTTGGCAATGGGAAGGGGTCTTTCTTGCAAGCTTTGTTCAGATCTGTGAAATCTATGCACATTCTCATTTTGCCATTTTTCTTTGGTACCAAGACTACGTTTGCGAGCCATTCTGAGTACTTACTTCCCTGATCACTTTTGCATCTAGCAATCTTTGGACCTCCGCCTTTGCTGCCAGGATTCTATCCTCCGACATTTTTCTCTGTTTTTGCTTTCTTGGTCTCGTGTTTTCGTTGATATCCAGTTCGTGCTGTATGATGTCCCTGCTGACTCCCTGGAGGTCGGAGGCTGACCAGGCGAAGATGTCCTTGTTTTTGACTAGGGTTGCCATGAGCTCTTCCTCTTCTGCCTTGCACAATTTTGAGCTGTTTGTTACTTTTCTGTCCGGTAACTCTTTTTCTAGAGGGGTCAGCTTTGTCTCTTCTTGACCTGCCATATCTGTTTCTCCTTTGTGCATGTCCGGAGGCTCTAGTTCTTTATTTGTCGACTCGACTACATTGATGTTTCTTTGGGCTTTGTAGATAGCTTTCTCTATGTTTCTTGCTTCTTTCTGGCTGCCTCGAACTGAGATAATACCATGGAGTGCTGGTATCTTCATGCACAGGTAGGCCATATGCAGTGCTGCGTTGAATTTGGTTGTAAATCCTCTGCCCAAGATGGCATTGTATGGGTAATACAGATCGACGACGTCGAAGGTTATGTACTCGGTTCTGGCATTCGCTTGGGTTCCAAACGACACTGGGAGTGAGATTTTTCCTAGTGCTTGTATCTGCTTGCCTCCAAATCCTATTAAAGGGGATTCGGAGGGTTGTAGTTGATTTTTGCTGAGCTTCATTTGGTCGAATGTATTTGCGAAGATGATATCTGCCGAGCTGCCTGTGTCGATCAGTATTCTGCTCATCTCCCATGCTGCTATGTTTGCCTTGATCACCATTGCATCTGCGTGAGGGTAGCTTTCTAGCTGGAGATCTTCTTCTGTGAAGGTGATTGGGACTCTGGACCAATTTGTGTGTTTCGCCGGGCCTTGAACTGCTACATTGTTTACCAAGCGGAGGTGATCTTTTTTCTGCTTTTTCGTCTGAAACTCCATTGATGATCCTCCGGTGATTGGCAATATCATGCCTATTGTTGGCAGTGCTCCATGAGGGTTGACTTGGTTTTCTGGGTTTGGCTCGTTTTTTGGTGTTGCGGGCTGGTTGTGTGGTGGTGGCGGAGGTAGTTGCTGCATGTGGTGCTGTGGCTGCGGAGGCTCGAACCTTATTCGGTTTTGCTCCGGTGGGTTTGTTTCGAGGTAGGTTATATGGGGAGATTTTGGGTTTATGTAGGTCAGGCTTGCCTCCGACCTATAGTTGCTCTCCGGAGTCTATTGCGAGGGTGATGGCCGCCATGCTGGTAAGAAGTTTGGGTAATAGGCAGAGGCCAGTGTGGAGGGATGTATTTGTGTTGCGTTTAGCGCTAGGTACATTGGGCAATACTGCTGGTGGCCAGTTGTGTATGTGGTGTTGACCTCTCTTGCGCTCTGCTGTGTCGGAGGTTGGGCAGTCTGCTTGTTCTTCATCCTTTCTTGTGTTTCTTTTATCTCTGGACAATCTTTGGTGTTGTGCCCTGCGTTTTCGCCGTGAAAGACGCAATATGGCTTGCGTTGTTTCTGGGTTTGGTTTCTGTTCCAGTTTTTTCCTTGGTAACCTTGGCGACCTTGGTTCCTTATTTGGGTCTCCAGCCGTGTTGGCGCTGGCTGTTGCCCTTGCTCGTGTTGGGGTTGACCCTCGATACTGAGCACTTGTCCCTGGCCTGGCTTCTGATTTGATACATTCTGGTTCGTATAGGTTTTATGGGAGTTTTTGCTGCTGTTTTGTTGTCTGTTCTGACCTTGCTCCTCCAGCCTCTTGCGTAGGTCATTGTCTGATCTGCAGTACTTCTCAAACTCGTCATACAACTGCTAGATGGAGGTTGGTTTCTCTCTTGCTAAGTGTGTTGCGAACGGCCCAATTCGGAGGCCTTTGATCGCTGCTTCAATGGCGATCTCGTCTGTGACATCTGGTGCCTTCGCCTTTAGTTGCACGAATTTCCGGAAGTAGTTATGTAGTGTTTCTCCCTGCATTTGCTTGCACTGAAATAGATCTGTGGAAGTCAGCGACTGTGTTGTTAGCCCTTTGAAGTTTGCCAATATCTTGTCCTGAAGGTTCTCCCAAGAATAGACTGTGCTTGGTTTGAGCATAGAATACCAAGCCAGTGTGTCGCCTTCGGCTGCAATGACAAATGACTTTGCCAAGACGGCATCGTCTTCGCCGGCGGAGGCTACTGCTGCCTCGTAACTCATGATGAACTGATGGGGGTCAATCTTTCCGTTGAACTTGGGTAGTGTGATTGGCTTGTACGATGTTGGCCATGGCGATTGTTGTATGCCTTCAGATAGTGGGGACTTGGGATCGATAGGCCTCCGCATTACCTGAGATGGCATTGTTGGCTGGCTGATCACTGGCGTAGAACCCTGAAGCATGGCTGCAGTTGGTGTTACTGCGGAGGCTGAGATTGTGGAGCTTGTTGCTGGTAGTGCGTGCTGCATACTTAGCATCTCAGCATGTAGGACTGCCAACTGCTGCCTTATTTCTGCTGCTTGTGCTGACGCTTGGATAGCTTGCTGATTAGCTGCGAATGCTGCTGCCATTCTGTCCCTCTCTTGTTGCGCCCTTTGCAACTGTGCTTGCAGCTGTTGCAGTTCTTGCTCGGGTGCTGTGGCTGAGTTTGGTTGGGCCTCCGGATCTTGAATCTCTTGGTCTTGGGGTTCCGGTGGTTGACCCTGGGCGTCTGCTCTGGTGTCATCCTCCGCTGGCGAGGTTGCGTAGGCGCTACGAATGTTGCGCCTAGGCCTTCCTCGCTAACCTGTGGCCGCTGCGGCTCTGGAAGTGGTCTTTCTTTTCCCTGCCATCGTTGGTTTGACTTGGCTCAACCAAGGCGACGGGGCACCAATGTTGAAACTAGAGGTTTCAACCTGCGTGGCGAGGACCGAGGCCTCCGCCCGTCGGACAGCCGGCCTCGGGCAGAGGCTTGGGATACGAGGGACAGGGGGAATAGTGGAGAGTAAGGGAATGGCACGAGAAGATAAGGTTTCATTAATTCACTCCCAACCAACCTCCGTGGTTACAAGTGTCCCCTATTTATAGGACTCAACTACCACATAACAGAATTTATTACAATGCCCCTCAACTACTACGGTACATTCATGGAATATTCTGCCGCTAGCCTTTTATTCGCGGGGCAGTCCATCCACACCGTTTCTAAGCAATGGGCCTCCATGAGTGGTCGGCCACTGTAGCTGGTCTTCGGCCCAAAGGCTTGGCTCCCCGGTGCCGGCCTTCATCCCCCACGGCGCACCGCTCCCCTAGCGGGCCTCCGCCGGACGGTCGGAGACGTTCTCCGCGGGTATCCGCCCGACCGCGCGGGGGCCGTGGTTCTCGCCGCTGGCCTTCGTGTGCAGGGGCACGCTGTTGCCTTGGAGAGTCCCCGCCGGTCCGGGCGGAGACATGCCTCCGACCGCCCGGCCACCGGCCTCGGAGCCTCCGCCATCAATGGCGCGCCGTCGCCTTGGCGGGTCCCCGCCGGTCCGGGCGGAGACATCATCTGTAGGTCTCCGCCCGGCCGCGCGGGAGCCATGCTGGCGCGCTTGCGCCCTCCGCGAGCGCCCGCGCTTTAGTACCTGCGTACACTTGGGCAAAATCGTTTGTTTGGTTAGTTTAGAGATAAGGCTGCCTCCGCCCGTAATACCGGAGACGCCCGCCTGAGCGGTCGGCGGGGTGCGTGCCTGGCCTCGGCGGAGTCCGTGATGACCCCTCGAGCATGGTCGAGAAATCTCCTAGTCAGTGCCCGGTCTCCGCCTGCTCGAAGACGCCTTGGCGACACCCCGCTGTCAGGGGCCTCCGCCACCCGCCAGAAGCCATGCTACAACATATATATCAACCAATCACTCGGACGTCGGAGTTCACTGTGCAGCGTGGGTGCACAGGCTTGCAGACATGAACTTCTTGAGAGCAGTAGGCAAGCGCGGCGGCATTCTCTCTTGTTATTGCAGAATTCACGATGCCTGATACCTCCCAAACCTATACCAACACCATCCGTTCTACTATTGGTTGTTGTTACCTTTTCTCTCTATGCTACCAAGGCACTGCAACAACCTCATCCCATTTCCAGGTGGTAGCCCTGGCCGAGCTTTTAGCTAGCCAGCCTTATGTCTCCTTCATTACAGTGCCGCCATGATACAAGATGTACCTTCGCCAATTAAAATCATTCTCATGGATGCCACGTTGCAATGTTGCATGCAGCTGACCAAGAGGACACGCAACTAGGGGCAATAGTTGCACCCAGCCCTAGAACATGCTTTAGCTCACCGTGTATTTAATATGTGAGTATAGCTACTATAGGCAGGAATTCTTTTGAAGGGGCCACCACAGGAAGCACAATATAAATACAGAACTTTACATATACGAAAGCACTCTCACTTCTACGAAAGAATTCATGCACAAGCACAACTGCCCCTTATATGTGCACATAGGACAAACGCGATAATTATATCAGGGGATCGATGAGGTCGCCTCCATCCATAGGCCCTCGCTTCTCTGCATCTAGGAGAGCTAGGCGTTGCCGGCCAAGGTGGTGGCCGCATAGCCAGGCGAGCACAGGGCACGGGTGGCCGGCATGCTCCGCAGCTCCGTGCCTTGTGGACGCGTGACAGGGGGCGAGCCGGCTAGGCACCAGGCATCAGGAGAGGAGAGAAAAGAACAGGGAGAGAGGAAGAAGAAACAACCAGGGGGGGGGGGGGGGGGGGGGGCTAAAAGTAACATTTCACTGCTCTTCTCTCTCCTGCAAAGCAAGAAATGAATATTTTATTCCGCGTGGTCTCCACCAGCAAATTTAAGAAGAAGCAAAGTGTTCTCCGGCAAATGTCACTATTTTCAGTGTCCACTGCCAAAGGGAGGTCATTTTTCGTGTCCTTATCTGCCAATTTTGCCTACATGTTATGTCATATCTGCTTTACATGTATGGATATTTCATCGCATCACTTATATTGTTTGATACCCAGTTTATGTGGTTTGAAGTTCCTAAGATTTCAATATCGACGAGTTTATGTTCAGATAGCATTAGTTTTAATGTCCGACTCCTTTTATTATTTCATACTAGTTCATTGCTTTTTATTATTTTTCCTCACTGTAGATGCTGATGTTTGTTGGTCACTATGCCTCACAGTAAACGTTGTTATTTAATTAATGCTGACCCATAACTCTGGCAAATATTATCAAGGGTGACACACTGGCTTCGCCTTCAGGCACAGCTAGAGCGGTATGATCATCAAAACGAGATCGTCTTTTTGGTGTGCCGGACAGATCCTTGAGACAACAGCTTTGTGCTTAGTTCTTTTGCTACGTAATTATATGGTCATTTCATCTCTGGATTGGATTTCATTTTAGGCCGTTTGTGTGAAATGTGGATGCCTTAGTTCGAGGAATAATTTGCATTTCCATCAGTAGTAAGTTAGTCTGATTTTTCTGAAGAAGTGGACGAGAAGTCTGATGAAAACATTTCCTTTTCATCATCTACACAAATTAGGAGGTCCATGTTGCAACCTGCAGATTTTCTTCCTCTGGTAGATAGCTTGGTCAAGCTTTGATCTTGCTAGCCTTATATCTTCTTCATTATATAGAATGCCACGATATATGATGTACCTTCGCCAATTAATGTTGTTCTCATGGATGCAACATTGCAATATTGCAGTTAGCTGACCATGAGGACCCACAACTATGGGCAATAGTTGCACCCGTCCCTAGAACATGCTTTAGCTCACCATGTATTTAGGGCATGTTTGGTTCGTCTAGTAGCTACTAAATTTAATAGCTTTTAGTCACTTTAGTAACATTTTAACCAAACGCTATGACTAAAAGCTACTAAAAGGGCTTTAGTCCTCTCTAGTAACTCTAGAGTTACTAAAGGGGTGTTTGGATCCAGTTACTAAAATTTAGGAGGTGTGTCGGGAGAATGTTGCATGGGGTGTTTGGATACTAATAAAAAAATAAATTACATAATCCGTCAGTACTCCACGAGACGAATTTTTTAAGCCTAATTAATCCGTCATTAGCATATGTTTACTGTAGAAAAACATTGTCAAATCATGGACTAATTAGGCTCAAAAGATTCGTCTCGCAAATTAGTCGCAAACTATATAATTAGTTTCGTAATTAGTCTATATTTGATATTCCATGCATGTGTCCAAACATCCGATGGGACAGTGACTAAAATTTAGGAGGGCAATCAATCACCCCCTAAAAGTGACTAAACCGTTTAGTAGCTACTAAAGTTTAGTAGCTCGAACCAAACACCCCCTTAATTTGTGCGTAGGTAGGAATTATTTTGAGGAGGCCAGCAGGGTCAGCACACGAAACACAGTATAAATATAGAAGTTTACATATGAAAGCACATTCACTCCTACGAAGGAATCCACGCACAAGCACAACTGCTCCTTATATATATGTGCACAAAGGATAAACAAGATACATATATATCATGGGATGGATGAGGTCACCACATACGTCTCATTGTTCGCGAGTTGAAGTGCACTATAACTTCGTTCGTGAAAGAGTAGCCAACAAACTATTGGACATCAAACTCATATCTACACATGACCAAGCTGCTGATGGGTTTACAAAGCCCCTGTCTATTATGCTACTCGAACAGTTCAAGCACATTCTCAACATGAGCACCTTGTGAATGAGGGGGAGTGTTTGGAATGTTCCTCACTTATGTAAATCACTGGACAATGTAAACAGAAGCTTCCCATCATGTAGTCAATCATCTAAATTAGCATGACAAAGATCCGAGATTGATTGATATTCATAGATGGTAAATATTCTTTGTATGCATTAGCATATTGTATATTGGGGTAATTGTAACATTAAATCTCAGATTGAGTCTTGCCTTATATTGCCACGCCAAGGGCTATTCTTGAGTACTCTATAAATAAACTTACAGTGACCTCCACAAGCAGGTGCACAAACCTTACAGCAGCTTCATATTTGGTGATGCCTGATACCTCCTAGGCGTATCTACCTACCTACCTACAAAAGACCATATTAATCAGTTATACTTTTTGTCAATCACCATCCTAATTTAACTTAGAACTACCAAAATCCTATGCCTCTTGCCCTCTTCAACGCAGACATGGCCAATGTTTGATCTAAATGAGCCTTGGGGGTCACTTTATATAGAGAGGCCATGGTATATCGTATATGATGTACCTTCTCACTTTCAGGAGTAGAATTAAACTCGTGCACTTGGAGGCTGCATTGCAGCTTGCTAAATAAAATTGTCTTTTTGTCCAAATGGTATCCTTCTCTAATGTCCAGCGATCCAGCTTTGCTTCACATTTAGTCTTTCCGTTATAGGTCCATGCATGCTGCGACATGCAGGTTTGCTTTCTCCCTCAGCACAGCTTGGCGAGGCCCATAACGAAACTGATGCGTCGCAGCTAGCCTATCAATCATTCAGCTAGCCCATCAATAATTTTTAGGCGGCCCAAGCCCGCTATTAACCATGGAGGCCCAGTAGTTCCAACTTCAACATCTGGACAAAAAGGAGACTGTGGTTGGTCGTTGGTCCACCAACCAGTGGACTTGCCGGATTTGACTCGCTGATCAAAGGAAGGAATTAGATGCATCTGCCTATACCCACCCCTGCTACTGCTACTAAGGTACGTATGTAATGCTCGCAGTCTATCCTTGCTTTCTCCTCTACCCGGCCAGACTTGTTGCCTTTTTCAGACCATATAAACCATGTCACGTACAAAAATGTCGTCCATCTACTTCTTCGATCATCATCAGTCCAGCTGGTGGAAGTCCTAGCTAGCTTGCCACTGTAATGGCTGCCATGCTAGTCCGCTCGTCGAGCCTCCTCCTCCTCGCCATGGCGTTGTGGACGTCGTCCTGCGTGCTTCCGCCGGCGGCCATGGCTGATCACACCGTGCAGCCGGCGTCGTCGGCGGCGGCGCAGCCGAGCATAGCTGCCCCAGGCAAGTATCGTCACCAGCTGACTCGACTGCTTCTGCAGTTCTTCAACCTCGCCGACGACTAATACAAATAAAATGTGCTGCCTGCAGGCCCGACCACCGCCGCCACGCTGCCAGCTGCATCATCGTCCGTCATCGGCCGCCGCAGCGGCAGCGGCGCTCCCACCGGGGACACCTGCAGCGGCGGCGTCTGAAACCACAACAGCCGCCGCCGGCGCCACGGCTCCAAAGAAGTTCCCGCTGCCGGGCGCCGGCGCCGGCGGCGAGCCGTACCTGCCGACACCGCATGGCGGCGGCGAGCCGTACCTGCCTGCGGCGGAGGTGGCGGGGGCGCTGCCGGTGCCGACGCCCGACGAGCTGCCCAGCGGGGCCAGCCTCGGGTTCGGCAGCAACGGGGGCCTCGGCTTCGGCGGCCCCGGCGACGAGTGCTGCGGCGGCGGAGGATACGGCTGGTTCGGCGGGCCTGGCGGGTTTGGACCAGGAACGTATGGATACAGTGGGCCCCTCTACTGGGGGGCGGCGCCGGCGGCGGCAGGGCTTGGGCGCGTCACCAACGTCGTGCTGGCTCTCGTGGTGGCTTATGTTTCTGCAGCCATTCTCGCTTAGCTTTTACTATTTTTTCTAGTACTGAATACGATATGTATGCATGATTTCTCACGGAAATTACAGTATATATATATATGTACCGACATTAGTAGCAGCGCCGCGTTTGGTATACTAGCTGCGCGCAATAAATTAAAGTGGACACTTTGGTTTGAGGTAAATATGAATCGTGCTAGCTTTTGATGTCGATCATCAGTTGAAATTTTCGAAGTTTCTGTTCGAAATGTACACAAGTGGGTACAGAATTAGCAGTCAGTTAAGCCGTTTCATGCATTCAGAAACATGTTCATGTACAGTATTCAACACTTACTACTCCCAAATATTCTTAAAATTCCTAGTAGCTAGCTAGATACACCAATATTGCGAGCTAGGAACTACATGGGATTTTGAAGCACTGCAATCCCAGGACATTGCGCTAGTTCTAGGGTTGTACAGCGCTTTACAAATTTCCTCCATACTTCCCACGCCTATCATCCGTGACCAACATTTTCCATGTCCAGTCAAGCAACATATATAACTAGACTATATGTGGTGCAGCTCGTGGTGAGGATATGCATGGATGCTTTTGTATTTTGAGATTGCTATGTAGCGAGATGGTGGTCTATATGTATATATAAATGCTACAGCAGGTCCCAGGAGGAGTTACGCTTGAGTTTTTCGTTCTTTTTCACCACTGCAATTATATATACTTCTCTAAAGCGGAGCTATTCAAATGTGGGCAAGCATATTCAATTTTCGTGTCCACCATCCCTGCAAAAGAAAAAGACTGGCTGAAAATAGTACAGTTATGTTTTTTTCTAGAACGTGCATAGCACGTGCTACATTAAAAAGAAATTAGAAGTTTTACACATTCAACATCACATCACGACGAGGTGCCATGAGCGATGGGGTTGAACACGAACACAAGGCAATTGCCTTGTTCGGCTGATGGAGCTGATTTGTTGTGAGAGAAAAATATTGTACCATGGCTGACAAGTCAGGATGATAAGTTCAAACGAACAGGGGAAGAGCTTGCGACGTTGGGCGAATCTTTGCTCAAGATGCCTGCGTCGCTGCCCGCCTCCCACGAGCACTAGCCATGGGGAACAACTCCCGCATTGCTGCACGCTTGGACAACGACAACGGCTCTTGGAACGTCTCGTGGAAACGAGTGGCGACGGTCGCGTTAGATGTTGCCGGCGCTAACCTGTGGGGCGCTCGCCAATGGCTGCCATTTGCTGAGCATGACCCGCTTGGCCTGCTTCTCTGGGTTCGGGTCGCGGTAGACGGACTTGGCGGCAAGTCTATCACTGCGGCGCGGCACCAGGTTCTCGACCCGCAACCGCGAGACACGAAGGCACGGCGGCGGCTGGATCAGCGGGTTCTAGAGCGACAGCTTTAGACAGGTGATGAAGTCCTCGACAGAGGTGGGTTGGACTGAAGGAGAGGCTGCAACAAAAGTAGGAGGGGGTTCCGTCCCGTGTACCAGCATTGATGGGCCGTTGTCAGTGGGCTGAGCGGGCTGCCCTTCGTGGGCATCAGTTGGAGGCCACGACAGAGAGCTGCTTATGCTGCGCTTGCTCGTCAGCTAGCAGCCCCGATGCCCTAGGACGCCCGTGGAGGGCTACTTTGCTGCGCCATATGTTTGGCTCCAAAACCGGAAGCAGGTGCCCCAAGGCCACGAACTTTGACTGGACGCCAACAGTGGCATCCAAGTCAGAGACACAAAGCATCGGATCCATCCATGGGAGCGGTGGTGGAGGCCGCGACAGAATTTGAAATTCAAACTCATGGGAGGCCTCGGATGACTGGTAGGGGAAGACTGACACCAGACGTGACGTGGGCTGGTGACGCTGCGCCAACTTCAGCAGTAGGCACTGCCTGCGTGGCCTAGACGATGAAGGATCGATACCCGGTTGGGCCGGACAGACAATCTCTCCGACAATAATAGGTTGCACTTGCTGGAAAGTTGGGTCTCACCTAGGCTCAAGCTGCGGCTCTGGTGCGCCACCAGCGTCCTGGCCGTCACCACCGTTGTCGTCATCTTCGTTATGGCGACCAAGATGGAGTCAGCGCGGGCGCGAACCAAAGCGACCATGGTTGCCTCCAGCAGCACAACGCCGAAGACCGCGCCTTGGAGGCTCCCGCACCTGGTCCGAAGAGAGACGTCGGGGCGAGCGATCGTGCTTGCAGTTCGTCACCCGGTGCTCCGTGCTGCAGCAGAAAAGGCAGCGGGATGGGAAGGTGCACCGGGCGGCGATATGCTCCCTAGCTAGACAGTTGAAGCAGAGACCGACGAGCGAAGGCGGCACCGGCCGCTGACGACGAGGGTGAGACGGGGCATGGCGGCGCCTACATCGACGGCTTTGAACAAGTGTGAAGCCGTCGGCGTCGACAGGCACGTCCGCTCAAGGAACATGGCGTCGAGGAAGTGCATCTACCGGATGGACGCGCGGCGGCGTCGGAGGTCGCCTGGCGTTCGTCATGAACCCATGACAATGACAATGGCGGCCTCCAGGCGCCGACGCCCTACGCCGCGGGTCGAGGCGCTGGTGCACGGGCGCACGCATGATCGCCTGTGGGCTGAGCCGCTGGTGCGCGGGGCACCCTAGCGGCCGGGTGTGGGGACGGCACTGGAGGAACGTCGGCGTCCCTAGTCCTGGCTCGACGACGACAGCGCCGCCTCTTCTTGGTGATGATGACCGGGCGTGAGGCAGAGCTCTCCCAATCAGACGGCGCTGTAGGCACGGGTGAGGCCGTCACCTCGATGGCCCGGCGAGCGGCTTCTAGGTACTGCGACTGGGCAGCCGAGGACGTGGAGTCAATTTTAGTCGACGGAGTCTTCCATCCATCGCAGAGCCTTAGATCTACCCGCAGACTACTTCGCTGGGAAGATGGGTGTGGCGAGAGGTGACAGGGAGGAGCTCCTACTCGTGGAGACCGCACGCATCCATGGGGCACCCATCTCGACTCCGGCGTCCGCGTAGAGGGAGTTGCCCGTGGCTGTGGGGCCCGGCATCTGCGGCGCCGGGGAGGGAGTCCGCGCAGCCATCGTTGGAGGCGCTTCGGCGCCATCATCTTCATCTTCGTCCTCATCTTCCAAGTTCCAAGACGTCCTCGATGACGATGAGCGACTCGTCCTCCATCAGTTGCGTCTCAGGCGTGGCAAAGGGGGTTCCCGCGGCGGCAGGTCAGACGTCCTCGATCCGGGCCCGCCGCACTGCTGCAGGGGCGGGCACTGGGCCAAAGGTGCTGGCTGAGCAGCTGGGGGAGCGGGCCCCGCTGGTTGGCGTGGCCGCCCCGCGAGTGCCATGGCGGGGGGAGGAGGGGACCGGCTGCGCCTAAGCGGCGGGAGGCGGCGACTGCGATAGGGATGGGTTGGCGGCATCGAATCCGGCAGTGGCGTAGGAGTCTTCGCTGGATCTCCCAAATCCGAGGCCCACAGGAGGCGGGGACGGGGCGCCCACCAGATCCAGCTCTGCTGGCGGCTTAAACAGAGAGCCTAGCTCCGGGGGGACGGCGAACCCTGCATGGATGGTGGCTGGGACGGCTGCGCGGTGGGCGCGCACGCGCTGGCCCCCGACGACTCCGACGGTCGCATGGCGGGCGCGCTCACGCCGATCCCCATGCGCACATATGGTCGCGCGGTGGACACACCAGCGCAGGGCTCAGCGCACCGGCAGGGAGAGGAGGGGGCAGGGGATGATGCGAGGGGAGGGGAGGGGAAAGGGGGAGGCGGGCTCTGGGGCCGGCGGTGGCAGCAGGGTGGGAACCACTAGGGAGCGGGTCTCCTAGGGTTCGCCCTCACTTGGTGCTCCTTCTGTGCACTACCGGACTCCCAGCCTTTGCCGAGAGCCCGAAGCTCTCGGCAAAGACGAGTTCACGCTCGGCAACCTATTTGCCGAGAGCAGCTCTCGGCAAAGCGCCGTCGGCAAAACATCTACCGGCAAAGGATTCTTTACCGAGAGCCCCTCTCGGCAAAATATTTACCGAGAGTAATGTCAAGGCTCTCGGCTAACTATAGCTCTCGGCAAACTGGGTTGCCCTAGTAACGGCCAACCGAACGCTAACGGTGTGACAGCTTCTTTGCCGAGAGCGACCGTCGGCAAAGAACTTCTTTGCCGAGAGCTACCGTCGGCAAAGAACTTCTTTGCCGAGAGCGACCGTCGGCAAAGAATTGTTAAAAAAAACAAATATTTGCGGAGGCGGTTTAAAAAAAAAGGTTTGCCGAGAGCCGAGAACCAAGCTCTCGGCAAAGAGGCAGATGTGCCGAGAGCTAGGCTCTCGGCAAAGAGGAAGATTTGCCGAGAGCCCAGAGAGCCCTACTCTCGGCAAAGAGTCCAGAGAGCATTTTTTTATTTTTGTTTATATTTCCAGCTTCAACAACACATATTTCACAAATATAACACATCATCCACATCACATATATCACAAATATGTCATCCACATCACATATATCACAAATATGTCATCCATCTAAACACATGTCCATCTCAAAGTGCTAAGTTCATCTCACACAAGTTCATGTCACAAAGTGCTAATACATGACGAAGAACAACAGGCTCACCCCCAAGGCTGCCACCCCCCCGACCCTCCCGACGGTGGCTGCTGCTGCGGCGGTTGGTACCCCGACGGCGGCTGCTGATGCGGCGGCTGGTACCCCAACGGCGGCTGATGCGGCTGCTGATGCGGCTGGTACCCCGACCCTCCCGACGGCTGCTGATGCGGCGGAAGTTGTGGATACGGTTGGTGCCACGACCCTCCCGACGGCGGCTGCTCAGGCACATCATTCGAACCCGCCGATTGATTCTGCACAAAGGAGAAGAAAAATTAGTAATTATAGTAATACTAAGGCATATAATTGTAATCTAAGCATAGACAAGTCAAAATTTGCAGAACTAGGGTATAAAATTGTAATCTAAGCCTAGACACATCAAAATTTCGGCAGCACCTCCCCTGCACGGTGGGGTTTCCAAAACCTGCAAGAAAACCAACGGCACGATGGCCGCCCACCACATATCAACGGCACGATGGCCGACACACATATATATCAACGGCACAAAGGCCTCCCATCACATATCAACGGCACGATGGCCGACATGCACAATAAAGAACTTTTGTTAGAGAAGTTGAACTCACGTATGAGTAAGGCGGGTATGGGTAAGGCGGTGGAGGAGCGAACAACTCTAGTGGCGCTGGACGACCCATCGTGACGCCAAGACTTGCCACGTACTGAGCCAAGGCGTCAAACCTCGCCCGCTCGGCCTCCCACCTCTGTCGCTCGGCCTCCCACCTCTGTCGCTCGGCCTCCCGCTCCCTCTGTCGCTCTTCCTCCACCCTAGCCTTATGCTCCTCGAGCGCATGCACCTGGGCCTATAATTTTTCACCGCATTGTTACAAGCAATTTCGAGGAATGTAAAACCAATGAACGACGAATAAAATAGAAATAACCTGTAGTGCTGCCACACGATGCGTCGAAGTGTCCTGCCTTGGGCGTATGGGCACGCTACCGCTCGTGCTGCTTGTCCGGACCTATGAGAGAGTGGGAGTGGTGTGCGGGTCGAGCGTGCTGTTGCCGATGAGGTACCGCCCATGCTTCTAGCCTCCTCCCACCCTCATGACGATGCCGCCGCCAATGTCCGCGGTGTGCGGATCCCAGTCTGCCCCATGGACTCCCCTTGCCGCCTCGGTGTACTGACTGATGCGCTCGGGGATGCTCTCGTTGGTGAACGACTCGGCTGGGTCGTCCGGGTTCCAGTCGATGTTGTCTGTCGCCTTGCCCTTGTGGGCCAGAACCCATGACTTGAGCTCTCCACATGGCTGGTTTTGATGTGCAGCCGACTGCGAGAAAAACAAGACGATTATAAATCATGCAGGAATAAATGTCTGAAAGAATAAATGAAGCTACACCAAGTCACGTACCCATCTAGCCCCGAATTCGTGGATGTTAAGGTTGCCCTGGTGGTGTGATACACCTGGCATCAGCAAACGCTGTTCCCGGAGGATGGTGTGGTTATCTGCCCAATTGCCACTCACCCACCTGTCGACCATCATCTGCCAGGCCCGCGTTTTATTGGCGCACCAGCCAGGAGGCACCTGTACGACATCGGGCGAGGACGAGTCAGGGCGCGCGCGAGGGTGAGTTAGGGCGCGGGCGAGGACGAGCCCGAGGGCGAGGACGAGGAGGGGCGCGCGCGGCGGGGCGGGAGAGGAGGGGCGCGGCCGGCGCCGGGGCGTGGCGTGGCTGGGGCTGGGCGGGCTTGGACGGCCTGGCCGGCCGTGGAAGGGCTGGGGCGGGTCTGCGGCCGCCGCCGGCGCGCGTGGGCGGGCGTGGCGGGATGGGGCGGGCTGGCCGGGCTGCGGCGGCGGCGGCGTAGCTCGGGCGGCGGCGTAGCTCGCGGTGACGGCGTGGCTCGCGGCGGCGGCGAGGCTTGGGCGGAGCGGCGGCGGCAGCGCGTGCGGCCGGGCTGCGGCGGCGGTGTGGCTCGGGCAGCGGCGTGGCTCGGGCGGTGGCGTAGCTCGCGGCAACGGCGTGGCTCGCGGCGGCGGCAGCGCGCTCGGCCGGGCGTGGCGGGCTGGGGCGAGCAGGAGCGGGTTGCGGGGCTGTGGCGGCAAGAGAGTGAGAGAGATAAGGCCCGAAACAGTTAAGTGGGAAGGCACTTTGCCGAGAGCCAGATCTGGGAGGCTCTCGGCAAACCTTCCACCTTTGCCGAGAGCCCCCCGATCCGGCTCTCGGCAAAGTTTTTTTTTTCAAATTTCGTTCGAAATTTTTAACTAGCTAACTGCACAAAAAAATATTTAAAAAAAAATTTATTGTTTGCCGAGAGCTACTCTCGGCAAAGAAAAGTTTTTTTAAATATTTTTTATTCGTCTAACAAACTGAACAAAAAATGATATTTCTCAAAAAAAATTAAATATTTGCCGAGAGCAGCTCTCGGCAAACCTATTCGCCGAGAGCCAGCTCTCGGCAAACCATTGATCCAGGCTAGGTAAAAAAAAAGAAATCTGCGCCGAGAGCGGGCCCAGTTGCTCTCGGCAAAGAAGCTTTGCCGAGAGCAATCCCCTGAAGCTCTCGGCAAAGAATATCCAAAAAAAAATTAATAAATAGCAAACGGCTCTGGAAAAATACGAAATTTTGCCGTGTTGCAACTTATGCTCTCTAATGGCTATACAAAAAGTTTGGAACTCCAAAACTAATTCGACCGTGACATTGTTTGAAAATCCTAGTGGATCCTTCTCAACTTTATGAAACTTATTCGGAGATGTCTCATATTATAAGAATCATACGCAACCACTTGCACGAAACATTTTCAATTTTTTACCACAGCCTCCAAGTGTGATACCATGACTTCATTGCAAATATCACAATTTTCCGAATTCGTTTCCTTTTATTAAGAATTTTTAAATCGTTCGGCGACATATGTTCGTGGTCTTCGATTCGTAAAATAAAAGGTGAAAAAAACGTCAACAAGATGTTATTTGCCCCCAATAATGCATAAATAGCATGAATATCATTTTCTACTTAATTTGTTCCCGTGTTTAAATCAATCGCTGTTCAAATTTTAATCGATTAAAAAAACTCCTTGAAATGCAATTAATTAATTATATATAGCAAATAATTACAAAAATACACAAAATTTTAATATTGAGTACAACCTGTAGTATGTGTATAGAGAAAAAAAAGTTTGGAGCATATGAAAGAAAAAACAATTTAATTGGAGAGAGTTAGGAGAAGAGAAACACATGCACATGAAATATAGAAACCACGTTTGCCGAGAGCCTGGGAGGGGCTCTCGGCAAATATTCGCCGAGAGCAGCTCTCGGCAAACAGTTTTGCCGAGAGCCATAACGTTGGGGCTCTCGGCAAAGTGGTGACGCCGTCAGGGCAAGTCACGGCGATGGGCCCACGGCAATGTTTTTGCCGAGAGCCTGATTTTGCCGAGAGTGCGGCCCACGGCAAAGGCCCATTTTGCCGAAGGTCATTTTTTGCCGAGCGGGGCTCTCGGCAAAATGGCCCACTTCGCCGAGAGTTGTTGTTTGCCGAGATGCAGGCCCACGGCAATCTTGTGAGTTCCCGACGGCCCGTGTTTGCCGAGAGCCGCGCTCGGCAAACGGTTTCTTTGCCGAGATCCCGCGTTTTTGCTCTCGGCAAAAATCGCGGCTCTGGGCAAAGGACGTTTTTCCGGTAGTGGTGGTACCCAGTTAACCTACTGTTAGTACAGTTATGTCACAAGCAACCGAAGTGCCTAAGCAGATATGAGAGGACCAGTATGTATCCCAAGTATGCGACTGCTTGATGCAATTAGGTTGGCAATTATATATAACTGCACTTGAAATGGGACAACAAATGGATATTTTAGTGGAAAGAGTATAGCATGCATCATGCTATTAGTTTTCACATCTCAGTAGTGACTTTTCATCGTTGTCATTCTAGTTGTGACCCTATAGTTTTCACTTACTGCAATTGTGTGTTTCCACTTATGTCGTATGTCTTCACCTTTCCTTTCTGCAGCCATGTTTGCGTAGTGTTTATTATTAATTTTCATTTTTACTACTAGTAGTAATTTACTGATATGTATGGTTCATCACAGAAATTAAAGTATGTATATGTGCCGATTAGTAGCAGCGCCTATACTGTAAACCGCGCGCAATAAGGTGCAAACAATTTGGTTTGAGAAAAATGTGAATCATGCTATAGCTTTTGATGTCATCAATCGATCAGCTGCATTGAGCATTTTGATGAAGCTCGTTTTTTAAATGTACACAAGTACGTAAACAATTACCGTTGATCAATTAAGCCGGCCGTTTCATGCATTCAGAAACCAGTACATGTACAGTATTCATCACTCGCTCTCGAATATTGCCAAAATTCATATTAGCTAGGTACAGCAATATTTGAAGAACATGGTTATCTTGAAGAGCTGCAAGGCCAGCGTACTCGGCTGCTTCTAGAGTTGCACCCCACTTTACATATTTCATCGATACCTCCCATGCCTATCATCCTTGAGACCGTGACCAACATTTTCCATGTCAATCAAGCAACTAACATACATAATTAGACGCACGGGCACACTATGAAAACGTCAGGGGGAACTATATATATATATATATATATATATATATATATATATATATATATATATATATATATATATATATATATATACATTGGCAGAGATGATATATATGGTAGTGCAGTGCAGCTCGTGATGAGGTTGCATATGCATGCTTTTGTGTGTTGAGATAGCTATATAGAAAGATGGTGGTGTGTATGTATGTATGTATATATAGGCTACGCTAATTCAGTTTTTCTTTCTTGGTCACTACCAAGTTATATACTTTCACCGAGGAGCTTGGTGTGGCTCATTATATGATCTCCGGCCAGATCGACCAATGTGGGCAAGCATATTCAATTCGTCTCCACCATCACTGCAAAGATATGAGATGAGAGTATGCGATTCTGATGGGCGTGTATTAATTATATGTTGGGGGCCCCATTACTGTGTTCTCAGGGCCCAACTACTGTATTATACGTTGGTCACTACGAAGCTCTATTTATGGAGAACTATTTTTACAGATAGTGATATGCATGATTTGCCACGGAAATTAATGTATATATGTACCAATTAGTAGCATCGCCTTTACTATACTATTGGCGCCCAATAAGGTGGACACTATTTGGTTTGAGAAAAATATGGATCAGGCTATATAGCTTCTGATGCAATCGATGGATCAGTTGTTGAGCAATTTGGAGGAAGTTCATTTATGAAATGTAAACAAGTACATACAGAAAATAGTCAGTTAAGCAGTTTCATGTATTCAGAAACCTGTACATGTACACATTATCCAACACTTACTCTCAAATATTGCTAAAATTCCTATCTGGGTAAACCAATATTGGAACAACTTCAGCATTTTGATGGAACGGCAAGGACGCAAAACTGAGCTAGTTCCAGTGATATATGCCGTTTTACATATTTCCTCGACACCTCCTGTGCCTATCGTCCAAGACCAACATTTTCCTTGTCAAGAAACGTATATAATTAGAGAGGCACGACATTGTACAAATGCAGGGGGGGGGGGGGGGGGGGGGGGGGGGGGGGGGGGCACTACGTTGACAGAGAAGATGATGGTGCAGCTCGTGATGAGGTTGCTTGCAAGCTTTTGGCGGGTTTTTTTTTTTGGGTTTTCAGATAGGGAGATGGTGGTGCATGTATAAACATGCATGCTACAGCAGGACCCTGAAGGAGTTACGCATCAGTTTTTTTCTTGGCCACTGCAACTACTACTTCTACGGAGGAACTACTGATGATTATATATATATATATATATATATATATATATATATATATATATATATATATATATATATATATATATATATATATATATATATATATATATATATACACTGATTAGTAGAAGCGCCTTTACTATACTAACCGCGTGCACAATAAATCGTGGACACAATTTTGTTTTAGATAAATATGAATCACACGAAGCCTTAATAATTTTGATGTCCATCATCATCAGTTGAGCAATTTTCAATAAAGTTTCCTTTGAAAGGAAGTTCAGTTACGAGAATGGGAGATGCATCCGCGGGACAGCTCATCATCGGTTCAGCAGCTGCTCGCCCAGATCAGGCAGATGGCGGACCTGTGATTTGATGCCGGGGCTGCGAAGTTATGTTGCCTAGTTCGTGAGTAATCGCCTAAGAAACATCTTAACTAGGGAGGCATGAACTCATTGTAACATTTTAAGGCCTCCTAGCATGCCCATCCCGCGGTGCGTCGTTGTAAAAAACTACTTCTCGATCTTAATACAAAAGATGCACAAACCTTTTGCGTATTCGAGAGAGAAAAATTCAGTTACGAAAAGTTGGACACAACCCGAGCGGTTTGAGCAACTGCAAGGCCAGCGTATTCTTCTAGTTCTAGAGTTGTACACCGCTAGTTACACAGATTTCCTGGATACCTCCCATGCCAATCATTTTCCATGCATATCTTCTATGACCACTTTTTTTTTATGTCAAGCAGCACATGGATCATACCAGAGACATGCATTGTGGTTGGTTATATGGAAGGGTTGATTTTAAAACTTTGAGAGGTGGCAGCTAGTGTACGTTGTATTTATAGACATGCATGCAGGACAGGGCATGAAAAGAAATTACTGCACATCTATCAGTTTTTGTCATTCATTATTCAAAGTTTCAAGGCATAAAGCATGCACAAAAGAGTATAATATGCGTTCACAACAGCGCAAAGCTTGGCTTGTGGATCAACTTGTACTGTCGCTAGGTTTGAAAAAGGATGAATTGCTCTGCTACCGGTTAATAAGGTTGTAGGAGGATGGTCCTCCAAACTAAGTGAACCTCAGCTCGTTATTTGGCTGGGCTGTACGCTGGACTTGGTATTGGATGAATTCAAGCTCACACTACCGGAGGCGGCTTCTTTGCCACCAATATACACTCGGCAAAGGCTAATATACACTTGACAAAGCCTTTGCCGAGTGTAACACTCGGCAAAGGGCGCTTGGTAAACAGTTTATCGGCAAAGACCTCTTTGCCGAGTGCACTTTATCGGGCACTCGGCAAAGGCTTTGCTGAGTGCCAATCCGACACTCGGCAAAGAAAAGTGGCCATGACGGCGAGCGCCACCGTGACGGCGGCCGCCACCGTGACGGCGGCTTTGCCGAGTGTCAAGGTCAAGCACTCGACAAAGGTACCCGCTTTACCGAGCGCCGTTGACTTAGACACTCGGCAAAGGTGGCCACTATGCCGAGTGCCGCCGACAAGACACTCGGCAAACAGGCGACCTTTGCCGAGTGCCTGGCCCGTGGCACTCGACAAATCTGTGATGTTTGCCGAGTGCAATGGCCATTGCACTCGGCAAAGCATGTTCCCAGGTAGTCACTTTGCCGAGTGTCATGGCCATTGCACTCGGCAAAGTGACTGAAAACAACCTTTTTTATTTGTTTTTTACATCCCATCCAAACAAACAGAAGATATATATAACAAACATCACCAACATCACATATATATCATCAACATCACATTTATATCACCAACACCACATATATATATATCACAGACGTCACATATATATCACAAACGTCACATGTCTCACAATATATCACAAATAAGTTCACAAGTAATCCAAGTGCTCCATCATCTTCAACCACAATTGCAAATAGAAGTACCATTAACAACCACAAGTATCATCACTGATTTGGTGAAGGATTCGCTGAAGCATGAGGATCGTTCGATGCCGCTGATTGATTCTGTACAAAGAAGAAGAGATTGCATATGTGAGACAAGATAAATATATACCATACATGAATAAAACTTTCATACTCCACTAGGTTTGACCGTAAGCATGAACATACAAACTAAAACATTTATACTCACAGGAGTAGAATATTGAGGAGGTGGAGGTGGAGCGAATAGCGAAGGTGGCAGAACTACACCCGTAGCGGCGCCAAGACTTTGCATGTACTGAAGAATCTCCGCCATCCTCCGCTGCTCGGCCTCCCGCTCGGGCTCCACCCTCTCCATCTTCGCCTGCATCTGCTCCCGTATCCTCCTCTCTTGTTCCAGCTGGGCCTACAATATATTCACCCCAATGTTACAATAATGCAAAGGAAAGGTATGAAAAAACCAATCAACGATGAATAAACCAGGAATAACCTCGAGTGCCTCCACCCGGTGGTGTGAAGTGTCATGCCGAGGTCGTATGGCCGGGCTCCTGCTCGTGCTGCTTGCTCAAATCTGGGAGAGACTGGGAGTAGCAGCCGAGTCGATTGCGCCGTCGCCAATCCAGTACTGCCCATGCTTCTTGCCTCCTCCCACCCTCATGACGACTTCTCCATCAAGGTCCTCGGTGCTCGGATCGTACTGTGGCCCATGGACCTCCCTTGCCATCGATGTGTACTCACTAAGGCGGTTGTGGACGGTCGCATTGCTGTACGCCTCGGGCCCATCCTCCGGGTTGTAGTCGACGTCGGACGTCGCCTTGCCCTTGTGGGCCATCGCAAATGCCTTGAAGATGGAGCAAGGCTGGCCACCATGTGACGCCGACTGCGAGAAAAATAGCTAGATGATTATAAATCATGCAGAATTAAGCGTTAGAATAAATAAATGAATTCGCGTACCCATGTTTCTGCGTATCCGCTAAGGCTGCGGCTGCCTTGATGGTGTGCTACACCTGGCATCATCAAATGCCGCTCCCGGCACAAGTTGTGCGTCTCCTCCCACTCGCGTGAGCACCACTTGCCGAGTGTTCTGGTTTGCCGAGTGCCGAGCCATCCTGACACTCGGCAAACCACCCCTTTGCCGAGTGTTATTATTTGCCGAGTGCTTGGCACTCGGCAAACCACCTCTTTGCCGAGTGCCAGTTGTTTGCCGAGTGCTTTCTCTCTGGCAATCGGCAAACAGCCTCTTTGCCGAGTGCCCGATAAAAAGCACTCGGCAAAGTTTGGGACACTCGGCAAAGAAGCTGTCTCCGGTAGTGTAATGGCGAACAACCATAAATTTTAGCAGTCACAGAAACAGTAGCTTAAAGAAAAAAACTGGTCAAGCCATAAAAAATGTAGACATCAACAAATTTTCAACAATTTGTTATCAAAGCATGTATCTTATACCAGGTAAATCAGTATTGGGAACTGTTTACAAAATCACTACTATACCAATAATTTTTACAGCTCCTTTCAGAGGGACTATTCATGTAGTGAACCATCTCAAGAAATGTTTGTTGCACTGCAGCTTTGGAACCATTGCGTGATTGACTTAATAAAACCACTCCAGAAAATCTACCTATTTTCTGGGTAGTTAATAAAAAATAACCATCTCTAGAAATCACATTTTAGGCGCTGTTTCTGAAGCCTACTATCACTAGAAATGGTTCGGCAGCAACGGTGGCCTTGGGTATGGCGGCCCGGGAAGATGGGGTTGGCTCAGAGGGCTCAGCGGCTTCGGACCTGGAACCTACGGCTACAATGGCACCCTCTACCGGGGTGCGGTGCCAGCAGCGGCAGGGTCAGTTGGACGCCTCACCAACGTCATGCTGCCTCTCCAGGTGGCTTGTGTTTCTACAGCCATATGGTTGCTTAGTATTTATTATTTTTACAACTAGTACTAAATTACTGATATGTGTGATTTCTAACCGAAATTAAAGTATATATATACGGATTAGTAGCAGCAACTTTACTAGCTTTTGATGTCATCGATCGATGAGTTTTGTTGAGCAATTTTTAGGAAGTTCATTTCTGAAATGTATACAAGTACGTACAGAAAGTAGTAGTCAGTTATGACGACGTTTCATGTTTCAGAAACTTGTACTTGAACACATTATTCAACACTTACTCTCAAATATTCATAAAATTCCTAGCTAGCTAGCTAGACCAATATTGGAACAACTTCACAATTTTGACAGACGGCAATGACACAAAATTGAGCTAGTTCTTCTGATATACACAGTTTTACAGATTTCCTGCCTGGATACCTCCCATGCCTATATATCATCCATGACCAACATTTTCCACGCCAAGCAACGTATATAATTTGGGAGGCACGACATTGTGAAAACGCCGCGCAGGGTGCATTGGGGTGGGGTTGGGGGCCGCACTATGTTGGCTGAGAAGATGGTGCTGCAGCTTGTGATTCAGATAGGGAGCCGAGATGGTCGTGTATGTATATACATGGTACAGCAGGATCCTGGAGGAGTTACGCTTTAGTTTTTCTTTCTTGGCCACTGCAACTACTTATACGGAGGAACTTGGTGTGGCTCATTATAGGATCCCCAGCCAGCCCAATGTGGCATGTGGGCAAGCAGATTTGGGACCACCATGACCACAATAAAAGACAGAGATTGACTGCAAGAAACATATATAAAGCTGGATGAAGTTCAGCCGCGATGAGTATATATATGATGTATTGGGTCAGGTAGATGACAGTTGGTGGGAACATCAGCCAGGTACCCTACGGGTACAATGGCCCCCTGTACTTCGGGTCCGTGCTGGGCGTAGGTTTTAGGCATGGATGTGGTGCTGTCTCTCGATAGCTTGTGTTTTTACAATCATTTTCACATGATGTCACGAGCTAGTACGCCAACATTATCACGCTAGTTCCAAAAACGCATCACTACTGGTTGTGGGCTTAGTAGGTATAGTAAATCAATGCCAGTTACAAACCGGTGGTGCCGTTTATCATGGCCCGCTCGTTACATAAATGGGCAATGATAATGCTCCACTGTCGGTTTGTGTAACGAACCAGATGTGATAAAAAAATAACAAAAAAGAGAGGTCTTGAGACCTCGCCTTGCCGAGACCGTATCTGAGGTGGTCAAATAGCAATAACGGAGGCAGGTCGTCTGGCCACCTGTACTTCCACGTCATAGTAAACCCTGATTTACTAAGCCGGACATAATGCCTGCCTTTATTATTAAATAAAAAAACTTGTGAGCCCATCGATGGTGCCACCACTACTGGATTCAGGTTCTTTGCCGAGTGCCTGAGGCACTCGGCAAAGGCTATATTGCACTCGGCAAAGCCTTTGCCGAGTGCGGCACTCGGCAAAGCACACACGGCAAAAAATTGATCGGCAAAGCACTCTTTGCCGAGTGTATTTTATCGGGCACTCGGCAAAGGCTTTGCCGAGTGCCCCGGAAACACTCGGCAAAGAAAAGCGACCGTCACGGCGCCGGTTCCGTTGACGGTCACTTTGCCGAGTGTCAACCCTGCCGGCACTCGGCAAAGATTTTTTTAAATTTTTTTTAAAACTTTCTTTGCCGAGTGCCAACACGTGAGGCACTCGGCAAAGAGCTTTTTTTTTTGAGAATTTTCTTTGCCGAGTGCCAACCCTCCATGCACTCGGCAAAGCTTTTTTATTTTTTTTAAAAAATTCTTTGCCGAGCGCCAATCCGGAAGGCACTCGGCAAAGAGCTTTTTTTTTTTTGAAAATTTTCTTTGCCGAGTGCCAAACCTCCAGGCACTCGGCAAAGATTTTTTATTTTTTTTGAAAAAATTATTTGCCGAGCGTCAACCCGGAAGGCACTCGGCAAAGAGCTTTTATTTTTTTTGGAAATTTTCTTTGCCGAGTGCCACCACTCCAGGCACTCGGCAAAGATTTTTTTTTTAACTCTTTGCCGAGTGCCAACACGGCAGG
Organism: Miscanthus floridulus; assembly: GCF_019320115.1. Classification (NCBI taxonomy): domain Eukaryota; kingdom Viridiplantae; phylum Streptophyta; class Magnoliopsida; order Poales; family Poaceae; genus Miscanthus; species Miscanthus floridulus. The sequence goes on along the minus strand of NC_089594.1, from coordinate 83,270,505 downwards.
CACTCGGCAAAGTTTAAATTTTTTTTTAAAATTTCTTTGCCGAGTATTATAGTCATAGCACTCGGCAAAGCTGGAAAATCTGTTTTCTGGTTGCCCATTTTGCCAGCTTTGCCGAGTGTTGTGACCATTGCGCTCGGCAAAGGGGTCCTTTGCCGAGTGCAACACTCGGCAAAGTGACCCAAAACGGCAAATTTTTTTTTTTTGCATTCCATCATGACAAATACATTCATACAAACATATATCACATATATATCTCATCCATCACATATATATCTCATCCATCGCATATATATCTCATCCATCACATATATATCTCATCCATCCACACATCCATCTGCCCATATCACATCCATCACAATATATAATAATAAGTGCTCAAGTTCATCCAAATAAGTTTACAAGTCCATCAAAGTCCACAAGTGCATCACAAGTCCATCACCAAGTAAACAACAAATGTAAAAAATACAACATGCACTCATCTCGGCCACTGCGACTGTGGTGAAGGCCCAGATGCATCATTCGTAGGTGCATGAGGTGGATTATTCTAACCACCGTCAGATGAAGACTGCACAAAGGAGAAAAGATTGCATGTGAGACAAAATTATTTTGATAGCTAATCTAGGACGATAGAGGCCATACAAGCAAAGCACAAGTGAAAGTAAAAAACTTTGATACTCACAGGAGTAGCTGCAGCTGCAGGACGCGGAGGCGGAGGTGGAACCAACAGCCCAGGTGGCAGAGACAAGCCCATACGTTGCCCAAGCCACCTTCTTCATTGGGCATGAGATATGAGTCAACATATGCTGCTCACCATATCCCACAAAACCACCTTCTTCATTGGGCACGAGAGCACCTATCTGAGCATGAACCTCGGCACCATTCATCATCCGCGGTGCAGGGTTTGTCACTTTGACGCCTTTCGTAAAGTTCTTGATGTCTTGTCTGAATGGATGGTCAAGAGGTAGGAATTGACGATGTCTATCAAACGACGAATACTTGCCACCCTTCTGCAACCAAATAAACCTCACACCTTCCTTGCATATTGGGCATGGGAACTTCCCGTGAACACACCAGGCGCAGAATATCCCATACGCCAGGAAGTCATGCAGGGAGTAGTGGTACCAAACGTGCATTTTGAAGGTTGTCTTTGTAGCTCGATCGTATGTCCATACCCCTTCGTCCCAAGCACGGACCAATTCATCAAATACGGGCTCCATGAACACACCCATATTACTCCCTGGGTGTCCAGGAATTATCAACGACAAGAATACGTTATGTCGTTGAAAGGAGACACCGGGGGGGAGATTAAGGGGGATAACAAAGACGGGCCAACATGTGTATGGGGCAGCCATCATTCCATAAGGATTGAACCCATCTGTTGCCAACACGACACGTACATTACGAGACTCATCTGCTTTGTCACGATGTTTGTCATTAAAGTGGATCCAAGCTTCACCATCGGATGGATGTACCATCTTGTTAGGATTGTACCGTTTGCCATTTTTGTGCCATGTCATCTGTTTCGCGGATTCCTCGATCATGTATAGCCGTTGGATCCTCGGTAGGAACGGAAGGTACCGTAGGATTTTCATGGGGATCGTAAGTTGCCTCTTCTGGCCATCATCAGAGTCTACCTCTAGGTACCTGGAGGATTTACACTTTGGACAGAACTTTGCATGCTCGTGTTCTTTCCTAAATAGGAGACACCCTTTCGGACAAGCATGTATCTGCTCATACGGCATCTTAAGTGCTCGAAGGAGTTTCTGTGACTCGTACATGCTCTTCGGCAGAATGTGGCCCTCCGGAAGCAAGGTGCCAATCACGGCCAACATCTTATCGAAGCCAGGTCGACTTAAGTTTAACTCGAACTTCAACCCCATTAAGCGTCCAATGGCATCCAGTTGAGACACCGTTGACCGATCGTGAAGGGGTTTCTGTGCCGAGTCCATCATATCGTAGAACGCCTGTGCGGCTGCTTCCATCTCCTCCTTCTCATGTCCCTCATCGAACTGTCCTTGGTGAAAGTCATCTAACATGTCTGCTACCCCGGCATCAGCATCAAAAGCCTCCACCCGTGGTCTCACCACCTCCTCTCTCATACGATGGGCTTCACCATGGTGGACCCACCGGGTGTAGTCCGGCGTAAATCCATTCTTCACAAGATGTTTACCCATTTTCACCTTGTTTACCCTTCTCCTGTTTCCACATTTGCTGCAGGGACACAAAACTAGGCAATGTCCTTTAGCAGCGTTGCCAAATGCACTGTTCAAGAAAGCATCGGTCTTGTTCATCCATTCCGTGGTGTAATCACTCTGACTTCTCCAGCCCGTGTACATCCACTGACGGTCATCCATCTCTAACATATGTATCGGCGAGTAATGTAACCATTAATTGCATGTACATGGTGTTCCTACTGTCTAATAGGTGAGGATAGGTCCTAATCCCACCCACAGATGTGTAGATGAGGTTAGTTTCCATGCTCTACTCCTATCCGAGACAGAATTTTGGCAGCACCTCCCCGCTGTTCTCCAGATACACGTCCTGCCAAAGAAGAGTGTGTATCCGGAGAACAACAGGGAGGTGATGCCGAAACTCTGTCTTGGACTAGAGAAGAACATGGAAACTAACCCATCTACGCATCTGCGGGCTGTCCAAAAAGCGTGGACAATCCGAAATAGATACGGTCATAGATATGCAAAGATCTGCATACCTCCAACCGTATCTCTTTCGAACGGGAGACGCCTAACTGGGTTACGCGATCTACGACAATGATACGAAAAGAGGGGTTATACCTAGGGTGGCGACGGAGTCAGGCTAGCGGGGCCGTGGCGGGTCGGTGCAGTGGCGAGACGACGCGGTGCAGGCAGACCGACACGGTGGCGAGAACTCCGACTCAACTCTGACGGGCTCTTCTCTACAAAAATGGAACAAAATACTGTTATTTACAAAAAAATTTGGCAGAACCTCCCCTGCACGGTGAGGTTTCCAAAACCGGCAAAAAACAACGGCACGATGGCCGACAAGCACATATGGCTCAACAGAAGCCATGTAGTTTAGATATCAATCCATGCAGAAGAATATATCCAAGTAGTACCACTACTTGTACTACTACTTTCACTATTGCTACTACTACTACCATTGGTTCTTCTACTACTACCACTATTGCTACAACTAATATCATTAGTTGTACTACTACTACTACTACTACCACTAATTCTACTACTAATACTACCACTAGTTGTACTAATAATACCACTAGTACAACTAATACTACTACAACTACCACTACCTCGACAATAATAAGTGAGAAGGCATACCTGACGGGCGACGGGGTAGGGGCGGGCGGCGTCGGGATCGGGCGGAGTCGGGGACGGGGTCAAGCATGGATGGCGTCGGGGCGGGTGGTCCACGGGGCGCGGCCGGGGGCAGGGCAAGGCTGGAAAAAAGGCGTGGCCGGGGCGCAGGGCCGGCCGGGGTCAGGACGGCGCGGCCGGGGGAAGGGCCAGCCGGGGGCACGGCGCGGCCTGGCGCGCGGGCAGCGGGCGGCGCGGCTGGGGGAAGGGCCGGCCGGGGGGCACGGCGCGGCCGGCGGCAGGGCGCGAAGGCAGCAGGCGGCGCTGGCCGGGGGCAGGGCTGGCCGAGGGCACGGCGCGCGGGCGGCCGGGCGCGTGGGCAGCGAGGCCAAGGCGGCACGGGCAACGTACGTGACAACGTGCACGAAATCTTCTGAAATTTTTATCATAGCCTCCACATATGATATCACGACATCTCAACACGTTTCATGATTTTCGGACTTCGTTTGCTTTTTATAGAATTTATAAACACTTCACACGCAATTTCGCGGACATGTTTCGTGAACGAGATGTCCGAAATTTCGGGTCCGTTCCTGGATACGGCCTCTCATAACACTCACTAACATGACTATCAATTTTCGAATCATTAAACTCCATTATTCGTACCACATGCAGTTCAAATTTCTAATTTCTAGAAAAATTCAAGTAAACGAAATAAAATAACTAAATATAACAAAAAGCCACAAAAAATCCCCAAATTGTAACTAGGAGTTCCTGGTGCTTTAAAAAGGCAGCACAAAAAAATTGGAGGCCAAAAACAAAAAAAACAAAAAACCTTTGCCGAGTGCCGGGGCATGGCACTCGGCAAAGGGTCTCTTTGCCGAGTGCCAGCCATCAGGCACTCGGCAAAGAATGTTTTAATTTTTTTTTTAAATTTCCTCTTTGCCGAATGCATACACAGGAGCACTCGGCAAAGAAATAATAAAAAAAAATTAAATCTTTGCCGAGTGCCGTCCAGGGGGCACTCGGCAAAGTATTTTAAAAATAAAAAAATTTTCTTTGCCGAGCGCCAGATCTGAGACGCTCGGCAAAGAATTTAAAAAAAAATTAAATCTTTGCCGAGTGCCAGATCTGGGGCACTCGGCAAAGAAATTAAAAACAAAAAAAACAAATCTTTGCCGAGTGCCTAACCGCAGGCGCTCGGCAAAGAAGGCCGTGGCAGGGCGCCGTTTCACGGGCAGCCTATGCCGAGTGTAGAGATTTTGCCGAGAGTCTGGCACTCGGCAAAGAAGTCCTTTGCCGAGTGCCTGTGTTTGCCGAGTGCCCGGCACTCGGCAAAGAAATCTTTGCCGAGTGCAATTCTTTGCCGAGTGCAGCACTCGGCAAAGAAGATCTTTGCCGAGTGTCCGATTTTTGACACTCGGCAAAGAAATTTACACTCGGCAAAGTCTCTGTTTCCAGTAGTGCACTAAGCCCATCCACGATGCCCGCCGAGCCCATCGACATGCTGCACTGTCGCTCGACGGATTCGTGTGCCACCACTGCTCCTCGGTGCATCCACATGCTACTCGTCAGATCCGCGAGCGCCGCGAGCTCCAACCATGGATCTCAGCCACATGCCCCGGTGTAACACTTGATCTGCGTTTGGGCGCGGCCGCGATCAGGCCCCGCACTTCCTGCAGGCCCAAGTACCGCCACGCTGTCTGCATTGTCGTCCTCGTCCGCCGCGGTGCTCCCACCAGCGACACCAGCGACGGCATCTGAAATCGCAACCACCGCTGCCATGGCTTCGAAGAAGTTCACGCTGCCGACGCCCAACGAGAGCATATATAAAGCCAATGCAGTCAGGTATAGATGACGTTGGTGGGAACATCAGCCCAGTAACAATGGCCGCTTGTACTTTGGGTCTGTGCTGACGGTAGGTTTTAGGCATGGGCGTGGTGCTGTCTCTCGATAGCTTATGTTTTTACAATCATTTTCACATGATATCCACTGGTACGCCAACATTATCGTGCTAGTTCCAAAACCCCATCACCACTAGTTCTGGACTTAGGTGGTAAAACTTAGCAATGATAAATTTTCACATGTTCTGCGGGGCATGTTGTAATGTACACCTTTTCACCACCGGTTCTTGTCTTGAACCAGTTGTTAAAAATCATTATCACTGTTAACTCATGTCTTGAACTGGCAATGATACTCATTTTCACTGCCAGTTCCAATGCCACTGGGCCCAGTTATTTACGAACGTGAAAATTTATCACAAGTGAATTTTAATGAACCATCAGCGAAAAATCTGTTGTGCAAATATTTTCAGTAGTACTGATTTATTTTACTGTTGATATATCTACAGATTTCCACTACCTTAATTTTTGCTGCATGTTAATTAAATGGTGATGATGCATGTACGTACTGTTACTAACCACAATAAAGATGAGACTTTGTTTTCATATACGAATAAGGTGCTTTGTCAATCAATTCCTGCATGCATTTTCCCAATTTTTTACTTGTGGACGTTCAATTTAGGATGGTTAGACGCGTACTTATATATAGAACCCGTCAGCTAGAGGCAGTTGCACGTATTCCCAAGCCTGTACACATATACATTCAGCACATACACAGAAATTGCTATCTCTACGGGATCTACAACTCCTGGGTACACAAGTTTTGGATCTCGATACAATTATTGCAAGGTCAGCACTGCCACTACATGGTCTGCTAGTTTGTCTGTCTATTGTTTTACAAGTTTTCTCGATGGCTCCTATGCCTATTATCTGTGACCAAACTTTTCCATGCCAAGCAGCTATATAGATTTAGATCGAGACAGAGCATTGTGAAAATGCCAGGGGGGATTATATTTTTCATAGAAGATGGTGTTGGTAATGCTGCATGCATATTTGTTTTGAGACAGTGAGATGGTGGTGTATGTATATATACATGGTACAGTGGGACTTAGGAGGAGTTACACTGCAACTATACTTCTACAGAGGAGCTTCGTGTGGCTCATCATGAGATATGGAGCCAGCCCAATCTTCCGCAGAGCAAATATATAGTGAGCCCGTTCGCTTCAGTTACACTGCAACAACCATAATTCACAGCCCTCACATAATCTCGGTTGTTGGCCCAATGTGTGGCATCCTTTTAGTTAGTGTCCACCTTCAACATGAAAGGAAAACACCTGGGCCCAAATGATACATATAGATATTTCCTAACTAGCGAAGCGTGGTTGAGCAAATATGAGGGGTGTAACAGAGAGACCACACGATGCAGGATCGGCGACTCCGCCGGCGAGCTGCTGCGGCAGAGGTTTCTAACGTTGGATGCCCCTACGCGACCCTCCCTATCTCTCTTCCACTCGGGCTGATCAAGGGACTGCCCTGCGCGCAATTACCCAGCCTTGGTGGGACGGGACCTAGGGTTTGGGACTTGGGGAAGCTGATGTCGACGGCGATGGCAGATGTTTTAGTCATGAAGTTGAAGGATAAGAAGAAGATGGCGAAAGTGCAAGGTAGCAGCAGTGCAGTTCTTTTATCGGTGGACTCCAAGGACGGAGCCCGCTCGACGCTATGAGTTGTCTCAGCTGGAACTGTCGCGGATTGGGCAGCGCAGCGACGGTGAAAGAGCTTCGTGAGTTAGCGAAGAAAGTTGCCCCTACCGTGTTTTGTGTCCTTGAAACTCAGGTCCACCGAGCACGGGTGGAATGTCTTAAAGGTACCCTAGGTTTCGATAATCCTTTCGCTGTAAGTAGCCTAGGGTGCAGTGGTGGCCTTGGAATTTTTTGGAACAACAATACCAGGGTTGAATTGTTACCGTACTCTCAATATCACATTGATATTATTATCACAGAGAGTGGGGTGAGCCATGGCGTTTGACGTTTGTCTATGGTGAGGCACAGGTTCCATAACGCCACAAGACATGGGAGATGTTGAAGTTCATTAAGGCTTCATCTCATTTGCCATGGATATGATCTGCATTGGAGATTTCAACGAAGTCCTCCTTCAATTGGAACATGAAGGAGTGCATGAGCGCAGTCGAAGTCAGATTGTTGGTTTTCGGGAGATGGTAGACGTCTGGTGGACCTAGGGTTCAAAGGTCGCAGGTGGACCTATGAAAAGAATGTGGCTAGTGGTTCCTACTGTCGAGTTCGGCTGGACCATGCATTGCCGTGTGCTGAGTGGAGCGCCAGATTTCCGCTAGCCTACGTCCGGCATTTGACCTTGGTGGCGTCTGACCATGGGCCTATTGAGCTGCGATGGGAGGCCAGACCACAAATATCATCGGGCAGACAAGGTAAAAGGCCTTTTCGGTATGAATTAATGTGGGAGCGACACTCTGATTTCGGGAACATGCTTGCACAAGCCTGGACTGACCAGCCGAGGGCAGCAAATTTGGAAGAATTGCACAGGAAGCTTGGGGCCGTTTCAAGGTGTCTTGGAGGCTAGAATAACCAGGAGTTTGGCAATGTGAAGCAGGAACTCAAGGACCTTAACGCAAGGCTCGAACAGCTCCGTTATAAGCCCCTGCGGTCAGGCCCATCTTTCGAGGAGATTAAGACCATGGACAGGATAGTAGAGCTCAATTATAGAGAGGAAGTAATGTGGAGACAATGTTCACGGGTTACCTGGCTCAAAGAAGGAGATAGAAATACAAGGTTTTTTTCATTTGAGAGCGCACCAAAGGAAGAAGCGTAATAAAATTAGCAAGCCCAAGAAGGAAGATGGCAGTTTTACAGAGGTTGAGGAGGAGATGGTTAACCTCTCAACGACCTTTTACAGGGATTTATATACGTCAGAAGGGACAGAGGACATGGATGAACTGCTGGACTCGGTGCCTGTCAAAGTCACCGGGGCGATGAACGATGATTTATTAAAGCCGTTTAGTCCTGATGAGGTGAAGTCTTCTTTGTTTCAGATGTTTCCGACTAAAGCGCCCGGACCCAACGGCTTCCCTGCTCACTTTTTCCAACGTCACTGGAATGTTTCTGGGGAGGAGGTGACAGCGGCAGTGCTGAGGCTGTTGTGCGGGGAGGATGATCCGGCCATTATCAATGATACAAGCTTGGTCCTAATTCCAAAGGTGGAGAAACCAGAAGAACTTGGATAGTTTAGGCCGATCAATTTATGTAACGTGGTCTACCTGCAGAAAATCATGATTAAGCTGGGCTTTCACAGGCTGTGGCTACAAATGATTATGAGAATGATCAGCTCAGTGTCATTCTCTTTGTTGTTTAATGGCCAGAAATTGAAAAGTTTCAAACCTATGAGAGGTATTCGTCAAGTGATCCAATTTCTCCGTATCTTTTCTTGTTGGCAACAGAGGTCCTTTCGTGCCTTTTAAAATCAAGAATTCAGTCATCTAATCTCATGGGCATAAGGGTGGCTCCATCAGCTCCGATGGTGAGCCATCTACTCATTGCGCATGACAGCCTGTTGCTTTTCAAAGGCAGATAGAGAGAATGTGGAGGAAGTGAGGAGGATTTTGAATCTATACTGTAGCACATCTGGACAGCGGATGAACTTGGACAAATCATCAATTCACTTTGCCAAGGGCTGCAGTGCTGTTGCATTCAATGAGATCAAGGAGATTTTAGATATTCACAAAGAGGCCATGAGTGAAAAGTACTTGGGAATGCCAACGGATGTGGGCACGTCGGTGAACGGCACTTTCACCTATCTCAAGGATAAGGTCTAGAAGAAGGTGCAGGGTTGGATGGAGCAATGCCTATCTGCTGGAGGAAAGGACGTCCTAATTAAAGTAGTTGCTCAAGCCATCCTGACATATTCCATGTCTTTGCTTCAGACTGCCGAGAGGATTATGCAAGCACATTGATGGTGTCTTTGCGGGAATTTTGGTGGGGAAACAAGGAAGGTAAACGGAGAACATGCTGGGTGCGCGTGGGATGACATGTCAAAGCCAAAGTTCATGGGACGTCCTGGTTTTCAAAACATAGAGCTCTTTGACTTGGCGCTGTTGGCTGGCCAAGCTTGGCATTTGGTGCAGGAACCGGATTCACTTAATTAGCGCAATAATTTTGAAGGCAGTGTATTATCCGAAGAGTGATCTGCTAGATGCAGAGATTCAACATCAAGGGTCTGGCGAACGATTGTTGATGGTGTTCATATCCTTCGCCTGGGCTTGATCAGGCGAATCGAATCGGGGACATCGACACGCATTTGGGATATGTCGTGGATCCAAAGGGACGCATTGATGCTACCGATGGGGACAGCGAGAGCGGGTTCACCATTGGTGGTGAGCGAGCTAATTGATCAAACGTCCCAGAGAGTTGGAACATGCAGGTAGTGCGAGATTTTCTCAGTCCGTTGGACTGGGAGCTGATAGAAAGTATTCCATTGAGTACAAGTCCACAGGATGATTATTACTGGGCCTGGCATTATGAAAAATCAGGAGTCTTAGTGCGTTCAACTTACAGAATGCTAGTAAGGAGCTGGGAGATGCTGGCGGCTTGGGCCGAAGGGAGGCTGGGCAGGTCTAATGTTGGTGCCCAGGAGAAAGAATGGACCAAGCTAGGGAGGACCAAGGTCCCCTCGAAGGTTCGGGTTTTCTTGTGGTGCTTGGCTAGACATTCTATTCCTACAGGAGATGTGCATCACCATCGGAACATGGCTGCGAATGCACGATGTGTTCAATGCGGAGCAGCTGATTCGTGGAGGCATGCCCTTCTAGAATGCAATCTTGCTAAATGTGTTTGGGCTCTTGAGAACAAGAGCATTGTTGAGTTTTTGAGCCAGCATCACTATACGGGCGCCTGTGCTTGGTTAGCAGAGATCATGAGCTTACTTAAACATACAGATATTGCACGGGTGGTTGTCCGCCTATGGGCGATATGGTATGCGCGACGTATGGCGATCCTTCAGAACCAGTTCTAGAGCCAACTCTAGACACACTCTTTCGTTGAGCGATTTATAGGGGAACTTGAGGCGGTCAAGCAGGATAGTCCGGGGGCTCAAACAGCGGTGAAACAGACGGCGGTGCCACAGGTGCCGCGCTGGGTTAGACCCCGAGAGGTTTGGTTAAAATCAATGTTGATGCGGCGATGTCGAAGAACTCAGGCCAAGCGACGGCAACAGCAGTGGCCCATGATGAAGATGACAATTACCTGGGGTGTCTATCCTGGTGGCGGTAGGGCAGTCGTCGGACCCAGAGGCGATGGAGGCAGTGGCGTGCCACGAAGGTCTCGCGCTGGCTAGTGACCTTGGTTTGCACTCTTTCAGAGTTGCGAGCGTTGTGCCAATGCGGTGAGGAGTTTACTGGCCGAGGGGTTTGGCACGTATGGACCAATTGTCCGGGAAATAAATGTTAGAAGGAGTTTCACTAGAGCGGATTTCGTCTTTGAAGGACGGAAGTCAAATGTCAACGCCCATATATTAGCTAGAAGCTCCGTAAATTATTTATCGATAGGTAACTTTTTGGTTTTTGGAGCCTACGGATGGAGTTTGTAATTCTTATCCTACGGAATAAATAAAGTCAGTGCTCCCCTCAAAAAAAATATGAGGGGTGTAAATGACTAATATACGGTCCTATCCAATGCCAGGTTCAATTTCTGGGAAATAATTTGGGATTTTGGGAGCATGAGAATACTAGATGCTATTATTAGATATTCTATTAGGATTTTACATAACAATACGATAACAAATATATATTGGGTCACACATGAGTAGCAAAAAAACATGAATGCTTTTAGCACTACGACGAAAAAGATTTTACGAGACTGGCACTTTTATTTTTGTGGGTAAGCATAAATTTTATGTGTCACCTAAAACACCATATGATTATTGGAAGTGGTCATTCAGTTTACGGAGACAACTAAAGTTCCTCGTCCCTCAAAATCGATTTACACAGGCGATCAATTTATTTATTTTTTTAACTCGGTGGTCTTGTTAAGGTATCCGCCTCTAAAAATGCCCCATTTTAAGAGGTAAACACCTTAAGTGGCCCACCTCAGTAATCTATTTTCAGAGACGGACATTTAAAAGGCCCGCCACAGCAAATCCGGCCCAGCTCACTAACCATTTTCATATCCACATCAGCCCACTACCATCCCAAGTATATAAAGAAAAATGCAAACCCTAAACAACAATTCTCTCTCTCGGTCATCGCGCAGCCCGTCCTCTCTGTATCTGACTTTTTAGAGGTGAGCAAGTGCGTTCTCCAGCTGGAGAGGTGCTATGGCAGCGGGGGCTGCATGCCCCGTCGGCGTGGCCACATGCTCCAACAGCGGGGGGCCGCATGCATCGGCACAGCGGTGCCTCCTCGACGGTGTGGGTCACACATGCCAGTAGCAGGGGCCACGCCTCCTCAGCGGTCGGAGCCGCGCGCCCCCGCCAGAGCCATGCCTTGGCGGCAGGGTCTGTGTGCCCCTGCACGAGAGGCGCCTAGTGGTCCTCATCTGGCCGATCTAGCAGCAGCATCGGCGGTTTCGTCGGTGGGCTGGACCTCGCCAGCGTGCCTTTTTTAAGTTTTGTCTAATTTATTTTTGGAGATGAGCACTGACGAGAGTTTAACATAGGGGTATGTTAAGTCCCCGGGAATGAGGTACTGGGCCGACTGACCCTCCGACCGATACTTCGGATCGGTCTGGTGCTCGGGGGCTGTTGGTATTTGATAGTGCAAGTAAAAATTAAGAGTTCTGCAAGCGCACAAAATACCATTGTAGCAGTTCACCGGTAATATTCCTGGTATCGTTATTTATATTTTATCAAAAGGAAACAATGAAATAAAGATTATTAAATAATAACAATGGAGTAGTTACTAATTAACTTACCAACATAGCTATAGCAGGGATAAAAGTAATGATAGGAATTAAGAATAATGACACTTAGAGGATAAACTATAACAAATAAACACTAGTAGAGAACAGACCTTTGATCCTCGGCCAAAATGGGCTCTAGTCCCGGAATTTTTTGCCCCCGAGACTAGAAATACCTTTAGTCCCGGTTGGTGGCTCCAACCGGGACTAAAGGTCCCTGCCCAACGGCTACTGCGCCAGACAGAGGTGGCAGGGACCTTTAGTCCCGGTTGGAGCCACCAACCGGGACTAAAGGTATACTTTTACTCCCGGTTGGTGGCTCCAACCGGGAGTAAAGGTCTACTCCCGGGCCGTGGCTGCGCCCGGGGTTGGAAAGTTACCTTTAGTCCCGGTTGGATCTATCAACCGGGACTAAATGTTCTCCCTTTATAAATCGGCCGTCTCCTCCTTCCTCCCCGAGCCCGAGCTCAGCACATTTTGAAGCTCACTGCAGTAGTGTTCTTGCTTCCTCCCTCCCTCCATTGTTCCTCCATCCATTCTTCGATTCCTCCGTTGATTCTTCAGTTGTAAAGGTTACCAATCTCATACTCTCATTTTTTACCATTTTCTTATGCCATTTTATTCACTATATATATTTATGGTTCTTTATTGTGGTTTTTTTTCATTTGTAAGCAATTTGAGCTCAAAATCACTTTAAGCTTGCATATTTACATGAAAGAAGGTTAAAGTATATATAAATATAAAGTTAGAAAATAGTTAGAAAATTATAGCAAATCCTTACTAGTTGAACTTGCGGACCGTGTTCAGGTCGGCGAGGATGTTCTCTGCCGAGCGGTAACGGACGTCAAGGAGGAGCTTTGATTCTACGAGGGAGAGCGATAACGGTCGTGGAAGACCGTGTTCCCTTCCTCGTAGAATCGGAGCTCTTCCTTGACCAAGTACGGTGCCGTCCGGTGGAGAAATCCTCGCCGAGCTGATCACGTAAGCAAGGTCAACTAGTACGGATGGTTATTTATTCACATGTCCCGATATCGTCGTAGTAGTCTGTCAATCACCGTACCTAAACGTAGTATATATAAATAAAAACTTAGAAAATAGTTAGAAAATTATAGAAAATCCGTACTAGTTGAACTTGCGGACCGTGTTCAGCTCGGCAAGCATGTTCTCTGTCGAGCGGTAACGGACATCAAGGAGGAGCTTTGATTCTACGAGGGAGAGCGACAACGGTCGTGGGAGACCGTGTTCCCTTCCTCATAGAATCGGAGCTCTTCCTTGACCAAGTACGGTGTTGTCCGGTGGAGAAATGCTCGCCGAGATGATCACGTAAGCAAGGTCAACTAGTACGGATGGTTATTTATTCACACGTCCCGATATCGTCGTAGTAGTCTGTTATGTGTGTACATTCCCATTCTTCTGTTAATTTGCGGAAATATCATATGAATTACTTACCTGCCGCAGTAAAAGACGAGAACACAATGACCATTAAAAATATCATTGTTTAGAGATCTAGATAATTTTATAGTTTGTTAATTTTATTTGTTTATAAAAGAAGAAATTTATAGTGTATTAAAAAATGAGTATAGAGAGTAGGTGGCAACTGTTTTCGGGTCCTCGGCCTCTCATGGGTTTCCAAAGCGACTTAGGCCGGGCCTTCCTCTCATTCCATGCGGCAAGTGTCGTGATGAGACAAAGATTGTGATGGAGTACCGAGTGAAGAAGGAGGGTCCCAACAAGGATCGTATCTTCTACAAGTGTCCGGATCGCAATGTGAGTTATTTTATCGTATTTAATGATTATGGTTAGTTTATACCTATTTTCATGATGGTTGTGATTAAAGTTCTAATTTTTTGTTTTAATTTCAGTGGGATGGCAGTGGACGATGTTCAGGCTTCTACTGGGAGGAAGAGTATGTTGAACTCGTGCAAAAATATCTTGCACAACAGGCAGATACGGCGGCTAATGAGGCAGTGATCCAGCCGAAGAAGCCCAAAGATGTTGCACAATCGGGGGATCTGTCTGTTTTAGTTGAGATTGGTCGCGAAATCCTTGTGCTCCTGAAATGTATTTTAGCTTTAGTTCTTTTAGTGGTAGTTGGGATTGTCTACATTGTAGCGATGCTTTCATAAATTTGTATCTTTTGTGGTGGCACGCATGTTGTATAAATAATTAATTATGATCTAGGTTTTAATATGATATTTATGTCATGTAATGCAGATGAGCCGTCATTGGATATATAATGCTGATCGCCGCTCACAAGAGTTCATTGACGGCGTGCATTCTTTATTACGTGCGGCCGAGACAAACAAACGCGACGGTTTCATGTGCTGCCCATGTGCCATATGTAAGAATACGGTGGAATATCCTTGCTCAAGGACTCTTCATTCACACTTGTTCAAGTCGGGTTTCATGCCAAACTATATTTGTTGGACAAAGCACGGAGAAACCGGTGTTGTAATGGAAGAAGATGAAGAAGAACAATGGGACGACAATGATATTATTCCTGATGGTGCGTGCTTCAATGATACTGCAATGGGAGAAGCTGAAGAAGAGGTAGCCGTAGAAGATGAGCCGGCTGATGATCTTTGTCAGGTCATTCGTGATGCACAAAGAGAATGTGAAAGTGAAAAGGAGAAGATCAAGTTCGAGCGGATGCTAGAAGATCACAAGAAATTGTTGTACCCAACTTGTGATGCAGGGTAGAAAAAGTTGGGAACCACACTAGAATTGCTACAATGGAAGGCAAAGAATGGTGTATCTGACAAGGGATTTGGAGAGTTACTAAAAATCCAAAAGAAGATGCTTCCGAAGTACAATGAATTGCCCGCCACTACCTACGAAGCAAAATAAGTTGTCTGTCCTATGGGGCTAGAAATAGAGAAGATACATGCATGTCCTAATGACTGCATCCTATACCGTGGCAAAGAGTACGAGAAATTGGATGCATGCCCGGTATGCCATGCGTCGCGGTATAAGATCAGGCGAGATGACCCTGGTGATGTTGAGGGCGAACGTCCGCGTAAGAAAATCCCTGCCAAGGTTATGTGGTATGCTCCTATAATACCACGCTTGAAACGTCTGTTCAGAAACAAAGAACATGCAAAATTGTTACGATGGCACAAAGAAGACCGTAAGGTAGACAATATGTTGAGACACCCTGTTGATGGGTCCCAGTGGAGAGCAATCGACAGAGAATTCCCGGAGTTTGCAAATGACGCAAGAAACTTAAGGTTTGCTTTAAGTACAGATGGTATCAATCCTTTTGGAGAGCAGAACAGTAGTCATAGCACTTGGCCTGTTACTCTAAGTATCTACAACATTCCTCCTTGGTTATGCATGAAGCGGAAGTTCATTATGATGCCTGTGCTCATCCAAGGCCCGAAGCAACCTGGCAATGACATCGATGTGTACCTGAGACCACTTATTGATGAACTTCTCATTTTGTGGAATAAAGAAGGTGTACGTGTGTGGGATGAGTACAAACAGGAACACTTTGATCTGCGAGCATTGTTGTTCGTAACAATCAATGATTGGCCTGCTCTAAGTAATCTTTCAGGACAGTCAAACAAGGGATATAATGCATGCACACACTGCTTCGATGATATTAGAGGTGTATTCTTGAAAAAATGTCGAAAGGTCGTGTACCTTGGCCATCGTCGATTTCTTCCTGCAAATCACCCCGTAAGAAAGAAAGGTAAGCATTTTAAAGGGAAAGCAGACCACCTGACCAAGCCTCGCAACCGAACCGGTGAGGATGTACTCGATATGGTCAATGATGTGAAAGTCGTCTTTGGAAAAGGACATGGAAGCCAACCTATTCCGAAAGACGCTAACGGTCACGCACCCATGTGGAAGAAAAAGTCCATATTTTGGGACCTACCCTATTGGCAAGTCCTGGAGGTCCGTAGCTCGATCGACGTGATGCACCTGACGAAGAATCTTTGTGTGAACCTGCTAGGCTTTATGGGTGTGTATGGAAAGCCTAAGGACACATTTGAAGCACGACAGGACCTGCGTTGTTTGAGAGAAAGAGACAACCTGCATCCAGAGAAGACAGATGATGGACGCCATTACTTACGTCCTGCTAGCTACACTCTAAGCAAAGAGGAGAAGGAAATCATGTTTGAATGCTTAAACAACATCAAGGTACCATCTGGATTCTCCTCGAATATAAAGGGTATTATAAATGTGCCAGAGAAGAAATTCTGTAACTTAAAGTCCCATGACTGTCACGTTCTCATGACGCAATTACTTCCAGTTGCATTAAGAGGAATTCTACCTCCAAATGTACGTCTAGCCACCGTAAAGCTATGTGCATTCCTCAATGCAATTTCTCAGAAGGCAATTGATCCAACTGATCTAGCTAAACTACAGAATGATGTGGTTCAATGTCTCGTCAGCTTTGAGTTAGTGTTCCCTCCTTCCTTTTTTGATATTATGACACACCTCCTAGTTCACCTAGTCAAGGAGATTTTCACTCTCGGTCCTGTGTTCCTACACAACATGTTCCCCTTAGAGAGATTCATGGGAGTCCTGAAGAAATATGTTCACAACCGTGCTCGCCCAGAAGGAAGCATCGCCAAGGGCTATGGAACAGAAGAGGTCATTGAGTTCTGTGTTGACTTTATTCCCGACCTTGACTCGATTGGTGTTCCTGAATCGAGACATGAGGGGAGACTAAGCGGAAAGGGGACACTAGGGAGGAAAACATATATTGGTACGGATGATGATTATTTCAATAAAGCGCACTACACAGTTCTACAGAACTCCTCTTTGGTAGATCCATATATTGAGACACACAAGGATCTCTTACGATCCGAGTTTCCAGGGAAGACTGAAGCTTGGATTACGCATAAGCACATGGAAACTTTCGGCGGTTGGTTACGAAAAAAATGTCAAGGTGATGAGAGCATCCATGAGCAACTGTATTTATTGGCTATGCAACCATCATGGCATATCGTCACATACAAAGGGTACGAGATAAATGGGAACATATTCTACACAGTAGCCCAAGATAAAAGGAGTACCAACCAAAACAGTGGTGTCCGCATAGATGCCACAGACCCGAATGGGAATAAGCAGACATATTATGGACGCATAGATGAAATATGGGAACTAGAATATGCACCTACTTTGAAGATCCCATTGTTCAAGTGCCAATGGGTCAAGGTGACCGGAGGCGGGGGTAACAGTAGACAACGAGTATGGAATGACAACAGTAGACCTTAGTAATATTGGGTACAAAGACGAACCATTCGTCCTTGCCAAGGATGTGAATCAGGTGTTCTATGTCAATGATATGTCTACCAAACCAAAAAGAGGGAAAAACGATAATGACTCAACCAAAGAGCCAAAGCGCCACATAGTTCTTTCAGGGAAAAGAGTCATCGTGGGAATTGAGGACAAGTCGGACATGTCAGAAGAATATGAAAAGGATGACCGAATTCCGCCCTTCAAAGTGAACAAAGACCCTAGCATCTTGGTAAATGATGAGGACACTCCATGGTTACGAAGCGATCATAACCAAGGGACATACGTAAAGAAGAAGTTCACTGCTGTGCCCACTTGATGATATAGTGATTTAATATAGTGTGTGTTTGAGATATTATGTAATAATTGTGAATTCAGATGTTTATTATGTCATGTTTCAAATTAAATCAATGTTTGATTTGGTGGGATTTCTCTCTCAAAAAGGTAAATTAGGATACTGAGTGATGAAATATTAAAATATTAACGTTAAAATGATGTGAAAACAAATTTCCTGTCCAAAACCAATAATTTTAATAATTTTAATTAAACACTACATTTTTGCATTAACGAAATAATAAATATTAGTTACATTATGTTTTATAATTCTAACAAAAAATAAAAAAAGTTAGGTTATCGATTTTTCCTATGTGCAATAAACAAAAATAAAATTCATATTTTTAACAAAATAATTTTATGCCTTTTATTTAATTTACTATGTATTTAATAAAAACTATTGCATTTCTATTGTATTTAACAAGACTATTGCTTAAAACAGGCGGGAAACGAAACTGCAGGCCACCTTTACTCCCGGGTGGGAAGCCCACCCGGGAGTAAAGGTGGGCGGCAGTTTCGTGGCCCGCCAAAAAAAGCCTTTACTCCCGGTGCGTGTTACCAACCGGGAGTAAAGGTATACCTTTACTCCCGGTTGGTAACACGCACCGGGAGTAAAGGTACCTTTACTCCCGGTTGGTAATACGCACCGGGAGTAAAGGGTTTTTACTCCCGGTTGGTGGCTGGCACCGGGAGAAATTCTCCTCTGCTATATAACCTCCAGCGCCTGGCAGATCGATCCGCTCGTCTTCTTCCTCGTCGAACACCGCCGCCCTCTTCTTCCTCGCGCCGCGTCCGTTCGTCTTCCGTGACACCGGCGCCGCCGTCTTCTTCCTCGTGCGGCCTCCACCGCGCGCGCCCGTGCCCCTCCTCCGCGCTTGCCCGTGGCTCTCCACCGCGCCCTCCTCCGCGCCCGAGGCCCTCCACCGCGCGTTGCCCCACCGCGCCGGCCCGAGGCCCTCCAGTACGTACACTGCCGAGCTTCGAGGTGATATATTCGTCGATCTCTTTGTACATTCGTCCGAGCCCTCCACTGCCGAGTTATAGATCACGTCGAAAACTACAACTTTGGTGTAAGCCATGTCAACGGTCGAGGTCGATTGAAAATTCCAAATTTTGAATCACAAAATCTAGAAACTAAAAATGAATATTTGGAACTCTAAATGATTTTAAATAAAAACATATCTTAAGGCAAGTTTTGAATATTTGGAACTCTAAATGACAAGTATAATTTAGGATCACCAATGAAATTACTTTAGAAATTAATTAGATCGATGTAAATCCATGGCTTGTATAATAAACACGCTATATATTATTTGGAAACAACGCTACGAACCATCCGCTAATGATCCAGCCCATCAACCGCCATATATTCATCACTATATGATATGCCATTATTTCAAGATGCAGTTTCAATAGAAGAATTTTTTCTATCTTCATAGATCAATGTTTGTTAACGAAATTTTATCCAAATATATTCATGTAGGGTCTTTTTTTTGAAGGATTTGTTGTAGGATATATAATGGTCAAATAGGAACTCAATTTTGATACCCAGTTTGTAAACTAAGCGTTTTTTAGTTTATCAAAAATATCACATGTTTCTTCATTTGTGAACTTTGAATATACAGATATAATATATTAATGTTGCTAAAGTAATATGAGCATTACATATTTTTTTCCGGGAAGACTATCTTCAAACTTTATATCATAGCATCAGAGATCGCCTGTAGAAGAAGAAAATAAATTCTTATCATTTCGGAAATAGTAATGGTTATATGAGCAATAAGACACATATACTTACATTTCATAATGACTTATACTTATATTATTAATATAGAATTTTCTCATATGATGAATGACTACATGGTTGATCACATGGTACATAGGATCACAACATCACGCACCGACACCGCCCCGGCCCGCCTCACGTCGTCGTCATCGTCAGCACGCCGGCCCGCCTCACGTCGTCGTCGTCAGCACACCGGCCACCGCGTAGACATGTATATATACGTCATTTGTATTCATATGCATTTCATCCATGCGTTTCTATGTATACGGCGGAGCACCGCCGCCCTCGTTCACCCATGTGTACAGACATATATACGGCGGAGTGGAGCACCGCCACTCTTGTCACACCGCCCTTTCTCGTGCCCTAATTCGCCCTAGTACCGACGTAGTTCGTCCTAGTGTGGCGAATTGCGTCCGTGATCGAGGGGCAAGATTTAATAATGCATATTGTTTATAGATTTTACGCATGTAATAAGCAAAGATTTGACGTACTATATATTGGTTTTGTTTTTTGAAGCTAGATGGCCGACCCGAGAAATATGGATGAGGAGGAGTTGATGATGAATTTGATCAACACTGGCACTCAAGTTACCGGCGATGATGGTGCTAAAAATAACGTGCAAGAGGATGTAGATGACGGGAGTCAGTACTTAGCTCTTGAACAAAATGAGCAACAACATATTGGCCAAGTATATATTTTTTATTATTAGCTATATATATATATTATCATATGTCTTATGTGTGCTCATGACATTAAAAATAATGTTTATGTTTTGTAGCCCTCTGGATCGACATCAACAACTACAACGAAGAGTAAAAATGTTCGAGGTCCCAAAAAGCCATTGGAGGGTCGCTTCATCATCTCGGAGTTCAATGTGGATACAGGAGAACCGGGGGGGCCGAATAAAATGAAATTTGTGCACCACTGTGGTTACCTTGTACGGGACCGGCTCCCGATTAGTACCCGTGAATGGAAGAAGAAGACCAATGCTCCTCATATCAGTTTTGTCTCCGATCGTGACAAGGCGTTAATTTGGAATGATGTCTTGGTACATTTCACGCTCCAAACAGATGATTATGATGATATAATAGATGGTGATGAATTGAAGGAGCGAGTTAGGGATTGGGCAATGAAGAAGATGGCCACCCAGTTTCAGACTTGGAAGAAACACCTATACACGACGTATGTCAAGAAGAACATAGCACCAGATTTTACTGTCCCAGGCCCGATCTCAAAGCAGAGGCCCTATTGGGATGAGTTTGTACAGTACAAGACTTCGGAAGAGGGTGTGAGTCGGGTGATAAAGAACCAACGTAATGCCCAACAGAAGACATACCACCATACCTTGGGATCAGGTGGCTACCCGACTGCCATTAAGAAGTGGAACAAAATGGAAGCAGACCTTCTTGCCAAGGGTATCAGACCAGAATCACTCGAGTGGGGAGAACGTGCAAAGAATTGGTTTTTCGCTCATGGGGGAACACTAGACCAGGAGACAGGGAAGTGCGTTTATGGCGCAAGACTGCAAGAAGCAGCAGAAAGATTGTTTTATGCTCAGAGAGCTACTGCTAGTGGTGCGTTCAGGCCCAACAGAGATAAGGATGAGCTGACATACGCCATCGGGACTATTGAACATGGTGGCCGAACTAGAGGCAAAGGAAGTGTCTCGTGGGAGCATGGATTCCCTCAGGACAGACCTTCCTACAGAAGTCGCCAGAGAAAGAAGGAAGAAGAGGCACAACGGCTCCAGAGGTTGGAGGAAGCGGTGCGTGAAGCACAGGAGCGGGAAAAAAACCTTGAAGCGAGAATGCAGGAGGAAATCAAAAGGCAAGTGCAAATAGCAGTGAGTGCAAGCAAGCAGGCATCAGAGCCAGGAATCAACATTAGCCAATCTGTTCAGTTGAAAAGCAGCTGCGCTTCCACGGAGATACCAAATCAAGGGGACACAGGACTGCGCTTCCCTGTGGATGACGTCACTGAACCTTGTACAACGTGTGAGCTACACATTCCGAAGGAGAATTCCACAATCAAGGTGGCTATCGGTCTTGTTAATCCTATCGACCGAACCAAGACACCAAGGATTCATGGGAATATAATCCAAGAAGGATATGCCACCATCTCGGTAGATAAAGCTGAAAAAGGTTTTAGTGATTTGCCTCTTGACATTCCTAGAGGTGATGGTGAGAAGACTCTAGGAGAAGCGGAGAAGACATTCATTCTATGGCGCAAGCGCTACATCATCATTCCAGGGATGTCGGCTCCACCTCCTCCTGAACTACCTCACCATAGGTACGTGCGGATGAAAACACTACATCATTAATTTGTATTGGCTTAAATAATTAACAATCTGCTCATAATAATATGTCATTCCTTTTTTTGTAGCAGATCCTCCCCCAACCTAAATCCAATTGTTCAATCGCCAGATCATCATAGTGCTCTGTACGATGACATTGTGTTGGAAGACGAGGCTGCATCCACACCCTCTCCAAGGAGGTCTCCAACGCCGCAGCCGCCACCTCCAAGGAGGTCTCCAACGCCGCTGCCAACACCTCCAAGGAGGTCTCCAACGCCTCCCCTGCCCCCGCCTACCAAGAAGCCTAGCAAGAGGCCAGCCCCTCAAACGAAGAACCAGTCCCCGCCTGTAAAGAAAGCCACTGTGAAACCAAGGGCTATTCCCAAAATAATATCTGAAGAGAAGGAAGAAGGAACTGATGCATATAAAAAAGACATGTCTAGATTCTATGACAAACTTAAAATGAATCAAGAAGCAAGGAGAAACCCAGAGAAACCGTACTTCTTCGTAGCTCCGGATATTTTAAGAAAAAATGTGACTTCTTACCAGCATCAACAGCGGGAATCTCGTAAGCCGTCCAAATCAACGTTACCAGACTATGACCGCGCTCTCACCAAGTCAATTGAGGCGGCACAGAAAAAGAAGCGGGCAGGGAAAGGAGTTGCCCAACTCGGACAACAAGCGCACCAATCAATCCCCCCGCTAGTTGTTGGTAATGAATATGGTTCGAATTTAGGATTAATGCATCAGGCAAACATACCTCCGGATGTCGATTTGGATCACCTTGGTGAATTTCTTGATGAGACTGGTCTCGACCTTTACCAGATGTTTGGTGATGGAAACATTGAGAGTGCGGCGGAGGTTGATATTTGGAAGAAAAAATTTGTACTAGGCCAGAGTCTATACAACCCTCAAGCCTTATCTGATCTGGGGACGCAAATGTACCTGCTAAACAAGTGGTACATGCAGGCGTCTACCAGTGGAGACTTCTGCGTTGGTGTCAGAATTAGAGACGAACATTGGTTCCGTGGCGATGATGTTATGTATGTTGACTTTGCAGAATTTCATCAACTATGCCACCTGACCTCTCTGGACAAAGTTATCATTAGCTGCTATTGCCTGTAAGTAATAATTCTTTCGATCTATTATTAAACTCATCATATGTGTGTATATGCATATAAATTATCCTAACAAGTACTATATATATGCAGATTTACAATGACAGAGCTCAGAAAGGAAGGATGCAATGAAATTGGTTTTGTTGATCCCCATATAGTATTCAAAGACCCAATTACTCCAATGACTAATTGGAAGTCTGAGTCAGAGAGTAACCTCATGAACTTCTTAGTGAACCAACGCCACAAGAAGGATATACTCTTTCCCTATAACTTCAAGTGAGTGTTAATCATGTCGATCATAGCCTTAATGGCTCATATGTTGATTCTAGTTAATTAATGAGTGTTATGCGTTATATCCTATAAACACATGCAGCAATCACTGGATATTGATGGACATCGATCTGGTGAAAAGTCACTTGATAATCTATGACTCGATGAGAAAACCACAACAAGACTACCAAGATATGATAGATATTATCCAGAGGTAATTTCGGGATCTCTAGCAACTATATATACACACAAACATGATGATTAACTATATCTGATGACGTGGCAAATTTTTTATTGGGCAGTGTTTGAAAAACCTTTATTGAGAAGCAACACATGGAAAAATGCAAAGCGCCACTGAATGTAATCCCATTGAAAGTAAGTCCCCTGAATCGCATCATCTTTATTAATTAAACATATAGCTTTCACCGGATCACCAGATTGGATGACAAATCTTTTTCTCGTAAAGTGGTGTCTGAGGCAGGAACAGGGGAACAACTACTGTGGTTACTATGTTTGCAAGTTTATCAAGGTGGTCTCCCAAAGAACTCCTACAGAGAGACTCAAAGTACGTTAAAAATACACTATATATTCATTTAATTATTATTATTGATTGTGTTACTATGTCTTTATATATATATATGTACATATATTAATTTATTTTCCTTTAATTCAAACCTGTAGACTCGATGGTTGGAGGAAAAGGTCATACGGCAAGACCAAATCAAAGCAATTCAAGAGTCTATAGCCGGATTTTTTAATGAGCAGGTCATCGATTCCAAGGGCGAGTTCTACTTCGACCCAACACTGCCATTGAAGCCAAGCTAGAGGATGAGAAGAAACTTGTTATGTCACAACAACTATAATGCAATCTTTTGTAATATATGCACATGAAATAATATAATGTAAAATACACATATGCATGCATGCATGTAAATATATATATGATGCATGCATGCATATATATATATATATATATATATATATATATATTTCTATGCTTGAATTGTGTGATTTAATACGTTCATTGTGCTTGAACCGAAACATACTATATGCGCGTATAAATGTATAATTAGCAGCGTACAATACGACTTCGAAAACCTATTTTGAAAAGAAAACAAAAAAATGAAAAGAAAAGAAAAAAGAAAAAAACCTTTAGTCCCGGTTCGTATTACCAACCGGGACTAAAGGTGCCGGCCATCGTGGCATGTCAGGAGGCACCTTTAGTCCCGGTTGGTGTTACCCACCGGGACTAAAGGTCCTCCTTTAGTCCCGGTTCCTCACCCGGGACTAAAGGACCCCCCCTTTAGTCCCGGATGCTTGCTCCCGGGTGGGGAACCGGGACTAGAGGGGGTTCCCCACCGGGAGTAAAGCCCGTCTCTGTACTAGTGAAATAGACTAGATTACTTGAGAGATTTATGGGTGAGGTAGATTCCTATGATATTCTTACTACAAAGTTATGGAATTATGGCATACAAACTTAGTTTAGCAAAATATTAACTCTACATCTATGCATAGGGGACATCATTAAAGAGAAGCATATTAGAATATAACCACTCAATAATGACTACCGGTCCTGAAGGCCTATAAATAGGGCTTGGAATATAGAGGATCAGGAAGGTTGTCACACCCTATCGAGATCTACCAAACCTTGAATAAGGATACAACCCTGAATGTAGGATTCAACCACAGGCAGAGTCTCATATAAGCACCACGTTTACATGATCCTCGGCTACTTAACCCCATCGATGAACTAGTAGGCTAAGCGCTCTGTGATCATATACATAAACATAAAGTTAACTTCAACTACTCATAACTATATAGATAAGAATATAACATGTAAATATTGGTCTCATAAGATATAAAAGTGTAGATACAATGCTTACCAAACCTCCAAGACAAGATCCAGAATCTGGACATAAGTCCACTCGACCCTAACTCTCAAGTTACTAATCTACTACATTGGAGAGTTCTAGTTCTAATTCTCTTGGTGTGTCTTGATCTTCAATGGGATTGAGGATCAATGAATTGGATGCCTTCCTGGAGGCGGTCTAGGGGTCCTTTTATAGGGGGGGATTGAGTAGGGAGCAAGCAATCTCCACATCATCGATCCTCACCAATTCCTACGCCCAGCATTGGATCAAACCGATCTTAATAAAGGGTGAAGATTAATCCTCAAAGGCGGTGGAAGAAAGCTGGTGCCGACAGGTGGGCCAGGGGAGGTCGAACAACCTCCATGTGGGGTCGGGTGACCCCACCAAGGGTTCCATCCTCGTGGCACTTCTTCTCTGGCCCATGAGAGATGGTTTAGGGCCCAATGGAGTTGGTTCCGTCACAATTGTATCTGATCTCTTGTGATAATATGGCCCGCTTTAACCTATTTTTGGATAAATTCTTTGTAAGTATAAAATCACCAAAACTTGTGGAAATAGTTAGTTTAAACCACCAGACCTATATTGATGTTTGATTTTAAATATAATTATATATTATTTTAATAGATTATAGTTGATATTATCGACCATCAACAGGGGCTATACCCATTGGGTATGCTCGATCGTAGCTTCCAGTGGAGTCAGGGCGAGTCCGAGTATGCCAGCAACCATTGGTCATTGCTCGGGGGCTTGGCAATAGCCCCGGGCCATCGGAGCATGAGAGCCCGAGTCTGACCTCCAAGTGAGCAACCACCCGGATGGCAATCGACGTCCCGACCCCCAGCCAGAGGCCTGCTCAGGAATCTGTCAGGCACCCAGAGCTTGACAGGTATGGAGATGCTGGACCACCTGCCCATTGAAACGGCTGCGAGGCACAGTTAGCCACTCCCTCGGTAGGGTCACGCAACGGGCGTGATGCGTCGAGACAAGGAACTCCCCAACCTTCGAGGGTAGAGGGCTCTGTGCCCGCTCGTCAGCCCCTCCAAGCGGGGGAGGCTCCTTGCGCACCATGGAAGCCTCGAGAAGGCTTACCTGGGGGAGGCCGCACAATGATAGGCAGCCCCTGGAGGTCAAGTGGCGGACTGTGGCAACGGTATCAGGGAGAAATTGCGGCATTGTCGGCCCCCTGCTAGACGACAAGACGGTGTCCAAAAACGCCACGGCAGAGGAAGCATACACCCGGTGTATATAGACCTTAGACTACAACCAGAACCGACTTATACACCATGTCATCCTTAGAATATAAGGGGAGGCATAGTTTCCTGTAGAGGGGTGGGAGGATCTCGGCCCGACTTTGTTCGAGGAGAAGTGACCGAAGAATACAACGAAGAAAGGATGTGAGAGTATGGTTGGAACTTTGTCAAGTCAAATCTCACTTAGTGAGGTGGGGTTTCATCAAGGATTAGATGGGTTGGACCTTTCACAATGAGTCATATAGTACAATATCCAGAGCATTACTGTAGGATGACCATCATTGTGCTGTGACTGGGATGATCCTGGTGCTGTAAGAAGGCAGAGCTGCGACTGATCATGATGATTATACTATCTTCAACCATCTATTTGCAGACATGGATGGTGACGAAGATCAAGGAGGTATCAATGTCCCCAAGGATGTTGAGTTCAATGAGGCGATGCACATAACAGATAAACAAGGGTGAATCTCCATCACACAATCTGGATTCCAGATGTCCCCCATCCTTAGAAGGTGTATAGCATGCTACATGGTGCGCCATCTTGACACTGAGATTCAGGCTGCCTGAGCTGTTGTTGCCGAGCCACGCATGATGCTACTGGATATTGGTTGGTGCCTCCCGGCAATTAAAATCTAGTGGCACAGTATGTAGATCCCATAACAATAATGTTGTTATGTGGAGGCATGCGAGTGGGGCGGCCGTTGTGGCCAATGCAAAGAGGAGTGTCGCTGAGGCTAGTAGTAGTGGATGCTAATATTGCCAATATGTAGGTGTGTCTGTGTGATATACATATATATAGACAAACGTGCTACAGCAGGACCCAGGAGGAGCTGTTACGCTTCAGTTTTTCTTTCTTTTTCATCATAGCAATTATATATACTTCTCTACCGATGAACTTGGTGTGGCTCATTATGACAATTCGTGTCCACCGTCACTGCAAAAGACCAACCGAAGCCCCGGGAAAATATGAGATGACCAGTATATATCCAAAGTACGATTGCTTGATGGCAATCATAATTTTATTTAAAATGTGACAACAAATGGATACTGTAGTAGAGAAAGTATAGCATACACGATATTAATTAGTTTTCACATCTCAGT
This sequence comes from Miscanthus floridulus, assembly GCF_019320115.1. NCBI lineage: Eukaryota > Viridiplantae > Streptophyta > Magnoliopsida > Poales > Poaceae > Miscanthus > Miscanthus floridulus. The sequence goes on along the minus strand of NC_089594.1, from coordinate 83,243,179 downwards.
AGTGACTCACCATGCCAGAGCAGGCAATGAGTGCAGCTTTTGAACTGTTGAGCCCATTGACTTAATAAAACTGTTCCTAAAAATCTACCAAATCAACTTATTTGCAGGAGCAGTCAATAGAAAAAACTATCACATGTTTCATTTTCGGAGGTAGGGCTATTTGTTAACAGAGGACAGCGAAGAGGGGTGCTCACCTCTGTTAGTCCTTAACAGAGGCAGGCGACTTGAGGAGACTGCCGCTGTTAACACTCTTTTAAAAGAGACGATCGTGTTACAACAACCGCCTCTATTAATGAATTATTTGTCGTGGTCACTGTAGCACGACTGCCTCTGTTAATAGAGCATTAACAGTGGCTAGGGTTTAAAGATGCCCATCTCCATTAATACGCCGAAGAAGTATATAAATCAGAGCAATGAATCTAGAAATCAGATACCAGCTTTGTGCGCGTCTGGGATAAAATATACTGTTCTCTCAAGCTAGCAATTTTGAAGCCAAAGGAACCGTGAATCAATTGCAAGATCCTTACATCCTACCAGGTGTGCCCGCACATTGGTCCCTTGTCCCAACTCTGGCACACATCACTGCCGTGGTGCAACACACACTCACCCACTAATCATACCTGTGGATTTTAACAACAACCGGAGGAATGCCAGTCACCACAGAGACTGGGCTGGAACTACAATTAATATTGACTGCTTGATGAGCTACACACTGGTGGGATGCAGTGACCGAATTCTTGATGCCTCCTATCCCTAGATCAGCGTGATGAGCTACACACTGCGAGGTGGTCAGCAATCCAGAGAACACCTTTCAGGCTGCCGGAACTGCTGCAGCGGAGCCACATCTTGCCACGGCAGACTACACCTGTGGTGTAGAACCTTGACATGAAGCTAGCTGCCACACGAACTACACATCATGAGCCAATGCAATTGTCCATAAGGGAAGTCTGGTTGTCGATCTAAGAAGGGTCTATATATTGTGCTGAGCAGAGGGGGAGGAGTTCACAAGGGAGACCACGGGGCAAACCCATGCACAAATTTATTATCTGCTAAACTCATGCATCCACTGCAAACCTGTTTTTATGTGAAATAATGAATTTTATGTTTTTTTCTTGGTTATCAATTTGTAAAACTAGATCTCCACCCATGTGTTTGGAAATTATAAATAGCCTTGCCTACCTGCATACGGCATATCTATGATGAAACCGGCACAATCAAACCCTGTCAAGCTGGCTTCTCAAGGATGTCCACAGAATGGGAGCCTGGTTACAACGAGTAGATAACCTTCAAAGTGCAGAATATTTATTTTTCTTTTCAAATACTATGCCATTCCTGCTCAACCAAAGTGACTAATATCAAGACTAATGGCTTTGTTCCTTATGATCCCTACTAACCAATTAACATTTGTGACATACTAGAAACTGGAATTCCCCTGACGGTGCAATCAGCGTCAGGTAGAAACTACCGTCAATGAAATTAAAAATCAATTTTTTTGACGGAGTTCCATCAGGGAATAGCCATCAGGGATAGAGCGACAGGGAAATAAACAAATGTTTGATTGTATACTGCCAGGGATTTTTTTTTATTTTCCTGTCGGTCCTAACTGCCAGGGATAAATTTCTCATGGAAATTAAAGTGTATATATGTACCGATTAGTAGAAGTGCCTTTACCATACTAACCACATGGAATAAGCTGGACACAATTTGGTTTGAGAAAAATTTGAATCATGAATGCTAGCCTTAATTTTGATGTCGATGATCATTTGATCAATTTTCAAATTTTTCTTTGCGGTAGTTCATTTTCGAAATGTACACAAGTACGTACAGGATTACCAGTCCGCTAAGGCGTTTCATGCTTTCAGAAACTTGTACATGTATATATCCATGCAGTGTTCAACACCTACTATCAAGTATTCTTAAGATTCCTAGTAGCTAGATACACCAATATATTGGAGACAACCTGACATCTTTGATCTGCTGCCAGGTGAGCGAATTGATCTAGTTCTGGAGTTGTACAGCACTTTACAGATTTCTTCGATACCTCCCACGCCTATCATTTTCCATGCCTATCTTCTATGACCTCCTTTTTTATGTCGAGCAACATACGTATAATATCAGAAACATGAATTGTGGTTGGTTATACGGAACAATTGATTTTGGAACTTGGAGAGGAGGTAGCTAGCAGTGTAGGTCGTATATATATATATATATAAAGAGAGAGAGAGAGAGAGAGAGAGATGCAAGGTGGACAGGACATAAAAAGACATTATTACTGCACATCTATCAGTGTTTTTCTTTCATTCAAAGCTTCGAGGAGTAAAAAACCATGCACAATCGAGTCTATATATACCTGTCACAGTAGCGAGAAGCTTAACTTGTGGATTAACATATACTGTCGCTAGGTTTGAAATAGGATGAATCGCTCTGGACCAATTAATAAGATTGTGGGAGGATGGTCTCCAAACCAAGTGAAACTCAGCTCGTTAATTGGCTGGGTTGTATGCTGGAATTCGTCATGGATGAATGGAAACTAATGGCGAACAACAATAAGTTTTAGCAGTCAACAAAAACACTAGCTTAGAGAAAAAACAGGTCAAGCCATGAAAAATGTAAACATCAATAAATTTTTGACTATTTGTTGTACGTCAAGCATGTAACTTTTAACATGTAATTCTGTATTCGAAACTCTTTACAGAATCACTGCTACACCAATAATTTTTACAGTTGCCTCCTTTTGGAGGGTTGACTGTTCGTGTTGTAAACCATCTCTAGGAATTCTTCGTTGCACCCGAAGTTTTGGAGCCATTGAGTGGTTGACTTAATTAAACGGCTCCTGAAAATCTATCTATTTTCAGGATAGCTAATAAAAAGTAACCATCTCTAGAAATCTGCCTACAGCTATGCATGCAACCGATTTGTATTACAAACTAGTAGTAGCCATCACTTGTATTTGCATCCAACTTCTTCAGTCACATGCATGATAAGAGAAACTGCCTTGATAATCATCTGTTGCGGCCTTCATGCCTGGGAACTAAATGTCGAAGGAGCTACCAAAGCAGTTGATTGGCTGTATCATGCACAGAGACATTTGTGGAACCACGTTTTTTTTTTGTGAACCATTTGTGGAACCACGTTGATCACATCGAATTCCAGACAACTCCCATTCTTAGAATTGACATAGCATCTTGCATTAGCAATGTGATGCGAACTGAACAGTGCCACAATGCAATTGAGTGCGTGCGGTGAGGTGCATGGTCAAATAACAATGGTGTTGAGATACTATGTAGCAGCGTGCGGATAATTTGATGTGAATTGTGGAGTTGGTGCATCTAACAAGGATATATTTGGAGGATATTTAAATGGGAAGTTTATGTGGCTATGGACAAAGAAGAATCATACGATGATTATCTCAGTTTAGGACAATAAAGATGGGAGACATTGTGGAATACCCAGTGTTCTTGTGGTAGGTGAGGTTGGTGGAAGCTAGCTCAGCAACTGAGCTGTCATAGTGAGCATGGTAGTTTATATGAGCTTGTAAGCTGACTCAACTATTGAGGGTGCCCTAATAGTCCTAAGACTTGCCATGCATTAGCTTGTTATAGACTATGAACAGAGCTAGGTCACGGTATTGGATGATCAATATATGGCTCATGGCTGTATCTTATCAAAGAACACACCTCACCAAAAGACCAACTACCATTTGACGTGCTGTTTGGAATGAATTTGAGTAGCTTGATTGTAGAAGTGATGTGATACGTACATAGATGGAGCTCTTTCATCCACGAACTATGCACGAATCCTCTTGTTTTTCCTCTGCATCTCAACTTCTTTCAGTTTCCTTCACAAAAATTTTATATTCTATTAAATCATCCCGTTGCATACAAAATATGACCGCATCTCTAGTTTTCACAGAGAGAAAATCATCCGCTAGCTCTTCTGTACTCATGCAACCTGGCGTGCGTTACATACCACCTATGGGCCAAACAATTAAAGCTAGGAACACCACCGAAATGTAACTAGCTGGAGCTATTGGTGGAACACTCCTATATTCTAGCACAGAACATGGTTGCTGTTTTCAGGTCAACCCTCAATAACACTTGCATACAAGGTTCCTTCATAAAAGAGCTGCAAAAATTCTCGATACCTCCTATGCCTATCTTCAACCACCTCCACCATGGCAAAAAATAAAACCCATAATCAGAGACATGTATTGCAAAAAACGAATTGAGACAGAAAGTAGTGGTGGTCGTACGTGTTAGTACATCACGTTTGTGTTTGAGATAGGGAAAGAGGGCGCCGGTGGAATTGTGTGTATATATTTAACGAGAGACAATATTTTTTCTCTTTATTCGTGCAGAGGCTGGCGGGCATTGAAGGCGTAACTAAGGCCACAGTGGGGCTCTCGGTGTATCTTCTCAAGCTAGGAGCTGCTAGTATACGTGTGTATATATATATACATGCACTGCCGCTGGCTGACACGGTTTGAAGAAGGAATCACTACTGGAGGCCGTGGCTTTGCCGAGTGTTTTTACACTCGGCAAAGAGCCCTTTGCACTCGGCAAAGGCTTTGCCGAGTGTAGCACTCGGCAAAGTCCGCTCGGCAAAATTTTTCTCGGCAAAGGGTCTTTGCCGAGTGCTTTTTATCGGGGCACTCGGCAAAATAAAAAAACAATTTTGCCGAGTGCTTGGGGCGGCACTCGGCAAAATATTTTCGGCCGTTAACGGTTATTTTGCCGAGTGCCCGACCCAGCACTCGGCAAAAAAAAAAATTATTTTTTTAAAAAATTACTTTGCCGAGTGCCCCAGCCCAGGCACTCGGCAAAGTTTTTTTTTAATTTTTTTTAAATTACTTTGCCGAGTGCCCCAGCCCAGGCACTCGGCAAAGTTTTTTTTTATTTTTTTTAAAAAATTACTTTGCCGAGTGCCCCTGCCCAGGCACTCGGCAAAGTTTTTTTTATTTTTTTTTAAATAATTTCTTTGCCGAGTGCCCCTGTTTAGGCACTCGGCAAAGAATTTCTGAATTTTTTTTAAAAAAATACTTTGCCGAGTGCCTGGGCAGGGGCACTCGGCAAAGTACTTTTTTTAAAAAAATAAAAAAAAACTTTCAGGGCCCAAAACTGCCAGCAGGGATGTTCCAACAAAGCAGCAAGTTCATATAAATATACTAGTAAATCACTAGGGAAAATCTCTGACATTATCTTCATTTCACCAAACTTCATCAGTTCATATAAATATACTAGTAAATCAATATCACATGCAAAAGAAAAACTATTGAATGCACATGAGTCAAGGGAAGAGCACACGCGTAATCTTTTGCTTTGCTTATAAAAAGAAAAGTATACATCATGATAGCTATAAAAAAAATTATTGTGATCAGCGAGCAACAGAACACATCCACTATGCACATCTTGTACTACTTGGCTAGAAGTAAAGATGTGAAAAGGCCAACCTGATTGTTTTGTTTTTCCAGAGGCAAGTATGGCATGCCATGGGAGATGTCTGAAGTGATCAAAATCCCCTTTATTGTGCTACTAACACCCAGCTCAAATAGAGACTTCACTGCCACAAGTGAAGTACAGGCTAGCTTAGCAAGAAGCCCAATCAGATTCTGCAACCACGAGACACAATAGTCAGCTGCCTCAACACATATCGAGCACACGCAACAAATTGTTGTAGAGAAAACATACACTGCATGTCGATGGGCTAAGGGCCGTGAGTCCACCAGTGTGGATCAAAGGTAGGACCTTCTCTATAACACCCTGGTGACAGAGCTGGTCCACAAGATCAACTGAAGTGCTAAAGGAGTCCACGATGCTTATCAAGCAAGCTGCAACCTTCTCCACTATCTGGAAATTGACATCACTTAGAAACAAAAGCAGAGCACTCTTTACATGCCAAAATGATCTCAGTTATATGGGGGAACAACAGTACCATTTTGTCCTCAGATTGCAGAAGATTACAGAGAGTTGGGACCGAATCCAGAACAAACTGGGAGCAATCTGCTCATGTGTACACTTGCACATCGAATTAATAGTACACTTGTAAAATAGAAACAACAAAGGCAAACTGCTCATGTGTGCAAGCCCCAAAAAATTCAGTATCAATAGAAACTAGAGGCAAGATAATTAAGATTGGAATGTCACTGCACTAAAAAACAATGATCAGGCCAGCGACTACATACACCGGATACCCAAAATACCTTTGCTCCTATTAGTTTTCAGAGTCCTCTAACATTCGAACAACTGGGGACAATTATTGTTGGAAAAATGGTATTTGAAGTAATGCTTCGTTGGAGGACTAAGCATTTGGTTGTCAACAAAATTTGTGAGAAAAGAAAGCTAAGATCAAACAAAAGCATCCATGACCACAGACACAGAGTAGAATTTGATGGGTGTCCAGTGTCAAGTTAGTTTCTTATGCACAAAAAATGATGCTTGTGACTGCAAATAGATCTGGATATATACATCAATACTAGTACCTTATCTCAAAGGCCACGTGAGGTTATTGTCAGAACTCCTAAAACACTTCCGCGCAGATGATGGTCCTCTAGCTTAGAACCTGTGCGGTGGCTGCTAACTTATCAACAATGTTTTAGCTAGCTGTATTGAAGAATAATTAGTTCTTAGTTGTTCCTATACACAACATGGTTATTTGATCCAGGTGCAGAGATATTATCAGTCAGAGAACCGAATAATTTTGATCAGATTGTATAGTGTATACATCTATCCTATTGTATATAAAATCAGTTCTAAATGAGCCATGTTTAGGAACAGGGAAACAATACTATACTGAAATTGATATATTCTAATCTGTTCTAGTTGAACTGAAAACCCATCAAAATCAGCACGCCTAGATTTCAGATCGTATCTGACCATGCACATGCTACAATTTCATTCCATATGTACAAAAAAAAAAACCAGCAACCTCGGCTAGTGAAATACAAGTGAAAAGCAATATACATGTATATTACTCCAACAACAATGTAGATTCCTTTGGGTGTCGTAGTCCAGAATGGAATGTCGCCAGTCCTGGTACCCTGCTATTGCGCGGTTGCACCATACAGCATAGCCCTGTGGAAAATCTTTGGATTCCTCAGTGAGAGATCTCATAATGCATCACGAGACAACGAAACATCGCTGCTGATGCCAAGGCCGATAAGTCACAGGAGGAGTTGAATGGATGATTGGAGCAGGATGGAAGCCAGCACCGCCACTGCCAAATACACGGTGAACCCACGGAGGAGCTAGACTACAGCCACCATGAGAAATGAACTGCCTCTGCCAGGCGAGAAAAAGGAGGAACCACCCTCTTCCCCCCTGTCCCATGACCGAAAAGTTGAGGGAAAAAACTAACATAAAAAGGAAGAAGAAAGGAGGGGCGGTGGAAACGAACGAAAGGGAGGCGCCAAGGCTGTTTTTGGTGGCTTGGGAAATAGCTTATTGGGCATCCACAAGCCCTTGTGACCAACTTTATTTCTAACCACAAAATTTCATTGTTTGAATAACAAATACTGTTTCTTTTCTTGGATGCACATATACTTATGGCCATATGTATTCTTAGCCGTAAAAATTATATTTTCGAACCACATTGTTTCCTGAGTACTCTGTTGTCAAACCACACGGAGTACTCTGTTGAGTAGATAAAAGATCATGCATCGTAAAAAGGCAAAACTAGATAGACTACTCAAGAAAATTATATTTGACCAAAAAACATTAATTTGTAGCATACAGCTACATGCAAGGAGTATTTTATTTTCCTATGTAAATTGATAGAAGTGAACAGGAAAGGAGGAAATATTTTCTATCTCATGCAGAGCAAATACTTGAAGATGTTTACTTAACTAAGAAAGATAAGTGAACTGGATCACGGAATAAGACTGTTGTGAGTGTCTACAGCTGTTTATTCTGGAGGCACAAAAAAAACAAAATAGAGAACAGGTATGAGATCAGGACCGAGTGTTCCTACTGAAACATATTTCATATTTGTACTGAAGCGTTCTCAAGTGGGCAATAGGTAGAAGATAAAACAACAATATGAGTAGCAGTCCATTAGATTAAACAAGAAAAAATTAGAGAAACAGGACAGGAGATCAGGTCTTGCAAATGTTGACTGAAAATAAACTAAAATAAAGTAAAAAAAGGTAATAAGATGCACAACTAAACTGAAAGTTAAAAGACAGAAAAAAGGTCTGGCTCCTCATCAATCCTCACTATACAACCTGTAGTAATCTGTGAACGATAAATACAAATAAGGTATATCTAAGTAAGCTAAACAATCTGCAGGCTCATTTCACGCAACAAGGAAAAGGCCAGAGAACAGAAGTACCCAAGGAAGCAGAGCACAAATCTGATTTTGATGGCAGATGAGATGATGCCATCGGTGGCAAGCCTGAGCACTATAATGTTACCTGCTCAGCTACATCGAGGTACTCGATGGCTAGCAGCCGGGAGCAGAGCACGGGGAGGAGGCCGTGGCGGACAACGGCGTCCCCGGCGCGCGGCATGGCGTCGCAGAGGTACGTGATGGCGCGCACGGACAGCAGAATCACGTCCGGGGTAGCCCCCGTGCCATCGCCGAAGCCGCCGGCCCGCCGCACCAGCGCCCGCGCGGCTGCCTCCGTGGGGAAGTACCCGCCGGCGTCCTCCGCGCAGAACGACAGCGCCTCGCAGAGCTCCATGAGCGCCGCCACCACCGCGACCGGCGACGGGGGTGGGCGCGGCGGGCGCGGCCGCGGGCGAGGCCGGCGGAGAGCGCGGGCGCGGGCGCGGCGGCGGCTGTGGTGGGCGCGGGGGCGAGCGGGTGTGGCTGGGGCGTTTTTTTAGGGTTGGGCCGGTGGGCTTTTACTCGTCAAATTTTTTTAAAAAAAAAATCAACTTTGCCGAGTGCCCCCTAAGCCGGCACTCGGCAAAGCCCACTTTACCGAGTGCCTCCCATGGCACTCGGCAAAATATATTTATTTTTTTTTATTTTGGGCCCAAATTTTTTTCTGGGGCCCTGTGACAGTATTTCAAACTCTATTTTAAAATTTGGGGCAATTTTGACTTTTTTTGATATATTTTATTAGTTTATTTCGTTTCGTCGAATTTTTCGGGATATTTCAAATTTAAACTGCAGGTACATGGAATAATAGACTTTGGTCATCTAAAAATTGATACTCATGATATTTAGGGTATGTTTAGGCCGTATCCAGGAACTCACATGAAATATCGAGCATCTCGTTGACGTAACATGTCGAGGTACTTGCCGGAAATGTGATTTTAAATTATATAAAATGCAAACGAAGTCCGAAAATCACGAAACTTGTCGAGGTGTCGTGTTATCGCATGTGGAGGCTATGGTAAAAAATTGAGAAGGTTTCGAGTAAGTTGTGACGTCGGATGCCAAAAACCCAGACATCTCCACATGAATACACTATCTCTTTTTTCGTGTGACCAATATACTTAGCATGTTTGTATTTACAATTGCGAGGAGATCATACATGGATATAATTATCATAAATATCTGCATATCTTTATTGATTAAAAAATGCATGAATTTATCTAAATTTCTAACAGATAGTGTGGGAGACCAAATGCACAGGTCTCAAACTGTACATGTATTCTTCATATGTTGTAGAATCTTCGGTTTTTGTACATGTGCAAGGTTGTGAGCTAATCTGTATGAGTCTTGCCAAGTTTACATAGTTTGTCCTCTACATCTCAACTTGTATTGATTTAATTGCATTGACTTATCTATATGAGTGGCATTAGCAGATACTGTAGTACTGGCCTCGTTTGCCCCCGGAGCAGCTTCTGATTTCGCAGGATCAGAGAAATTAACACTAATTTTATCTAGCCAGGAGCACGTTCAGTAGATAACTGTTGTAGGAGCTTCCATAGCAGTTTAGTGACTGTATCAAATACAGAGACAGCTTTGAAACTTCAGCCACCATATCCAATTCCAGATGACTCTCATCCCTACAATGGACACTACACGTGCTGCACAACCCCAACCTGCTGCTGCTGGTAGGCCAGCAGCTATTTGTATAGAATACGGGGTGCCACTAAGCAGAGTGGGTGGGGTGTGTGGCATGGTTTAATAGGAATGATGCTAATATATCTTGGAGCAAACAGCTAGGGATGGTGGATGTTGAACCGAGGAGTTAGGTTGTTGTGTCTACCAAGGTATATAGGGATAAGTGAAGTTTGGATAAGGACCAATAAGGATAATATAATGATTGCTTCAGTTGAGGAGAATTGGGATGGGAGACCATGAGCTATAGCTAGTGTACCTGGGGTTGGTGCAAGCATTGTCAATACTGATAGTGAACAATATAATCCCTGCTTCTGTTCAGAGATGTTCGGAGATCTTCAGAAGCACCTTTGGCTTGCTCCTATGGAGAGCCAAGAGATAATATTCCCCTGCTATTGAACTATGGCTAGAGCAGTTTGTGTAATTGTTCTAATTTTTTTTGTGTCTTTCTTTGTCTCTTGAATCTCTTTCCCCTGCACCCCCCCCCCCCCCCCCCCCTTGTACCCCCTGTACTCTCTTTTGTACCCCTGGTTGTTGTTTCTTGTAACCTTCTTGGTTACTTCTAATAAAATTTCAGTAGGGTCTCCCTGAGTCCCTCCTGTTTCTCAAAAGAAAAAAACAATATAATGGCGGGGAAAGCCTGTCAAGTTTTTTCGGTTCAGCGATTCTCAAAAAAATGAAATGCGTAGTGCATATGTAGACAACACAGATGATAGCTGTTAATTTGTTTACCACTGCTTCATTGGCTAGCTGTTCGATTAATTAATCTTGACAACTGAAATAGCAGAACAACAGGTAAACTACAGTTATGGAGTTCACATTTTAATCCATAATGGGAAAACAAATAATATTCATAGCATCAGTATTGTGATTACATTAGGACCACGACGTACACAATGTATCAAAATATATATCTGATTTGAGCCACGAGTCTAGGGTCGCTAGCATACTGCTATAGGTGGTTCGATGGTCCTGGTGGCAACATAAAGAAATGAGAGCAGAGAGACACGATTTTGGTGGCGGTGGCAGCCAAGGGAGTTTGGCGGAGTCTGTCAAAGGAGTTGGGCATGAGGGCGCCGCCGGTGGCTGGAATTAGGACTTGGTGGTGGAGGACCAGGTAGCGTAGGTCCAGGTGCAGGCTGCTGGTGGTGACAAATGAGAGCTGACCAGTGATTTTGCGAGGACGGAGGTAGCATGGCGACAAATAGATTTGGATGAGGGGGTGTGTGAAGCAGAGAAGGCGCGGAAGAGGATATGGTTAGGGAAAATTTTCATCTTGAGCGCTTTGCAATTGAGCACAGTGTACCTTTTTGGCCCTTCTCTCTAATATGTGGGCCAGACAGGGGATTGGAGCGCCCATAGAGCTCTCAGAATCTTGTTCGAGCACATGGTTGGGTGATTGGGTCCCTGACGGTGTCAAAAGTTATTCACCTCGGTACACTGCCAACGTAGGGGAAGGTGGAGGCGCTCGTATTGCCAACTGAGGGTAGTACTTGAGGCCGCCTTCGCTATTCAGAGGTTCTGTTCCTAAAATCCTTTTTATAGTTGACCACGATGCTTCGGCGTCGTACCATTGTCACACTGCAACCAACACAATTACTACACAAGTGAGCAACAAACAGAATCCAAATTCAGCAACTGAAACTATATTCATAATATTGCTCACACATGGCATGATTCTAATATGCACCATTAGCCTCATCGTGGCATTGGCATTATTTGTGCCAGCCTTTATTTTCTGGCATGGTACTTTTTGACCGTACATTTGGTTCCCCACTAGACTCGGATTAGGCGAGGTTATTATCCACCGAAATTGTGATGCGTCCATTCCTCTAGTTATGTTCTTGAACAGTACCTCTCGTGGTCGCCATATGTAGCTAGGGTACCACGCTTAGTAATCAAGGCTGGCATTCTGCTACAGCTAGCTAGCGTATAAGCAAGCAGTAAATACTAGAACGAACACATTCTGATCAATTTAAAAGATTTGACATCTCAAAGTCGATGTATTCAGGAAGAAAGTAAGAGAGAGTATGAGTTTGGTGGTGTCGAAATCCAGGCTAAAGTTTAGGATTGTCATATCGGAGTGTCACATGAGAGTGTTCGTATAGTAATAATAAAACAAATTATAAAAGTCCTCAATTCTCGGCGAGACAAATTTATTAAGCCTAATTAATCTTTCATTAGCACATGTTACTGTATCTTTATTGTAGCACCACATTATCAAAGCATGGAGTAATTAGGCTTAAAAATTCGTCTCACAAATTAGTCGCAATCTGTGTAATTAGTTATTTTTTTAGTCTATATTTAATACTCCATGCATGTGTCAAATATCCGATAGGATATGGACTAAAATTTAGGGAAACAAGGCCTTAGTTGCTACAAGTAGCACAATTATTACATTGGCTGCGTGAACGAAAAGGAAATCTGACTGACTGACAAGCATGGAAACAGGAAGCAGCTAGTATGTACGAACGAACGCCTTGACCGTAGAAGACGACACAACTCAACCCATGGGCTTTTCCACCGTTCACCTACCTAGCGGCCCACCTGGCAACCCATCCAATGGTTTCCTCATCGGCAGTGTCTACTTGGCTTTTTCCTCCAGACCGGACCAACCAGGGACATCTGCACTTAGGGCCTGTATGGTTGGAGGCCTCTAAGATTTGCGCAGCAAAAAGTATTGCTCGAAAGTTGCTAAAAAAATTAATGAAAACCGTCTAGCCAGGCAAGTTGAGACTTGATCTATTTGGTTCGAAGCCTGTGGCCGAGAAATCTAATAAAAGGACACAACATAATTTTCTTATCTAATGTATGGGTAATTGGATAGTTTTTTTAAATTCATAGTATGCTTAAGTATATAAATAGTATATATAATTCCTTCCAAAAAAAAACTAGACCAGGTTTGTAACTAGGAATAGACGTGTGTTTCCATGACTATCGAAGTTTGTGCAATTTAGAAATAATCAATTTTAGCTGCTACATCGGACACTACCGGAAACGCCTAAGTTGCCGAGTGTCACGTGCTTTGCCGAGTGTTCTTTTTCGGGCACTCGGCAAAGACGCCTTTGCCGAGTGTTTTTTTTACACTCGGCAAAGAGGCTATTTGCCGAGTGTTTTTTTTAACACTCGGCAAAGAGTCTCTTTGCCGAGTGTTTTTTTTTGACACTCGGCAAAGAGCTTCTTTGCCGAGTGTTTTTTTTGACACTCGGCAAAGAGCTTCTTTGCCGAGTGTTATTTTTTTTACACTCGGCAAAAAAAATTTCAAAGCACATTTTGAAGCAGTAAATTAATTCAAATCAAAAAGTGTTCAACTACAAAGTTGTATAACTCATCAAGATGTACAATGTTTGTTTTGGTCTTTTCTTCATACGACAAAGTGAAAATAAATTTGTTCACAAATCTAACATATGTCTCTGGTAGTTTATGAAACTACAATAGAGATATATAAGATTTGTGAACAATGTTAGAACGACCATGTCGGATGAACAGATGATCAAACAACCAAAATAAACTTTGTAGATCTCAAAAAGTTATGAAACTTTGTAGTTGGCAACTTTTTGATTTGAAAATATTTTGTCATGCAAAACTGTGTTTGAATTTCAAAATTTTAAAATTTAAATTTTGTAAACGACCTCGGATGGAAAAACTTCCTAAACTAAAAGTGTAGATCTCGAAAAGTTATGAAACATTGTAGTTGACAACTTTTTGATTTGAAAATATTTTGTCATGCAAAACTGTGTTTGAATTTCAAAATTTTAAAATTCAAATTTTGTAAACGACCTCGGATGGAAAAACTTCCTAAACTAAAAGTGTAGATCTCGAAAAGTTATGAAACTTTGTAGTTTACAACTTTTTGATTTGAAAACATCTTGTCATGCAAAACTGTGTTTGAATTTCAAAATTTTAAAATTCAAATTTTGTAAACGACCTCGGATGGAAAAACTTCCTAAACTAAAAGTGTAAATCTCGAAAAGTTATGAAACTTTGTAGTTTACAACTTTTTTTATTTGAATTCGTTTAGGGCATCAAACATGCAATTTACACTCGGTTTAGTATAATATATTGGGAACTAAAACGGAATCCAGACACAAATGAGAGTGTGGTGTAGTGGTAGAGGAGGTATGTGCACAGCGGGAGGTCTCGGGTTCCAATCGCATTGGCCACGTAGCCATGAAATTCACGCGAAAAATGTCGGAGATGAGTGGGCGCTGGCCGGTGGGGGCCTCCATTGATAAAAATAAAATTCATTTTTTTTGGGTAAAAATCCCATTTTTTCCCGGTTTTTTTCGGTTTCAACTTTGCCGAGTGTCGGGCACTCGGCAAAGGCTTTGCCGAGTGCCCGATAAAAGACACTCGGCAAAGTTGGCTTTGCCGTCACTGTTTTTGGCGAGTGCTGTTCGGCGAGTGTTACACTCGGCGAACCATTTGCTAAGTGTTTTATGTATTTTGCCGAGTGTTTCGGACACTTGGCAAACTACAGGAGTCCGGTAGTGGGAGTTAGCATATTCCATCAAAAAGTAGCAATTTGGTGGTACATAATCGTGATTACACCAGGCAGGTGCTGCTCCGGAGCCAGGCACGAGCCAATTTCATACTCCTGGAGTTGCTAGGACCACAGGCTGGTCTTCAGGGTCCCAACAAAATGGACTCCAGGCTGAGTACATGCAGCTCCCCACCCAGGCAATTTCACTCCAGGGCTCCATCCAAACAGCCCCCTTATCTTCTGGAAAAACAATGTACTCACAGCTGACTGACTCGTGTGACTGCACAGAAAATGGAGACAAGCATGGAACTGCACTGATCACACCTGATTCCAGATACCTCACATTCTTATATGGAGCAGTGCGTGATACAAGAGCAGAGAACGAGATGCAAACCCAATGCACACTGCAAAGTCCGCAGGGCGAACTGGCGCTATTGTGCCATGGTTCGAGATGCTAGATGGGTGGGGCGTGGGATGTGGCCAAATAAATACGAGAACTGCAGGGCTAAGAGACTATAGCAAACAGGATAGGGATAGTGAATGTTCAGTGAGAAGTTAGTTGGTGTGGTTCACAACATTATAGATATATATATACTCACAGCAGATGTGAAGGTGAAGTTATGAGGTGGGACAAAATGATATGACAAAGGCCCTGTTTCATTCATTAGTTCAGGGACTAGAGACTAAAATAGGGACTAAACTTTAGTCCCTAACCCTGTTTGGTTCAAGGAACTAAATGGGACTTAAAACCATTAAAGCAGTTGAACAAAGATCAAGATACCTCTATTCCTTGGGGTCCCGACGCAATAAAGAGGGGGCATGGGCTGTCCTTTTGGGCTAGTACGTAGTCCCAAATAGCCACCCCTCAAGAGACTATAGGACTAACCCGCTTTAGTCCCTCTTTTAGTCCCCCTGTTTGGCAATTTAGGAACTAAATGGGACTAAAATGGAGGGACTACTGAGTAGTCCCATGGAACCAAACAGGCCCAAAGAAGTGCTCCCGTTTAACAGGATATGGATGGAAGACCATGCATGGGTGCCATGTAATATGTAACTCATCAGCTGTAAGAGCCCATTGGTATGGCTCCCCAAAGAGATTATGCTCTAACTCAAGTTGGAGCCATACCAAACTGTTGATACAACTATGGCCCCATAACGGAACTGCTAGAGTTCACGAATTGAAGCGGCGTGATCTTCCAGGAATCGGCCACACTGGTTTTAGAAATTGGTCAAAACTATAACATAAAGAATGCATACTGTGTTGAGCTTCTATGTACTTCAGATATGTCATCACCACCAGATCTAATGGGGACATCACGACCAGTTTTTGACCCTCGGTGGTGAAAGTGGGAAGTGATTCCCAGGATCATCAATGTCCCTTCCAATCGGTAGTGATACTGGATTTTCATAGATAGGGTTATTAATGTCGTTTCCATCTAGGGTGATAACGATTTTTCAAATTAGAAAAATCTTGGTCAGCCGCGGCAATGTGCCCGCTATCCAGCACATCATCGAGCCCATCGCCGCTTGATCCAAAGGCTATGCACCGAACCTTGTGCTGGATGTAGCACCTAGGCCCCACACCGAACATGCCGGATGCTGCACGCACTGGGGCCCACCGCTCTGAGCTAACTAATGCATTTGTGTTAGTGGTTCTGAGAGTCAAATTTTGTTAAACCATACACCTGAGGAAATCTTCGTGAAAGACAAAAGAAAGATAGGAAGATTGCATATATCACCCCCACATCAGAACGAATGCATTTCCTTGGTCGCAAAATGAATTTATCAACTCAAAAGAAAAACCATGGAGTTGTGTAGTTATATAATTGTGTGCTCGGCCATTTTGACACTGAAGAATCTCTAATGCATCTGTTCTTCCACTGCCCTTTTGCCATGAGTTGTTGGAACATCTTTGGTTTAGGTCATTTCATTCAAGCTGATTTGCTGGAAACCATTTCTGCTTTCAGAGATCAAATCCAACGGCTTTTCTTTATGGAAATCATTGTCTGTGCTGGACCATTTGGACTGCTAGGAATGACATTGTCTTCAGAAATCTTCAGCACTCAGTGGGCTCGTCCAAAATTACCTTTCGAAAAGAATTAGCTCTAGTTAAGCTACGAGCTAGAAGCAATTACCAACCCATGTTTGATCAATGGCTATACGGCTTTGTATAATTTTAATGATTTTCTTTGTTTCCTTCTTTGTATCCTGAGTCTGAAACTTGGCTCTTTGTATATTTGTCTTTAAGTTTCATTTAATAAAAGTCCAGTTGGGGGCAACACCTCCTGTTTCATCAAAAAAACTAAATCTTCCACTAGTTTATTTTCAAGAACACATAGATGGGCATTTTAACACTGGGGCTTCCTAGACTTAGTTTGACATTCTCATCCTGGTCTACGGACTATGAAAGATCCCTACTATTTAACTACCCCAATCCTAGCCCAACGTGTAGCCACACCACAACAAATTGACACGAGGGGCCACAATTACAAGGCTGGTCTCTATTCTATCATGTAGTTTTTACCCAGTTTTCCCAAAACTATGAAATTGCAAGTCTGGATTATAATCTCGTTCCACATTATGGAATGCCTTCTGGTTTCTAAAGTTCTTGCCTTCACACGCTTGAATACCTTTCCCACTCGCAGGGCAAGGAAAAATTGTCGTTAATAATCTTTTATCGTCCTCATGTAAGAGTGCTGAAAACTGTACAATTTACCATGGCAGTTGTGTAACTGTTTTGAATACAAAAAAAAAAACAAGCTTTTTACAATTTACCACCCAAGTCATTATTGCTACACTGAGTATGCGTTGAGTTTCCTTGAGGCACTAATACTCGAGGCCCACTACAAGTACCAAACTTTCGTCTCCAAAGTGGTGGATCACAAACAATATATAACACTACTACAGTAAGCATTTGTAGGGGCGGCTGACGATGGTTTGTAGAGGCGGTTTGATCAGCCGCCCCTACCACACCGTCTCTACAAATCAAGGGTTTGTAGGGGCGGTTCCCAAGCCGCCCCTACAAATCGATTTGTAGAGGCGGCTTGTGTCACCAGCCACCCCTACAACTGTATTTATAGGGACGGTTGGTAACACCAGCCGCCTCTACAAAAATAATTTATAGGGGCGGTTGTAACACCAGCCGCCCCCCTATAATTCCTATTTGTAGGGGCGGTTCACTCTATAATCGTCCCTACAGTACATTTTCACACCAAAAAAATTGAAATTTGAAAATTTAAATATGACCAGAACATATATACATATATATAATATATAATTCACAAGGATATTATATCAACACCTAATTGAAACCCATAATAATTTAAATTACTTCGTTACAAACCCATTCATTATAAACACATAATAATTTAAATTTGTTCATTTCAAACCATAATAATTTAGATCAGTTCATTGTTACAACTAACAGTAATTTAACTTCCTAGAATTTTCTAACGTCGTACCACATACTCAGAGAAGTGCGGATCATTCATTTCATATGCCAAAATGTCACTGATGTAGCACAATGTATTTACTAGTGCACTCTCCCTTGCTTCACAATGTCGTTCACAAGGTCTACTGACGATGATTAGCATTGGTCGAGAACCTTCACTCCTAGTCACAAGAATTTTTATCAGGATTCCATCCGAAGTGAGAACAGGGCCACCATATTCCCATTTATAACGACCTAAGTGATACATGGCCTGGCTTAAAATGGTTTCAAAGCTACAACTTACGTATGTTACGTTGTTCTCCTGAATCTGCAAGTGTTGGGAAAATGTGGTTATCAGAACCATGCATATATATAGACATAACAATTAATCTGGATATAAGTTATAAGACTAGCCACATCATTCATGTTGTCCTCAGCAAGCTTTGCACAAAACAGGCCAATATCGTGGTGGAGGCCCACATTCCAAGCAGCAATCCTCATAGGAGGAGTATGTAGGAATATTGTACCCAATATTTTGAAGCGCCCTTAAACATGCTTGCACAACATATTTTTACGCAGTAATGTCATGAGGTTGACCATTGCTCGTCCTATCGATGTATAAAACCATACCTTGTTGGTTACCCGCCCTAGCGAGAATAGAAAAGCCAATTCAACATTGCTTGATTCGACCATCTATAGGGAATGTATCAACATTGAGGAAATCAACCCTGAAATTTGAGAGTGTCTCTCTGAACCATAGTATAGGATGAATTATCTACATTTACGAATTATATATATCAGAACAAAATATCTACAGAGGTGTCTTTAAAACATGTTACTTACTATGCTTGGATATGGGTGGTTTACCCTCCCCAATGCTAGGTTGGAAGCCCAGATCATACACATAATTATTTGGCAGATCCGGTGAAGGGAGTTCGGCCATATCTTCCCCTAAATTTATGTCAAGGAAAACAATTATAGTAGAGGAACAGAAGATGAGAGGAGTAGGAGAAGTAGGAGCAGAGGACAGGAGAGGAGAAGAGTAGAAGTAGTAGGACTAGGAGAGGTGGGTCTACAAAACAGGAGAGGAGAAGTGAAGAAAATAGCCATCAATCAAGTTCAAACTAACTCACAAAACGAGTAGTAATAGCAGTAGTAGAGGTAGAGGCCTCAGAAACATGTCAATCATCATTTGATAAAGAACTTGGAGCATAAAGGCATCATAAACACAGTGAGCATATAGAAAAAGACAGTAGGGTGGCAGGTAATGATGCCAAGTTCCTCATAAGTTTTTGATCATCAGCTCATATTTCATATAATGTATAGACTTAGATAATTTCATCATTGGCAAAACAAAAGAGAGGAGAGGAGAGGGGAGATTTGGCAAAAAAAGCAACAACTGCTTAACAAACATAGATAGGAAAAGGTGTAAAAAAAGTAGCTGCTGCTTCCCAAACATAGAGGATAGGAAAGGTGGCAAAAAAACAACAGCTGCTTATAAGTAGGGGGCCATTCGATCATCATATGAGCTACCTCATATGCATTAGAATTTCTTTTTTTTGTTGCCTGATAGATCTCTAAGATAGAAGGAAGTTTCGTAAGGAGAAGAAGAAAGAACTAGCCACATTAGATAAGAGGATCGAGAATAGGGACCAAGCACAGCAACAAGGACACAGAGAAACAATATACTATTTCTTGTGCGGCTGGTCACAGAACGGGGCCAACCTGAGGACGCTGAACTTGTGTCAACAGAAAATCAGAACTAGCAGCAGCTACCAGGAAGTGTCATTAGGCTTGTAACCAACGTTTTTTATATGATTGGCCAGAGCCAACAGATTAGAGTGGAATTTCAATACATGCCAACCCCCAACACAAACACAATAACAATAGCACCCACCATGCCTGCTTTCCATCATGATGTAAGGGCAATCATTCCAATTTTCTAAAATCAAGAAGTATTCCCCAAACTAGGAAAAAGAAGCTTAGGTAAAACGTGTGAAGCAAGTCATTTTGTTAGGATGAACCAATCAACTGAACTGACTAACTGAGCGTAGTGCCAAACAAGGGTTCAAACGAATTCCTTCCTGCCAACGGCAGCCTTGAACATATCAACAAACAATTAAAAAGACTTAATTGTATAGCACGAGTTCAGTAATCTAGGAATCAAGACAGATTTTGAACTAGAACGAATTGCAGCCGATGATGGCGCAATAATGAATGTCGGAAACTAAAGAACAGCCACAGGCATACTGAATCACGATAATAATGCTACTAGGCAGTGTGAGATTGACGAAAATACTATTTGGTTTAGCAAACATGTCAAAAACTACATATAACAAACATGACTAACAAAATTACTAAAGGAAAGCAGAATCAAGAACAATAAAAATTAAGCATTCCAAAAATACTTATTCCTAAAAATTATCTTTCAGAAATCAAATTAAACATTCAGAGAAGCTGTGTAATTAGCTACAGAGCTCTTAGCCTCAGCTCAAGCTCAAGCTGGGTGTGCACAGGTTGTGTGGCGTGGGCATCTAGGCAATAGTGATCACAGGCACACAAACACTGATCTGCTCAGCTTTTGCCACCCAATAAATACAGCCCAATGTAAAGCGAAAAATAGGTAATCAACTAACTGAATATACTCGGCTTTTGCTGTGACTTTTACTCGTGTTAAACTTGACTCATCAATTGATCATTGCCCTAGCTAATCACTTATCCATGGCCCTTCGCCCCTCCTAGCAGCTGCCCCATATACTCCTTATATCTTTTTTCTGCCCAAGTATACTATTGCATTTTTTGTAGCAATTACCCAAAATTATTTAGGGTCGTATGAGACAAATGTTGTAATATCTACTTTGTCTTAGTGTAATATCTCCCATATATCCATACATTAAGGAAAAACATGAATCGAGAATGCATCTGGTATAGCTACAGAAAGACAAATATTTAGGAATGGCATTTATTATCTAGGATTCTGGAAACAAGATAAATACTTTTCATGTTAAAATATAAGAAAAAGGAAATGGTAAATCTACGCAGCATCAAATACCAAGTTCAAATAGAACAATGTCTGCTAGTTATGTTTTCAGTTCCCTGATATGTTCTATAGTTAGCTGGCATAGATCATAGGAGATAGAAATGTTGATAATTTTTCTTGGTGTTTTAATAATTGAATTATCAGAATTAATGCTGTACTATTTTAACTGAATATTTAACACATATATAACAAAAGAACTAACAAAGTTCTCTTACCTTTCCAAAGTTCATAGAACCAGTTTAAGTTTGAGTGTCAATGCCCCACATATAGAAATGTTGGTATTTTTCTTGTGATCCTGTCTATCCTTTTTCCGAACCTATTTTGACAAGGTTTTTCTAGATTACCTTCTATAGGTTATTAACCATGAATTTAGTTTCTGTAAACACAGCATGTGCGCATCTTTAGGTGATCATTAATCAATAACACATCACACCTAGGATTGCCCCCGATCATAATTAACAACAAAACTTCTGAAAATTCACAGTTTCACTGCTTGCATCATCTAGTATTGCTGTGTAAAAAAAATTTATACAAGTTTTGAACTATGTTTGGCCGTGATGCAATGTTGTTGATTCAGTACAGTACAGCGAACAGAAAACACCACGCACGAACAAGAAGATACAGTCATACAGCACAGCAAGAAAGAAAGTATATTTGCAAGAAGAAAGTATATAAGATGGAAGAATGATGGAAGGATAGACATACCACACCAATGAAAGTAAATCTAAACTTGAACTGCACCTAGACCTCGGTTGCTGTAGACGTGGTGTTGAACTCTGACAGCTGCGTTGCAGAAAGAAATCAGGGGACGGATACTAGGGAACGCTCGCCTGAAAAACAAGAATCCAAGAAACCAAGAATCCAAGATATCGGGGGAGGGGAAAACCAAGAAACGCATGATGAGAGAAGAAGTGGAGAGGAGAAGCATGAAGCTCCTCTAAACTATCTCCAGCACGTACGAATTCAATGGCGGCGGGAGGGGCGCCAGAATTCGACAGCCCAGCTGGCAAGGTGGCAAGTGGCAACCCAGCCGAGCCCCTCCGACTCTTGAGTGGCACGGAGTGCGACCTCCGTGTGGTGCGTAGGGAGTCCTGGTGAGGGAGGGCAGTGGGGCTAGTGGCGCAGAGCGAGGCGCTTGGGCTTTGTTGTCGCACCTGTGGACCGGGTCGTGGAGGAGGCGGCGGGTTGGCCGACTGGGGGCTCAACCCTAATCGCCGTGGAGATTCGACAGCATGGCCGGCAAGGCGGCAAGTAGCAACCAAGCCGAGCCCCTCTGACTCCTAAGTGGTGCGGAGGGCGGCGGCCTGAGGGAGGCGTCCGGGTGGCACAGAGTGCGACCGCCGTGCAGCGCGTAGGGAGTCTAGGTGGTGGAGGGCAGTGGGGCTAGCAGCACGGAGTGAGGCGCTCGGGCTTTGTTGTCACACCTGTGGACCGGGTCGTGGAGGAGGCGGCGGGTCGGCCGGCCAGGGGCTCAACCCTAGCCGCCGTGGAGATTGGGCAGCCTGACGGCGTCAGTAGGAAGAAGAGAGCGCCCAGCACTTGGGAAATTTCGGCCCCCGAGCGCCCGTGCTTATATACCCAGGACAATTTGTAGGCACAGTTCCTGATCTAGCCGCCCCTACAAATGCATTTATAGGGGCGGTTCCTGATGTAGCCGCCCCTACAAATATTTTCCATTTTATTAAATTATTAATTCTGTGTTTTTTATATCACAAAAACACAAAGTAAATATATATAATACTTTGTATTATTCTATATATGCACAAATATATATAAAAACAAATTGTTGATATTCAAAACAATATAGAAAACAAAAAAATCAAAAATTAAAATTTTAAAATTCAAACAATTACAACTTGAAATAACATTTTCAAAGAGTAAATGATTTCAGCAGAAAGCCTCATGAATACCAAAGTTGTAGAACTCATCAAGATGTATAACTAATATTTTGGTCATCTTTCAATTTGACCAAATTTGAACAGTTCAAATTTTAAATTTCAATAAATGTCAACTTCAAATAAGATTTTGAAATCTTAAATGGTTTCAGATAAGAAAGTCATAAACATAAAAGTTGTTGAACATATCACTATCTACAACTTTTATTTTGATCATCTTTTTATTTGACAAAATTTGAATAGTTGAAATTTTGAATTTCAATAAATGGCAACTTCAATCAAGATTTTGAAACCTTAAATGATTTCAACTATAAAAGTCTTGAACATAAAAGTTGTTGAACTCATCACTATCTACAACTTTTATTTTGGTCACTTCTTCATTTGACAAAGTATTAGTAAATATTATTCATAAATTCACATATAACTCATAGTTTCATGAACTATACGAGAGACATGTTGATTTGTGAACAATGTTTACTATCACTTTGTCAGATGAAGAACTGACCAAAATAAAAGTTGTAGATCTTGATGAGTTATACAACTTTGGTATTCATCACTTTTTCAACTGAAATCATTTGGTGTTTTAAAATCTTTCTAGAACTTGTTATTTTTTAAAATTTGAAAAATTGAATTGCTCAAACTTTGTCAAATGAAAAGAATGACCAAATTAACACAGTAACTTGATAGGGCCTAATTTTAGAAAATTTTAGGAAAAAATTAACATATTTAGAGTTAGTATGAGGGGGAAAGACTAGTTACAAATTTTACCCTGAGATTAAAAAGAAAAATCACGACTGTTCATAATGATCAATGATGAACAAGTGTAATTTCTCTTTTTTATCTATGGCTGAAACTTGTAACTAGTTTTTCTTGCTCATACTAACTCCAAATGTGATGGTTTTTTTTCTAAAATTTTCTAAAATCATGCTCTATGATTTTAGTTTGGTCATCTATCTTTGTCATTAATTTTGGACAATTTAAATTTTGAATTTCTGAAAATGACAACTTCAAACCTGATTTTGAACTATTAAATGATTTCAGCTATAATGGTGATGAATATAAAAAGTTGTATAACTCATCAAGATCTCCAACATTTATTTTGGTCATTTCTTCATTTCATAAAGTGTTAAGTGCTTGTTTTAAGTGTTTCAATAGTAGTCCGAACATGTTGTAGTAGTAATAAGTGCATGTTTCAAGTGTGTGCGTGTTACAGTTGTTTTAGTAGTAATAGAGTGGATGTTGCAATAGATTCATCTGGATGTTGCAAAGGGTAGTCTCACACACATGCATAAATATAGTTTCACATACATACATAAATCTATAGTCTCACACACATACATAAATATATAGTCACACATATGCATAAATGAAGTCTTACAAAAACACACACTTACACAAACACTCCACGTTCAACAACTAGCTAGCCCATTGTAACGACTTTTTCCTTGACACCTTTTGGTTTCCATGGCAATATGTCTTTAGGCAGGTTCTTTTCCACAACACTGATCTTCTTAGGAAAGTCTGTGAATAGCGGCATCTCATCGTAGTTATTGTAAGCTTCAACATCGTCCACGCCATCAACTCCGATAATGTACTGTTTCCCAGAGGCAACCACGTGCTTTGTCTTCTTCTTTGGTGGGAGGTTACTTTGTGGATCAGGCATATAGAAAACTTGTGCGACACATGAAGCGAGCACCCAAGGGTCATCTTGGTAGCCTAGATTCTCGAGGTCCAGGACTCTCAATCTGATCTCGTTAAGTTGGTGTTCTTTGATCCAGCAGCATTGAAATAGGCCCACCATTATATCCCTTCCATAGTCAAGTTCCCATATTTCCTCAATGATGCCAAAGTATTAGATCTTTCGCCCCACTCCAACAAGAGCTTCTATTTGAACGCCGTTATTTTGGTTCACATATTTACTATCCTTTGCGTGGGTATAGTACATGTACCCATTGTTGTCATAAGCTTTCCAAGATGTCACTTGTCTCGATGGCCCCTCCGCCAACCTATTGATGGTAATAGAAACTATGGTTTTTTCTAGGCGGTATGTTTTGGTCCTTCAACCATGTAGTTAGTCATTGCTTATGCTGTTTCATGACTCAATCATCTGAACGACCATTTCTCTCCACCATAATGATAGCCAAGTGTTCATCAATATATGGTTGCATCAGTTGTGTACTCTACAAGACACTGTAATGCGCCCGACTCACTTCTTTGTAATCATGGTCGATGAACACTTTTATACCACTGGTGCCCTTCCTAGCCAGCCTACCCTTGTGACGAGAATTGGGTTTACCAATCCCTTTGTGTACTTTTAGGTACTCTTGACAGCACTCGACGACTTCTTCAGTACTATAACCCTCTATCATGGAGCCATCTGGGTATGCTCGATTTTGCATATATCGGCATAGAACCGATATGAACCCCTCATAGGACCACATTTCATGCAAGTAGCATGGGCCCAGCACCTATATCTGATGAACCATGTGAATCATGAGATGTAGCATTATATAAAAAAGCAGGAGGTAAACACATCTCTAGTTGGTTTTGTGTCTCCACGACAAATTCATGTAGGTCACACAGCTCTTTCTTGCCAATCGTCTTCTATGTGATCTTCTAAAAGAAGTAGCACATGCGGGTGATGGCCATTTTCAAGAACTCTGGCTTTATCGCCCTGATTGCAATAGGTAGAAACACTATCAGCATCACATGACAATTGTGAGCCTTACAGTGTGTTATTGACAAGTCATTCATCGACACTAGCTTCTTCACATTCATTGAAAATATAGTCGGGACTTTGACCCCCCTCAGGAAAGTACATATAGCTCTCTTCTTTTCTGGTGTGAGGTCGAAGCACGCCGTGGGCAGAGTGTATTTTCCATTAGCCTCAGGTACCGGTGAAGCTATGGCATCACGTTTAGCTGCACCATGTCTTTTCGTGATTTCAGACCATCCTTTGACTTGCCTGTGTCCATCAAGGTAGCAATGAGACTCTCAAAGACATTCTTCTACTCGTGCATAGCATCAATGGCATGGGGGACCTCCAAGTCTGGCCAATAAGGCTGATACTCAAAGAAGATCGATTTTTTCTGGAAAGGTACGCCTTCGACAGGAGGTGTGGTTCTATCTCTATTCGTCCCATCCGGATTCTTCTTTCCATAGATGACGCGTATGTTTTTCACCATTCTGTACATGTGTTCTCCATTATGACGTCTCTCTAGAAGGGGTTCAATCTCCACGGTGTTGTCAAATATAATTACATGAAGCATACAAACACACCATGGTAGAGGAAAATTAATTAATGGCCTATTTATCCATAAATAATTAAAATACATATTTGTTGATTACAATAAACAATTTCAAAGACAATAATTAGCAACAATTATATTTTACCCAATATATTTCATGCAAACCCTAGTCCAATTTCATCAAACATAAATTTACAAAAATGAAATTAATAAAAAAACCAAACCCTAGATCTAGATCTAGATCTACATGCACATGAAACATCCATAAGACTAACTAATTGTTCACTAAAATCAAGAAACATGGACCAAATAAAGGTATAATCTTATTCCCCTACCTAATTTACCATAGTAAATTAAAAACTTGGGTCTAATTTGCTTCATAAGTAGCTCAAGCACCATAGAAGAGAGACAAAAGTAAAACTCTAATTACTCACTAACCAATCATTAAAACTTCAAAAAAAAGTGTGGAATAGCATTTTCTTACCTTCTACAACCTCTCCACCAAAAGATTTAAGACCAAAACCTTCCCCCTTAGTAGAGCAATTTTTGGGAGGTGCCCAAGACCTCCCTACCTTTTTTCACAGGTTAGAGTGAGTGACCTGAGGAGGAAGAAGGGGCTACAGGTTTTTATACGTGGGGCATTTGTAGGGGCGACTGGTGATTGAGCGACCCCTACAAATCACAACACCGTGGGTGGCTGATGAGTGAGCCGCCCCTACAAATCGACTCAATTGTAGGGGCGGCTTGTATCACCAGCCGCCCCTACTATGCTATTTGTAGGGGCGGCTGGTCTTGTGGGTCCCTGAGCACGCCCACTATAGGGATAGCCCCATCACCGGCCACCCCTACAAAAAAATTATCCCGTTGCTACTAACGTTTTTTTATAGTAGTGTAAGTCACCAATGCCTACAGGCTTCAATAAGATCACCAAGCGCTCGTGATGCCATGACCAATCACTAAGATCTTCTAGGCGCCTCAAATCATCAAGTGTAAGAAGAATATGAATACCACATTGAGCCAAACAAGAATATGAGCTCAATGATGTACACTTGTCCTAGCAATTTTCTCGTGTCCTTGCAACGATGTGATTAGCCTTCCATGGTTCCAAGAGTCCTTAAATGAATTCCCTTGAGGTAATTATATAGTCACAAATTAACCTCAGGGAAGTACGTTGAGAGCCATTGCCTGAGTGCGGTAAACGACACTAAAGAAATGACTACATGAGACAATCCGAGCATCAACGCCACACCGTCCAGTCAATGTTTTTGCATAGCATGCCAGGCAATAGTCACTATAGCAGACGCGTGCTTTGCCGAGTGCAATTGCACTTGGCAAAGAAGGCTTTGCACACGGCAAAGCCTTTACCGAGTGCTGCACTCGGCAAAGAGCTATCGGCATATCCTTTCACGGCAAAGGCTTCTTTGCCGAGTGCCTCATGTCAGGCCATCGGCAAAGGATTTCCCGAGTGCCACGACGGCACTCGGCAAAGAAAACCCGTCGTGACGGCCCCTGTGCCGAGTGCCATGCGTCGGCACTCGGCAAAGAAATGTGTTTTTTATTTTTTTTAAATGCTTTGCCGAAGAAATGTGTTTTTTATTTTTTTAAATGCTTTGCCGAGTGCCTGTATCTGGCACTCGGCAAAGCTTGTTTTCTTTTTTTTTAGATTTTCTTTGCCGAGTGTTGTAGGTAGGCACTCGGCAAAGCAGTTTTTTTTGAAATTTCTTTGCCGAGTGTCTAGACCATGGCACTCGGCAAAGCTGGGAAGCTTAGTGTCCCAGATTCCCAGCTTTGCCGAGTGTCATGGTCATGACACTCGGCAAAGAAGTGAAAAAATTCATTTTTTTTGGTTTTTAGTCTTTCATCATTACAAACAAGATATATATATAACACAACTATATATCACACAAATATATATATAATACAAATGTATATCACAATCCACCACAAACACAAGCATAGCATACAAGTATCACAATCTCGACTCCCAAGTCCAAAGTCCAAACACACAAGCATAGTTCACAAAGGTCACAAGTGCATTATATCACAATGGCTGCCATTTGAAGCTCACGGCGACGGTCCGGGTTGGGATGGCCCAACGTGCGATCTCGGCGACCCTCTGAGGTGGTTCGACGCCGCCCCCGATTGATGCTACACAAAATAGAAGAGATTGCATGTGAGCGACAAGAGAAGAGATAAATATGCAAGATAAATATCCGCCACTACCACCACCACCACCACATCACCGCCATCACCAACACTTCACCACCACCACACCACCACCACAACATGACCACCATCACCACCACACCACCACCACCACCATGAGCACCACAACACCGTGACCACCACCACCAACACCACACCACCACCACCACCATGACCACCACACCACCATGACCACCACACCACCACCACCACCACTAGCTTTCTCTAGGTTTCACTAGGTTTCTCTAAGTTTCAGCATAGAAAGTAAAATTTCGTACTTATACTCACCGGGGTAGAATCAGGACGTTGTGGAGGTGGATCTGGAGCAAGCAGCGTCTGTGGGATCGCCCAACCTTGTTGCTGGCCAATTTGCTGCATGAACTTGATCATCTCGGCCATCTGCCGCTGATCTTGCTCCCGCTGGGCCTGCAAAGCCTGTAGCCTCTGCCGCTCGGCCTCCCGCTTGGCCTGCAGTTCCTGCACGTGGGCCTACAGCATTTGACCCCAATGTTTAAATAATTCATAGGTAAGGTATGTAAAAGTCAAAGAACAACGAATGAAACAGGAATGCTTACCTGGAGTGCCGACACCACGGTCGGCCGTTGGCGTATGGGCACGCTTGAGCTCGTGCTTGCTGCTCGGAGCTGGTGGAGAGGAGGAGTAGAGGTCATGTCAAGGATGCCGTCACCAATCTAGAACCGCCCATGCTTCTTGCCTTGCCCCACCCTCATCATGAGCTAAGTATCAAGGCGCTCCTCGGTTCTCGGATCGTAGCCCGGCCCATGGACTGACCTTTCCGCCTTCGTGTACGAAGAGAGGTGGGTGTGGACGCTGGAGTTGGTGTACGCCTCAAGCGGGGCATCTGGGTCATACTCGATGTCGGCCGTCGCCTTGCCCATGTGAGCCAGAGCGTATGCCTTGAGTTGACCAACTAGGCTGGCCACCGTGTGCATCCGACTACGAGAAAGACAACAACATGTGGTTAGAAATGATGTAGAATTGAGCGCGGCTAGATTAGAGCAATGGCAGAGACTTACATATGCCTTTGCATATTTGCTGAGGCTGCGGCTGCCCTGATGGTGAGGTACACTAGGCATCTGCAAACGCCTATCGCGGGCCTCCTCGTGCTTCTTCTGCTAGTCCCTGTCCAAACAGGTGTCCACAATATATTCCCAGCAATCGGGGTGGGTGGCGCACTAGCTTGGAATCGCCTATAGGACATCAAGTAAACGACATATCAGAAGATCAAATTAGGCATACTTAATCTCAAAAGAAATGAATATTCATGTTTTGTATTTACCTGCATGTACTGCTCCCTTGTCAGCGTCATCCGTCTTGCCTCCTCTTTGTTGACACGCCTGAGTAGGAACTTGGTGTTGTAGTCTATGTGGGCCTAGAGGCGGGACTCGTAGTGCAAGTCCATGACACGCCTTTTACAGGAAGTGTAAGCCACCTGATACGCACTTTCCTCCTCTCCGTCCTGGATTCTGAAGAAGTCCTGCATAAAGACATGAGGTATCCATTATTTTATTTCAAGAATGTCCTAATGAATGCGAGGAATTGAGGAATGTAGTGCAAGAAAGACTTACCCACAACTCCCTAATCACCCGATCTGCCTTGTTTCTTGCAAGCGGATGCCATTATGATCTGGAGCATCCTACACGAGGGCATAGTGGTCGAACGTCCAGGCCGGCTCCCAATCCTGATCTCCTTTCCTAACCAGGCTAGGGAAGTGTTCCTTGCACAGAAGTCCTAGGATGCCATTCACATTGCGTGCCAGGGCCGCCTGGTCCACAAGCATCCAGTTCCTGCACAAGTGGTCCACAATAGTTATTAGTAGTTATTATGATTTTTTAACATATCAAATGAAGAACATATGGAGTTACTTACTTATCGCCCTCGGGTGCAATCAGTGGGTGCCTCTCAACAGGTATCGGTCACTTCGGGAGCTTTGCGGGACCTCGCTGGTAGGGCTTCGACGTACCAGAGGAAGTGGAACCCCCTACTGTCGCCGCCTCCTCGTCCTCCGTCGCTGGAACCGCCTCCTCGTCCTCCGTCTGTGGACCCCGTCCCCGTCCACCGTGTGCTGAAGGTCGTCGTCGTGCACAGAGTCGCATGAGGAGCTGCACCTGTGGTTAGTCAACGGCTCCCGCCTGGGCCAGCCTCTCGGCCTCCTCGGCCTCTCTGACGCCCCCGCCTCCTTAGCCATTTTTTGAATCGCTAAATTCCAATATTTCATGCACCTGCAGTTCAAATTTACTTTTTCGAGAAAAATTCAAGTAAACATAAAAAATTTAAAAAATATACCAAATGTCATAGAAAAGTTCCAAATTGGAATATGTGCTTCAAGGTACTGTATAAATGCCACAGAAAAAATTTGAAAAAAAAATAAAAATACTTTCCCGAGTGTCGGAATTGGCACTCGGCAAAGGAACCTCTTTGCCGAGTGCCAGGCCAGACACTCGGCAAAGATAGCAAGTTTGCCGAGTGCTAACGGCCAGCACTCGGCAAAGGATGACGGAGGGGCCACCGGCGTCGCCTGAGGTATTTTGCCGAGGGTTATTCTTTGCCGAGTGTTTGGCACTCGGCAAAGAGGACGTTTGCCGAGTGTCCCTCTTTGCCGAGTGTTTGGCACTCGGCAAATACGGTCTTTGCCGAGTGCCGGTTTTGCCGAGTGCTCAGTGTTTCGACACTCGGCAAAGCGCCGAGCACTCGGCAAAGAGCACGTCTCCCGTTGTGAGTCACATGACATCTTCAATAGCCCAGCGCTAACAGAGTTAAACCACAAGATTGTCCAGTACATATGATTTTATAGTACGTTCACACTGTTAATTGTCATGCGCTTACTTAAACCTCATCACCGGACTGTCCAATCGATTCTGTTGAAGAGTGGCATCCACAAGGTGCTCATTAGTACTCCAGTTTAGATTATCCATTGTATTCAAAATCCAGTTTCAGATCATCCGGTGTACATGTTTTTTCTATTTTGGCTCCAATTTATTTGTTCTTGCTCAGAATTGTGTCAAACTTGTTTTCTTGGTTTTCTTTGTGTAACGACTAGCCATCCCTGAACCATTTGTTTAACATGTGTGCATCACTCAGCTCGTGGAACTCATGTGTCCAACTACAAGACGTCACTCCCCCCGAATAATTTTGTCAAATACTACAAACTAACAAAATGTATCTACCCAACTTTCCTTCATCTCTTTTGCGCACTGGGCTCTACAAACAAGTGTATTCAACACATACCCTTGAATCGTCCATTTTTTGTTCCACATCAGTGGGTACAAAAATTTCAACGTCTCAACGCTGTAGAGCTAGGTCTGCAGACCTTCATTGTTCTATAAATTTTCTCGATGTCTCCTATTCCAATCTTCTACAATCAACTTGACATATATGCCATTGTGAAAATGCCTGGGTGATATTATTGGCATAAAAGCTTGTAGTAGCAAGGTTGGACGCTTTGGTGACTTCGGACAAGGATGATATTGTAGTGAGGTAGTGTTTAGTTCCCAAATTTTTTCAAGATTCCCCAGTCACATCGAATCTTTGGACGCATGCATGAAGCATTAAATATAAATAAAAAATAAAACTAATTACACAGGTTTAGGTGAAATTCACGAGACGAATCTTTTAAGCCTAATTAGACTATGATTGGACACTAATTGTCAAATAACAACGAAAGTGCTACAGTACCATTTCCCAAAAATTTTCGCCAGCTAAACGAGTCCTGATATACATTCTTGGGCTGGAATAAGGAGGAACATTCTTCTTTCCTCAATAGTGTCATAAGACCTAGTGCCCAGCACTGCGAGGCTACAACTATATAGGGCAGGTTGGTGTGTTGCCATCATGTGATCTCCAGACAGCCCAACACATGGGGTTTTCAGGGTCAAACACAGAAGGAAAGTAACGGCCATAAATGGTTTTTCGTCCTTTGGTTGGTCTGCACCACAAAAAGCACCGATCTCACTGGGAGCATAAAAATGAGATTGTGGTCATGGGTATGTGGCTGCTGTTACACTTTAGCTTTTTATCTTTGCACAACTAGCACAGCACCACCTTGGTAAGAGCTCTCATTATTTGCCACTGCATTTTCTCTCATAGTAAATGGGACTAAAATAAACATTAGTTAGGTCTCATGGCTCAGGAAGCACATATTTCTGTTGCCGATTAACAAATATACTAGGCAGGCCAGTGCGCTGCCGCCGTGCCGGTTACTGCCGGGGCACATGGACAGAGCAGTAAATAGTAAAACACGTGTTGCCCAGGAGCATAAAACCATGCTGTGGAGGAAAATGAACAGTGACTGACGTGAATGTCAAAATTTTTGGTTTTTAGTAGTTTGAGATCTAGAGATATTGTAGAAAGTTTGAATAAGCTCATCGTTGGTGGGCAAGAAGAAAAGTGTGTTGCCGCAGCCCACTGCAGAAGCAGGTCCGCTGAGGCCTGAGGGCAGCAATGGTCAGGTGCGTGCCAGAATCGTGCTTGTCGGGGAAGCGGTGGATGTTCCAGGGAGCCATGCAGGCTACACACTGTGGTGCACCAGGATGACTTCAGTTCCTAGTTTCCACATCCTTTAAGGTAGTCAGACGGTACACTATATACAAGCAGACAAAGCACTTAGAGCCTGGCAACAATTTGCAAGTCGAAAGTTCACTGTGGGAGGCTTCGAGCATAGCCCATGCCAGCCCTGTATATCCATTCGTGGCCTCTATGAGCTCATGCATGCTTGACTTTGAGAGGCTGGCCTTCCATCCATTCTTATTCTGATTACTATATCTCTGATGTCCTCCATTCCTAGAGATCGAGTTGAGGGTGTTTGGTTGCCCCTCCTAAATTTTAGTCGCTGTCCCATCGGATGTTTGGACACATGCATATGGAGTATTAAATATAATTATGAAACTAATTATATAGTTTGCGATTAATTTGCGAGACGAATCTTTTGAGCCTAATTAGTCCATGATTTGACAATGTTTTGCTACAGTAAACATGTGCTAATGACGGATTAATTAGCCTTAAAAATTCGTCTCGTGGAGTACTGACGGATTATGTAATTTGTTTTTTTATTAGTATCCGAACACCCCATGCAACATCCTCCCGACACACCTCCTAAATTTTAGTAGCTGGATCCAAAATAGACTAGTAGTGTCTCTCATGGTGGCAACCTGTTGGCTAGGGTATATATACTCCTATACACTTGCCAATACATGTACCTTTAAGGTGTCATTGATTGCTTGCTCGACTTGTATATATATACAAGTATGTGGTAATCAAGCAAGCGTGTCTTTCTCTTGGGCAAAGGGATGAGCTTGGTACGGTGCAGGATCCAAACCTGTGAGTGAACCTCCTTCTGTTGGCTGTAGCGTGCATTGTAGGAATAATGTATTGACCAGATGACCAAAATATACTAGTAATTACACTAACTTGTTGAAAGTGGAGACCAAGGGAACTGCAACTAAATTACATATGGATTAATTAACTTGAAAGCAGTGTTTTGAAGTAGTATTTTGTAGTCTAGCTAGATGAAAATATTTACATAATTTTCTAAACGCTTGCAGAGAAGCTAACAATCTAACTACTGTCAGTTTGTAACCTTTTTCTCCACGGGAACAAGTAAAACTGAGTCTGACCAAAGGAGCACAGACGATTCATCTAGCTGACTAGCTAGCACCTGAAGCACACCGGCATTGAAAGCATAAGCCTTGTCTTTATCTACCTAGAATACTTATCTAGAGTAGTTGGTGGCTGTATCAGCCCTTATCTTTATCCTTATCTTGCTTTAGCATCTACTTTAGCATCTCTAGAATATGTTGTAGCTTTTTTAAGTTGCAAGCAAGCTATCCTATATGTATCCCCAACTGTTAACACTGGATTTTGGTCGACTTTGGAGGATGACAGGTGGACCCGCATGCGGGAAGAAGGATATTCGGCAAACAAAACGAGCGGTCGGCTAAATGCTTGTGCAGTCGGTTACTTCAGAAGGTGGTGACTCCATTCGGGAAAGCAGAAGATGGCAGGCAAAGCCGATCGAAAAGATGAAAGTTGTAATAATAAAGGACTCTGAGAGTTTAGGGCAAGGAATCATAGTTTCCAAGTTTGTTTAAGAGTTCCTTTGTAAATCGTAGTCTTTTAGGACTCGTGTTTTGTCTAGGGTATAAATATTGACCCTCGACCATTGTAATAGGGGTTCACAACCAAATCAATACAACCGGCCCCGTGCCAACTTTCGAGTCCTTTTGTCGTGTCGTCGAGTTCTTCGAGAGGAGTCATCGATCCGTCGACCTCCGTAAGTTCCGACAACCTTGTTATCATATTTAGTATCATGCGGTGGATTTAGACGTGATGCAAGTAGTCTTGTTTGTTTTCAATGATCGTGCGGCGGATCTTTGCTTGACAATCAAGAAGTCTTTGCTTATGCTTTGTTTATGAGTAGATACCGTGCGGCAGGCGTTTGCTCAATATGCTTAGTGAAAGCAAGACAGTTATCGGCTCTATTAGATACGGCAAAATCTAAATAGATTCATTAAGTTATCCTGTGTTGCATGTTTTAAATATTTTATATATTTGTAACACACTTCTGCCCAATCTAGATTGATATTGTTCGGCCCTCTCTTATGGTTTTATTCGTGCTTCAATGATCATTGCTTTTCATATTACCTTTGCAAATAGATAACAAGCTCATAATGGCTGAATTATTTTAATCTAGATTGTCACATGTCGTGGGTTCATGCATGTTAATTACGTTTAAGCTTTAACGAAACTAGGTGTCGTGCGGCAGATACAGGTTTTAGATTAGTTTAATTGTGTTTATTTGCATGTTTCTTCTTCATGGACCCCAACTCGACTGGACTGCTGGGCTTGGTTATGCATTAACTCATAATTAATTTCACTTGTTCAAACATGTCTTCCCATGCACATGCATTCGGCAATTGGATCTTTACATGTGTTCATCTTACGATTAGTTGAATGGTTTATAAACTTGTTGGCAGATAGCTTCCTATAGCTGTATGTCGTTGTAAGTGGCTTCAGGGCCGTATATATGGAACTGTCTGGTCTCACCCGATATGTTCCGGTTTGGCATTTAACTGTTTTATCCCTTGTTAGTTTTTTTAGGTCAAACTGACTGGCACGTTTCCGGATCACGAAGCACCCAGGGACCCGATTGAAGCCACGCTTTCCGGCTTGCTGTGTGTGAGGCACAGTGTGTCACATTTTGTGTCAACACACTTTTTGGCACGCTCGGTGGGACAATCTGTTAGTTCAAGATGGCGTCTGAGATCAACAATGATCATGTTCTGGATGTGAGCATGGCAGAATTGCCAAATAATTACAGGGATTTAGTGCTACAAGCATGTGAGCAATACCAATGGAAGTGTTTGATGTCTTTTTTCCAAAAACAAGAGCAACAAAGTGTTTCAAAAGCAGTCAATGTCAAGGGTTCTTCTTCCACATCAAATTGATTACACTGAAGAGGAGGATGCTCAGAAGATGGCAGCCCTGGTTTATAAAGCTATGGGAGAAACCATGACAAACCATCACACAGCTTTTCTGAATACCTTTCGGGCAATCATGATCGGTACTTTTGGTCCAATGGTTGATAAATACTTTGAAGAAAATGTTGGCCCGCTCAGTGGACCGACACTTTTCAATGTTCCAAAGCATCAAGAGAAGCCTGTTGGAAAAGAAGGAGCATTGACTTCAAATATAGGTGGATTGACTCACACTGAAAAGCAGTCACATCCCACCTATGGCCAGGTGACATTTGGTACCACAGGAGAAGTGCCACCTTCAGCTTATAGAGTTTCTCCAGCATCAAACAGATTGCAGAAGAATATGTATGGAGATGGGTATCAAGAATTTACTGATTACAATGCTATCAATGCTGCGCCAAATCCAGGGTATAGGAGTGTTTCAGGATTGCCTTCTGGAGTGCAAGTACAAGGAAATCAGGATTCAGGCATTGATGTTTTGATGCACAGGATGGCTGATATGATGCAAAATCAGTTCGGCTTGAAGCCAAAAAATCAATCCTATTCATACAAGTCTCCTTATCCAGAGTGGTACAATAGAGTGGCGTTACCTCCAAGGGTGAAGCCTCCAACAGATTTGACCAAGTTTTCTGGTCAAGATGATACTAGTACCATAGAGCACGTCAGTTGGTACTTAATGCAGCTTGGAGAAGCTGCTTCAGATAAAGCTTGGAGGATTCAATATTTTCCTTTGTCTCTTACAGGACCAGCTTTCACGTGGTTCACGTCTTTACTAGCTCATTCCATTGGTACGTGGGCAGAGCTAGAGCAGAAGTTTCATTCATATTTCTACACGGGTACTAATGAGAAGAAGTTGGTCGATCTCATGAGTCTGAGGATGAGAACAAATGAGACACCATTGGAATATCTTCGCAGATTTAGGGAGACCAAGAATATGTGTTATTCTCTGAATTTACCAGATGATCAACTACCTGGAATAGCTATAGCAGGAATGTTGCCGAATATCAGGGAGAAGTTGTTCGGCATGGAGTTTGATGATCTTGGCCAACTTGCATAGCGTTTAGTAGCTATGAGTAATCAGGCCCAAGGATTCAGGAGAGATAATCGCTTTTAGAAGAACAATGCCACTAATGAGGTGTATCAAGGTTTTCTGGAGGAAGCGACTGAGTATATTGATGAAGATGAGATAGCTGCAGCTGAGTTGAATTGGGCAAAGGAGCCTACTCAAATTAGTCAACGCTGGTTGAAACAACAAAAGGGAACCTATGATTTTGATGTTACTAAGGCAGACAGGCTTTTTGCATTATTGATGAAGGAAGGACACATCAAGCTGCCAGAAGGACATCCCATGCTATGTCCTGAAGGAGTGAAAGACAAAAAGTATTGTGGCTTCCATAACACTAATTCTCACTCTATCAATGATTGCCGAGTGTTCAGAATACGAATCCAGAAAGCTATCCAAGAGGGACATTTGAAGTTTGATGGCAAGATGAGAATTGATGATCAGCCTTTTCCACAAAATATGATTTCTTTCTCTGTGAATATGGTCTCTGCCAATGATCTCAAAGGTAAAGGCAAGATGAAGGTGTTGACTTCTGATAGAGCAAAGAAAAGTGGTGCTGTTGACCCGGATCGGCAAGTCACCAGTAGAGAGCTGCAGCAACGAGTTCGGTTTCAGAATAGCCGAATCGAGAAAGGTCAAACTTCCAAACCCAGAGTTACATCATGTATTTTGCTAAACAAGTGGCAGAGAGAGCAAGAGAAGGAATACTATAAGAAGCAATGGTTTATGGAAGAATGCCGGAGGTATGAGGAAGAGGTATACCGAAGGGAGCAAGAAGAATACATGACAGAATAGGAGCAGTCTCATTGGGGTTGTTCATTCTTTAGGCATTGTTGGAATGAAGGCTTGAGGTTGCCTGCTAGAAATAATTGTCCGGAGTGTAGTGCTCAGTACTCCGAGTATAGGCAATCTTGAGTCAACCGCCATCCCGTCTATGAAAGACTTGGAATGAAGGTTCCTGAAGATGATCGGCGCTTAAAAATAGATGATTTTGAGAATCAGCAAAGGAAAAGATTTGCAGGTCAAGGTTGGATTCATGATAGGGTGCATGATGAAGAAGCTGATTCCTATAGATACGTATGGCAAAAAGGACAGTGGTGTCCTCCAGGCCTAAGGAAAAGTCAGAAAAGAAGAGTTCAATGGTTGAGGAATAGGGAGTTGAAATAGGAAGTTACCGAAACAAAGCAAATATGGCGTCCTAAGAAGAAGCCTGATGGATGTGGTCCTTCGGCTGATGCTTGCATGGCTTTCTTCCTCCCATCAGGGTTTATAGCTCCCGAAAGCCAAGATGTCTAAGAAGAGGTGTACTCTGATTTTGATAAAAGTGAATGTCAGGATTTGATGGCTCAGCTTGTATTAACACAGCAGGCTGTTTTTGAGAAACCAATCAAGAATCGTCACTTGAGACCACTCTATTTAAAGGGATATGTCAATGGCAAGCCTTTAACTAAGATGTTTGTTGATGGAGGGGCTGCTATCAATATCATGCCTTATACTACCTTCAGAAAGCTTGGGATGACTAATGAAGAATTGTTGAAAACTGACATGGTGCTTAGAGACTTTGTTGGCAACCCTTCCGATACCCGAGGTGCTATCCATGTCGAGCTGACTATTGGGTCGAAAACTCTGATTACTACCTTTTTTGTCATTGATGGCAAGGGGGCATATAGTCTACTCTTGGGCAGAGATTGGATCCATGCTAATTGCTGCATTCCTTCAACCATGCATCAAATTCTCATTCAATGGATTGGAGATGACGTTGAAGTTGTACATGCTGATGATTCGGTAAGTGTTGCTGCCACAGAATCTACCTACTGGGAATATGAAGGCGTCGATTGTTTCTCTGGAAAAGTGTGGAAAGAAGGTCCTGTAAATGTTTTCAGCGAGGGCCAACAGCCGATCCAAGCAGTCGGCTCTCATAGTAATTTTTAATGGGAAATCCTGTCGATGGCAACAAAGGAAAGTTGGGACGTGGTTTTATGTCGGCTGATAAGTTGGAAGAAATTGATGTTGGTGATGGTTCTAAGCCAAGGCCGATGTATATTAGTGTAAAGTTAGACCTAGAATATAAATCAAAGTTGATAGATCTATTGAAAGAGTTTAAAGATTGTTTTGCTTGGGATTACACGGA
Organism: Miscanthus floridulus; assembly: GCF_019320115.1. Taxonomy (NCBI): domain Eukaryota; kingdom Viridiplantae; phylum Streptophyta; class Magnoliopsida; order Poales; family Poaceae; genus Miscanthus; species Miscanthus floridulus. Next base: position 83,204,180 of record NC_089594.1, on the reverse strand, counting down.
AATGCCTGGATTGGATCGTTCCATTGTTGAGCATTGATTACCCATTAAACCTGGATTTCGTCCTTACAAACAACCTCCACGGAAGATATACAAAGAGGAGGTATTGGCCGATGTGAAGAAGGAGGTTGAAAGATTAATAGAAGCAAACTTCATTCGGCCATGCAAGTATGCAGAGTGGATTTCAAATATAGTACCGGTATACAAGAAAAATGGAAAAATGAGGGTTTGCATAGATTTCAGAAATCTTAATAAGGCCACTCCCATGGATGGTTACCCAATGCCAGTTGCCGATTTACTAGTAGATGCAGCAGCAGGTTATGAAGTCATTAGTTTTATGGATGGTAATGCTGGCTATAATCAAATTGTTATGGCAATGGAAGATATTTCAAAAACGGCCTTCAGATGTCCTGGTCATATTGGTTTGTTTGAATGGATAGTCATGACATTTGGGTTAAAGAATGCCGGTGCAACTTATCAAAGAGCTATGAATTATATTTTTCACGAGCTGATCGGCAAGAATGTAGAGATCTACATCGATGATGTAGTGGTCAAGTCTAGAAATCATGAAGGACATTTAGCCGATTTAAGAAAGACTCTGGAGTGCACAAGAAAGCATGGCTTGAAGATGAATCCAAACAAATGTGCCTTTGGAGTTTCGGCTGGTGAGTTTTTGGGATTTTTAGTTCATAAAGGAGGAATTGAAGTTGGGAAAAAGAGCATGGAAGCAATAGACAAAGTTGTGCCGCCAACCAATCTCACAGAATTACAATCATTGTTAGGCAAAATCAACTTGTAAGAAGATTCATATCCAATCTATCAGAGAGAGTTTTACCCTTTTCTCCTTTATTAAAGCTCAAGAAGGATCAAAAATTTGTATGGGGTGACATACAACAAAAGGCTTTTGATGAGATCAAGCAATATATGAAGGCACCACCTGTGCTGGTACCTCCACAACTTGACAAGCCTTTTAAGTTGTATGTGGCGGCCGATAGCCTAATGATAGGATCGGCCCTTATGCAAGAATTTGAAGGAAAAGAAAGAGTCATAGCTTATCTTAGCCGAAAGCTGTTAGACCCGAAAACAAGGTATTCGGCTACAGAAAAACTTTGCTTGTGTGTGTATTACTCATGTACCAAATTTCGGCACTATTTGTTGAATGCCGAATGCGTGGTAGTTTCTAGTTTTGATGTAATCAAACATATGCTATCAATGCCAATTTTGAATGGAAGAATTGGCAAATGGATTTTAGCATTGTCAGAATTTAATTTAAGGTACGAATCGGCAAAGGCGGTAAAAGGTCAAATTATTGCCGATTTTATTACCCAACATCGGGATCTTTCTGTTGAGGCGATAAGCATTGTGCCTTGGGCCTTGTTCTTCGATGGATCATCTTGTAACAAAGGTGGTGGTGCTGGTATTCTCTTGATTTCCCCACAAGGAAAAACTTTTGAGTATGCGGTTCCTATTGAATTTCATGTTACTAATAATCAGGCAGAGTATGAAGCGTTGCTTAGAGGGCTTTGGCTTCTTATAGAAGTAAAGGCCGTTGCTGTTGAAATCTTTGGGGATTCTGAGTTGGTGATTAATCAACTAAGTGGTCAGTATGAATGCAAGAACAATGTGTTAAGAGAATATTATGAGGAGTGTAGAGAACTTTTGAAGAATTTTCTGGTAGTAACCTTGCATCATATCCCTAGAGAGTACAATGAAGAAGCAAATAAGTTAGCTCAAGCTGCTTCTGGATATCGAGAGAGTCGGGAAGTTTTTGCTATAGAAGAAGGTGTTTTAAATACTGATCAAGTAGATGGTGATTGGAGATACGAAATTACCAATTATCTGAAAGGTCCATCTCAAAAAGTTTCCCGAAAACTCAGGTACAAAGCTCTCAAATTTGTGTTCCTTGATGATCAGTTATATTACAAGTCCATCGATGGAGTATTGCTCAAATGTTTAAGTCAAGAAGAGGCCAAAAAAGTGATGTATGAGGTTCACGAAGGATTGTGTGGTGCACACCAGTCAGCTTATCAGATGAAGTGGATAATTAGGAGAACTGGTTATTTTTGGCCGACTATGTTGGAGGATTGTTTTGAATATTACAAAGGGTGTCACAATTGTCAAAAATTCGGCAATATTCAAAAAGTTCCAGCGTCTGCTATGAATCCCATAATCAAGCCTTGGCCGTTCAGAGGATGGGGTATAGATTTAATTGGTCAGATTAATCCTCCTTCTAGTAAGGGACACAAATTTGTACTCTTGGCCACGGATTATTTCACCAAGTGGGTTGAAGCTATCCCTTTGAAGAAGGTAACGTCAGAGAATATGATCAGTTTTGTTAAGGAACATATAATTCACAGATTCGGGATTCCTCAAACTATAACAACTGATCAAGGAACTCAGTTTACTTCTTTAGAATTCTGTGATTTTGCCAAAGATATGGGGATTAAGTTGTATAATTCTTCTCCTTATTATGCACAAGCTAATGGTCAGGCAGAAGCATCAAATAAGATTATGATTAAAATCATCCAGAAGAAGATTGATGAAAAACCAAGGAGATGGCACTTGGTTCTTAATGAAGCATTGTGGGCTTACCGAATGGCTTGTCATGGGTCCACTCAAACGTCTCCCTATGAACTGGTTTATGGGCATCATGCTGTATTACCATGGGAATTACGGTCAGGTTCAAGGCGAGTTGTGTTACAGAAAGAATTGGTAGAATAAGATTATAAGAATCTAATGATGGATGAATTGGAAGATTTACATTTGATTCGTCTCAAGGCATTGGAAAATATTGAGAAAAATATAATACGCATTGCCAAGTATTATAACAAAAGGGTTAGGCTGAAGCAATTCGCAGAAGGAGACTTGGTTTGGAAAACTATATTGCTAGTTGGAACAAAGGATAGAGCGTTCGGCAAATGGTCTCCAAATTGGGAAGGTCCTTTTCGAATAGTAGAATGTGTACCTGGCAATGCATACATATTGAAGACTTTATTTGAGGAGGAGTTTACTAGAGCTATCAATGGAAGATTTCTTAAGAAATATTACCCCAGTGTTGAGGTTGGTTCATGAACGTAGATCAGAAAAGCCGATAAAAGGGAAATCACCTTTAGCCTAAAAAATAAAACTGAGAATAGCCGATATTGTTCATATCGCCTTTAGCACAAGATAGCCGATGCAATTTGCATCGCCTCTAGCACAAGAATATTTATGCAAGACCGGGGTGTTTTCAGTATTTTTCTAACAGTCGCAGGTAGAATTTTACCGAAAAGAATCAAAGAAATAAGTATTCTTCCAAAAGACAAGTTTATTTACAGAAGTCCATCCTAATACAAACTACTCCTCAAATAACTTGTTGAGGACGGACTAGGGATTTGTAGACTCGGCAAGGGCGACGGCATGATCATCGTAGACCTCCAGACGCTCATCGATGTCGTTGATCTCGTCCGGGCGTCCTCCAGGGAAGCCGACTGGCTGGAAGGAGTAGTCTTCGTTGGTTCGGGAGGTCATTGCCGCCAGCCCGAGAGAAACACCAAGGTGCACACCTTGGATGACGGCCTGATCAACACAGCCATCCACAGCATCAAGGCGTGCCTCGGATGTCTTCCCCTGGGCATTCACCTTGTCGGCAACCTTGTTCGCCATCGCCTTCAGGCGGTCGTTCTCCGCAGAAAGAGCTGGGCAGAAGAGAAAAAAATGGGTCAGCAAGCGGGTGAAGCCAGAATGATAAAACCAAATGAAGGTATCAAACCGGTGATGGCGTCGCATAGTTGCTTCCGCTGGTCCTCCCATTTGGCTTGCTCGATGCCGAATTTCTTGGAGACGTCACCTAGCTCCTCCTGGGCCTCATCCCTCTCCTGGCGAAACTTGAGCGCTTCCTCATGAGAATATGGATGGTGTGCATCTGCTAGTTCCGCCGGGCCCCAAGGATTGGGATGATAGGAGCTTGAAGAGCTGGAGGATCCAGAGGAGCCGGATGATAGAGTTCCCGGTTGAGCTGCTGTCGCTGGAGGAAGGAGATGATATTGGCTGGAGCTGATGACCCTTATCCTGATGAATGAGGAAGAAAAAATCAAAACTAAGAGATGAACAAGAAAATCACAAGGGGGCAAAAAGCCGATTCGTACCCACGGCGCCGGCAGCGCGATGCTCTGCTTCCTTCCGCCTCTCCGTCGGCAGATCGCTTGCCACGGTCGCCACTGTTCACCATTTGCTTTGGTGAAGGTTAGGGTTTTCTTCTGGAATGAATCGAACAAAGGAAGTGGAGGAGACAGGTATGAGAACGCTAAAACGGAGATAGCGATGAAGGCTAACGGAAGGGTCTATTTATAAGCCGGAGCGAAGAATCGTGGCGAATTCCACAGAGTCATGGGGCGAGAATGCCGAACGATGGAGTAGGGTTTTTCCCTTTCAGCTGGACCACTACTGGGCTGGGCCAGGCATGGATTAAGTCGGGCGTCGTTCGACTATCTCCCTGATTTGTTGGAGCCAGCATTGTTCGGCTATACCCTCACAACATTTAAATTAGGATTCGTTCGGCTATCGGAAGAATGGAGACAATCGGCTACATTCTAATCGAGAAATTTAAGGGAAAATGGCCAATTGCTTTTTCAAACGAATGAAAATATGTAAACATAAAGTTGATTAAATCAAGGGACAGAGGATATCACACTTAAGTTTATTACAAGCCCAATGTCTACTTGTTCAGAAGCTGATTGATTGCCTCTATGGCTTTAGTCCTAATTCGGCTAACATTATCTAGCACTTTCTGATCCTCATCTTCAGAACTCTGGATGCTGGATAACTTAGTTTTGATTTGCTAATCTTCTTTGATGGCCGAAGTTATCTTTAGTGAAGCTGCTTCTATGTTCTTCGGCAAATTAGCTATATGGGCCCTGTGAGACTGAATTTTGGCATTAAGTTCGGCTAGTTGAGCTTCTAGTCTGCTTTTTTCATCCTCCATGGCTTTCAGTTCAGGCTCCAAGGTTGTCAAGGAATTTCTTGTAGTCTGGATATGAGAGTGAAGATCTTTAATCTCCAGCTTCTTCAAAGATCTATCCTTCTGCAAAGCAGCCCTCAAAGATATGTTCTTGGTTGCCCTTCTCACCATGGCAAAGTGGTCATCAAGATGGGCTGCAGATTCTAGGGGGGGCTTGAGAGCAGAAGGGATATCTTGATCAATGAGTTCAAGGAGGTCTCTTATCTGATCTGCATCCTGAACCAGACTAATGGTATCCTTGTTCAGCAGAATGATCACCTCTTTTAGCCGAGCCTGATTTTCCAGCGATAAGGTTTGTTGAGAAGTAATCTCTTCACCTTTCTCAATGATGTAGTCCTCAATAGAGAAGGAGTAGCTGGTGGTCGGTTTAGTGATGTTCTTCTAAAAGAAAAGAGAAGAAAGGAGGTGTTAGCCGATTGGGTGAATTTGCTAAAATATAGTGTAAGACAAGGCATTACCTGCTGAACTGATTGATCATCAGGATGGGTTATACCCTGGCTTGCTAGAGGACTTGGCTGAATGTTCAGAAGGGACGGGTTTGGAGCTTGATCAGGAGAAGTTTTCCTTACCAGTTCATCTAAGATTTCATCTATTCTCAATAAAGTAAATGATAATAAGCATAAGGGATAGATGTTATTTAAAAAAAAGAAAAAAAAGAGAATTGGTTGAACGATGTTACCTATAGTCTCATCAGATTTATGAGCCTTTGAACCTTCAGCCTCATGAGTCTCTGAAGCTTCACTGTCATGGATTTCTTCATTTTCGGTGGAAACTTCAGGAGTTGGTTTTACAGCTGCTGAGGTGCTGCCTGGTCTGGGAATTTTGACTTGTGGCTGCAATGGAAGTAATGAATATAGAGGTGGTTAGGTTTACTGCTAAGTGGGGTTGTTAACCTGATAGAGAATAAAAGGTTCATACCTTAAGAGATAATTTGGCTTTCTTGGTCCTTGGTTTCTTGGGTAAGAGAAAACTTTCAGGTGTTTTCCTTTTGCTTTTTTCTCTTGAAGATGCAGCAGCTGAAGTAGCAAGAGTTCTCATGAGTGCCTTTAAAGGTACTGAATCCAAAGTTGTAGGAATTTTCATGAAATCCTTTAATTTTGGAGCATCAAACCCCAGAGCAGGCTTGAGACCAGCCGAATAGTACTGGATTGCTTCGGCAGGGGGAGTAGACTCAAGATCCCGTGCATAACCAGATGTTAAAATAAGAAGTGAATTCAAGAGCAGGAAATGATGAGCATAATGAAATTACCTCACTATCAGAAGTAAAATCGGGCTATAAGTTTTTGCATAAAGGATGAACTGATATATTGAAGATATGAGCATGCCATTCTTATCACCAAGAGACAAAGAAGGGATGAGCAACATCTATTAGCCCAAATGGAGATGGTTCGTATGTTGGCAATTCCCATCCTAATTCAAAGATTTTCTTGGCTTCCATTCTTTCTGTTATTACTTCTCTTGACTTTATGATTGTTGAGAAGAGGAATCTTGGGGGCAGCTGGCCACATCCTAATTGTCTGGCCACCATATTTGGATAGTAGAATTCATAGGTGGACTGCACTAACCTCCCATGATGAAATTCGGCTGGCAGAGTGCAAGGTTTGATAAAGGAGTTAAAGATCTCCGTGGATTCTTGACCTGAACAACCAATTTCATAGCTAAACTTGCAGGGCAAAGTTAAATTTTCATTTTCTCTGTAAGGGAACCAGAGTACATTGCCGAATCCTTTGAAAAACAGCTTGAAGAAATGATCAATGTCTATGTCAATGCTGATAGATGATGCTGCTTCCCCATAAGTCTGACAAGCCTTAACCTTTGCTGTACTGCCTTCAGCATAGTTAACTGAAGGAAAACTTAGATTGAAGAGGCTCACAGGGGTTATCTGATGCATGTATAGCTGGAGCCACATTTGAATTAGCCACCAGGGACCATTCACACAAGAGATTTCTCCACCTTGGCGCATCTGAAGAGTAATCTGATGCATCATATGATAAACAGACCCTAAGAGATATTTGCCTAGTGGGATCTGAGTGCCTGCAGCTAAGTCTTCAGCCATCACCATGTGATTCAGAGTTGGTTCATTGGATTTTCCACAGAAGATGAATCTGCATAGCCACATATTCATTAAGGCTTTCAACTCTTTGTCAGAAAAGGTGCCAGATGCATTCATGTAGTTCTGGATGTATTTGACCCATCCACATCCAGAGCTGACAGCTCTTTGATTACTTTTGCTCTTGTACTTATGAGGGTATACTGGTAGTAACACGTTCAAGCCAGTCATCATGAACACGTCGGCTAGAGTGATGGTCATCATACCATGGCCGAAGATGAAGGCATTAATGGTGTCAGACCAAAAATGGGAAGCTGCTATCAAAAGGGAATCATTTCTGGGTGTTTCTGCTAAGGATAATTCCAGATAATGACTGATGTCTTGACTTTCCCAGTGGCTGCTGGTTTTCTCCAGCATTCTCCTGTACCAATTCCGCCATCCAGCGATTGGGGGAAATGGCCAATTCTTGAACGTGTTTGGCCATCGGTTTGGCAAGGTGATCCCAGATTTGAAAGGGATTCTTTGGGTTTCCTTCTCGATAATTTCAAAAGGGTCAGGATTTCCCATTGGGCCGAGGAAATAGGAATTGGGGTTGGCAGCATAAGGGATCAAAATCTGATTCTTGTATTCCTTTAAAGGGTGATTGAAATCAAAGAGGAATAAGCCAAAAGAAGAACGGGAAGATCAATTGGAAATTGCCGAATATAAGTGAAGTTTACCTCTAGAATTTCATCCTAGGTCGCCATTGAAGATTTGAAGTGGGTCCGAGGTGGCGCTGAAAGCTTGAATTTTTTTTTTGGACAGTGGCTGTGGTGTTGAACGGTGCTGACCTAGGAGGAAGAAGGAGCTTGTGGTCAATTTCAGAATAAAACAACTTTTATCCCGAAATTGAGGGGGCATGTGTTAACACTGGATTTTGGTCGACTTTGGAGGATGACAGGTGGACCCGCATGCGGGAAGAAGGATATTCGGCAAACAAAACAAGCAGTCGGCTAAATGCTTGTGTAGTCGGTTACTTGAGAAGGTGGTGACTCCATTCGGGAAAGCAGAAGATGGCAGGCAAAGCTGATCGAAAAGATGAAAGTTGTAATAATAAAGGACTCTGAGAGTTTAGGGCAAGGAATCGTAGTTTCCAAGTTTGTTTAAGAGTTCCTTTGTAAATCGTAGTCTTACCGTAGCTGTGGCAAAGGCTAATGAAACTGAAATTCTAGTCCCAAACCTGTGATTTGGTTCTAACAAATGGTATCTAGAGCGTAAGTTCATTTGGGTTCTAATCCTACACATCCCAATCAGACGCCATGTCCAACCGTAGCCACTCCCACTCTTCCCAATCCTCTGTCGAGTCCGCTACCTCCGCCGAGCGCCACCGGTAGGCGGCTGCCCGGGAGCAACGCGGGAACGCGTGCAGTGACTCGCGGACGTGGACGCAGCGGACGCACACACGCAGCGGGACATGGACGCAGCGGCTCAGGCTGCACGAAGCATGGAGGCGGAGGCAGTGACCGCACGGGTGGCCGAGACGGCGCGCCAGGTAGCGGTTGCGGCCCTACACGCGGAGGCTGGCGCGGACGCACGTGACCGGCGTGGCTTCAGCGGACGCGGTGCGGACCACCAAGATGGGCTCGGCGAACGCAACCATAGGCAGGACCCGCGCATCGAGCGTGACCTAGAGGCCCAGCGGGACCGGGAGCATGCAGCGCACGAGCGGGCCCTGCATGACTTTGAGCGGGACCAGGGCTGACGTGGCTTCAACGCACACGATCGTAGCAGACACGACCTAGATGACGACAAGCAAGGCTGATAGGACGCTAGCGCATAGAGCCCTCACAGGCAGCATGTCTCCCCTTCCCCGGACTAGCGTCAAGGTCACCGTGGTCGGCCCGGCTACCCTCCCGTCGTCAAGGACTCTGGCGCCAATGGCGGATAGCCCATGCTCACCAAGACCAACTATGCTGAGTGGTCCATGGTGATGAAGGTGAAGATGCAGGCACGACGCATGTGGGACGTGGTACGGTATGACAACACCGACTTCGATGAGGATCGACGGGCGCTGGAGGCGCATCTTGCTGCTGTTCCAACGGAGATGCACTCCTCCCTCACGAATAAGGAGACTGTCAAGGACGCCTAGGACGCCATCGCCACGGCACGCATCGGCAGCAACCATGCCCACAGATCCATGCTTCAGAAGCTACGTCACGAGTGGGAGAACCTGGCTTTCAAGCCGAGCGAGGACATCGACAACTTTGCTCTTCGCCTCAACACTCTGATGCAGCAGTTGGCGCAGTACAACGACGATGACATCGATGAGGAGAGTGCTGTCGAGAAGCTGCTTCGCGTCGTCCCCAAGATGTACACGCACCTGGCTCTGTCAATCGAGACGCTGCTAGACTTCTCCGAGCTCACAATCACCGCGAGCAGCTACCCTTGGAGCCGGTCACTATCGGTGGCAAGCTTCTCTTCACCGAGGAGCAGTGGCTCACCCGCCAGTGGGAGCGGAAGAAGGGGGAGGCCTCAGGCTCTTTGGCTTCGGGATCATCGAGCGGCCGTAAGCACCGACCATGCAAGCAGGACAAGGCACATGTTGGCGCTCCTGATGGCGCAGACGGCGAGCGCGAGGCGACCCGCGATGACACCTACAAGAACTATGGCAGGACCGGCCACTGGGCTAAGGACTGCTAGTAGGCAAACCGCGGTGGTCAGGCACACGTCGCGCAAGCACAGGAGGGTGACAAGGTGGCTCTATTCTTCATGCACGGTAGCATCAAGCTGCACTCACCTCCTACGCCAAACGCCGCCGCACTCCTCCTCCTCGACGAGCCATGGGCCCACATCTTCCTCAGCAACAGGTCCAGCGACAACAAGATTGATGGCTGGTACCTCGAAACCAGTGCCACCCACCATATGACCGGGCGGTGGGTGTTCTTCTCTGAGCTCAACTTCGGTGTTCGAGGATTCGTCAAGTTTGGGGACGTCTTCGCCGTGGAGATTAAGGGTGTCGGCTCCATCGTATTCACCGCCAAGACCGGCGAGCACTGGCTACTCACCGGTGTCTAGTACATCCCCACGCTGAGGAACTCCATCCTCAGCTTGGGACAACTAGATGAGAACGATTCGCGCGTGGCGATCAAGCACGGGATCCTGCGCATCTAGGATCACCATTGTCGCCCTCTTGCCAAGGTGAACAGAGGCATCAACCGCCTCTACGTCCACCATGTGCAGGTGGCGTAGCCGGTGTGCCTTGCAACCCGCTGCGGCGACGATGCCTGGTGGTGGCACGAGAGGTTTGGGCACCTCAACTTCGAGGCCCTGAAGCAGCTCGGCAATAATGAGATGGTGCAGGGCATGCCGCGAGTTGAGCACGTGGAGCAATTCTATGACACCTGCGTCCTCACCAAGCAGCGGTGGCTCCCCTTCCCCCACCAGGCGAGCTTCCACGCTAAGGAGAAGCGGAAGCTCATACATGGCGACCTCTGTGGCCCAATGACACCGGCCATACCTAGAGGCCGATGCTTCTTCCTGCTCATCATTGATGGCATGTCTCGCTACATGTGGGTGGTCCTGCTCAACACTAAGGCGGCAGCTGCGGACGCCATCAAGCGCCATCAAGCTGTTGTGGAGAAGGAGTGCGGCCGCAAGCTTCTAGAGCTACACACCGACAACGGTGACGAGTTCACAGCGGCTGAGTTTGCGGCGTACTGTGTTGATGAGGGGATCTAGTGCCACTTCTCTGCACCGTACACCCCATAGGAGAACAACGTCATTGAGCATCGTAACCAGACCATGGTGGCCACCGCAGTGAGGGATGCCGGCAATCTACCGGGGGAGATGGTGATCACTGTCGTCCATCTCCTCAACCGCTCGCCCACCAAGGCCCTTGATGGCAAGACGCCGTATGAGGCCTAGCATAGGGCGCAAACTGACGGCCAGCCACCTCCACGTCTTCGGCTGCCTCGCGTTCGCCAAGGAGCTCAACCACGTCGGCAAGCTCGATAACCGAAGCACGCCAGAGGTCTTCATCAGCTATGAGGAGGGCGTCAAGGTCTACCGCATCCTTGACCCTGCGACACAGCGCATTCGCATCGCCCAGGACATCGTGTTCGACAAAGGGCGAGGCTGGGCCTAGGACAAGGCAGTGGACGACGGCTCGACTTTGACTCTCAGAGACTTCGTCAACGACTATGTCCACTTCGAGGGAGCTAGGGGAGCTAGTAGCTCATTTTCAATGAGCTCGTCTACCTCAGCACCCGGCTTGCCATCAGCTCTGGCAAGTACTCCACCGCCTACACCATTAGCAAGTCCTCCACCATCTATACCACCGGCTATGCCTCGCTCTCCTACACTAGCTCCCCAATCTCCAGCATCGGTGCCCACACCTTCGAGATCGGCACCATCTGCTTTGGTCCATGACGAGCAGTGCACGATGGAGTTCGCCACTCCGCTGTCCGATGATGAGGATTGCGTCGATGCCTACCACAACAATGAGCCTCTGCGCTATTGCACCTTGGACAACATCTTCGGTGATCAGCCCATCCTTGGGCTGGTGATGCATGACTTCAAGGCAGAGCTGCACCTGGTGCACGAGGACGGCGAGCCCCGCTCCTTCACTGAGGTGAAGGGGGACGTGGCATGGCCCACTGCATTGCAGCAGGAGATGGACGCGGTCGAGCGGAAGTGGACGTAGGAGCTGGCAGATCTTCCTCCCGACCACCGGGCCATCACCCTTAAGTGGGTCTACAAGCTCAAGAAGGATGAGGCCAGGGGCGGTGATCAAGCATAAGGCGTGTCTGGTGGCATGCGGGTTTGTCGCGTCGACTTCAACAACGCCTTCGTGCCCGTTGTGCGGATGGAGTCCATCAGTCTCCTCCTCACACTAGGTGGCCCAAGAGGGTTGGCATGTGCACCACATGGACATCAAGTCCGCCTTCCTCAATGGTGACCTGAAGGAGGAGGTCTACGTCCACCAGCAGCCAGGATTCGTCATCCTCGGCAAGGAGAACAAGGTTCTTCGCCTGCGCAAGGCCCTCTATGATTTGTGGCAGGCGCCCCAAGCTTGGATCACCAAGCTGGACTCCACCCTCAAGCAAATGGGGTTCCAGTAGTGTTCTCATGAGGCTGCTGTCTACCGACGGGGCAAGGGAGTCAATGCCCTATTCGTAGGCGTCTACGTCGATGACTTGGTGATCACCAGCACCAAGGAGGCCGAGGTGGAGGTGTTGAAGGAGGAAATTTAGGCGACCTTCCAGATGAGTGACTTGGGCCTTCTCTCCTTCTACCAGGGGATCGAGGTCCACCAGGACAGCTCCGACATCTCCCTTCGCCAGACTACCTACGCCAAGCGCATCATCGAGTTGGGTGGGCACAACGGCTGCAACCTAGCCCACACTCCCATGGAGGAGAGGCTAAAGCTGAGTCGCGATAGCACGGCGAAGGAGGTCGACGCCACGTGGTACCGACACATTGTGGGCAGCCTTTGCTACCTTGTCCACACGCGGCCGGACCTGGCGTTCGTCGTTGGCTACGTCAGTTGGTTCATGCAGCGACTGATGATGGAGCACGAGCAAGCCGTCAAGAGGATCCTTCGCTACGTCGCGGGCACTTCTGACTATGGCTTGTGCTACCCGAGGTGTCCCGGTGCAGAGCAGTTCATCGGGTACAGCGACAATGACCTCGTTGGCGACATCAACACAAGCAAGAGCACCAGCGGGACGCTATTCTTCCTCGGTAAGTGTCTGATTAGCTAGCAGTTGGTCAAGCAGCAAGTGGTGGCTCTATTCAAGTTGCGAGGCGGAGTACATCGCTGCCACAACCGCTTCGACTCAAGTTCTCTGGTTGGCTCGGCTGCTGGGCGATCTCCTGGGCAGAAACACAAAGTAGTGGAGCTCAGGGTGGACAGCAAGTCCGCCTTGGCCTGTCGTGAAGAACCCCATCTTCCATGAGCGCAGCAAGCATATCCGCATCAAGTACCACATCATCAGGAGTTGCTTAGATGAGGGGAGCATCAAGGCCAGGCTACATCAACACCTAGGATCAGCTTGCCGACCTTCTCACCAAGTACCTTGGGTGGGTCATGTTCCAGGAGCTTCGCGCCAGGATTGGTATGGTTCACATTCCCCAGAAGGCGTCACACAAGACTTAGGGGGAGAATGAAAACATAAGCCTTGTGTTTATCTACCTAGGATACTTATCTAGAGTAGTTGATGGATGTATCAGCCCTTATCTTTATCCTTATCTTGCTTTAGCATCTACTTTAGCATCTCTAGAATATGCTATAGCTTTGTTAAGTTGCAAGCAAGCTATCCTATATGTATCTCCTAACCTGCCATAGTCGTGGCAAAGGCTAATGAAACTAAAATTCTAGCCCCAAACGTGTGATTTGGTTCTAACAGGCCTACCTACTAGGTGTAAACATTCCTCATCAGCAGTGGCGGCTGTTCAGACCTGCTAGGTGTAAACTTTCCTCACGCTCCACCAACAATGTTCTTCCCTGATTCGAATGCAGGAGCCTTCTACTCTCTGAGACCGCAACATGCACGCACTCAACAATGGTGCATCTGAGTCTCAAGCAATTGAGTGTCTGCACGAGAGATGCAGTAGAAACTCCATGGACCACACCGGTTTCCAGATGCCTCCCAATCCAGAAAATGGACATCATGTGGTGCACAACCAACAAAAAGAGAAGGATTAAGACCACGTGTGCGACCGCTGCTTGCTGCGCCCAAGCCACACGACCCCATGTCACACTATATGGTGAATCAGCTTGAGCAACATCTACCAACCCTTGCCTGGCCATGAGTGTATTGGTGGGGGCTGTGGCGCCAGATAAATAGGATAGGCTCTAATAGATATTCAAAGGTGCAGACCAGCTAGGAAGAGTGGATGTGAATGTGGAGGTCCTCCGTCTCACAAAAGTATATATACAGCAGATGTGAAGGGAGCCTGCGATATGGGAGTACATGGCCCTAACCATGTGGAAATTGGGGGAGAGGCTCGCCACCTCAATTTTATTGGATCCAGCTGCATTGGGCAGCAGTAAAAGGATTGTTACAAAATACACATTTTGATCACTGTTTTTCCAAACACCTATTGTGCTGAACTAACAAAAACACCATGCCAAACATCGCCAATTGCTCTCTCTCTTTTTGGTAGCCTGAGGCCCCAATGTTTGGCGTCACTTGCGATCCTCTTGCTCATTGACTACACCTGCTACACGCATCAAACAATGCGATATATTAGTGTAGTAGTCCTTTCTGCATACATCCTGTAATTGTTTCCCCACTGATATTAGATACTATTTGGATGGAATCTTTCTGCATACATCCTGTAATTGTTTCCCCACTTAAGTTTCTGATACGTTCCCTACATGTATCATGAATACATAAACTGCAACTGTGGCCTAACTAATTATACCATTCCTACATCACGAGTTTGCATTCAACTCGGATTATTTCATAGTGAACTGGTAGTTGAATTATGGATCCTAATCTATATCTATACCTAATAATAAAGAGGCAAAATTTCCGCTATTTTTTTGGTACCATTATTTTAGTATGGCCTCTTCTAACTAACTCCATGAATGTGAGAACTATTTCTGTTGGTTTCTGTCAAACTCTCCTGTTGTGTGTATGTATGTATGTATATATATATATATATATATATATATATATATATATATATATATATATATATATATATATATATATAATAACATACGTAGGACTTCTTAAGGTAACCTAGATAGGTACAAATTCAAATCATAATCCAAATAGGCAAAATTTCTGCCACTAATTTTTTTTTCTGCCAAATCCGTTTCCGCGTTACTGCTTTTTTTCTGTTTGGCGTGTCCGCTGTCCTCTAGGTGTCCACATTCCTGATTCTTTTTGCTTTGCTCTCCGTGTCCTACTCCGTCTTAACTTCAAAACCGTTTTTGTTTCTTTTTTTCCGGTTGTTTCCATTTTGTTCGGCTGGTTTTCTTTTTGCCCCATAACGTTTCGGTATTTTGTTGTTCCGCTTAGTTTTCTGGTTTTGATTTTTAGCTCTTTTTTTCTGTCCTCGTCTTTCGGGCCGGTGCTTTTTCAGTTTATGTACGTCAAGAACAAATATAAATACGATACATCAATTTAATGATGTAGTTTTGATTAGAGGAAAAACTTATTTTATTAAAATCAGCTAATGGTTCAACAAATTAATCCTTGAATTAAAACCATAAGCATTTCGTTCATAATTTTGTCTAAATAAATCTGTCTCTACAATTCCTGTCGAGGGTTGCTATGTAAAAAATCGAGAGAGGTCTCTCGTCATAATCATCGACGAATAAACTAATTCTTGGCACAAGAGCAACTAACATCTTACCGACTTTAAATAGATATTTGAATTACATATTTTATGGGTTCTCAAAGAAAACCACAAAGCTAACTATAGGAACACTGGATAATATAAAAATTAAATTTATTATATATTTATGTTTAAATGTTTTGCGACTGACTAGAAAAAAGTTGTGAAGGTTGTATTTTATTTTGACAGGGTTTAATTGAACACTATCATATTATTGCCAAAATTAAGTCATCATAAATAAATTATGGATTTTAAATTTATAAAAAAAGGATAAAAATATATAGGTATGTATCATATCTATCGTTATTTTTAGATTGTTTTTTCTTTTCCAAAGCAGCCAGCACAGTTAGGCCCACCATCGGAGGATAGGAAGCAGCCAATCACGTAGGCAGTGCAAGTATGCAACCATGATTTACAGAACAAAAATCAAATATTCCAAACAATCTATATCTATATCACCATTTTTTCCAAAGCTGACTCTTCTGAACTTTTACGGTTTTCCTATATGTTGAATATTGTTTTTCCCTGCTTTATCCAAAGGTGACTCTTCTTATTTTTTTTACTGTTTCCTGATATGAATATTTTGTTTTTTTATGGTTCTCTTGAGCCGACTCCATCTTGGCTATTTTTTTCCTCGCTCACCAATAATTTTGTTTATTTTTTATTTTTATTATATGGTCTTCAAAAAATAAAGAAATCACGGAATTTAATATCTTACTCTACCAATCACTGTTTTGCGTAAACGGCCGTTTAGCCCTGTTTACACACCGTTTAAACGCTACACGGTGGTATACCGTTTCCGTTTAATCGGTTGTTTTGACCGTTTAAACGGCCGTTTTCCTGTTTAAACACCCGTTTTGCCCGAATAATGGGCTAAACGGTAGGTGACCGACTGTTTACCGTTTAGCGTTTAGGATAACACTGCTATCAATACATACATAATATGAAAACTAAAGTTATGACATATTTACAGGTAATAAATAATTATGTGCCTTACAATGGAGGGTGAGAATCTATAAAGATTGTATTTTAATTCAATGCAGTCTGAAATGGATATTATCATAGTGTTAATATTAACTTATTAGGGCACGTTTGGTGCGGCTCCTGCACTTGCTCCGTGTATGGCTTAGGCATCGGAGCGAGCAAAGCCACACCAAACGAGATCGTATGGCTTAGGCATCACCTGATGTGCCATTTAGTGTTGTAGGTTTGGTCCATGTAGCGTGGTTAATATTACAATGTGCTTGTTTTTACTACGTCTAGACAAAAATGCAAATGTTTTTAGTGTTGCTAAAAAATTGGCAAAGTTAGTTTTCTATCTGGAGATGGTTGTGCTTTGGAAAAAGTAGCACATCGGGTGATGCCTGTGTCGGCAAAAGAAGGGATACAACATGAAATAGTCAAGTCGGCTGCGTGGAGGCCAACAGGCCGGTCGGCCACTAGTTAGCCGACTGCCCTATCGGCGGTCTAAGGGCCGATTGGACCTATGGGCCCTCTTGCTGCCGATAGGACACTACTGGAAACTCGAATTGTTCTGTGGGTGAAACATTTTTCTATGCGTTTTTTTCGGTACGCACAGAAAAATTACGATTTTTCTGTCGGTTTCAAAATACCCCGACACAAAAATACGAAAACCCACAGAATAATTGTATGATTTTTCTGTGCATGACAATACATACATGGAAAAAATAAGCACTCACAGAAAAACTCAATTTATTCTGTCGGTGCTTTAAAAACGCACAGAAAAAATATTGGACGCACAGAAAAATATATGCACGCGATAAATAAAAAAACAAAGACCTAACCCTAACCCGTCGGCCGCCGCACGCACGCACTCGCGCCTGCTCGGCCCTCCTCTCCCTGCCCCTGCTCCGTCTCACTGCCTCCCACCGGCAACCGGCCCCAGCCTCTCCCCTCCTCTCCTCCCGCCGGCGGCCGGCCCTGGCCCCTCCCCTCATTGCCCCGCGCCGCCCCAGATCCGCTGCCTCCTCTACTCCCGCCGGCGGCCGGCCCCGGCCCCTCCCCTCCTTGCCCCGCGTCGCCCCGGATCCGCCCATGGTGGCCGTCCCTGGCCAAAGCGCAGCGCGGCTGGGCTCCGCCGGTGGCCGGCGCCGTGCCTGCTCACTGGTGCTGCCTCCTCCCACTGGTCCGCGTCGGTTCTTGTGCTCCACAAAACCCTAGCCCGCGGGTAACAATTCATGGAAAACTATCATATTTACATTGACAAAAAATATGCTAGGTATGCCTTGTTAGCTGCTAGGCTTTTGCTTGCATAGTTGCATCTGTTTAAAATTATGTTACACATATTTTCATCTTGTTAAGTTGATAGTCTAGCATTGCATTTCAAAATTTAGACACAAGGAGGAGGCTTGAAAGCTGCAGTGGTCCATATGCAGAGTCATAGGCAACATTGGAACCCTCAATTGCCTTTTCAATTCAAGGTAAAGCTCTTCCAAAATGGCTGCGAGGCTAGACCATGCTGAGATAGATGGTGTGTGAGATGTATACTTACTATTCCATTGTTTATTAGTAGTTTTGTAACAGTGAGATGAGCAACTGTTGTACTGCCCTGTGAAGCTAATCTGCTCGGTGTGACCTCAGTGTTAATCCTTGTTTCAAACTAGCAACACTGTTTCTTGCTTTCACAATGTGCTAATTGCTCAACACCTATTGCTTGCCTTACGTTGCTTCTTGAATGGAAATTAGTGATATATATACTGATATTATTTGATTAAAAAACAGAAGGTGTGTGAGGGTGACTAATTGATGATAACATGTTTGTACTTATTTCAGTTTGTGGGTTGGTGATTCCAGTGCCTTTAAGTGCCAGTAAGGATAAGACCTGTGAATTTATATGATGACTAGCAGTAGTAACATTTGTATATTTAGTAAAAAGTTAATATTTCTATGTCATGTCTGGTTGTGTTAGAATTAAATTAAAAAGAGATCTAGTGAGATTGATATGTGGTTCGTAGTAGAATTGAAAATACAGTTGCGTATATGTTGCTTGCGTCTAAAAATTCAGACCATTTGTTTTGTTTGGTTAATTCTTTGTTCTACTTTCTCATGTAGGTATGCAACCAGCAAATCTACGACTTAGGCCAAAAGATAGTGTGGTGGAGGAAAATGTAAAATAGA
Source organism: Miscanthus floridulus (assembly GCF_019320115.1). Lineage (NCBI taxonomy): Eukaryota > Viridiplantae > Streptophyta > Magnoliopsida > Poales > Poaceae > Miscanthus > Miscanthus floridulus. The sequence goes on along the minus strand of NC_089594.1, from coordinate 83,185,665 downwards.
CATGCCTCTTTGTTCCAAGTGAGTTCCTTCTCTTAGGCTTTTTTGTTACATTGTTTCAGATGGGAAAACTGAGGATGACACATTCAAAAATATTTCAGCTTTAGGGGACTGAAATTGGGGGTGCATCCTACAGCTTGGAGATGCTATGAAAACAGTATCTTGAATATCTTGCATATATCAACCTAATCAATCATTTTGATATGTGATATTTGCGGAGCTGAGATGATATGGAACCCCAGTCTCGTGCCGCGCTGCTCTCCCCTTCCCTAACTACGCCTTGTGACTTTTTTTGTTTTGTACTACTCTTGAGTGGCTGTGATGAATCAAGTTTCCATTAGAGAACTTCCGCACTTTAGCACCTTATGAGCTGGTACTTGGGATATTTTGTTCTGTTTGCTGCTTAACTAGGATGGCTTGTACCAGTACAACTGTACAAGCAACCAGTTCTGTGGCCAGTTCAATTCCCATTAGAGAGAGAGAATTAAATTAAGCTCTAGGTGAAATTAAGATGCAGTTGTCATGCTGATAATGGGTAAATCTGAGCCATTTCTTGAGTTCTTTTGCTCTTGATAATGGGTAAATTTCTGGAGATGGTCACTGTCTTGTGGTATTTCTTCTGTGAAATTTTGGTAATTATATACTTTCAAATGTGAAATTTCTGGAGATGGTCACTGCCTGCCTATCATTTCTTTTGCACTTGTAGATTTGTAAGTTCTTCCTGTCTCTTGCAGCTGTACTGCTTTGTGAAGGCTAGAAGTAATTATGGGCAACATTTGTATTATGAAAACTTGAGTATGTGTAAGAACTAAGAAGCTTGTATGCTATGGCCACTGCTTTAGGCTCTTACCATAGTCCCAACACTGCACGGTTTAATACTAACTTTGTTTGCTTGACTGGACTGAGCTGGAACTTTTGTCTTCTTTCGTTTGTAAGTGCTTGGCTGCTCCTCCCATTGGCAGTTACCATCTGCCTTCTTTTTGCCCCTGGCATTTCCCCACGTGTCCTGATCTAGATTTAAACTCTTCCTGTCTCTTAGCAGGGAGCCCTCATCCTGCAGTTCCTCGCTAAGGAGAAGTTCAAGGAGACGGTGCACAAGTGAGTACTCGCCATGATCATGAATGGGGTTTAGCGAAAAATATACCAATAAACCATTGCATCGCTTTGCTACTGAGTAGACTACATATTGTGTTCCTTTTAGAGACCAACTGGTAAATAAATATTTTCACTATATATGTTGTGTGTGGACAGGGGATTAATTTTAGTTCTATCTTCATGCATTTGTTGGGTGGGTCATGACTTGTTCGTGTCTTATGTGTTCCCCATGGGCAGCATTTTCTTTTGGAATTGATAGATCCATAGCCTTTTGCATACTCTGCTCATGGAGCGTGAGTCCTTTTCTGAATGACGATCTCTAGCTCTCTTTGCTAATTGGTCTTTTCTATATGTAGTAATTGGCTAATTGCCTATATAATTTTCTCATGACATTGTTGATCAACCGAAGATGGTGGTTTTCAGGTTTGGTCATGTCTATCACAACCTTCAAAATCGGCTAACTAAAACATTGATCCATGCATTTCTTGATCCTGCCAAACACAACATTACGGTGCTATTCAAGGGATATCTGCATTGGGGCCCAGCACGGTAGATCCCATTTGAAACTCATTTTTTATTAGTTATGCACTGGCTAATTGTTTTTTCTGCTTACCAGATTAGACTTCTTCTTTTGCCCAACCTTGTGACATATATGCAACTTTTGGAGCTGGAACTGCAGCTTGAGAAGCAGAAAAATGAGATGAAAAGGAAGGAAGCTTGGCATGTTTATGGTGCCTTGCTGGTCAGTTTAGAGTCCTCAGTCAATATAATGTTTACTGTATTTTGGTTCAGCAACTAATACCAAGCTAAGTTTTTTACCAGTGGAATGCATTTTTTAGTGTGCTGCAGGCAAATGCTTGTATGGTCGGTTGAAATTATTTCCTGGTTTGCTTTCTCCATCGAAGCGACCTCTTTTACGGAGCAACAAAAGGGTCTTAACCAACAACCCAAGTAAGTGTTGAATATGAGCACACTACGCTACTCTTGGTCCCTTGTTGTTGTCAAGGTTGTTTTTTTGCTGAATTTGCTGTCGGTTTACTATTTTTATATGCAGAACTGATATAAATCAAATAGTTCAATCACGTAACTGCCAAATCACTGACTTGTTGGAATTTTATTGCTCCTGGTTGTCCAGCACTATAGAATCTTCTTGATATGGTTCTTTTGGGATTGTTTTCATGTGATTTGGACATCTCTACCTATTTATCCCAAGTAACCAGCTTTTATCAACAATGTGCAAAGAAAATTTATCACTTATAGCGGCTCTAGCTTTAGATGCTTATGTTATAGCAGATACCATCCTTTTTTTTCTTATTGTAAGGTCGTATCCATACATGCAACAATTGGGATTTCTCTACTTGTTATGCCTACAAGTCTAATAGTGCTTCCAGAAGCACATTTCATGCATGTAAAAGGTGAGGCTAACTGGGCTTTATTTCTTTCTTTCTAATGCCTTTCAGTCTGAACTGGCAACATCAGGTCTGCAAGAACCCCGGACCAAACCTTGACATCAAGACACTCTTTACTGATCACTCTTGTGCTGCTCCTACCAACGGAGCAAGAGCACCCCCACCTACCAATGGTCCGCTTGTTGGATCCATCCCTAAGTCAGCCAGATTTCCACCAATGGGTGCTCATGCTGTAAGTATTATCACAAGCAGGCCATTTAACTTATCCTGACTATTGATTGCTTATACTGGTTCAATGTTGCAGCCACACCAATGGGGATCTTCATGCTGCAAACGTTGACAACAATCAAGGTTTCGACAACAATGGCTATCATGCATCGATAATGTGATGGTTGTGTTTAGTTGCAAAACATGGATGTGATGGTGGTTTCTTCTTTTGTAGAGTTGTGCTTTTGCACATTAACTGTTCTGTTTGTATATAATTATTGTATCCAATTTGCTGTATGGTTCAGGTTTTTTTTTGTCGGTGGTCTGTTATTTTTCTGTGCATTAATCGAGACCGACAGAAAATTAAAAAAAATTATGTCGGGCTTTTATTTTTTCTGTGAGGATTAACGCACACAACATTTAAATTTAATCTAGGCTAACCGAATTTTTCTGTGCGTGTAACACCCACAGAAAAATCATTTTTTGTCGGGCTTTTTCTTTTTTTCTGTGAGGATCAACGCACATAACATTTAAATTTAATCTGGGCTAACGCAATTTTTCTGTGCGTGTAACACCCACAGAAAAATTGTTTCTGACGGCGAACACACAGAACATGTCATTATATTTCCGTGGGTATTTTTCTGAGGGTACGACGTCAAAAAATATTTTTTCTGACGGTATTCGCATTTTTCTGTGTGTTTTCGCACACACACAAAAATGCGAGATTCCAGTAGTGGGAGCCCTATCGTCGCTGACAGTTTGTGAGTGCCACGTCGTCATGTTGGCTGCCTGAGCTGCCGACAAAGGCCCTGTCAACAATTGAGCGACCGACAGGGTGCTATATGTCAAATTTTTCTATGACAGCTTCTAGATTTACAATTAATCATTAAAAAGTTATTTACAAAAAATTCCCTTTACACGGAGCTACAACCGTTTCGGTGCCCAAAGCCAACACTAAAAATGGCTACCGGTAGGCCTCCAGCTCTGGCAGGGAGCACTTGACATGGAGCTGAACCAAATGCACCCTTATATTATGGATGTCAGAGTTATCCTAAAATTAATTATAACTTTGAAATTTTATAAAAATATTAAAAAAATAGATTGTAACATTCCTATCCTCATTTTCTATTAAAGTTTGATAGTTTTTCTTCCCGTTGCAACACATGAGCATATTTGCTAGTAAAAGTAAAGGCCTACAATCACACACCAAATCTGACAATTAATTGCATACTTCAATTTCATTATATCCATTTTATTTCTCAGTTGTGAAAACAGCAACTCTATTCTTTTGAAAAGAAATCAACAACTCTTTGGGCTTCTAGTGTCTTTCAGCAGGAACACCTCATGTTACATAATGCTTTGCTCGGGTTACCACTCATGAGATTACAAATTCATAACAGGCTCAGATGCTAGTTTCCACAAGTGATACATAATTAAGGCTAATTCTTGCTCAGTAATATTGACACAGTTAAGTCTGCTTGCAAATGATGTACTGAACCATGATGAGCAGTTTTGACTCATCTGAGCTGTTGAGGTGATAACACTGCAGAGACGCACACGATATGTGGGCAGCCGTCCTATCTGAACCATGCAACTGGTTTAGTATTCATGCTCGACCACAACTTGTTAGGAAGGTCGGCAGGATTCACTATGAAGCCTTTCAAAGGTTCGTCTAACAAGTTAGGACGGCTAGGTTTCTGTGCCCTGCGAACATAGGGCTCCCCTTCCGATGACACAATGACGCGCAGCCTATACACTGACGGACAGAGGCCGCACTATATTCAACCCAAAACACACCCCTCTTGCGCCATAAAGGTAACCTATAACAAGCTAGAAAAGGTCCTCATACTGAGGCCCTTTTTTTGTTTTTATATCTATAGTGGTGGCCATGACACACGGGCGTGTGGCCATATTGCCTCTAAAAATTGTCCTCATGTCCTCATGCAGCTCCCTCGCCCTTCCATTTTGTCGCGTGATGCGTGAGCATCACTCCACATTAGACATCAGTCTCATATTAAACGGTTAACCAGCGCCACGAATAAGTTTTGGCTTCAAGCCTCGTGTATAGGACCCACGTTTAAAAGAAAAACATGTTTAAAATTATTGACCACTTCAAAAAGTAAAGGGCCACAAAGAAATTTACTGTGTACTTTATAAACTATAATATTTTGCATGCCAAGACAAAGCCGGTCCTTCTGTAATTCCAACATGAGCTTAATCACATAGACGCTGGGCTCTTCACCTCTGCTTCCGTTGTGGCAGGGAAGCAGAACATGATGCTGCTGCCTACCATAGAACACTGATGTAGAAAGTACTTATTATGGCAAGGGTATTCCATCTAGATGTAATGAGCAATTTGATAGGATGCTTGGTAAGAAATTTTCACGGTACTGGATAGAACATGTACTAGTTCGAACATTTATCAAACCACAAGTTATTGCAAGGCCCAACATGCCACCTAGGTAACTCTGCCTATGTCGTGGAACCAGATCTACTGGGGGCAGCCATGTTCTTGCGAGTGCTGAAGAACACTAGTCAAGGATGGGGTACATGACATCATGTACCAGGATCCCTTCATGGCCTTGTTTACATCCATCAACTCAGGCGAGTCATGCAACAAGCATATTGAGCATATAGAGCTCACCCTGTACATGGTTTGGATACGGGCTGGTTTTTATTGGTTCCAAAAGGCTGAACCCGTCGAATCATCTTCTCTATTCCACCAGCGCATCCGCTCTGCTATCCTTTTCTTTCACGATCTGCTCTCCGCTTCGTTCTTTTAATTTGAGAAATTAAAACCAATAAATTAAACATAATGAAGTGCATCCGTAGCAGGTCAGCCGCAGCAACACGCCGTCATCCTCTGCCTTCTCGGCACCCCCAAGCGCCGCCGCCGCCGCCAGGGTTTTCGAGATGCTCGAGGAGACGACGACGCCATGCCGGGATTTTCTGTGCCCTGCGAACATAGGGCTCCCCTTCCGATGACACAATGACGCGCATCCTATACACTGACGGACAGAGGCCGCACTATATTCAACCCAAAACACAGAGGCCCTTTTTTGTTTTTATATCTATAGTGGTGGCCATGACACACGGGCGTGTGGCCATATTGCCTCTAAAAATTGTCCTCATGTCCTCATGCAGCTCCCTCGCCCTTCCATTTTGTCGCGTGATGCGTGCGCATCACTCCACATTAGACATCAGTCTCCTCATATTAAACGGTTAACCAGCGCCACGATTTAGTTCTTTTATGATGATGGAATAAGTTTTGGCTTCAAGCCTCTGTATAGGACTCACGTTTAAAAGGAAAACATGTTTAAAATTATTGACCACTTCAAAAAGTAAAGGGCCACAAAGAAATTTATTGTGTACTTTATAAACTATAATATTTTGCATGTCAAGACAAAGCCGGTCCTTCTGTAATACCAACATGAGCTTAACCACATAGATGCTGGGCTCTTCACCTCTGCTTCAGTTGTGGCAGGGAAGCAGAACATGATGCTGCTGCCTACCGTAGAACACTGATGTAGAAAGTACTTATTATGGCAAGGGTATTCCATCTAGATGTAATGAGCAATTTGATAGGATGCTTGGTAAGAAATTTGAGAATAGAGACAAGGTTTTCATAAGAGAACAGAGGCCGAAGTGAGCATAACTTTTAGCAAATAGCAAGGTTGGAGAGAGACCAAGAACTTAGCAGAGATGAAAACATGCTAAGACGTCCAGTTCTAACTAGGCTTGCGTCCTACAGTCAGCATTGCTCCGATACCACTTTGTAGCACCCCATTTTAAGAACAAAACTAGAGACACACCATATGTGAGCCCAGGTAGTCAAATCTTATATATAGCTACAAATAAGGGTAACATCGAAGGATAATGCTCAATATATAACGTACTTAGTATAAAGGATATAACCTTAGACATGAAACAGCAGAAAGATAACTCTGATCTTCGGGTTAAGACTCCAATTCCACAGGGACAAGTGACTGGTTGATCACAAGCCTAATTCCTCCAAACTCTAACAATCTGGTACCCATCCGGGATTTTTATCCAAAGATTTAAAAAGTAAAGCAAGCGTAAGTACTATGTCGTACTCAACAAATATAACATGGGGTTCATGAGACTCAAAAGGCTGACACTGGTTTAACTGTGATTAGCTTTTAATGAGTCATCTTTGAGTAATTGGGTGGCAACAACTTTATCACAAGCTCATGTAAACACTATGATCAGGTATACATGAATAAGGAATAGCATAAACAGTAATCATTAGTGAGCATCTTTATCATCAGTATCATCAGTGTTCATCGTCTATTTCGTAAATGTTCCAAGGCCGCTTGTGACCATGAGCACGGCTGATATACCAGTTTTACACTATGCAGAGGTTGTACACTTTCACTATGAGTCGTGATTTACCCTTTCACCCAAGGTGATCAACCTCTTGACGTACTACCAAGGAAGGTCAGCACGATTCACTATGAAGCCTTTCAAAGGTTCGTCTAATAAGTTAGGACGGCTAGGTTTCTATGCCCTGCGAACATAGGGCTCCCCTTCCGACGACACAATGACGTGCAGCCTATACACTGACGGACAGAGGCCGCACTATATTCAACCCAAAACACACCCCTCTTGCGCCATAAAGGTAACCTATAACAAGCTAGAAAAGGTCCTCATACTGAGCTAAAGCCAAAGCCATGTAGCCCTCACAGCTGTACTGTAAGTCTCAGATGATCACTTACAGATAAGTCTTTAGGGAGAGGAATCTAGAGCACCATAAAACAGTCCAATGCTCTAGCCCCCTGATTCCATGTTTCTAAAAGGCATCTTTTAATGTTTATTGCATATACCATTAGTCAAGTTACAAGATCATGGTCTTTAATTGAGCACTAGCATCATACTACCCAATGCAATACCCAAAGGTAACAAGGCACAAGGTAACAAAGTACTAGGAGATCCTTAATGGTAGTCTAGGTAGACACATGTAGTATGAAATAAATGATTAAAGGTTTATAGGACAACCAGGAAGATCCCATGCTATACTTGCCTTACAACTCTGATCTTCTTCTAGTCCAACTCTTTAAAGATCTGCTTCTTGATTCACCACGTATACCTCACCGACTGGACATGATCATAAAGCACCACACAAGCATCCATGCAATCATACATGAAGCAAACAATAGATCTAAATTAGAATAGTACCCTAAACATAAAATCAAGATGATAGTTTGTAAAATGAATCTAGTCTTGCTACGAACACACAGACACGAAAAAGCACACTAATCGGAGCTACGGTTCGAAAGAAACTGCTACCGAAAGATCTACTCAAAAGAGAGAATACAAAACTATAAGTTTCATGTGTCTTAACTATATAAAAGCTTATATAAATTGAATTAAGTCAAATTTAGATTTGAATTATAAAACTAAAGTAAAACAAATCATATTTTATTTATAAAATCTAGTTGCATAATTATTATTCAAGTTAGAGTTTAAACCATGAAATTATAGAAATAGTGACATGATAAACATTGTTACTAACACGTAGATCTCGTTGTAATGAATCTAGTGCAACTTGAACAGGTCAAATCGAAGCTAAAACGTAGAAGATATGAAATAAACAAGATTTCCTTTATTAAAATAATAGATTAAATATAACCTCCAATTTTAAAAGTTGAAAACATATCTAACAGTAGTATGAACTTGTAGATTATAAAATTACGAATCCTAACGCAAGTTGAACGGGTCAAATCGGAGTTAAAACGGAGAAAATATGGCCTATAGAAGGTAGTGGCTATTTTGTAAATAGATGAAACTTAATTTTCAAATTAAAATAAATAAAATCTGATTTTTAAATCAGGCCGAGGATTGCGGATCCTATTTTGAAGAAAGACAGGGCCTCTATTGAAAGAAACCAGGGACTAGCGGGTTCTATTCTAAAAACCCGAGGGGCTCTTATGCAATTAAGCAACGCGAAGGGGTATCGGGGATTTTGGATCGTTAGATCAGATCCGGATGGCCGTGAGCGAAAGGGCACTTATTCAAAACAAGTGAAAAATAAATCCTATGAGCTATGGCGGTCCTCAGCCCTTCGGGCTACATTAGAAATATTTTTATTAGACTCTAAATGATTTTTAAAAAATTTGAAAATTATTTTTTGGGACCGTCTCTGAAAATCGATTTTCAGAGGCGGTTGTTTTAAGAGAATCACCTCTGGAAATCAATTTTTAGAAGCAGTTTTAAAACCGCCGCTGAAAATCATTCATTTTTACGATCGCTTAGCATAGTAGCGGTTCTAAAACCGTCTCTGAAGATCAGTTTTGACCGTCTCTAAAAATGTTTTCTATACTAGTGATACCCAGGGAAGCACATCCTCATTTTCAAGCAGTGAACATATATAGACCGCTAGCTCCATCCACCACGTACATCAAATAAACTACGTATGGCTTATTAACTTAAAACATCGATACTTCTCTGATCTACATGCAATACTTCTCTAGCTCCACCCAGAATTAACCTCTGTTATGACGCTATACTAGTTTACTGTTACTGTGAAGAACAATGGAGTTGCACGTTGCAGTCACATGAAAAATCCATCTTTGAGTGACAAAAGTCATATGCTCTCCTCAAAAACAATCACGGGTTTGCTTAGTGCTTAGCACGGCTTCTCCACTTAATTTTGTTTAACCAGGCTTACATATTCTTAGACTGCACCACTCCTGAGACAATTTTTTATATATTTCTTGATGTTGCATCGTCAACAAGTTAGTCAAGAATCAAACCCCTTCTCTTTCCATTGTCACTGCAAAATAAAATAAATATAATAAGGTACATCACCAACAAAATAAGATAAAATATAGGTGTAAGTAAATACCCTAGTGACAGTCAGTGCCACCTCATGCGCTCCTCATGCGTGCAGTGGCACAGTCAACGCAACGCCTCGTAGGTCAAAAGCCAGCTCCCGAACCATTATGGACCTAAGTGGCACACTTGAATAACTGTTAGAATGCCAGAAATGCATTTTAATAGTTTGTGGACCAACGTGGCATACTTGAAAAATATTAGGTTGCCAAAAATGTATTTTGAGAGTTTTTAGACCTAGATGGCCCCCCAGATAAGTTCAATGGTCTGCCATGCATTTAACTCGTAAATAAGTTATTAAAATAATAGTTTACTATTACTGTACAAGAATTGAATAGACATCCGTTGGATGCCATGAATAGCTCTACCCTACACAGGTAGTCTATGGCTCCCTTTCTTGGGACAGGCAACAAGAGCAGGACAGAGGTGACCAAAACTTGCCATGACTAGAGCATTCTACCATTATTGATTTTAGTAACATCAAAATATTCAGGCTCACATATGAAATAGATTATGTATCACTTAACTTGATTGAATAAATTAGGATGATCACTATTCACACCGTGACAATCGAACTTCACCAAAAAAATATAGATGATATACATACTATGGTTTTCCATTTATTTGGTAGTTATAGTCAGGATGGAAGCTTGATATCTTTAGTTAGCCTAAAACTTTCTCAAACTTTTTGTGTCCCATCCATCATCTAACAAAATCAAACAGTTCAACAAATCCAGTACTTTTCGAAGGTCTTGCTACCAACTGCGACCATTGTGGGTGAGCCATACCGCCAACAACCAGCCAACAGATACCCGGCGCACCATGGGCTGCCCGCCAGCGTGTCCATCAGCCATGCAGCATGGCTAGCATATGCCCAAGGGCTGCCTGGTGTGGCTAGCAACCACCTTCCATGGCCACTATCTTCTCTAGTTGCATTCTTTGTCCTGTTCGCTTGGCTGATAAGCCATGGCTGAAAGCACTTGTTGACTGATTTGTTGTGAAAGAAAAATATTATTCGTCGGCTTGAAAAAGTACGGCTTATAAGCCAAACGAACAGGGCGTCGTCAGGGAACACTGAGGTAGGATCTTGTATTTCCGTCATGCTGAATCGGACATGGCGATGCACATAGAACCGCACCGACCATACTAAATTCCATATACCTCACATACTTACTGACACACTAAATGATGACAACCTGACTAACCACATGAACACTGCCCATGCTTCACTACTGCTAACGCGGCCCCACCCCCGAACGCACTACATAGTTCATGAACAACCCAATCCCGCTGCTGCCACAGAACCTGCAGCCCCATCCATTGATCCCACGAAGACAGAGTTCTACTCTGCATGTATGGCACTACTAAAAAGGGATTCTATGAGACATGTCAATTTTTTATCAGATACGGGTTCACATGGGCTTCGCCTACGCAAAATCACTAATAATGAGAATGGAATGTCGGGTGAGGAGATTTTTTTGAGTGTCTGACAAGGTTATACATGCACGGAATATATATGTAAAGTGGAGCTTGCTCATGATGATGAAAGTAGATATATAATGTTGGATATATTATGGGTTTGGCCTATATAATATTTAATAAATCAAATAAACTCTATGGTCCGTAATGAAGCGTGATATATGGTTTAATACCGTGCGGGATTTTGACTGGACGTTGACTCGATTTATATGGTTGAATATTGTCTATCTATATTGAGAAGCTGAGAAAAAGACTGTGGGTGTGCCACACGAGTGCACGCCGCCGCCGCCGGGCCAGGCTGAGGGCAGGCAAGCGGGTGGAATGGAACGGGAGTGGTTTTGCCACTCAATCCACATAATTACGGGAGTTACCCTCTTTTATGTTGGAGGCGGATTCACCTGCGGGAGTTTTCGCCTGCTACCGCCGTCTCCGTCCTTCTGCATCCGCACTCCTTCTCCGTCTCCTGATCTCCTCCTGAGCCTTTTCGCTTCCCCACCACGAGCATATATTCCAAGCTCCTCCAGTCAGTCATTCTTCTTGGCTTCCACCACATATTTAGCTGCTCTCTGGTTCTCTTCGTCCCGGCTCCTGTGCGCACTGGAACTGGGAGAGTAGGGCCTCTAGAACGCCTGTCATCTTCGAGTTCACCTGCTCGGGTGAAGGGCGGCAATCACGTTGTTGGGGAGTGTCACTGGCGGCACGACTACTAACTACGTCTTCTTCCCGGTGTCGGCGCACGTTGAAGGTCCTCCGCTGATCGGCATTACTTCCCATCTGCACTGCAACGAGCGGGACGACTATACCGACATGCACTATGTCGTCGAGTGCATCCGGCTCTGCCGCTGGGTATGTTTCTGGAACGAATCTTCTAAGGTCTTGGCTGTCAATCCTTAGTTTGAGTATCATCTACATGCTCGTCACGTTAAAGACACACAAGCGCATATATGATGCCACCAACATGATTATTTTGTTTAATGTCTTTTTCTGGATTAACTTGCTGCTAAAATTGCCTAATATTCTAACAATAAGAGTGGTGCTTCAATTGAGGAGGTATGCGATGGAATTAAAGACCATGGACACCACTCATACGCTGCTAATCACAAAAATTTATGGCACCATATATGTAGCGCAGCTGTAATAGTATGGTTGGTGAAAAGCTCAGTTAGCAACTAATAAGCTCTCACAAGTGAACAATTCTCCTTAAAAAAGTTGGGCCAGCAATTGGACACTCAACTTTCCTGATGTTAGTACAGTCGTAATTCTATACAAAAAGTTGATACACGTACCACACAATTAGACCAATGCTAGCTCTTATACTGTGTACTATGCACATCAAATGTGTCAGCTATTTGTTTCTTTGACAAATGCTTGCATCAGTGCATAGCCAGTATCGTATATAATTCATTCAACACTCTAGTGTAGGGTCGAGATGGCGGACTAAAGGGGTGAATAGTCCTTTCTAAAACTTAATCGCGTCGGCTAACCGAAACAAATGCGGAATTAAAACTATCGGTCTAGCCAAGACTACACCCCTCTATCTAGGTTCACAGGCACCTTATAAAGATCTTAAAAGAGGCAACAAAGGTGTCGGGCTAGCTAGTACTCACCTATCCAATTCTAGCTTGTAAGGTCACACAAACCTATGCAACTAGTATTTCAAATAAACCAGGGAGCACCTACACAACTAGTGATGCAAGAGCACAAGCTACCAAAGCTCACTAGCAATGCTCAATAACAAGGTTACACAAGCCAAATTAGAGAGCGCAAATTACTTAGCTACATAAACTAAGCAATGTGACTAACAAGGTTACTAAAACCAAATTAGCCACGCAAGGGAGCTACTTCTATGCTACACAAGCAAGAAGGCAACTAGCAACCTACTAAAGCTAAACTAGTCACAAGAGTAACTACACAAGCATAATGTATGAAATGTAAATACAAGCTTGTGTTGCGCAGAATACAAACCACCGAGAACATCATAAAGACAACGTTGACACGGTGATTTTCTCCCGAGGTTCACTTGGTTGTCACCAAGCTACGTCCCTGTTGTGTCAACCGCTCACTTGGTGGTTCGGCGGCTAATTGGCATCACCGCTAAGCCCGCACGTCGGGCACCGTAAGAACCTACCCAGAAAGTGAGGGTAGCTCAATGACACGCTCAACTAGAGTTTCTCTTCGCGATCTCCACGGGGTGAGCACAAACCCCCTCACAAATCCTTCTTCGGAGCACCACACAATCTTCTTGCGTGCTTCAACGGAGTCACAAGCCACCAAGCCGCCTAGGAGGTGGCAACCTCCAAGAGTAATAAGTACCACCGGCTTGCAACACGATCACCTAGTGCCACTCGATGCAACCTCATGATGCAATCGCACTAGAATCGCTCACTCACTCAATCTGATGAACACTATAAAACACAAGTGAGTTAGACGGCTCCCAAGCACACCTACACAAGCCACCAAGGCTTTAGAGTGCTCAGCAACCAGCCCAAGTCCGAGCTTCACCTCTATTTATAGCTCCCAAGACAAATAGAGCCGTTGGAGCAAAGCTACTGGTTTCTGCGAGGGCACTGCACATGGCGGTGCCCTCCCCAACGGTCGAATTCCAACAACTAAAAACTAGCCATTGGTCACCGGACCGGGGTGGTAGTGGCACCACCCTAGGGGTGGCGGTGACCACCCAGTCAGCTACCCGAGTCACCACGTCTCTGGAAAAATAGGGCGGTACACCTCCATCACCATGGCGATGACCAGGGTGGTGACCCCCTCGCCTTCCCTTGCTCTCTACCGAAAAAAAGGCGGCACACGACGGTGCACCGGACACCTCATGGCGGTGCACACCGGTCACGGCGGTGACCAACCCCGCTACAGCTGCTCTCGGCCAAGTCTAAGTGGGCACCGCCCTATCGGTGGCGGTGTCACCGGACAATGGGTGGCGGTGCCACCCAAGCAGCACCCCGAACCCGGTTTCGCCTCCTTTTTTCACCTTTCGACTTCTCCTTTGTAAATGTGCTAACACCACCAAGTGCTCACCAACTTGTGCATGTGTGTTAGCTTTTCACAAATATTTTTCCAAAGGATTAACACTCTTCTTGCCACGCCACTCGATCCTAACACGTATGCAAAGTTAGATCGCTCAAGTGGCACTAGATGACCGATATGCAATCAAGTTTGCCCCTCTTGAGAGTACGGCCATCTATCCTAAACCCGGTCATAAACTTCTCTACACACCTATGACCGGTGAAATGAAAGGCCCTATAGGTTATACCTTTGTCTTGTGCATTTCATTTTATCTCCTCCAATGTTGATGCAACACATGCACCAACCATATCACAAATGATATGATTCACTTCATATCATCATATGACCTTGTTGGTTCATTGATCTCGACCTCACTTGTTTTTCACCGTTGCCTTCGTCCATCGGCGCCAAGTCTTGCTCAAGCTTCACCGCCACGCGGTCCATCGCTCCAAAGCCTCTAACTTGCCCTTCACGCTTGCAACCGGTTCGTCAAGCCAAGTCTTGTCTTGATCTTCTCCACCTTAGTCACATGACTCAATGCCATGTCTCATATGCAATGAGCTCTTTCATCACATGTGTGAGATTTGCAACATCTCCGAGCCATTTTCACCTCCATGGCATATGTTGCTCACACACATGTACTTGTGAACTAATCACCTGTGTATCTCACATTAAACACCATTAGTCCACCTAGATTGTCACTCAATTACCAAAACCAAATAAGGACCGTTCAATCTCCCCCTTTTTGGTAATTGATGACAACTCTACAAAGATATGTAAATTAAGCTCTTTTGGATTCATGTTGCTTGCCCAAGCAATTTTACCATGTGTAAATGATTTTGGACAAGTATTACAAACCCGAATTGGTAGTATTAGCTCCCCCTACATATGTTTTAGAGTGTTTGGTTTAAAGCTCGCACATATGCATACATTAAAATTGTGGAAGAGTAATTACTACCAATGATGCTAAGGTGTAAAGAATTATCCTTTGAAGCGTGATACCAATCGGAGTGCACATTTTAACACCATCCGTAGCACCATGAGTAGCTAGACAACAAAAACACTAGAAACCCCGTGAGATCAATATTATAAGCAAGGTTCTAGTACCATGTGTAGAAATACAAGTCTAGCTACCATCCTATGCATGCTAGTTATCAAGTCATCATTCAAGTTCTACAACTAGCATACACCACACAAGCATGCATATCAAATTTTAAAAATTTATGCAAATGCAAGAAAGCACATGAATATGCACATATCAAATGCAACCAATCAAAGTTCATGAGCTTGCTCCCCCTACTTGTGTGCTTCTCTTGTCCAAGAATTTTGATCCTTCTCAATTCCTCAATGTTGCTCCCTCTTTGTCCATATCCATGTCCAAACCCAACTTCCATTATATCGTTGTACTAATCTCTCCCCCTTTACCATTAATTTCCATAAAAGGTGTGCTTCTCATTGATGCAAAGGCTCGCATTGGGGTAGATGGTTGAGGCTTGAATCTTGCATTTTCCATAAAAGGTGTGCTTTTCTGAATGACGATCTCTAGCTCTCTTTGCTAATTGGTCTTTTCTGTATGTAGTAATTGGCTAATTGCGTATATAATTTTCTCATGACATTGTTGATCAACTGAAGATGGTGGTTTTCAGGTTTGGTCATGTCTATCACAACCTTCAAAATCGGCTAACTAAAACATTGATCCATGCATTTTTTGATCCTGCCAAATCACTGACACAACATTACGGTGCTATTCAAGGGATATCTGCATTGGGGCCCAGCACGGTAGATCCCATTTGAAACTCATTTTTTTATTAGTTATGCACTGGCTAATTGTTTTTTTCTGCTTACCAGATTAGACTTCTTCTTTTGCCCAACCTTGTGACATATATGCAACTTCTGGAGCCGGAACTGCAGCTTGAGAAGTAGAAAAATGAGATGAAAAGGAAGGAAGCTTGGCGTGTTTATGGTGCCTTGCTGGTCAGTTTAGAGTCCTCAGTCAATATAATGTTTACTGTATTTTGGTTCAGCAACTAATACCAAGCTAAGTTTCTTACCAGTGGAATGCATTTTTTAGTGTGCTGCAGGCAAATGCTTGTATGGTCGGTTGAAATTATTTCCTGGTTTGCTTTCTCCATCGAAGCGACCTCTTTTACGGAGCAACAAAAGGGTCTTAACCAACAACCCAAGTAAGTGTTGAATATAAGCACACTACGCTACTCTTGGTCCCTTGTTGTTGTCAAGGTTGTTTTTTGCTGAATTTGCTGTCGGTTTACTATTTTTATATGCAGAACTGATATAAATCAAATAGTTCAATCACGTAACTGCCAAATCACTGACTTGTTGGAATTTTATTGCTCCTGGTTGTCCAGCACTACAGAATCTTCTTGATATGGTTCTTTTGGGATTATTTTCATGTGATTTGGACATCTCTACCTATTTATCCCAAGTAACCAGCTTTTATCGACAATGTGCAAAGAAAATTTATCACTTATAGCGGCTCTAGCTTTAGATGCTTATGTTATAGCAGATACCATCCTTTTTTTTCCTTATTGTAAGGTCGTATCCATACATGCAACAATTGGGATTTCTCTACTTGTTATGCCTACAAGTCTAACAGTGCTTCCAGAAGCACATTTCGTGCATGTAAAAGGTGAGGCTAACTGGGCTTTATTTCTTTCTTTCTAATGCCTTTCAGTCTGAACTTGCAACATCAGGTCTGCAAGAACCCCGGACCAAACCCTGACATCAAGACACTCTTTACTGATCACTCTTGTGCTGCTCCTACCAACGGGGCAAGAGCACCTCCACCTACCAATGGTCCGCTTGTTGGATCCATCCCTAAGTCAGCTGGATTTCCACCAATGGGTGCTCATGCTGTAAGTATTATCACAAGCAGGCCATTTAACTTATCATGACTATTGATTGCTTATACTGGTTCAATGTTGCAGCCACACCAATGGGGATCTTCATGCTGCAAACGTTGACAACAATCAAGGTTTCGACAACAATGGCTATCATGCATCGATAATGTGATGGTTGTGTTTAGTTGCAAAACATGGATGTGATGGTGGTTTCTTCTTTTGTAGAGTTGTGCTTTTGCACATTAACTGTTCTGTTTGTATATAATTATTGTATCCAATTTGCTGTATGGTTCAGGCTTTTTTTTGTCGGTGGTCTGTTATTTTTCTGTGCATTAATCGAGACCGACAGAAAATTAAAAAAAATTATGTCGGGCTTTTATTTTTTCTGTGAGGATTAACGCACACAACATTTAAATTTAATCTAGGCTAACCGAATTTTTCTGTGCGTGTAACACCCACAGAAAAATCATTTTTTGTCGGGCTTTTTCTTTTTTTCTGTGAGGATCAACGCACATAACATTTAAATTTAATCTGGGCTAACGCAATTTTTCTGTGCGTGTAACACCCACAGAAAAATTGTTTCTGACGGCGAACACACAGAACATGTCATTATATTTCCGTGGGTATTTTTTCTGAGGGTACGACGTCAAAAAAATAATTTTTCTGACGGTATTCGCATTTTTCTGTGTGTTTTCGCACACACACAAAAATGCGAGATTCCAGTAGTGGGAGCCCTATCGTCGCTGACAGTTCGTGAGTGCCACGTCGTCATGTTGGCTGCTGAGCTGCCGACAAAGGCCCTGTCAACAATTGAGCGACCGACAGGGTGCTATATGTCAAATTTTTCTATGACAGCTTCTAGATTTACAATTAATCATTAAAAAGTTATTTACAAAAAATTCCCTTTACACGGAGCTACAACCGTTTCGGTGCCCAAAGCCAACACTAAAAATGGCTACCGGTAGGCCTCCAGCTCTGGCAGGGAGCACTTGACATGGAGCTGAACCAAATGCACCCTTATATTATGGATGTCAGAGTTATCCTAAAATTAATTATAACTTTGAAATTTTATAAAAATATTAAAAAAAATAGATTGTAACATTCCTATCCTCATTTTCTATTAAAGTTTGATAGTTTTTCTTCCCGTTGCAACACATGAGCATATTTGCTAGTAAAAGTAAAGGCCTACAATCACACACCAAATCTGACAATTAATTGCATACTTCAATTTCATTATATCCATTTTATTTCTCAGTAGGTGACCGACTGTTTACCGTTTAGCGTTTAGGATAACACTGCTATCAATACATACATAATATGAAAACTAAAGTTATGACATATTTACAGGTAATAAATAATTATGTGCCTTACAATGGAGGGTGAGAATCTATAAAGATTGTATTTTAATTCAATGCAGTCTGAAATGGATATTATCATAGTGTTAATATTAACTTATTAGGGCACGTTTGGTGCGGCTCCTGCACTTGCTCCGTGTATGGCTTAGGCATCGGAGCGAGCAAAGCCACACCAAACGAGATCGTATGGCTTAGGCATCACCTGATGTGCCATTTAGTGTTGTAGGTTTGGTCCATGTAGCGTGGTTAATATTACAATGTGCTTGTTTTTACTACGTCTAGACAAAAATGCAAATGTTTTTAGTGTTGCTAAAAAATTGGCAAAGTTAGTTTTCTATCTGGAGATGGTTGTGCTTTGGAAAAAGTAGCACATCGGGTGATGCCTGTGTCGGCAAAAGAAGGGATACAACACGAAATAGTCAAGTCGGCTGCGTGGAGGCCAACAGGCCGGTCGGCCACTAGTTAGCCGACTGCCCTATCGGCGGTCTAAGGGCCGATTGGACCTATGGGCCCTCTTGCTGCCGATAGGACACTACTGGAAACTCGAATTGTTCTGTGGGTGAAACATTTTTCTGTGCGTTTTTTTCGGTACGCACAGAAAAATTACGATTTTTCTGTCGGTTTCAAAATACCCCGACACAAAAATACGAAAACCCACAGAATAATTGTATGATTTTTCTGTGCATGACAATACATACATGGAAAAAATAAGCACTCACAGAAAAACTCAATTTATTCTGTCGGTGCTTTAAAAACGCACAGAAAAAATATTGCCCGCACAGAAAAATATATGCACGCGATAAATAAAAAAACAAAGACCTAACCCTAACCCGTCGGCCGCCGCACGCACGCACTCGCGCCTGCTCGGCCCTCCTCTCCCTGCCCCTGCTCCGTCTCACTGCCTCCCACCGGCAACCGGCCCCAGCCTCTCCCCTCCTCTCCTCCCGCCGGCGGCCAGCCCTGGCCCCTCCCCTCATTGCCCCGCGCCGCCCCAGATCCGCTGCCTCCTCTACTCCCGCCGGCGGCCGGCCCCGGCCCCTCCCCTCCTTGCCCCGCGTCGCCCCGGATCCGCCCATGGTGGCCGTCCCTGGCCAAAGCGCAGCGCGGCTGGGCTCCGCCGGTGGCCGGCGCCGTGCCTGCTCACTGGTGCTGCCTCCTCCCACTGGTCCGCGTCGGTTCTTGTGCTCCACAAAACCCTAGCCCGCGGGTAACAATTCATGGAAAACTATCATATTTACATTGACAAAAAATATGCTAGGTATGCCTTGTTAGCTGCTAGGCTTTTGCTTGCATAGTTGCATCTGTTTAAAATTATGTTACACATATTTTCATCTTGTTAAGTTGATAGTCTAGCATTGCATTTCAAAATTTAGACACAAGGAGGAGGCTTGAAAGCTGCAGTGGTCCATATGCAGAGTCATAGTCAACATTGGAACCCTCAATTGCCTTTTCAGTTCAAGGTAAAGCTCTTCCAAAATGGCTGCGAGGCTAGACCATGCTGAGATAGATGGTGTGTGAGATGTATACTTACTATTCCATTGTTTATTAGTAGTTTTGTAACAGTGAGATGAGCAACTGTTGTACTGCCCTGTGAAGCTAATCTGCTCGGTGTGACCTCAGTGTTAATCCTTGTTTCAAACTAGCAACACTGTTTCTTGCTTTCACAATGTGCTAATTGCTCAACACCTATTGCTTGCCTTACGTTGCTTCTTGAATGGAAATTAGTGATATATACTGATATTATTTGATTAAAAAACAGAAGGTGTGTGAGGGTGACTAATTGATGATAACATGTTTGTACTTATTTCAGTTTGTGGGTTGGTGATTCCAGTGCCTTTAAGTGCCAGTAAGGATAAGACCTGTGAATTTATATGATGACTAGCAGTAGTAACATTTGTATATTTAGTAAAAAAGTTAATATTTCTATGTCATGTCTGGTTGTGTTAGAATTAAATTAAAAAGAGATCTAGTGAGATTGATATGTGGTTCGTAGTAGAATTGAAAATACAGTTGCGTATATGTTGCTTGCGTCTAAAAATTCAGACCATTTGTTTTGTTTGGTTAATTCTTTGTTCTACTTTCTCATGTAGGTATGCAACCAGCAAATCTACGACTTAGGCCAAAAGATAGTGTGGTGGAGGAAAATGTAAAATAGACATGCCTCTTTGTTCCAAGTGAGTTCCTTCTCTTAGGCTTTTTTGTTACATTGTTTCAGATGGGAAAACTGAGGTGACACATTCAAAAATATTTCAGCTTTAGGGGACTGAAATTGGGGGTGCATCCTACAGCTTGGAGATGCTATGAAAACAGTATCTTGAATATCTTGCATATATCAACCTAATCAATCATTTTGATATGTGATATTTGCGGAGCTGAGATGATATGGAACCCCAGTATCATGCCGCGCTGCTCTCCCCTTCCCTAACTACGCCTTGTGACTTTTTTTTGTTTTGTACTACTCTTGAGTGGCTGTGATGAATCAAGTTTCCATTAGAGAACTTCCGCACTTTAGAACCTTATGAGCTGGTACTTGGGATATTTTGTTCTGTTTGCTGCTTAACTAGGATGGCTTGTACCAGTACAACTGTACAAGCAACCAGTTCTGTGGCCAGTTCAATTCCCATTAGAGAGAGAGAATTAAATTAAGCTCCAGGTGAAATTAAGTTGCAGTTGTCATGCTGATAATGGGTAAATCTGAGCCATTTCTCGAGTTCTTTTGCTCTTGATAATGGGTAAATTTCTGGAGATGGTCACTGTCTTGTGGTATTTCTTCTGTGAAATTTTGGTGATTATATACTTTCAAATGTGAAATTTCTAGAGATGGTCACTGCCTGCCTATCATTTCTTTTGCACTTGTAGATTTGTAAGTTCTTCCTGTCTCTTGCAGTTGTACTGCTTTGTGAAGGCTAGAAGTAATTATGGGCAACATTTGTATTATGAAAACTTGAGTATGTGTAAGAACTAAGAAGCTTGTATGCTATGGCCACTGCTTTAGGCTCTTACCATAGTCCCAACACTGCACGGTTTAATACTAACTTTGTTTGCTTGACTGGACCGAGCTGGAACTTTTGTCTTCTTCCGTTTGTAAGTGCTTGGCTGCTCCTCCCATTGGCAGTTACCATCTGCCTTCTTTTTGCCCCTGGCATTTCCCCACGTGTCCTGATCTAGATTTAAACTCTTCCTGTCTCTTAGCAGGGAGCCCTCATCCTGCAGTTCCTTGCTGAGGAGAAGTTCAAGGAGACGGTGCACAAGTGAGTACTCGCCATGATCATGAATGGGGTTTAGCGGAAAATATACTAATAAACCATTGCATTGCTTTGCTACTGAGTAGACTACATATTGTGTTCCTTTTAGAGACCAACTGGTAAATAAATATTTTCACTATATATGTTGTGTGTGGACAGGGGATTAATTTTAGTTCTATCTTCATGCATTTGTTGGGCGGGTCATGACTTGTTCGTGTCTTATGTGTTCCCCATGGGCAGCATTTTCTTTTGGAATTGATAGATCCATAGCCTTTTGCATACTCTGCTCATGGAGCGTGAGTCCTTTTCTGAATGACGATCTCTAGCTCTCTTTGCTAATTGGTCTTTTCTATATGTAGTAATTGGCTAATTGCCTATATAATTTTCTCATGACATTGTTGATCAACTGAAGATGGTGGTTTTCAGGTTTGGTCATGTCTATCACAACCTTCAAAATCGGCTAACTAAAACATTGATCCATGCATTTCTTGACCCTGCCAAACACAACATTACAGTGCTGTTCAAGGGATATCTACATTGGGGCCCAGCACGGTAGATCCCATTTGAAACTCATTTTTTATTAGTTATGCACTGGCTAATTGTTTTTTCTGCTTACCAGATTAGACTTCTTCTTTTGCCCAACCTTGTGACATATATGCAACTTCTGGAGCCGGAACTGCAGCTTGAGAAGCAGAAAAATGAGATGAAAAGGAAGGAAGCTTGGCATGTTTATGGTGCCTTGCTGGTCAGTTTAGAGTCCTCAGTCAATATAATGTTTACTGTATTTTGGTTCAGCAACTAATACCAAGCTAAGTTTCTTACCAGTGGAATGCATTTTTTAGTGTGCTGCAGGCAAATGCTTGTATGGTCGGTTGAAATTATTTCCTGGTTTGCTTTCTCCATCGAAGCGACCTCTTTTACGGAGCAACAAAAGGGTCTTAACCAACAACCCAAGTAAGTGTTGAATATAAGCACACTACGCTACTCTTGGTCCCTTGTTGTTGTCAAGGTTGTTTTTTGCTGAATTTGCTGTCGGTTTACTATTTTTATATGCAGAACTGATATAAATCAAATAGTTCAATCACGTAACTGCCAAATCACTGACTTGTTGGAATTTTATTGCTCCTGGTTGTCCAGCACTACAGAATCTTCTTGATATGGTTCTTTTGGGATTATTTTCATGTGATTTGGACATCTCTACCTATTTATCCCAAGTAACCAGCTTTTATCGACAATGTGCAAAGAAAATTTATCACTTATAGCGGCTCTAGCTTTAGATGCTTATGTTATAGCAGATACCATCCTTTTTTTTCCTTATTGTAAGGTCGTATCCATACATGCAACAATTGGGATTTCTCTACTTGTTATGCCTACAAGTCTAACAGTGCTTCCAGAAGCACATTTCGTGCATGTAAAAGGTGAGGCTAACTGGGCTTTATTTCTTTCTTTCTAATGCCTTTCAGTCTGAACTTGCAACATCAGGTCTGCAAGAACCCCGGACCAAACCCTGACATCAAGACACTCTTTACTGATCACTCTTGTGCTGCTCCTACCAACGGGGCAAGAGCACCTCCACCTACCAATGGTCCGCTTGTTGGATCCATCCCTAAGTCAGCTGGATTTCCACCAATGGGTGCTCATGCTGTAAGTATTATCACAAGCAGGCCATTTAACTTATCATGACTATTGATTGCTTATACTGGTTCAATGTTGCAGCCACACCAATGGGGATCTTCATGCTGCAAACGTTGACAACAATCAAGGTTTCGACAACAATGGCTATCATGCATCGATAATGTGATGGTTGTGTTTAGTTGCAAAACATGGATGTGATGGTGGTTTCTTCTTTTGTAGAGTTGTGCTTTTGCACATTAACTGTTCTGTTTGTATATAATTATTGTATCCAATTTGCTGTATGGTTCAGGTTTTTTTTTGTCGGTGGTCTGTTATTTTTCTGTGCATTAATCGAGACCGACAGAAAATTAAAAAAAATTATGTCGGGCTTTTATTTTTTCTGTGAGGATTAACGCACACAACATTTAAATTTAATCTAGGCTAACCGAATTTTTCTGTGCGTGTAACACCCACAGAAAAATCATTTTTTGTCGGGCTTTTTCTTTTTTTCTGTGAGGATCAACGCACATAACATTTAAATTTAATCTGGGCTAACGCAATTTTTCTGTGCGTGTAACACCCACAGAAAAATTGTTTCTGACGGCGAACACACAGAACATGTCATTATATTTCCGTGGGTATTTTTTCTGAGGGTACGACGTCAAAAAAATAATTTTTCTGACGGTATTCGCATTTTTCTGTGTGTTTTCGCACACACACAAAAATGCGAGATTCCAGTAGTGGGAGCCCTATCGTCGCTGACAGTTCGTGAGTGCCACGTCGTCATGTTGGCTGCTGAGCTGCCGACAAAGGCCCTGTCAACAATTGAGCGACCGACAGGGTGCTATATGTCAAATTTTTCTATGACAGCTTCTAGATTTACAATTAATCATTAAAAAGTTATTTACAAAAAATTCCCTTTACACGGAGCTACAACCGTTTCGGTGCCCAAAGCCAACACTAAAAATGGCTACCGGTAGGCCTCCAGCTCTGGCAGGGAGCACTTGACATGGAGCTGAACCAAATGCACCCTTATATTATGGATGTCAGAGTTATCCTAAAATTAATTATAACTTTGAAATTTTATAAAAATATTAAAAAAATAGATTGTAACATTCCTATCCTCATTTTCTATTAAAGTTTGATAGTTTTTCTTCCCGTTGCAACACATGAGCATATTTGCTAGTAAAAGTAAAGGCCTACAATCACACACCAAATCTGACAATTAATTGCATACTTCAATTTCATTATATCCATTTTATTTCTCAGTTGTGAAAACAGCAACTCTATTCTTTTGAAAAAGAAATCAACAACTCTTTGGGCTTCTAGTGTCTTTCAGCAGGAACACCTCATGTTACATAATGCTTTGCTCGGGTTACCACTCATGAGATTACAAATTCATAACAGGCTCAGATGCTAGTTTCCACAAGTGATACATAATTAAGGCTAATTCTTGCTCAGTAATATTGACACAGTTAAGTCTGCTTGCAAATGATGTACTGAACCATGATGAGCAGTTTTGACTCATCTGAGCTGTTGAGGTGATAACACTGCAGAGACGCACACGATATGTGGGCAGCCGTCCTATCTGAACCATGCAACTGGTTTAGTATTCATGCTCGACCACAACTTGTTAGGAAGGTCGGCAGGATTCACTATGAAGCCTTTCAAAGGTTCGTCTAACAAGTTAGGACGGCTAGGTTTCTGTGCCCTGCGAACATAGGGCTCCCCTTCCGATGACACAATGACGCGCATCCTATACACTGACGGACAGAGGCCGCACTATATTCAACCCAAAACACACCCCTCTTGCGCCATAAAGGTAACCTATAACAAGCTATAAAAGGTCCCCATACTGAGGCCCTTTTTTTTGTTTTTATATCTATAGTGGTGGCCATGACACACGGGCGTGTGGCCATATTGCCTCTAAAAATTGTCCTCATGTCCTCATGCAGCTCCCTCGCCCTTCCATTTTGTCGCGTGATGCGTGAGCATCACTCCACATTAGACATCAGTCTCCTCATATTAAACGGTTAACCAGCGCCACGAATAAGTTTTGGCTTCAAGCCTCGTGTATAGGACCCACGTTTAAAAGAAAAACATGTTTAAAATTATTGACCACTTCAAAAAGTAAAGGGCCACAAAGAAATTTACTGTGTACTTTATAAACTATAATATTTTGCATGCCAAGACAAAGCCGGTCCTTCTGTAATTCCAACATGAGCTTAATCACATAGACGCTGGGCTCTTCACCTCTGCTTCCGTTGTGGCAGGGAAGCAGAACATGATGCTGCTGCCTACCATAGAACACTGATGTAGAAAGTACTTATTATGGCAAGGGTATTCCATCTAGATGTAATGAGCAATTTGATAGGATGCTTGGTAAGAAATTTTCACGGTACTGGATAGAACATGTACTAGTTCGAACATTTATCAAACCACAAGTTATTGCAAGGCCCAACATGCCACCTAGGTAACTCTGCCTATGTCGTGGAACCAGATCTACTGGGGGCAGCCATGTTCTTGCGAGTGCTGAAGAACACTAGTCAAGGATGGGGTACATGACATCATGTACCAGGATCCCTTCATGGCCTTGTTTACATCCATCAACTCAGGCGAGTCATGCAACAAGCATATTGAGCATATAGAGCTCACCCTGTACATGGTTTGGATACGGGCTGGTTTTTATTGGTTCCAAAAGGCTGAACCCGTCGAATCATCTTCTCTATTCCACCAGCGCATCCGCTCTGCTATCCTTTTCTTTCACGATCTGCTCTCCGCTTCGTTCTTTTAATTTGAGAAATTAAAACCAATAAATTAAACATAATGAAGTGCATCCGTAGCAGGTCAGCCGCAGCAACACGCCGTCATCCTCTGCCTTCTCGGCACCCCCAAGCGCCGCCGCCGCCGCCAGGGTTTTCGAGATGCTCGAGGAGACGACGACGCCATGCCGGGATCCTCCGCGACGTCGCTGCGCAACTGCTGTACTTGACGGCCGCTGGCAGGACGCAAGTGGCGCACATTGCCGGATCGCCGGTGGACGGACGGCCCATGGACTCTTCATTCCCAACTCTAAACCGTCTAACCCATGTAACCGGCGGGCCCCGAACCGTGGGAACAGCATGGCCTATGGGCTGGGTCTCGCGCCCACTGTTGTAATCTGTATAAAACATTCTTGACGCAATACAGAATTGTTGTTGGCTCCAATTTTTCTCTACTACACTAACCATGCCGGGTTCCGATTGTTAGTCACCAGACGGCGGTGGAAGCCGCCGGCGAGGTCACAAGCGGCGGCGAACACGAAGCGCAGCGTTTTCTGTTCTTAGCTTTCATATTTATTGGAAAGTACAGTAGAGCATCACGATCACAGCGCGCACGTCGCCGGAGTTCAGCGCGTACATCCCCACACTCCGCAACGCCGGCCATGCCAGCATGCCCAGGCTCGTGGGCGAGCGAGTCTTGCGCCACGGCCTCCTACGCGCGTGGCAGCCACAACTCGGCCCTCGCGCGCATGCATCAACTGAAAACAGAAACATGCAGTCCTATCTAACATGCACAAGATTACTAACAAAATCTCCTCCTAATTCTTGTGCATGTGCTTTATATCAATGACCCCTAACTTAGAGCGCAACCAGCAGAAGCGTTCCTTGCCAAGGGCCTTCGTCAGCATGTCCGCCAGCTGCTTTCTTGTCCCGATGGACTCAAGTCGCACCCGGTCCTCCTCGACACACTCTCTGATGTAGTGGTACCTGACACCTATGTGTTTGCTGTGGTCGTGGAACACCGGGTTCTTGCTCCACTATGGGGAACGGGAGCTTTGCCGTGTGCCTAGGGCACAAGGCAAAGCCACTAAAACACTCGGCAAACCCACTCGGCAAAGGGCACATGGCAAAAATTCTACCGGCAAACTAACTTTGCCGAGTGTTTTTTGTCAGGCACTCGGAAAAGACTTTGCCGAGTGTCCAAAAAACACTCGGCAAACAAATTTTCAGAAAAAATAAAAAAACCAAGCCGCCGTCTTCTCCTCCCTCTCGACGTGCCGCCACCATGCCGCGCCACAACCAAGCCGCCACCACGCCCCACCACGCTGTGCCGCCACAACGCCGCACCACCACGCCCAGGCCGCCACCACGCCTAGGCCGCTGCAACAGCCAAGCCCGCCACCACCACCACGCCCGTCGCCGCAGGATCTGGAGAGGGAGGGCCGGGAGGGGGCGGCGCCGCCGGATCCGGGAGAGGGAGGAGGGCCGGGAGAGGGAGGCGCCGTATCTAGTGAGGGGAGGGTGGGGCCAAGCCGAAGAGGGAGGGGAGGGGGCGCGGCGGAGAGGGAGGGGAGGGCGGTGCCACGCCGGTGCCGGAGAGGGAGGAGGGGAGGGCGGGGCCGCACCGACGCCGGAGAGGGAGGAGGGGAGGGCGGGGCCGCGCCGGCGCCGGAGAGGGAGGTGGGGAGGGAGGGGAGGGGGGCGCGGGGTGTGAGGGAGTGGGGTGCGAGGGGCAGGGGTAGGAGGGGGTGTGCGTGCGGGGGTGCGGGAGAGAGGAGCGGGGGGCAGGGGAAGTTTATTTGCATCGGGTGGGGGCTTTGCCAAGTGCGCTGGATCTGGCACTCGGCAAATAACCTGTATGCCGAGTGTTTTAATAAAAACACTCGGCAAATAACCTGTATGTCGAGTGTTTTAATTTTATAGAGTGTTTTTCGAAAAGCACTCGGCAAAGAGCCGCTTGCCGAGTGCCCAAGAGAATGCACTCAACAAACATAAAAACACTCGGCAAACTTAAGGATTCCGGTAGTGCTCAGTGTAATGGCGGACTGATTTTCGATCTTCAGTGTGGTTGCGCTGGTCTTCTCGCCCTTGAGCTCTGCAAGAAGCCGCGCTAGCCAGGTTGCTCGACAGGCTCCAGTAGCTGTAGCAATATATTCAGCCTCGCAGGAGGACAAAGCCACATCTCTCTATTTCTGAGATTGCCAAGTGATGAGATTGTTGCCGAGGAAGAAGAAGACTCCAGTAGTGCTCTTCCGTGTGTCTACATCGGCGGCCAGATCACTGTCACTGTAGCCGATGAGCTGTGCCTGCTTCTTCCGAGTATAATGGCAGCCAAAATGCAGGGTACCGACAACATACCTCAACACTCGTTTCACAGCTGCCATATGCTCTGTTGTTGGTGCCTCCATAAACCGACTGATGTAGCCGACTGAATACGCCAGGTCTAGTCTTGAATTCACCAGATATCAAAGGGAGCCCACAATGCTTCTATAGAATGTAGGATCAACAGCAGCAGCAGTGCTCACCTTGCTCAATTTCAGTCGTGGCTCCATTGGAACTTGACTTGGAATACACTCGGCCAAGCCTGCATTCTCCAATATCTTAGCTGCATAGGCACTCTGACTTACAGTAATGCCCGTCTCTGTCTGTGCCACCTCATGCCCGAGATAGTAGTGGAGAAGACCCAAGTCACTCATCTTGAATGTTGCCTACATTTCTGCATTGAACACGTCGATGTCAGCTTGGTTCCCTCCAGTGATCACAAGATCATCCACATAAACCCCCATGACAAGACGACGACAGTGTTCGCCGTGAAGGTAGATAGCATGCTCAGAAGAACTCCTCTGGAAGCCAAGGTTGATCAGCGACTCATCTAGCTTGGAGTACCAGGCGCGCGGGGCTTGACGGAGTCCATAGAGAGCTTTGACGAGGTGGAGTACCTTGCGTTCGTGCCCCTTGAGCACAAAACCTGGGGCTGCTCAACGTACACCTCTTCCTAGAGAACGTCATTCAGGAACGCGGACTTGACGTCCATGTGATGCATCGCCCAGCCTTTAGAGGCGGCATGGGCGAGCAACAGTCAGACGGACTCAAGTCGTGTGACCGGAGCGAAGACTTCATCGAAATCAACTCCTTGGCGCTGGACATATCCTTTGGCGACGAGCCGGACCTTGTGCTTGGTGATGACCCCGGCAGCATCCTTCTTGGTCTTATAGACTCACTTGAGGCCGATCGGCCTCGTGTGCGACAGCGGCTCGACCTACTCCCAGGTGCTGCTCGCCTCGATGTACGTCATCTCGTCCAGCATCGCGTGGCGCCAGCACTTGTGGTGCAGCGCCTCCTTGAACGACGTCGGCTCAGCATTGCTCGCCAGCAGCAGTCGCTCCTCTAGGTCCCATTCAGCGAGCCCGGGCGGCGTAGCCTACCCAAGCACGTTGTCGATGTTGCGGAATCAGAGTGGCGTGTAGTCATCATGGTCATTGTCCAGCTGCTCGCTGGCTCTAGCACTTGGTTGTGAGGCGAACTCGATGCCTTGGTGCGCCTGTGGGCTCGGTGTCATGGATGTAGAGCCGGCTACAGGTGAGCTCGCCATGGACCATGTCATGGCCAGTGGCGGCAAGGATGTTGACAATGCTGGTGAGGACGAACTCGATGTAGAGGGCAATGTCGGTGTACGCATCATCGTTGTACTGGTGGTGGTGATCACGGCAGACTCCACTGGTTCGGGCTCCTAGACGATGAAGTTCGCGGCTCGCTGTCGTGCTTAGCGGGCCATGCCCACTGTGCAGCCTCATCGAAGATGACATCGCGGCTGATGTAGACGCGTACCTTGGAGCTCGGCTCGTACCCGACGAAGATCACGCGGTGGTTACGATCATCCAGCTTCTTCAGGTTCGGCGTGGTCACCTTGACATGGGCGATGCACCCGAACGTGCGGAGGAGATGTACTCCCGGCGCGCTCCTGGTCCATAGCTCGTACGACGTCTTTCCACCGATGCTCTTGGATGACGACTGGTTCAGCATGTACACGGCCGTCATCACAGCTTCTCCCCAGAACACGCCAAGAAGAGATTTTGCCTTCAGCATGCTCTACATCTTGCCGACAATAGTCTGGTTGCGGTGCTCCACGACGCCATTCTATTGAGGCGTGTACGGAGTCGTGAGCTCGTGTCGTATGCCGAGCTGAGCGCAATACTCGATGAAATCCGCTGCAGCGAACTCTCCTCCATGATCTGTGTGGAGGGCCAGCATCTTCTTGCCTGTCTTGCGCTCTGCTGCTGCCTGGATGCGCCTGATTGCCGTCGTGGTGGCATCCTTAGAAGGTAGTCGTGGTGGCATCCTTAGAAGGTAGCAAGGAGATCCACATGAACCGGGAAAAATCATCAACGAGTAGGAGAAAATACCGGTTGCCACTAGGAGTTGCCGGCGAGATTGGACCACACAGGTCTCCATGTAGCAGTTGGAGCATCTCAGTCGAACGCCTGAGCGCCTTTTGTGGGAATGGTGCTCGACATTGCTTGCCGGTGAGGCAGGCCTTGCAAACCTGCTCCACCTGATTGAGAAGGGGCAGGCTGCGGACCTGCTCTTCACGCGTCATCTTGCGTAGCGCAGCGAAGTGGATGTGGCCGAACCGAGCATGCCTTGTCCAGGCATCGTAATGCCTTGTCCAGGCATCGTCATCGGTGCGCGTCGCCAGGCAGACTGGTCGTGCGATGATGACGCCGAGCACTTACAGCCGCCCTAGGCTTCGAGCAATCTTCACGAGCAGCCGCCTCTCCTCATCCGAGATGCGCATCACACCATGCTCCACCAGCACCTGGTACCCACCTTTGTCAAGTTGGTCGATGGAGATGATATTGGCGGTGAGGCGCGGAAGATAGTAGACATTGGGGAGCGAACCGTGCTCGCCATTCTTGCAGGAGAAGAGCACGGTGCCGCTCCCTTTGATCCGCAGGATGGAGCCATCTCCGAATCACACGGTGCCGGTGATGCCAGTGTCGAGGTCGGCGAAGGCGGTGCGCGATCCCATCATATGGTTGGAGGCGCCGGTGTCCAGGATCCAGCACTTCGGATCCCGGTCATCCATGGCGTCGAAGGTGGCATGGACCTTCTGCTCGACGAGGTGGAGAGCTGTGACATCCCGAGTCGTCGGTGGCGGTTGTGCGGGCGCTGGGGCCAGCGGCGGCTGCGCGGGCGCTAGGGCCTGCGGCGCCTGCGCCAATGTGTGCGGCGGCAACAGCTTCTGCTCGATGACATGGACGGCGGCGCTTTCGTGGATTGCTGGGGTAGCTGGACGCGATGTAGCTGACAGCGGCGGCATGAAGGGGAACGAACTATCCTGCTCGTGGATCGAACTGATGGCCAGCATGAGAGTGGGCTCGTCGTCCTGGGCCACATGGGCCTGCTCCTCCTTTTTGCTACGGCAGTCATGGGCCCAATGGCCTTTCTTCCTGCAGTGCTAGCAAGGATCATCTGGCCTTGGACGGCCCAAGCTAGAACCGGACCTTCCATCACCATTGCCGCTGGTGCCGCGTCTACGACCCTTGCCACGGCGCTTGCCCTGGCCGTCGGAGCCAGAGCCACCGTGGCTGGACTCCTGACCCTTCTGATTGTAGCGCTCAATCCACTGGACCTCGTCTAAACTAAGTATAATTGTCCTACCTCTTTCACAACTGTACACACTAGCGTTTGTGGAGCAATACAGAGGGTGGCATGCTTTGTATTGTAACTGACCCTTCTGTATTGTAACTGTACACACTAGCGTTTGTCCTACCTCTTTGTAGTGACATCATAAACACTCCTGACCCTTCTGCTAAACTAAGTATAATTGTCCTACCTCTTTCACAACTGTACACACTAGCACGTACACATATTTATGATGTCACTAACTGCGCTTTCTCAGCTCACATATACTTAGTTTATATGGTAGTACGTCAAGCAAGCATCTCTTGTGCTTGGGCACAGAGGTTGGTATATGTATTGGAGGGTCCAGTGGACCTCGTCTCCTTTTGTTGGCTGGGCGTGCAGGAAAAATGTGAAATTGGAAACCTAAGGAAGCACATCATTTTCAACCAGTGAATATATATACATAGAGTGGTGGCTCCGTCCATCACATATAATAAACTACGTATGGCTTATTAACTTAAAAACATCAATACTTCTCTGATCTAGATGCAATACTTCTCTAGCTCCACCCATAACCTGTTATGACGCAGTACTAGTTTATTGATACCGTGAACAACTATGGAGTTGGACGTTGCAGGAGTAGCATCTGTTGTTGCCTTTTTTTTTTTTGTTAGCAACCTCCTCAGAGATGCCATTTTATTCCGCTTCTCATATGGCGCTTGGGTTGATTCTGTAATCGGTAACAGCAACGCAATTGCATTGTCTTCAGACTTAAATAAAGCCGTTGCTTTCAGTACCTGTACAGTAAACTATAGTAAATTAATGTTCATCCACCAAACTTGATGACATTTTTTATATCGTCAAGGGGAAGACATAGTAGCCATATGTAGCATTAACATGGATTGAAATTAATGTTCATCCACCAAACTTGATTGTTGACATCCGCTCGAATAAGTTTCCATTAGTGCCCAGCTGAATTCTGCTAGAATAGGTAGCTTTCCATTAGTGAACCCTTGCTCCAGTCACATGAAAATCTCATCTTTTGAGTGATAGAAGTCTATACACTCCTCAGAAAGAACCACCGGTTTCCTTGGTGCCTAACCAGGCGGACACAGGCACACGGTCCTCTCTTATTTTATTTTACCTTTTCTCGTTGCTAGTCCCTGGTCAACAAGTTAGTTACGAATCACCCTCCTCTTTCAATTGCAAAAAAATAAGATAAGATACAGATGAAAATAAATAAATAATTTATTAAAATCCTAGTTTACTATTTACTTTATGTCCCACAATTGAATAGGCCACCATTGGATGCCATGAATAGCTCTGCCCTACCACAAGTAGTCTATTGTTTTGGCACAGGCAAAAAGAGCCGGACAGAGGCGACCAGAACAGGCATTAACATGCAACAGGTGGCCGTACCATTCTACCACTATTGATGTTAACATCAAAACATCCATGCTCACATATGAAATAGATTATGTATAAGTTAACCAGCTTTAATAAATTTGGTTGATCACTATTCACACTAACAATTGAACTTCACAAATAAAATATAGACAATATACATACTACGTTTTTCTATTTACTTGATAGTTATATTCAGGATGGAAGCTTGATATCTTTAGCTACCAGCTATGAAGCCAGATCACTGATGAACCGGCTAGGCTGCCACATCGCTTGCATGTCCCTATCAGGCTGCAACGTGACTAATCGTGCATGCGAGGGCCGAAGACTGGGTTGCTACTGCACTGAACAAACCCAACTCCAGATGCCTCCCATACCTGGGTCTCATTGGCACACTGCATTTGTGCAAGACGCCAAAGGCTCCGGTTGTGATGCACCATCAACACAGAGTGCTGCAATACCAATTCAATGGGTGGGGTGGCGGCCTTGCATGGCCAAATAATATATATAGGAGCGAGGGATGCAGATAGACAAGGAGCAAACAAAGGGGCTAGCTACGGTCAGAGAGTGGATATCAAATGGGGAGTTCCTCTATCTAACAAGAGTATATATGGAGCGATGTGAAGAGGGAGTAGTTGAGTTGAGATAGGGAACCTGGGACCCACTCACATGGAGATTTACCTTCTAATAGAGCCGCCCTTATCAATTGGAGCATTTGTAGGCATGGCTGATAACACTAGATATCCATTGGATGCCATGAATAGCTCGACCCTACCACAGGCAGTCTATGACTCTGTTTTGGCACACGCAACAAGAGCAGGACAGAGGTGACCAAAACAGGCATGAACATGCAACAGGTGGCTGCACCATTTCTACCATTACTGATATTAACATCAAAACATCCATGCTAACATATGAATTAGATTTTTTTTATCCAATATATGAAATAGATTATGTGTCAGTTAACCAGCTTTAATAAATTTGATTGATCACTATCACACTCTAACAATTGAACTTCACAAATAAAATATAGACAATATACATACTACTTTATTCCATTTATTTGATAGTTGTATTCAGGATGGAAGCGAGATATCTCTAGTTAGACCAAAACTTTCTAAAATTTTTAGTGTCTCATTCATTACCTAACAAAATCAAACAAATCTCCTACAACTAAAAACACTAAAAGTAAGACTATTTTTTTGTGCGACTTTTTTTTGGGTCCTCCTCTCTTCCAGCCATGCGATACCCCGCGCGATAGAAAAAGAAACTGACATCCCTGCGATCCCCGCCTGCTTTGAAAGAAACAAATCGATCACCTGAGGCCACATGCATGGAAGGAAACAATAATCATGCATGGAAGGAAACAATTGGCAAAGATCAAGCAAGACTCCTCCCTTCCGGCCATGCTATACACCGCGTGATAGAAAAAGAAACTGCCATCCCTGCGATCCCCGCCTGCTTTGAAGGAAACAGATCGATCACCTGAGGCCACATGCATGGAAGGAAACAATAATCATGTATGGAAGGAAACAATTGGCAAAGATCAAGCAAGACGACTCAATGAGGTTGGCCCTTAATTTTAGTGTTTCCAGCATGCAGACCTGAAATTAAAAAGTGGCCGCTCCTTGAGAACATCAGTGGTGCCAAATAAAAGATGTGCAGGTTATACATGGTGAGACTGGTGAACCTTCTGCAATTTCCTAAACGAATATTCCCATCATTCGTATATAGGTCCATTCCCCTGCGTTTCTTCATGCAATTTCCTAAATGAATACGAAAGTATTGTTGTGTTCATCACGACTTCCAGTTGACTACTCCCATTAGCATATACTTCCTCTGCCCCAAATATAAGTCGTTATGGGATGTGTGAAGGTTAAACTTTCTCAACTTTGAATAGGTTTGTAAAAAATACGTGTAACATTTAACAATCAATTGGTCGACTCCTGAGGCCACATGCATGTAAAAAATACCTGTATTATAATTGGTCAAAATTAGAAAAAAGTTGACTTCTCGGGAAGCGAGAATGAATTCTATTTTGGGACAGAGGGAGTATATGAAAGCAGTGTTGAAAATATTTTAACAATCAAGTTCGTCTCTGTCTGATTGGTAAGCTTAGACATCATAATGGCATCAAAAATTTCGACTCTCATGGACACCCTCATGGATTAGTGCAAAGCATCCCAATCCTACAACATACACAAATGACAACCTTAAAGACCATCTTAGACGTTCTGGCATTAGAGTATATACGTGCAGACACATAGGCATGGTGGTGCAAGTGAGCAGCCAGCAGGAGTCGAGAGTTAGGGGGTGTTTGGATCCCAGGACTAAACTTTAGTCCCTATCACATTGAATTTTTAGATATCAATTAGAGGACTAAATATAAGCTAATTATAAAACTAATTACATAAGTTGTGGCTAATTCGCTTATCAGCGCCGTGTACAAGATGGTATGGAGATGTGGTGGAACTTATTCGTGGATTTGTTGGCGCACGAAAGAAATGGATATCGGAAATCTCTTCCTGCCAGTATAAAAAATGATCTTAGCCGCATTATGGAAAGATCTACACAGTAGAGTTTGTGAGCCTGCGACGTCATGCTCTCTGTGACTCTATAATTTCACGAACTTAGCTTTTTGGATTAAATGTCACTTTAACATCGGTCATAGACTTTTACAGTATTGTTATCTTATCGTGCGATCCGTGTCTTTTTAGTATAAAAGTTTAGCTGTTTCGTAGCAACGCACAGGCACGAACCTATTTACATATATACTCGAACCTGTGTATACATGATTATATGGAGATGCTTAGGAACTTATTCATGGATTTATTGGCGCATAAAAGAAATGGATATCGTAGAATTCTTTCTGCCGATATAAAATATTATATTAGTCGTATCACGAAAAAGTGTATACAGTAGAGTTTGTGAGCCTGCGACGTCATGCTCTCCGTGACTGTGTTAATTTCATGAACTTTGCTTTTTGAATTAAATATCACTTTGACGTCGGTATTTAATTTAACAGTATTGTTATCTTATCGTGCGATCCATGTGTTTTTAGTACAAAAGATTTAGTTGTCCCGTAGCAACGCACGGGCACGCTACTGTAACACCCTAAAATTTGCCACTTTTAAAAATAGAGTAAAAATGATTTATTTGTGAATTTTGTACACATAAAAACATAGGAAAATAAAAATTTTCATTAATTTAAAATTTATCATAAGGTAAAAACTTGTTTGTTGCATTCATGCCGGTCGCACCTCGTGTTTCGATGTGAAAAATATGTGTTTTTTATACGTTTAGTAGATGAATATCTATCTTTAGGAATTTTCAAGCTTCTTTCTGGAATTTAATTCCTACCTCTTTCACCTTAATCTTTATGTTCCATGTTTCCAACAATATTTTCATGAGATCCAAATACTTTATTTGGGTTCATCATGTTCCAAAGTGTCTCTGAAAATTTTCTCCAAATTTTTAGAGCTTTCGGAGTATTTTTCGCGGCTTAAATAGTAATTCTAGACTTTTCTGGAATTATTTTATCCATGAAATTAATTAATTCCGAAAATAATAAATTTCTCTTTTTTCCAATGCTTAAAGCCCATATGCAATAATCCTAATCAATCATAAAGGCCCATGCATTTATTTACTAATGGGCTTTAATGATTATTTAGGCCCATTAGTAAATGTGGAGGGAGCAACATCAATTAGTACCATATTGCTAGTTGATGTAGATGTGGGGAGTTTTTCTCCTAATAAATATGTACCAATCCTTGGACAAAACACACCAAAACTACCGTATGGGGAGCCTTTAGTTTGAGAAATCCCGTGTGTAGTAAATTATATTTTTCTCCTCTTTCTCTCGCCATTGCCGTCGTCGTCGCCGTCGCCATCATCGTTGCCATCGTCGTCGTCGTCGTCGTCGCTGTCGCCGCCGAGCTGCCTGTTGCCGCCCCGTCGAGCTGTACGTCATCGTTCTTCTACTCATCGTTGGAGCTCTTTGTCCATGAAGACACGCTGTCACTAGCCTTCTTCTGCCGCAGTGCACCTTGCCTCGCTGGTATGCCTTGTGTCCCATGCAACTATTCTCCATATGTCAGTCAGCATGTCCTCTGATCCGTTCGTGCACCTCCATACATATCAGGCTAGTAGACATGCATGCCCAGTCGATCTCTTCCATCCATGGAGTTCAGAAATCCGATCCTCTAGATAGTTGATGCAGAACACAACCTCAAGCAAGTAGCCCTCTGCACCCATGCCTGCAGTGACCAGTGAAGGGATCAGGAGTCCGATATACCTTTGGACGGTACATATCTACTTCTCTTTTAATCCTTTGTTTTCTTTGCTAACTCCCAATATCTATAGTTAATCCCGCTTAAGAAATCATTTAACGGTTGTCTTTGTAGCTGCGTTTTGCTCCCTTCATTAGTTTCGCACGTAGAAGCAATGTTAATTTATCACATATACATAATTAAATATAATTTAATTATTATGTGTATGATTAGTTTTCTAATTTAAAAATAACATAGGAGCTGCACTTCGAAGTTCTATATGCAAACATTAAAATGATTTAATTGCTATCACCAATGTGTTTTAAAGTTATAAGATGGTTAGCTTCAACTCACGTCATATGTAGTTCAAATAGATGTTCTCACGTATTTACTTTCTTTTTAACAAATTAAGTTTAATTAATCTAAATGCTACCTAAATATTTCTGAATAAAATATGATTAGTTTTACTTTGGCTTTCTAATCTGAATTAACTCAATTTAGGTATTTTCCTACAATATCTTATACATATTTTATATAATTAAAATAAATGAAGCTCAGTTTTCTTTTTCTCATGTAAAGTGAATCTTTCAGTAGATGTTTCTTATTTGTCATAGCTCCGAATAGCGTGCCTCTCGTGACTGTGTGTTCATAGCGATGCGTAGAATCGTATTTCAAACTCTTTTACTTATTTTTTTATGATTAGTGTACTGTTCTAATATAGATGTAATTGTTTGCTTCGTGTATGATTGCGTGGATGCTTGTGTGGTGCTTTATGATCTTATCTAATCGGTGAGTTATACGTGGTGAATCAAGAAGCAGATCTTTGAAGTTTTGGACTTGAAGAAGGATCTAAGTTTAAGGCAAGTATAGCATAGGATCTTCCTTGTTGTCCTATTCGCCTTAATATCATTTTAATCATATGCATGTGTCTACCTTGACTGTCACTAAGGATTTCCTAGTATTTTATTACCTTATACCTTGTTGCCTATGGGTATTGCATTGGGTAGTATGATGCTAGTGCTCAACTACAACCATGATCTTGTAACTTAACTAATGGTATATGCATTAAACATTAAAAGATGTTTTTTAGCAACATGGAACAAGGGGGCTAGAGCATTGGGCTATTTTATGGTGCTATAGATTCCTCTTCCTAAGGACTTATCTGTAAGTGATCATCCAGTGTGAGGGCTATATGGCTCTGGCTTTAAGTTAGTATGAGGACCTTTTCTAGCTTGTTAGTGGTTACCTTTATTGGCGTAAGAATGGCTTGTCGAATCGGATATAGGACAGCCTCTACTCTTATGTGTATAGCCATGATAGAATTGTGTCATTCGACAGGGGGTTCCTATATCTGTTTGCCGAGTGAATCTAATGACCCTAACTTGTTAGACGAACCTTTGAAAGGCTTCATAGTGAACCCTGCCAACCTTCCTTGGAAGTGGGTCAAGAGATTAGTTACCTCAGGCGAAAGGGTAAATCACGACTCACAGTGAAAGTGTACAACCTCTGCAGAGTATAAAACTGGTATATCAGCCGTGCTCACGGTCATGAGCTGCCTTGGAAATGGTTAATAATGATGAACACTAATGATATGGATGATGAAGATGCTCATTAATTATTACTGTTTATGTGATTCATTATTCATGTTTACCTGATCATGTGTTTATGGCTTGTGATAAACTTGTTGCCACCCCAATTGCTAAAAGATGACTCATTAAAAGCTAATCGCAGTAAATTAGTGTCAGCCTTTTCAGCCTCATGAATCCCATGTTATATTTGTTGAGTACGACATATACTTATGCTTGCTTTATTTTTCAATTATTTGGATAAAAATCCCGGATTGGTACCAGATTGCTAGTCTGGAGGTGTTAGACTTGTGATCAACCGGTCAGTTGTCCCTGTGGATTGGAGTCTTCGCCTGAAGATCGGAGTTGTCTTTCCGTTGTCTATACTCTGAGGTTATAATCTTTACACTAATACACTATGTATTTCAGCATTGTCTTTTGATATTACCCTTATTTGTAGTTATATGTGAGATTTGACTTCCTGGACTCACATATGGTGTGTATCTGGCTTTGTTCTTAAAACCGGGTGCTACAGCTGCCTCCTATTTCGATAAATCCAGTGCTTTTCGAAGGCCTAGCCACCAACTGTGACCGTTGTGGGCCGGCCATGCCCACCGATCACCAGCCAACAGATACCCGGCACACCATGGGCTGCCCCTGCGTGGCCAGCAGCCATGCAGCATGTCCACCATGTGCCCAAGGGCAGCCCGGTTTTGCTGGCCGCCACCCTCTGTGGCCACCAGCAGACACCTTGCACGGGCACCAGGTTTGCAAGTGTGAAACTATTATAGAATTTGTTTGAAATATCATGTCAGGGGTGGATCTTAAGGGGGGGGGGGGGGGGGGGGGGGGGGCTGGGGGCTCCAGCCCCCCTACAGCTGGTGCATGAATGGAAATATGGGGAGGGTGAGGGAGAAGAAGAGGTGGAGGAAAAAAATGGAGAGAGAGAGGAAAAAGAAGAGACCAGCCCCCCTTCAATCCTGTTCTGCATCCACCACTGTCTAATGTTTAATCCATTTCAATATTTTTTCTACAAAAATGCTTCGGATAATCCAACATCAAACAAAAATAAACTAGAGGAGCTATGGTGATGGTGCCTACCCAAACAGAGAGCATCCTTATAAATTATACAAATCCTTGGGTCTTTATTTGCATGCATGTTCTTAGAATGTCCCCTACCCCCATTTAGTGCCCTCGCAGCTGCCGTCACAAATGAAAAGGAAACAGAAATCAAGCCAGAAACACGGTGCTAACTAAAGAAGTACAGAATTGCTACTGCACTGAACAAACCCAACTCCAGATGCTTCCCATACCTAGGTCCCATTGGCACACTGCATTTGTGCGCAAGACGCCACAGGCCCGGTTGCGTAATGCCATGCCATCAACACAGAGTGCTGCAATACCAGTTCAATGGGTGGGGTGGCGGTCTTGCATGGCTAAAATAATATATAGGACCGAGGGATGCAGACAGACAAGGAGCAAATAAACAGGCTAGCTAGGGTCAGAGAGTGGTTATGAATTGTGAAGTTCCTCTATCTAACAAGAGTATATATATGGAGCGATGTGAAGAGGGAGTGGTTGAGATCGATGAGATAGGGGGAACATGGGACCCACTCACATGAACATTTACCTGCTAACCTCTTTTACACCGACTGGATCAACTATAATGAAGCCTGTACTAGTGTTTAAATAATATATCAATATATACAGTCTTCACTTGAAGCACACATCCAAAACCTGAAACGGTTCTCCTAACCTCTGCTGAACTAAAGATGCTTCAATTCTAACTGATTCGCCAACCAAAATTGCCAAACATATGTAATACCCTAGAGTTTTAAGTAGTCCTAATAAAGGCACCTGGGTCGGAGTATGTAGCTCTTTAGTATAGACAGTCAAAGAACAAGTGTCTAATTGTCTCCTATTTATCACAAAGCAACATTTTTTGTTGCCTTGCCAATTCTACTTATGTACATTATATTTTTTCCACAATACACATACATGTGCGTAAGTATCACAAAAACTTCTCAACGGGGCCTTCAATTTCCACAAACATTTGATATTCAATAGCTCATCGGATTGAGTCCTATTCGACATGTACCCAGGGCCATCAATTGCTTGCTTGGCTTATATATGTTACTTCCTCCATTCCAACTTATAAGTCATTCTAGCTCATCAAGATACATAGATTTTATTATATGTCTTCATAGAGTCTATGTCTAGATGCACAACAAAAACAATGTCTCCAAAAAAGTGAACTTCAAATTTACAATGGATGTGTATGTATTGTAATCAAGCAAACATCTCTTCCACTCGGGCACTACAGGGCTGGGTTTGGTAAGTACGATGGAGGGTTTAATGCGGCCACAAAAATGATTTTAGGAGCCCTCTGACTAACAGAGGTGGGCACATTTAGAGACCACCTCCATAAATGGCCATGCAGTCTCTTGGCCATTGCCCGCCTCTTAAAAATCATTTACAGAGGAGAGCATCATAAGGTGGCCGCCTCTGTTAACAGGGGTGGTCGTTTCTGAAATCACTATTAACAGAGGTGGCCATTCTGACTATCCTTCTATAAAAATCAATTTAATTACAAAATAATTCATAACTTTTTCATATCGATTCGGATGAAGATAAAATATAATTTACATGAAAATTGCAGCCCTCAATGTGATCTACAACTTTGTAGTTGAGAAGCTTTTTATTTGAAACTATTTAGAGTCATAATATATTGTTTTGATTTAATGAATTTTGAAAATTCAAATTTAAAATTTTCAAACCTCGGATGTTGATTTGGTCTGTACTATAGTTGTGGTTCTCAATACAATCTACAATCTCGTAGTTGGAAAGTTTTTTATTTAAAGTCGTCTAGAATGCCAAATATGTGGCTAATAGGTTTGAAATTCAAAATTTAGAATTTCTAAATGAATTTGGATGTTCACATAGTTAATACCAAAGTTGTAGTGACCGATCCGATCTACATGTTTGTTGTTGACAAGTTTTTCTTTTGATGTTTTTTATCATCTCAAATATTTGTTTTAAATTCATATATTTTGGGATTCAAAATTTTGAATTTTTAAACAATCTCTCATGGAGACACATCAATCCTCTACCCAAGTTGTAGTGCTTGACAACATTTAAATCTATGTCGTTGAAACTTTTTTCATCTGAGTTTATTGAGTAGCCAAAATATTCGATACAACTATATGTCGTTGAAACTATATATGTCGTGTGTGTCCATTTGAATTTTGACAACATATTGTGTCCACACACAAGCATAGTAATGCCTTAGAAGCCAGCTACAGTGATACTTGCCACCGCCGCACATGCACTACACTCTCCGTGCTCCACCCATCATCTCTCACCTCCTCTTCCACTCTCTCGGATTGTCATATTTGTGATGTCTTCCATTCCTAGAGAGTACTTGACTTCTGATAGTGCCCCAGTACACTTTGGGTGGAGTGCCTTGTAACTTAGAATAGGAACATATATTGGCTTGCTAGGGTATATATTAATATATACACACTCCCACGTACACATATTTATGATGTCATTAGTTGCTTTCTCGGCCTACATAAACTTAGTTTATATGCATGGTAGTCATGCAAGCTTATGTTCCGCTTGGGCACAGAGGTTAGTATGTGGTGGAGGGTCCAGTGGACCTTGTTCCTTTTGTTGGCTGATGACCAAACACACTTGTAATTAGACGAACCTGGTGAGATTGGATACACTAGTAAAAAAATGATTTTTTAGAGACGCCTCCTTTTTCTAACAGAAGCGATTGTCTTAGCACGCTGCCACTAAC
This sequence comes from Miscanthus floridulus, assembly GCF_019320115.1. Lineage (NCBI taxonomy): Eukaryota > Viridiplantae > Streptophyta > Magnoliopsida > Poales > Poaceae > Miscanthus > Miscanthus floridulus. The sequence continues at coordinate 83,143,110 of NC_089594.1, read as the reverse complement.
CTTCGCGGGAGGCACTGTATTTATACAACCGTTGCTAGAAATCAATTTTTAGAGGCGGTTCCATTAAGAAATCCGCCTCTAAAAATGTTATTTTTAGGGGCGGTTCCGTTAAGAGAACCGCCTCTAAAATGCTATTTTTAAGGACGGCTGCTTATCTCAACCGTCTCTGAAAATGAGTGATTTTCAGAGGCGGTTCTTTTATGACAACCGCCTCTGAAAATCAATTTTCAGAGACGGTTGACAAACTTAAAAATAGCTACACCACAAATAAATTCATATCTTTTTTAAATGAAGTCGGATGAAGACAAACTTTATATCAAAATTATAGAGCTCGACAAGATCTAAAACTTTGTAGTTGATAAATTTTTTTTGTTTCAGATCATTTAGGGTTCCAAATATATAAATTGAGTCTTTTATTTTGAATTTCAAATTTTTGAATTTTTCAAATGACCTTGGATGGACAAATGTTTTATATTAAAGTTGTAGTGCTCGACGAGATCTAAAACTTTGTAGTTGATAAGTTTTTTGTTTGAGATCATTTAGGGTTCCAAATATATAAATTGAGTCACAGATTATGAATTTCAATTTTTTGAATTTTTCAAATGACCTTGGATGGAGAAATGTTCTATATCAAAGTTGTAGTGCTCGATGAGATCTAAAACTTTGTAGTTGAAAGTTTTCTCATTGAAGATTGTTTACAAGTTAAAATATTGCTTACAAGATTAGTACATATTAGTATAAATAGATAGCATCATAAAACAAGACACAAGTGACTGTGTGGTGTGTTGGTAGGGTGGTATCGCGTAAGGGAGAGGTTGTGGGTTCGAATCCCGGATATCGGCACTTATTCAAAACAAGTGAAAAATAAATCCAGTAAGCTGTGGGTGGTTGAAAAATAAATCATGTGAGCTGTGGCAGGTCCTCAGCCCTTTGGGCTACATTAGAAATATATTTTTTTGTTATTTTTATTAGACTCTAAATGATTTTTAAAAGTATTTGAAAATTATTTTTTGGGACGGTTGACTCAAGTCAACCGCCTCTGAATGGCCTCTGAAAATCGATTTTTAGAGGCGGTTTTAAAACCGCTGCTGAAAATCACTCATTTTTACAATCGCTAGCATAGTAGCGGTTTTAAAATCGTCTCTGAAGATCACTTTTGACCATCTCTAAAAATGTTTTCTATACTAGTGATACCCAGGGAAGCACATCCTCATTTTCAAGCAGTGAATATATATACACTGCTAGCTCCATCCACCACGTACATCAAATAAACTATGTATGGCTTATTAACTTAAAACATCGATACTTCTCTGATCTACATGCAATACTTCTCTAGCTCCACCCATAATTAACCTCTGTTATGACGCAATACTAGATTACTGTTACTGTGAACAACAATGGAGTTGCACGTTGCAGTCACATGAAAAATCCATCTTTGAGTGACAGAAGTCATATGCTCTCCTCAAAAACAATCACGGGTTTGCTTAGTGCTTAGCACGGCTTCTCCACTTAATTATGTTTAACCAGGCTTACATATGCTTAGATGTAGCACCCGGTTTCAAGAACAAAACCAGATACACACCATATGTGAGCCCAGGAAGTCAAATCTCACATATAGCTACAAATAAGGGTAATATCAATAGACAATGCTTAAATACATAGCGTAGTAGTATAAGGAATATAACCTTAGATAGCAAACAGCGGAAAGACAACTCCGATCTTCGGGTGAAGACTCCAATTCTACAGGGATAACTGACTGGTTGATTACCAGCCTAATTCCTCCAAACTCTAGCAATTTGATACGCATCTGGAATTTTTCCAAAGATTTAAAAAGTAAAGCAAGCGTAAGTACATGTCGTACTCAACAAATATAACATGGGGTTCATGAGGCTCAAAAGACTGACACTGGTTTAACTGCAATAAGCTTTTCATTGTCACAATTTTAGTAATTGAGTAGCAACAAGTTTATCACTAGCCCATGTAAACACATGATCAGGTAAACATGAATAATGAATAGCATAAACAGTAATCATTAATGAGCATCTTTATCATCAGTATCATCAGTGTTCATCATCTATTCCGTAAGGGTTCCAAGGCCGCTCGTGAACGTGAGCACGACTGATATACCAGTCTTACACTCTGCAGAGGTTGTACACTTTCACCATGAGTCGTGTAGCCCATATGCCCAGGTTAATTACTCTAAAAACACTTCCAAGATGAGCAGGTAGGTTACACTACGAAGCTTTTCCCCCATCGTTCTAATAAAGAGCAGCCGCTAAGGATTCCATCTCTCAAGTGTTATGGAGTCATATCCAGAAGTGGCACTTATACACGTAGCATAGTACACACCCTGGGGATGAGGCCCATACCCAGCCTGGTATGCCCCTCTTGCCCTTTCGGTAAACTGCTATAAACTAGAAAGAGCAAGGTACTAGACTAAGACCAGAGTCATGTAGTCCTCATGGTCCAGATGTTCACTTATAGATAAGTCCTTAGGGAGAGAAATCTAGAGCACCATAAAATAGCCCAATGCTCTAGCCCCTTGTTCCATGTTGCTAAAAAACATCTTTTAGTATTTATTGCATATACCATTAGTCAAGTTACAAGATCATGGTCTTTAATTGAGCGCTAGCATCATACTACCCAATGCAATACCCCATATGTATCAAGGTAACAAAGTACTAGGAAATTCTTAGTGGTAATTAAGGTAGACACATGCAGCATGATTTAAATGATTAAAGGTATATAGGACAACAAGGATGATCCCATGCTATACTTGCATTAAACTTAGATCCTTCTTCAAGTCCAAAACTTCAAAAATCTGCTTCTTGATTCACCACGTATAACTCACCGACTAGACAGGATCATAAAACACCACACAAGCATCCATGTAATCATACACGAAGCAAACAATAGAACTCAATTAGAACAGTACACCAAACATATGAAATAACAATAAAATGTTTTAAAGATGTTCTACACGTCGCTACGAACACAGACTCGAAAAGCAAGCTAATCGGGACTACGGTTGTAAAGAAACGACTACAAGGTTTTATATTATAAAAGAAAAGAGATGACTATAAGCTTGATTTATATTAATTAGGAAAAACTATGTGAGTAGCATTAATTTAGATTAAAGAAATCATATTTATACTTAAAAATTGAGTTGAAGCTAATCATATTTTATTTATAAATATTTTGATATCATTTATGCCAATTCAACTTTAACTTGCAAATACAAACTGACATGTGAGAACATCTAATCAAATTTGATATGTGTGTTTAGACTAAACATATTATAACTTAGAAACATATTTATATTAGCAACTAGTCATGTTAAAACTTATTAGCAAAAGAGCATCGTATATAATTATGTTACTTTTATTTATAAAAACTAGTTGCATGCATATTAATCAAATTAATATTTAAGCATATATATATAAGTCACTAGACATGAAAAACGACGACACTAGCATGTAGATCACATCGATACGAATCTAACACAATTAGAACGACTCAAAACGCACTTAAAACGAATATACGATGATGATATTACGAACTAATGGTAATTTCGTAATTACCTCGTCTTCATCCTTTGGCCTCCCGTACAGCCACCACACGGCCTTAGCAACAGCAGCTACGCAGGGGTGGGCTCAACTTGTTGCACGAAGAAGAGGATGGCCAGGCTGGGCAGCACGGCGGCGACGGCAAGAGAAGGAGGTGAAAAATCTGATTTACTACACGAGGGATTTCCCAAACTAGGGGCTTCCCTTACGGTAGTTTTGGTGTGCTTTACTCAAGGGGTTGGTACAGATTTATAGGGAGAAAAACTCCCCAAATCTATATCAACTAGCAATATGGTACTAATTGATGTTGCACCCTCCACATTTACTAATGGGCCTAAGTAATCATTAAAGCCCATTAGTAAATAATTACATGGGACTTTAGGATTTATTAGAATTATTGCACATGGGCTTTGAGCATTGGGAAAAATGAGAGATTTATTATTTTCGGAATTAATTAATTTCGTGGATAAAATAATTCTAGAAAAGTCTAAATTATTATTTAAGCCACGAAAAATACTCCGAAAGCTCTGAAAATTCAGGGAAAATTCCCAGAGATATTATGGGACATGAGGAACCCAAATAAAGTATTTGGAGCCCATGATAAGATAATTTGGATCACTAAAAATTAAATTATGCTCACGGACAAGTAGGAATAAGTTCTAGAAAAAGCTGGAAAAATTACCGAGAAGTTTGTAGAGATTGATTGACGGACGAGAAACTGAAAGGAGTGATTTGCGTTACAAAGAAAAGATTTTAGGAAGTTCCCAACGAAAACTTGAGCCGAGAAACAAAGAATTTGATTGTAGATAAAGATAAAGGTGTGCCGGAGAAGGAAAATCGAACTACTAACGTATTTTAAAGACTTTGCTCACTCTCAACACATAAAGAAGCAACAAGCAAACATCACATCATCCAAACGCCCGTCAAAATTAGAAAACTTTGAGAATTTACATTTTTTCTATAACTAAATTTGCACTAGCTCAAACTAAACTTGGTAAATTTTATCCAAATATTAAAATAATTCATTTTATTTAGTGTTTTCTATGCACAACCCAAAATCAAAAATTTTGGGGCGTGACATTAGACTGCACCACTCGTGAGACAATTTTTTTATATTTTTGTTGATGTTGCATCGTCAACAAGTTAGTCAAGAATCGAACCCTTCTCTTTCCATTGTCACTGCAAAATAAATAAATATAATAAGGTACATCAACAACAAAATAAGATAAAATATAGGTGTAAGTAAATACCCTAGTGACAGTCAGTGCCACCACATGTGCTCCTCTTGCGTGCAGTGGCACAGTCAACGCAACGCCACGTAGGTCAAAAGCACCGACCATACTAAATTCCAGATACCTCACATACTTACCGACACACTAAATGATGACAACCTGACTAACCACATGAACACTGCCCATGCTTCACTACTAAAAAAGAATTCTATGAGACATGTCAATTTTTTAACGCGGCCCCACCCCCGAACGCACTACATAGTTCATGAACAACCCAATCCATCGATCCCACGAAGACAGAGTTCTACTCTGCATGTATGACACTACTAAAAAAGAATTCTATGAGACATGTCAATTTTTTAACAGATACGGGTTCACATGGGCTTCGCCTACGCAAAATCACTAATAATGAGAATGGAATGTCGGGTGAGGAGATTTTTTTGAGTGTCTGACAAGGTTATACATGCACGGAATATATATGTAAAGGGGAGCTTGCTCAGATGATGAAAGTAGATATATAATGTAGGATATATTATGGGCTTGGCCCATATAATATTTAATAAATCAAATAAATTATATGGTCTGTAATAAAGCGTGATATATGGTTTAATATCGTACGTGATTTTGACTGGACGTTGACTCGGTTTATATGGTTGAATATTGTCTATCTATATTAAGAAGCTGAGAAAAAAGACGTGGGTGTGCCGCGCGCACGCTGCCGCCGCCGGGCCAGGCCGAGGGCGAGGGCAGGCAGCGGGTGGAATGGGACAGGAGTGGTTTTGCCACTCAATCCACATAATTACGGGAGTTACTCTCTTTTATGTTGGAGGCGGATTCATTGCGGGAGGTTTCGCCTATTACCTCTGTCTCCGTCCTTGCACGCCTTCTCCGTCTCCTGATTTCCTCCCGAGCCTTTTCGCTTCCCCACCGCGAGCATATATTCCGAGCTTCTTCGTCAATTATTCTTCTTGGCTTCCACCACATATTCAGCTGCTCTCTGGATCTCCCCGTCCTGGCTCCTGCGCACAGTAGTAGAGAAACGACCTTTGATCCCACCTCAAAATTTGGCTTTAGTCCCGATATTTTTCGCGCCCGGGAGTAGACAGACCTTTAGTTCCGGTTTGTAGCTCCAATCGGGACTAAAGGTCCCTGCCCAACGGCTACTGCGGCAGGCTTTTGCTACAGGGGACCTTTAGTCCCGGTTGGAGCTACCAACCGGGACTAAAGGTTAACTTTTACTCCCGGTTTGTCCCTCCAACCGGGAGTAAAAGTCTACTCCCGGTTGGAGGCTCCGTTCGGGTCTAGAAAGGGACCTTTAGTCCCGGTTTCTGTCTCCAACCGGGACTACAGTTGCCCTCCTATATAGCCCTTCTTCCTCCCCGAGCCCGAGCCACTTCGAGCTCAGTGTTTTCTTGCTTCATCGCCGGCCTCTCTTCTTCCTTATCGCCGGTAATCACAAGATTTTCTTCGATTCCTCCATCGATTCTTCGGTTATAAAGGTTACCAACTTTATACTCTCATGTTTCATCAGTAGCATATCTCATTTTGTGGACTAGATATATGTGGTTTTTTATGATGGAATTTTTTTTATTTGTAAGCCATTTAAGCTCAAAATCACTTTAAAGTTTGCATATTTGGATGAAAGAAGGTTAAAGTAGTTATTCAAAACTAGTATTCAGCTTTCATTTCTAGCATGCATAGCAAACTTCATGGATTAGAGATATAGGGAATTTTAGAGTTTTTTTAATTTTATTTGTTTATAAAATGAGAAATTTATATTATATTAAAAATGAGTATACAGAGTAGATGACAACTGCTTCCGGGTCCTCGGCCTCTCATCGGGTTCAAAAGCGACTGAGGCCGGACCTCCCTCTCATTGCATGCGGCAAGTGTGAGGAGAAGATTGTGATGGAGTACCGGGTGAGGAAGGAGTGTCCCAACAAGGGCCGTATCTTCTACAAGTGTCCGGATCGCAATGTGAGTTATTTTATCGCATTTGATGATTATGGTTAATTTATACTTATTTTCATGATGATTGTGATTAAAGTTCTAATTTTTTGTTTTAATTTCAATGGGATGGCACTGGATGTTCAGGCTGGTACTGGGAGGAAGAGTATGTTGAACACGTGCAAAACTCTCTTGCACAGGCGGCTACGGCGGCTGATGAGGTAGTGATCCTACGAAAGAAGCCCATAGATGTTGAACAAACGCATGATCTGTCTATTTTAGTTGGGATTGGTCGCGAAATCCTTATGCTGCTGAAGTGCATTTTAGCTTTAGTTTTTTTACTGGTAGTTGGGATTGTCTACATTGTAGCGAGACTTTCATAAATTAATACCTTATGTGGTGACATGCATGTCGTATAATTAACTAATTATATTCTAGGTTTTAATATGGTGTGTATATTATGTAATGCAGATGAGCCGGCATTGGATGTACAATGCTGATCGCCGCTCCCAAGAGTTCATTGAGGGCGTGCATTCTTTCTTACGTGTGGCCGAGGCAAACAAATACGATGGTTTCATGTGCTGCCCATGTGCCATATGTAAGAATTTGAAGGAATATGCTAGCTCAAGGAGTCTTCATTCACACTTGTTGAAGTCGGGTTTCATGCCAAACTATATTTGTTGGACGAAGCACGGAGAAACCGGGGTTGTAATAGAAGAAGGTGAAGAAGAACAATGGGACAATGATGACATTATTGCTGAATATGGTGCCTTCAATGATACTGCAATGGGAAAAGCTGAAGAAGAGGTAGTGGCAGAAGATGAGCCCGCTGATGATCTTGGTTAGGCCATTTGTGACGCACAAAGAGAATGCGAAAGTGAAAAGGAGAAGATCAAGTTCGAGCGCATGCTAGAGGATCACAAGAAATTGCTATACCCAACTTGTGATGCGGGATAGAAAAAGTTGGGTACCACACTAGAATTGTTGCAATGGAAGGCAAAGAATGGTGTATCTGATAAGGGATTTGGGGAGTTACTGAAAATCCAAAAGAAGATGCTTTCGAAGGATAATGAATTGCCCGTCACTACGTACGAAGCAAAACAGGTAGTCTGCCCTTTGGGATTAGAAATCTAGAAGATACATGCCTGTCCTAATGACTGTATCCTCTACCATGGTGAGGAGTACGAGAAGTTAGATGCATGCCCGGTATGTCATGCATCGCGATATAAGATCAGGCGAGATGACCCTGGTGATGTTGAGGGTGAACGTCCCACGAAGAAAATCCCTGTCAAGATTATGTGGTATGCTCCTATAATACCACGCTTGAAACATCTGTTCAGAAACAAAGACCATGCAAATTTGTTGCGATGGCACAAAGAAGACCATAAGGTAGACAATATGTTGAGACACCCTGGTGATGGGTCCCAGTGGAGAGCAATCGATAGAGAATTCCCGGAGTTTGCAAATGATGCAAGAAACTTAAGGTTTGCTTTAAGTACGGATGGTATGAATCCTTTCGAGGAGCAGAGCAGTAGTCATAGCACTTGGCCTGTTACTCTATGTATCTACAACCTTCCTCCCTAGTTATGCATGAAGCGTAAGTTTATTATGATGCCATTGCTCATCCAAGGCCCAAGGCAACCTGGCAACAACATCGATGTGTACCTGAGGCCACTAGTTGAAGAACTTCTACTTTTGTGGAATAGACCAGGTGTACGTGTGTGGGATGAGCACAAATAGGAGCACTTTGACCTACGAGCATTGTTATTCGTAACAATCAATGATTGGCCTGCTCTAAGTAATCTTTCAGGACAATCAAACAAGGGATATAATGCATGCACGCACTGTTTCGATGACATTAAAGGTATATTCTTGAAAAAATGTCGAAAGGTCATGTACCTTAGCCATCGTCGATTTCTTCATGCGAATCACCCCCTAAGAAAGAAAGGCAAGCATTTTAAAGGTAAGGTAGACCACCAGACCAAGCCGAGTAACCGAACTGGTGAGGATGTACTCAATATGGTCAAGGATGTCAAAGTAGTATTTGGAAAGGCACATGGCAGCGAACCTGTTCCGAACGACACCGACGGTCAAGCACCCATGTGGAAGAAGAAGTCCATATTTTGGGAGCTATCCTATTGGCAAGTCCTAGAGGTCCGTAGCGCGATCGACGTGATGCACCTGATGAAGAATCTTTGTGTGAACCTGCTAGACTTCATGGGTGTGTATGGGAAGCCTAAGGACACACTTGAAGCACGATAGGACCTACGGTGTTTGAAAGAACGAGACAACCTACATCCAGAGAAGATAGATGATGGACGCCATTACTTAAGTCCTGCCAGCTACACTCTTAGCAAAGAAGAGAAGGAAAGCATGTTTGAATGCCTAGCAAGCATCAAGGTACCATCTGGATTCTCCTTGAATATAAAGGGTATAATAAATGTACCAGAGAAGAAATTTCTAAACTTAAAGTCCCATGACTGCCACGTGCTCATGACGCAATTGCTTCCAGTTGCATTAAGAGGAATTCTACCTCCAAATGTACGTCTAGCCACCGTGAAGCTATGTTCATTCCTCAATGCAATTTCTTAGAAGGCAATCGATCCAATGGATCTAGCTAAACTACAGAATAATGTGGTTCAATGTCTTGTCAGCTTTGAGTTGGTATTCCCTCCTTCCTTCTTTAATATCATGACACACCTCCTAGTTCACCTGGTCAAGGCGATTAGCATTCTCGGTCCTATGTTCTTGCACAACATGTTCCCCTTTTAGAGGTTCATGGGAGTCCTAAAGAAATATGTTCACAACCGTGCTCAGCCAGAAGGAAGCATCACCAAGGGCTATGGAACAGAGGAGGTCATTGAGTTTTGTGTTGACTTTATTCCCAACCTTGACTCGATTGGTATTCCTGAATCGCGACATGAGGTGAGACTAAGTGGAAAGGGGACACTAGGGAAGAAAACATATATTGGTACGCAGGATAATTATTTTAATAAAGCACACTACATAGTTCTGCAAAACTCCTCCTTGGTGGATCCGTATATCAAGACACATAAAGAGTTGCTCCGATCCGAGTTTTCAGGGAAGTCTGAAGCTTGGATTACGCGTCAGCACATGGAAACTTTCAGTGACTGGTTGCGAAAAAAATGTCAGGGTGATGAGAGTATTGATGAGCAACTATATTTGTTGGCTAGGTAGCCATCATGGCATATCCTCACATACAAAGGGTATGAGATAAATGGAAATACATTTTACACAGTAGCCCAAGATAAAAGGAGCACCAACCAAAACAGTGGTGTCCGTATAGATGCCACCGACCCTAATGGAAATAAGCAAACATATTATGGCCGCATAGAGGAGATATGGGAACTAAACTATGCACCTACTTTTAAGGTACCTTTGTTCAAGTGCCAATGGGTAAATGCGGCTAGAGGCGGGGTAGCAGTTGACAACCAGTATGGAATGACAATCGTAGACCTCAACAATATTGGGTACAAAGACGAACCGTTCGTCCTTGCCAAGGATGTGAATCAGTTGTTCTATGTCAAGGACATGTCTACAAAACCGAAGAGAGAAAAAAACAACAACAACCCAATCATTGAGCCAAAGCGCCACATAGTTCTTTCAGGGAAAAGAAACATCATCGGAATTGAAGACAAGTCAGACATATCAGAAGATTATGAAAAGGATGACTGAATTCCACCCTTCACAGTGAACAAAGACCCAAGCATCCAGCTAAATGATGAGGACACTCCATGGTTACGGCTCGATCATAACCAAGGGATATACGTTAAGAAGAAGTTCACTATTGTGCCCGCTTGATATATATAGTGATGTATTAGACCTATTATGTAATAGTTGTGACCTCAGATTTTTTTGTCGTGTTTTCGTATTTTCTACGGTTTAAATGAATTTTCTGCTTGACGGTGGATTTCTTATGGAGAATGTGTGATGAAAAACCAAATAATCAACGTTAATAAGATGTGAAAACTTATTTCCTATCGAAAAGTAATAGTTTTAATTATTTTAATCAAGTAGTATATTTTTGCATGGTGCAAATTGTAATTATTATTTACACTATGTTAAATATTTATATAGTAAAACAAAAGAGTATAGGTTACAATTTTTTGTTGTGTATAATAATGCAAAACCAAGTCTAGGAATATTTATTATAATTTTTTGGATGATATTTTATTTATTATGCAATTAATAACTATCTACATATTTATATAAAAGAAATATATAAAAAAGGAAAAACTTCTGGAACCGGCAGGAAGACAACTGCAGCCCACCTTTACTCCTGGGTCGATCAACCACCCGGGACTAAAGGTGGGCTACGTTTTTGCGGCCCGCCAAAAAAATACATTTAGTCCCAGGTCATGGATGCACCCGGGACTAAAAGGTCAGAGCTTTAGTCCCGGTTCTTACCATCACCCGGGACTAAAGATCGGCCTAATATATATCGCCTCGTCTTCTTCTCCCATCCATCGTCTTCATTCTTCGCCCGAGAGCCACCGCGCCGCCGCCGCTCCCCATAGCCTCCAGTCGCCTCCACGTGCCATCTCTCGCCATCTCCACCAACGGCCCAGCTCACGCCTCTCCCTGGTTCCACGCGCTCACACGCCTCGCCGTGCACTCGTCGTCCCCTTCACCGGAGCGCTCGTCGTCGTCCCCTTTGTCAGAGCGCTTGTCGTCATCCCGTCGCATCCTCGTCGTCGAGAGATCACCTCCGGCCATCCTCGTCGTCCTCCACCCTCGTCGTCCTCGTTAGCAACAGTGTGTGCTTATTTGTAGATTTTATTTGTGTATGTGTGTGCTTAGACCGACGGTGAGGGAGCAGGGGAACGGGGCGGCCATGGAGTACAGCTCTGGAAGACTTCGAGCGTGTTTGGTGCATGCCTTCACCTTGCCGCACGCCCACACCGTGGCCTCGTGTCTTGCCGCGCACGGCGCAGAGCAGCGATTTTTGAGACTTGGCGCTTGGGCCCGTCGAACGAAAGTTCTAATCTGCAATATGCCCGGTTCGGTGTGCTCTTGGTATTCAAACAGGTCGAGTGTAGAAGATAACAATCGAGAGCCTTCAAACTTAGAGTATGTCAGTAGCATAGCGAGCACAAAATTGTTAGGGCATGTTTCACCACGAACTAGTCCCCTTGGCCCTCAATCCTATAGGCATCCATGCTAGCCCCCATCCGGCAGTTCGCCGTTGTTCTGGATCCCACGCCTGCTCTCTTCCCTCTCCGTGCCCTTCAATCCCTAACGTTTCCACCGAGCCTCGCCTAGATCCAGTGAGGAAGAGGCCGCCGAACACCTCCTATTGCAATGCCACCTCCTTCACCCCAGATCTAGTGGCCCGCCCCGACGCGGATCTTGCCATGGCCCTCTCTCATCGTGCGTCTAGATCTCCTCCTCTGATCCGACACAACAGAGCAAGGGGCGGGCCGGCGGGCACAATGGCCGCGACACGCTCCTTCCCCACGCGGCCGAGATGCCCTTTTCCCTGTGGCGCTACTTCTTCCCCAAGGCCGCGACAAGCGCTTCCCCGCTGAAAGGTCCTAATATGGCTAGAGGGGGGTGAATAGCCTATTTAAAATTCTACAAATCAACTAGAGAAATTTGATTAGTAAGACAAATAGCAAAATGCAAACTTGCTCTAGCTCTACAAGGGTTGCAAGCCACCTATCCAACAATTCTAGTTGCAATGATAGCTAGACACACAACTTGCTATGATACTACTCACTAAGAGCTCTCAAACTTTCTACTCTAAAGAGCTCCACTAAGCAAACTTAAATAGCAAAGCAAGCTCTCAATCTAATTACACTAAAGAGCTTGCCACAACTAGTTTGCAAGAATATAAATGAGTGAGTAAGATGATTCGGCGGCTAAGAGGTGTTTCACAAACCTCATCCACACAATTGGACACCGCAAGAACCTACCCACAAGTGAGGTAAATCAATGACACGAGCAATTTACTAGAGTTACCTTTCGGCACTCCGCCGGGGAAGGTACAACTCCCCTCACAATCACCAAAGGCGGCCACGAACAATCACCAACTCGTGCCGATCCTCCACCGCTGCACTGAGCTGTCTAGGTGGTGGCAACCACCAAGAGTAACAAGAGAAATCCGCAGCGCAACATGAATACCAAGCGCCTCTAGATGCAATCACTCAAGCAATACACTTGGATTCTCTCCCAATCTCACAAAGATGATGGATCAATGAAGGAGATGAGTAGGAGGGCTTTGGCTAAGCTCACAAGGTTGCTATGTCAATGAAAATGTGCAAGAGAGTGAGCTTGAGCTGGCCATGGGGCTTAAATAGAAGACCCCACAAAATAGAGCCGTTATACCCCTTCACTGGGCATAACGCGGGCTAACCGGGCACTACAGTCCAACTGATTGGACGCAGCACCGAACGCTCTGGTCGTGAATACCAGACGTGTTCGGTCGGCATACCAGACATGTCCGGTAGCCCCTAGACTGCCATGTGTCTAGTTCAAACCAACTTAGCCGTTGCTGCCCCTTCTACTGACGATCGAACGCTCACACCGGACGCAGAAACTCAATTGACCGGACGCTGCACTGCCGAGTCCGGTCGAGTCCAGTAAGCCACCAGGGCCGACCATACGCGTCTGTTAGAAACTGACCAGACACTGAGCCTTAGCGTCCGGTCGAGTACAGTAAGCATCCACTCATGACCGGAAGTGTCCGGTCATACCGAACTGGACGCTGCCAGCATCCGATCAACAGATCTGCCAAACATTGCTTTTCTGATTCATACCGGACGTGTCCAGTGTGGCGACCGAACGTGTCCAATCGCTGAGTCTGCCGCCAAATACCAGACATGTCCGGTCATCATACCGAACACATCCGGTCACTTTGTAACTAGCGCGACTATCTCCTCTTTGACTCTATCTTCTTCACCCTTGTTCAAATGTGCCAACCACCAAGTGTATCACCTTATGCACATGTGTTAGCATATTTTCATAAACATTTTCAAGGGTGTTAGTACTCCACTAGATCCTAAATGCATATGCAATGAATTAAAGCATCTAGTGGCACATTGATAACCGCATTTCGATACGAGTTTCACTCCTCTTAATAGTACGGCTATCTATCCTAAATGTGATCACACTCACTAAGTGTCTTGATCACCGAAACAAAATGGCTCCAACGATTTTACCTTTGCCTTGAGCCTTTTGTTTTTCTCTTTCTTCTTTTCCAAGTTTATGCATTTGACCATCACCATGCCATCACCGTTGTCATGATCTTCGCCATTGCTTCATCACTTGGAGTAGTGCTACCTATCTCATAATCACTTTGATAAACTAGGTTAGCACTTAGGGTTTCATCAATTAACCAAAACCAAACTAGAGCTTTCAATCTCCCCCTTTTTGGTAATTAATGACAACCCTTTCACAAAGATATGAATTGAGATTTAATTGAATTCACGTTGCTTGCCCAAGCATATCTACCATGTGTAAAAGAGTATGGACAAGTTTCATGAACTCCAAATGGTAGTAATTGCTCCCCGTACATATGTGCTAAGAGTTTCGATTGTAGCTTGCACATATGCTTAGATAGGAAATATAGGAGTCAATTTCTACCAAATGATGCTAAGGTATAAGAGATGGACCTTTGAAGCATGATACCAATTAGAGTGCACCAATATACCATTCTTAGCATCATTAGTAACTAGATATACACAAAAACTAGAATACCCCATGAGATCAATATTACATGCAAGGGTCTAGTTTCCATAGAATGAACATAAGTCTAGTTACTTTAGCCTATGCATGCTAGTTTTTTATTTCATCATTCAAACCTATAACTAGCATACACCACATAAGCATGGATATTGAAATTAAGAACTTGTACCATGCAAGCAAATATATAAAATGTCCATTCAAATGCATCATACAAGTTTATGAGCTTGCTCCCCCTACTTGTGTGATCAAGATTTTAATTGATCCCTTTCCTTTATCATATCTCTCCCCTTATGTCAAATACTCCCCTATCATTCATATCTTTGTTTATCTCTCCCTTTGTCAATAATTAGCAAAAGGTGAGCTCAAATTATAGATAGGTTGGGGTGAAACCATGTGAAATGAGGATCATTTTCCCAATTTGGTTCAATCTAGATTACTTGCAAAAGATATTTAACTCGGTTTGATCCAAGGACAAGCTTCTTCACACCTCCAAATAAGGGTTATCTTGTACCATGTTGAGTTAAACACTTATAGCTCATTTTCTAAATCAAACACTAGGTTTACAAGCCCACAAATATGTCATATGCTACCACTAGATCATTTCAAACATACAAGCAATAGTGGTACCATACAAGCATCAAATTCATTTGATTTTCATGAATGAGCCTAGGACATGATAGGAATGACTAGATGCACTAGACAAGTCCTTAGCAATGGATGGATGACATGTCAATCAACTTTACCTTGCTTTGCTCGAAGGAGAGGCATGTCATATAGTGGGGGTGCATCAACACATATTGGAGAAGTCAAGTATGTTCAATTCATTCCTTAGCTTGCAAAACCTCTTCTCATCAAGTGGCTTGGTGAATATGTCGGCAAGTTGATCTTCGGTGCCCACACTCTCTATGCAAATGTCCCCTTTTTGTTGGTGATCTCTTATGAAGTGATGACGGACATCTATATGCTTTGTTCTTGAGTGTTGAACCGGGTTGTTGGTGAGCTTTACGACACTTTCATTGTCACATAACAATGGCACTTGCTTGAACTTGATTCCAAAGTCACTCAAGGTAGCCTTCATCCAAAGTAATTGAGCACAACAACTACCGGCCAAAATATACTCCGCTTCGGCGGTTGAAAGTGCTACACTATTTTGCTTCTTTGATGACCAAGACACAAGTGATCTTCCCAATAGTTGACATGTGCCCGATGTGCTCTTTCTCTCAACTTTGCATCCTGCATAATCGGAATCCGAATATCCAATCAACTCAAATCTTGCTCCTTTGGGATACCTTAATCCAACATGTTGTGTATGCTTCAAGTACCTCAATATTCTCTTAGTTTCCTTCAAATGACTTTCTCTTAGTGAGGCTTGAAATCTAGCACACATGCATACACTAAACATCACATCCGGCCTTGATGTGGTCACATAGAGTAGGCTTCCAATCATAGACCGATACATCTTTTGATCCACCATGTTGCCACTAGCATCACTATCTAAGCTTCTACTTGTCCCCATTGGTGTACTAATAGCTTTACTCTCATCCATTTCAAACTTCTTGAGCATGTCCTTGATATACTTGCCTTGACTCACAAATGTGTCATTCTTCATTTGCTTGATTTGAAGACCAAGGAAGTAACTAAGCTCTCCAATCATAGACATCTCAAACTCACTTGCCATCATCTTGCCAAACTCCTCACAAAATTCTTGTTTTGTTGATCCAAAGATGATATCATCAACATAGATTTGCATTACAAACAAGTCATTTCCAAGCTTCTTGGTGAAGAGAGTGGTGTCAACCTTTCCCATCTTGAATCCCTTAGAGACTAGGAAATCCCTCAATCTCTCATACCATGCTCTAGGTGCTTGTTTCAATCCATACAAAGCTTTTCTCAACTTGAAGACATGGTTGGGTTTCTTCTCATCTTCAAAACCGGGTGGTTGCTCAACATACACAAGCTCATTGATGTACCCATTGAGAAATGCACTTTTCACATCCATTTGGTACAACTTGATGTTGTTGGCACAAGCATAAGCTAGCAAGATCCTAATTGCTTCCAATCTTGCAACCAGAGCATATGTTTCTCTAAAGTCAAGACCTTCAACTTGAGTGTAACCTTGAGCCACTAATCTTGCTTTGTTCCTTATTACTATTCCATCTTGATCTTGCTTGTTCCGAAAGACCCACTTAGTTCCAATCACATTATGATCCGTAGGCCTCTCAACTAAATCCCATACTTGGTTTCTTGTGAAGTTGTTTAGCTCTTCATGCATAGCATTGATCCAATCAACATCCCTCAAAGCTTCATCTATCTTCTTAGGTTCAATGGATGACACAAAAGAGAAATGCTCACAAAATGAATCCAATCTTGATCTTGTTTGCACACCTCTTGAAATATCACCAATGATAGTGTCCAATGGATGATCTCTTGCAACATTGGTTGGTTGAAGCATTTGCACTTGATTGCTAGCATTTGATTGATCACTTGGTTGAGATGATGAACTAGCAATTTGTTGATCTTGCACATTGCCATCACTAGTGCTTGCTTGGATTTGATCATGAGAACCACTAGCTTGCACATTTGAGTTAGAGAGCACTTGGTTCTTGTCATCTTCAACATCAATCACCTCTCTAGGCCTTATATCACCAATGCCATGTTCTTCATTGCATTGACCAATTGAGTGCCTCTTACATCATCTAGATTCTCATCTTTCTCTTGGGAACCATTTGTTTCATCAAATTCCACATCATGAACCTCCTCAAGAGTACCACTAGCCAAATTCCAAACTCTATAAGCTTTGCTAGTAGTGGAGTAACCAAGCAAGAAACCTTCATCACATTTCTTTTCAAACTTGCTTAATCTAGTGCCTTTCTTCAATATGTAGCATTTACAACCAAAAACCCGGAAGTATGCTATGTTGGGCTTTCTTCCATTCAATAGCTCATAAGGTGTCTTTTCCATCATGGGGTGACAATAGAGTCGGTTGCTATAGTAGCAAGCCATGTTGATTGCTTCGGCCCAAAATGAATGACTCACATTGTACTCACTCAACATTGATCTTGCCATATAAATCAAGGTTCTATTCTTTCTTTCAACTAGCCCATTTGATTGAGGAGTATACTTGGCCAAGAATTGATGTCTAATTCCAAATTCATCACATAACTCATCAATTCTAGTGTTCTTGAACTCACTTCCACTGTCACTTCTAACTTTCTTGATTGTTGTTTCAAACTCATTGTGAATACATTTGGCAAATGATTTGAATGTTGCAAACATATCACTCTTGTCAACAAGAAAGAACACCCATGTGTATCTAGTGAAATCATCTACAATTACAAATCCATATTTGTTTCCACCAATGCTAGTCTATGTGGTTGGTCTAAACAAGTCCATGTGCATCAACTCAAATGCCTTGGATGTGCTCATCATGCTCTTCTTAGGATGTGTATTACCAACTTGCTTTCTGGCTTGGCATGCACTACATAACTTATCCTTCTCAAATGTGACATCTTTCAAGCCTCTAACTAAGTCATGCTTAATCAACTTGTTCAATTGTTTCATTCCAACATGACCAAGCCTTCTATGCCATAACCAACCCATGCTAGACTTAGTGATCAAACATGTTGACAATTGAGCTTCTCTAGCGTTGAAATCAACCAAGTATAGATTCTCATATCTAAATCCTTTGAATATCAAGTTAGAGCCATCTACACTTATGATCTCTACATCATCCACACCAAATATGCACTTGAAACCAAGATCACACAATTGAGCTACCGACAATAAGTTGAAGTTCAAGCTCTCTACTAGTAGCACATTGGAAATGCTCAAGTCATTGGATATTGCAATCTTACCAAGCCCTTTGACCTTGCCTTTGCCATTGTCACCAAATGTGATACTATCAATCCCATTGCTCTTGCTTTCATTGATTGAATTGAACATTCTTGGATCACCAGTCATGTGTTGTGTGCACCCACTATCAAGCACCCAATGCCTTCCTCCGGCTTTATAATTTACCTACAAAAGAAGATCAATTCTTTTTAGGTACCCAAACTTGCTTGGGTCCTTGTAGGTTAGTCACCAAGGACTTTAGTACCCAAATGGCCTTCTTCTTTGGGCCCACAGTTGGTGTACCAATGAACTTAACCTTCACACCATTGGCACCCTTATAAAGCATGTAACAAGAATTAAATTTGATTGAGGATACATTAGGTAGCTTGTTCTTGTTAGTCTTGCAATTTTGCTCTATATGCCCAACTTGCTTGCATCTATTGCAAAACCGACCATTGCCCTTCACAAAGCTAGCTTTGGGAGTGACAAAGGTCACCTTGCCTTTCTTGGGGGTATAGCCTAATCCCTCTTTATTGAGAGAAAATCTTTGGCTACCCAAGCACTTTAGCAAGTGGGCTTCTCCACCATAGGCATTGCCTAAGGCACGAGTGAGCTCATTCACCTCCATCTTGAGGTTCTCATTTTCCACCATAAGTGAGGCATCACAAGTGAGACCATCACTCAAAGGTGAAGTGGAAGTTGTAGTGCTACAAGAAGTGTTAGTGGGAGCAACAATAATGGGTTCATGAAAAGATTCATCAATAAGATCACATGTTAGTCCCACATCACATGTTACTATCACTTGCTCCTTCTTGGCTTCCTCCTTCTTGACTTGCTCAATGAGAGAGGAGTGAGCCTTTTCAAGCTTAGAGTGAGCTTTGCCAAGCTTCTCATGGGCATCCATTAACCCCTCATGAGTGGCATTGAGCTCATCAAAGGATTGCTCAAGAAATTTTACTTTCTTGCGCAATTCTTTGCACTCCTTTCTCTTCATCTCATTGCAAGCGTGCACTTGCTCACACATGTCCAAGAGCTCCTCCTTGGAGTACTCCTCATCATCATCATCATTATCATTATCATTCCTACAAGAGTCACTTTCACATTCATCATCATCACTCTCATTATATTTTACCTTGGTAGGCTTTGCCATAAGACATATTGATGGAGTGTCGAAGATGGAGAGCTTCTTGTTGATGGCAATGCTTGCTAGTGCTTTCTTGATAGATTTCTTGTCATCATCACTAGAGCTATCACTATCTGAAGAGCCATCACTATCCCATGTGACCACATAACCTCCACCCTTCTTCTTCTTTTGGAAGGTCATTCTCTTCTCCTTCTTTTCATTCTTATCTTTCTTGTGCTTCTTCTTCTCATCTTCATCATTATCACTATTGTAGGGACAATTTGCTACAACATGATCGGGGATCTTGCAATTGTAGCATCTTCTCACATATTCTTTGCTCTTGGTGTGATCTCTTCTCTTTCTTGCACCATAGCCCTTCTTCTTCATGAATTTGCCCATCTTGCGCACAAATAGTGCCATGGCTTCATCATCAATGTCACTAAGATCATCATCATCACTTGATTCTTTCTTGGACTTGCCCTTGTCCTTGGATGATGATGAGCTAGCCTTGAATGCTATACTCTTCTTCTTCTTCTTGTCCTCTTCTTCCTTCTTGTCATCCTTGTCATCCCCCTCCCTTTCCACACGGTATGTCTCTTGTGTCATGACATCACCTAGTACTTGGTTGGGGGTAATGTCCTTCAATCCTCCTCTTATGATGAGCAATCTTAACATCTCAAATCTTGGAGGTAAACACATCAAGAATCGATGGGAGACATCATCATCCTTGATCTTCTCTCCCAATATCTTCAAGTCGTTGACAATGACTTGCAATCGATGGAACATCTCTGGAATGCTCTCATCATCCTTCATCTTGAAACTTGTCAACTTGTCCTTGAGGATGTACAACTTGGCACTCTTCACTGCCGGTGTGCCCTCATATGTTTCCTCCAATCTCTTCCACACCTCATTTGGTCTTTCACAATCCTTGATTTGCTCAAACTACTTGGAATCAATGGCATTGTATATGGTGTTGAGAGCCATTGTATTGCATTGCTTGTTGATCTTATCTTGATTGGTTGGATCATCGGGATCAATGATAGCATAGTCATTCTCGGTCACTTCCCATACTTGATCATTAATTGAACCAAGATACATCCTCATCTTTCTCTTCCAATAACCATAGCATGTGCCATCAAAGAACGGTGGTTTGCCCCCCACATGGTTGAACACAACTTGAGCCATAATTTGACACTAAGGTTGTTAAGCCTTCAATCAAACGGTGACCACGGCTCTGATACCACTTGAAAGGTCCTAATATGGCTAGAGGGGGGGGGTGAATAGCCTATTTAAAATTCTACAAATCAACTAGAGCAATTTGATTAGTAAGACAAATAGCGAAATACAAACTTGCTCTAGCTCTACAAGGGTTGCAAGCCACCTATCCAACAATTCTAGTTGCAATGATAGCTAGACACACAACTTGCTATGATACTACTCACTAAGAGCTCTCAAACTTTCTACTCTAAAGAGCTCCACTAAGCAAACTTAAATAGCAAAGCAAGCTCTCAATCTAATTACACTAAAGAGCTTGCCACAACTAGTTTGCAAGAATATAAATGAGTGAGTAAGATGATTATACCAATGTGTAGAGGGATGAACCAATCACAAGATGAAGATTAAGCCAATCATTAGGAGAATGCAAATGACAAGAGACAACCGATTTTTCTCCCGAGGTTCACGTGCTTGCCAACACGCTAGTCTCCGTTGTGTCGACCAACACTTGGTGGTTCGGTGGCTAAGAGGTGTTTCACAAACCTCGTCCACACGATTGGACACCACAAGAACCTACCCACAAGTGAGGTAACTCAATGACACGAGCAATTTACTAGAGTTACCTTTCGGCACTCCGCCGGGGAAGGTACAACTCCCCTCACAATCACCGAAGGCGGCCACGAACATTCACCAACTCATGCTGATCCTCCACCGCTGCACCGAGCCGTCTAGGTGGTGGCAACCACCAAGAGTAACAAGCGAAATCCACAGCGCAACACGAATACTAAGTGCCTCTAGATGCAATCACTCAAGCAATGCACTTGGATTCTCTTCCAATCTCACAAAGATGATGGATCAATGAAGGAGATGAGTAGGAGGGCTTTGGCTAAGCTCACAAGATTGCTATGTCAATGAAAATGTGCAAGAGAGTGAGCTTGAGCTAGCCATGGGGCTTAAATAGAAGCCCCCACGAAATAGAGTCGTTATACCCCTTCACTGGGCATAACGTGGGCTAACCGGACGCTGCAGTCCAACTGACCGGACGTAGCACCAGACGCTTCGATCATGAATACCGAACGCGTTCGGTCGGCATACCGGACGTGTCCGGTAGCCCCCAGGCTGCCACGTGTCCAGTTCAAACCAACTTAGCCGTTGCTGCCCCTTCTGCTGACGACCAGACGCTCACACCGGACATAGAAACTCAATTGACCGGACGCTGCACCGCCGAGTCCGGTCGAGTCCAGTAAGCCACCAGGGCCAACCGGACGAGTCTATTAGAAACTGACCGGACGCTGAGCCTCAGCGTCCGATTGAGTACAGTAAGCATCCACTCATGACCGGACGCGTCCAGTCATACCAGACCGGATGCTGCCAGTGTCCAATCAATAGATCTGCCAAACACTGCTTTCTGATTCATACCGGACGTGTCCGGTGTGGCGACCGGACGCGTCCGGTCGCTGAGTCTGCCGCGGAATACCGGACGTGTCCGGTCATCATACTGGACACGTCCGGTCACTCTATAACCAGCGCGACTATCTCCTCTTCGACTCTATCTTCTTCACCCTTGCTCAAATGTGCCAACCACCAAGTCTATCACCTTGTGCACATGTGTTAGCATATTTTCATAAACATTTTCAAGGATGTTAGTACTCCACTAGATCCTAAATGCATATGCAATGAATTAAAGCATCTAATGGCACTTTGATAACCACATTTCGATACAAGTTTCACTCCTCTTAATAGTACGGCTATCTATCCTAAATGTGATCACAATCGCTAAGTGTCTTGGTCACCGAAACAAAATGGCTCCTACGATTTTACCTTTGCCTTGAGCCTTTTGTTTTTCTCTTTCTTCTTTTCCAAGTTTATGCATTTGACCATCACCATGCCATCACCATTGTCATGATCTTCGCCATTGCTTCATCACTTGGAGTAGTGCTACCTATCTCATAATCACTTTGATAAACTAGGTTAGCACTTAGGGTTTCATCCATTAACCAAAACCAAACTAGAGCTTTCACCCACGGCGCTACTTCTTCCTTGCAAGCAGCCATGACGCCCTGCTTCTCCATGGCCACGACGCACTCTTCCCGTGGCGCTACGGGCTGCGAAGACCTCTTCCCTGTGATGCTATTTCTTTCCTGCAAGCGGCCGCGATGCTCTCCTGCATAGATAAGTTGGTAGGGATGATAGGTGGACCTCAATTGTCAGTGTCTATTAAAAGGATTTGGGGGCGCTGGTTGGAAGTCTTCTACCAGAGCAGAGAAGTTGGTGAAGAGATACTAATAGGTCCTAATAGCTCATACATAAGCCAATTATCCAACCACCTATTAGTAAGAGGTGGGTTCAAATAATCCATACTAAAGATGGATTGATGTCCTAAGATTTTAGGCCATGCAGAAACATGGATTGATGAACTAGTTGAAATTGCGGACCGTGTTCATCTCGGCTAGCATGTTCTCTGCCGAGCGGTAACGAACGTCAAGGAGGAGCTTTGATTCTACGAGGGAGAGCGGCAATGGTCGTGGAAGACCGTGTTCCCTTCCTCGTAGAAATAGAGCTCTTCCGTGGCCAAGTACGGTGCCGTCCGGTGGAGAAATGCTCGCCGAGATGATCATGTAAGCAAGGTCAACTAGTACGGATGGTTACTTATTTAAACATGTTTTTGAGCTAGAATTTGATGGATATTTGATAACTTCAGACCTACAAATGTCATCTACAAATGTTACTATCCTCGAGGTGGCACGTCCTGCAGGAGTTCATTTTATAGATATAGTTTTTATTTTTTGTAGATATATCTAGTGGAGTAAAAGTTAGATGGCTGCCCCAAGAGACAACATGGATGAAGAAATGATGGATATTATCAACACCGGCACTCAATTTGCCGATGGTGACTGGCAGGATGTAGATGACGGGAGTCAATACCTGGCCCCCCCGATTAGTTGAAAAGCAGCTGCGCTTCCACGGAGTTGCCAAATCAAGATGACGCAATGCTACGTTTCCCCGTGGATGACATCACTGCACCGTTTACATCATGTGAGCTACATATTCCAAAAGAGAATGCCACAATCATGGTGGCTCTCGATGTTTTTTCTCCTCCAGATCCTACCAAGACACCAAGAATCCATGGGGCAATAATACCACCTGGATATGTTAGCGTCTCAGTGGATAGAGTTAACAAAGGTTTTAGTGATCTGCCTCTTGACATTCCAGGAGGTGATGGGGAGAAGACTCTAGGAGAAGCAGAGAAGACATTCATACTATGGCGCAAGCGCTACATCATTATTCCCGGGGTCTCTAGTCCACCGCTGCCTCCTCAACTGCCAGACAATAGGTGCGGACAAAAGTGAATGAAACAATTTTTTCACAAATTTTCTATTGACATGCATGATTAATAATGACAATTTCTTATATAATTATTCTTTTTTGTAATCACACAGTAGGGCCTCCGCCAACCTAAGTCCAATTATTCAATCTCCAGATCATCATAGTGCTCCGAGCAATGATTATGCAACGGCACCACCGCCGCCACCTCCAAGGAGGTCTCCAACGCCGAGGTCTCCACCGCCGCCACCTCCGAGGAGGTCTCCAACGCCTCCAAGGATGTCTCCAACGCCTCCAAGGAGGTCTCCAGCTCCTAAGAGGTCAGCCCCGCAAACGAAGCCATTGGCCCACCAACCGGCAAAGAAGAAAGCCTCCTCTAATCCAGTTATTCCCCGAAAACTGTCTTACGAGAAAAGTGAAAAGGTATTAAAGGCTGAAGTACAAAAAGATGTGAAAAGTTTCTTCGAAAATGTAAGAAAGCAACGACAAGGGAAGGAGAACTCGGAGAAACTGTACTTCTACCTAGCTCTAGATCTTCTAAGAAAGAAGGTGGACCAGAAAAAGCGGGAATCTCAAAAGACCCGGCCAAAATTAGACTATGACCGCTCTCTCACCAAGTCATTTGAGGCGGCGCAGAAAAAGACTAGAGCAGGAAAAGGTGTTGCACAACTCAGACAACAATCGCAACAATCAGTCCCCCCTCTTGTCATTCGTAATGAATATGGTTCAAACTTAGACTTACCGGACGTCGATTTTGAGGAACTGGTTCGGTTTTACGAGGATATAGGTTTGGACCTTGCCCAAGTGCTCGCTGAAGGACCATCTGCTCCGAAAGTGGATCCTTGGAAGAAATTTGAACATGGAAATAGTCTATATAACCCTGAGGCCTTAGGTGAACTAGGTACGCAAATGTACCTGCTAAACAAGTGGTACATGGCGGCGTGTAAACGGGGAGAGAACTTTGTTTCTGTCAGAATTAGAAACCAACATTACTTCCGTGGCGATGACGTTATATATGTTGAGTTTGGAGAATTACACCAACTATGCCACCTGGACTCTCTCGACAAAAGTCTCATTAGCTGCTATTGTCTGTAAGTATGATTATTTTCTACTATTAAAGTGTATATATATAAAGCTACATGTATATATATAAATTATATATCCTCACACTATATTTTTGTATATGCAGATATGACATGGCAGAACTCAGAAAGAGACAGGATAATGATGTTGGTTTCGTTGATCCAAATGTCGTATTCAAACACCCTGATCCCCCGCCGCCTGGATGGAAAGCTGGACTCGAGAAAAATCTCATGAGGTTCTTAGTGAACCAACAAAACAAGGACATACTATTCCCCTACAACTTCAAGTGAGTGTTAAATAATTAATGTCAATCATATGGACATTTGTTCAATTATTTGCTTACTAGCTAAGATATCTCCCACATACATATGTTGACTCTAGTTAATGTCGATCATATTTGTGTATAAAAACATATGCAGCAATCACTGGATATTGATGGTCATCGATATGGCCAATAGTCGGTTGCGCATCTTAGACTCGTTAAGAAAAGAGCAAACAGAGTACCAAGACATGATAGATATTATCCAAGGGTAATTTGGTCTCTCTAGCAACTATATATACCCTGATCTCTTAACTGCAACAATTATTAAAGGCCAAATTAATTTTTTATTTTATTGGGCGCAGTGTTTGGAAAGTTTTATTGAGGAACACCACATGAAACATTGCAAAGCGCCACTGGATGTAATCGCACACAAAGTAAGTACCAGCTACATTTATATATATAATTCAATTAACACCATGCATGCTTTCAATTCACCGAATCTTTTTTCTCGTAAAAGTGGGTTCTGAGGCAAGAGCATGGGAACAACTACTGCGGATACTATGTTTGCGAGTTCATCATGGTGTACTAAAAAAGAACTCCTGAAGAGAACCTCAAAGTACGTTATATAAATATATTCATATATTTACAATTTCTTTTATTGCTCATATATATATATATATATATATATATTAATACTTTTCCTTCAACTTTTATTGAAGACTCTATGGTTGAAGGAAAAAGTCATACGATGTGACCAACTGAAAGCAATTCAAGAGACCATAGCAGGATTTCTTAATGACCAGGTCCTCAACCCCGCCGGCGAGTTCTACAATGACGTCAACGAAACATGGAAGCCAAACCAGATGGAGTGAATTTGTTATCCCAAGGATATGATAGAATATACAATGCAAGCTTTATTTATAATATATATATATATATATATACATATACATATTATATGTACATAAAATTACGTACAATATATGTATATGCATGTAATATATACGTTAGTTTCATACTTTAGTTTGTACAAAATGTTTGAACATTATAAACGTGTAGAATACGTATATTATTAGCAGCATAGAATGCGTATTCGAAAACCTATTCGAAAACCAAAACGAATCATCAATTGAAAATAGAAAGAAAAAAAAAGAAAAAAAAATAAAACCTTTAGTCCCGGTTGGTAATACCAACCCGGACTAAAGGGACGACCCACGTGGCCAAGCCGGGAGGCCTCTTTAGTCCCGGTTGGTATTACCAACCGGGACTAAAGGTGGACATTTAGTCCTGGGCGCGAAACCGGGATTAAAGGAGGGACCCTTTAGTCTCGGATTCGTGCTCCCGGTTCTAAAACTAGGACTAAAGGGGGTTGAGAACCGGGAGTACAGCTCGTTTCTCTACTAGTTACCGGAACTGGGAGAGTAGGGCCTCCGGAATGCCTTTCGTCTTCGATTTCACCTGCTCGGGTGAAGGGCGGCAATCACGTTTTTGGGAAGTGTCACTGGTGGCACGACTACTCGCTACGTCTTCTTCCTGGCTCCGGCGCACGTTGAAGGTCCTCCGCTAATCGGCACTACTTTCCGTCTACACTGCAACGAGCGGGACGACTACACCGACAGGCACTATGTCGTCGAGTGCATACGGCTCTGCCGCTGGGTATGTTTCTGGAACGAATCTTCTAAGGTCTTGGGCTATCAATCCTTAGTTTGAGTACCATCTACACGCTTGTCACGCGAAAGACACACAAGCACATATATGATGCCACCAATATGATCATTTTGTTTAATGTCTTTTTCTGGATTAAATTGCTCTTAAAATTGCCTAATATTCTAACAATAAATGTGGTGCTTCAATTGAGGAGGTATGCGATGGAATTAAAGACCATGGACACCACTCATACGCTGCTAATCATAAAAATTTATGGCACCATATATGTAGTGCAGCTGTAATAGTATGTTTGGTGAAAAGCTCAGTTAGCAACTAATAAGCTCTCACAGTGAACACTTCTCCTTAAAAAAGTTGGGCCAGCAATTGGACACTCAACTTTCCTGATGATAGTACAGTCGTAATTGTATACAAAAATTGATACACGTACCACACATTTAGACCAATGCTAGCTCTTATACTGTGTACTATGCACATCAACTGCGTCAGCTATTTGTTTCTTTGACAAATGCTTGCATGAGTGCATAGCCAATATCGCATATAATTCATTCAACACCCTAGTGTAGGGTTGAGATGGTGGACTAAAGGGGGTGAATAGTCCTTTCTAAAACTTAATTGCGTCGGATAACCGAAACAAATACGGAATTAAAACTATCGGTCTAGCCAAGACTACATCCCTCTATCTAGGTTCACAAGCACCTTATAAAGATCTTGAAAGGATCAAGATGCCCAAGAGGGGGGGTGAATTGGGCTAATTCGAAATTCTCTTGCAATAAACAAATCCTACGGATAGCCCAATTAACCCCTTGTGCCTAGAAAAGTGTTTCTATCAAACTAATGCACAACGAACTCCCAACCTATGTTCTAACCTTACTCTAGCAAGCAATTCTATGGATGTAAAACAAGTATTGAATTGCTCAAAGTAAATACTCAAAGTAAGTGCTCAAAGTAAATAGGGAGAGAAGGGAACGCGGCGATGTTTTGCCGAGGTATCGGAGAGTCGCCACTCCCCACTAGTCCTCGTTGGAGCACCCGCGCAAGGGTGTAGCTCCCCCTTGATCCGCGCAAGGATCAAGTGCTCTCTATGGGTTGATTCTTTGACACTCCGTCACGGCGAATCACCCAAAGCCGCTCACAACTTGAATTGGGTCACCCACAAGCTCTGTCGGGTGAACACCGAACTCTCGATCACCACCAAGCCATCTAGGTGATGGCGATCACCAAGAGTAACAAGCACGAACTCTCACTTGACCACGCGAAACCTAATGAGAAGATGGATGCACACTTTGCTACTCTTGATTTGCTAGTGAGGCTACTCTCTTGGATTCTCAAATCACAAACACCTCACTAGGACCTTGCTCTTCTTGGCACTCACAAACGTGTTTCTCAGCTGTTGGAATGAGCAAAAGTTGCTCCACTCACGAGTGGAGCTTCTATTTATAAGGCAGCCTGAAAAACGAACCGTTATGAGCTTCTGTGGGATGACTGGACGCTCCGATCGTTTTGACCGGATGCTCCAGTCAGTTCAACCCACGTACAGTTTTCAAGTGATGACCGGACGCTGTCAGAGTCCGGTTAGTACCGACCGGACGCGTCCGGTCGCTCTTGGATGCTTACTGTAAATGACCGGACGCTGGATACTCAGGGTCCGGTCACCACTGACCGGACGCGTCCGGTCACTCTTTCCCAAGTCTGGACCCTTACTGGAGTCGACCGGACGCTGGCCCTCAGCATCCGATCACACGACCTTCCAGCGTCCGGTCACACCAGACTTGATTACCTCAGTCAAATGAACTAACCGGACCCTGCGGCCAGTGTCCGGTCGCACCGGAGCCAGCGTCCGGTCAGTGTTTGACACTCCATTCACTTCCAACTTTTGAACATATGTGAATGAAGTTTGCTCCAAAGGATCTTAGGCATTCATAGGAGCTACCTAGAGCTAGTTTTAACAAGTGTGCACCACACCTAACTCACTAGACTCAACTAGGTCAAGCTACCCGTTCATATCCCCCTTCATAGTACGGCCAAAGGAAAAAACAAAGTCCTAAACTACTCTAAGTGTCTCTCCAAATCCAATTGACACTTAGAACTAGTCACCCTTAACCTTGTCGTCCATCCTTTGAGAACCGAAACGATTTCCATCATAGGGGCATGACAACCTCGATTGCCCAATCGATCTCCATTACCATGACCTAACTTAATTGCCTCTGCAAAACACATGTTAGTCATAGTAATCTTATATTGACATTAATCACCGAAATCCAACTAGGGGCCTAGATGCTTTCAATCTCCCCCTTTTTGGTGATTGATGACAATACCACCTCGAGTATGTTATGGAGTGAGGTTTTTGACGGGCTTGGTTCATATAAGCTTTTGTCAATAAGAACAAAAGAGTTAGTCAAGCTTATATGACCCAAGCCAACACAATGTACTCAAAGGATATGAATTAGGCATGAATACAAATAACAAAGCTCATTTGCTTCGAAGTATAAACGCGGAAGCAAAAGCAAATGAGCATTACACAAGTGATATGACATATAGATAAAGCAAAGTAGAAGTCACACATGTCAGATATCACAACCACGTAGATAGCACTATCACATAAATATAATAATATGCATGAAAGTAAACACACGAATGCATAAGTAATAGTGTATCACACAAATAAAACTCCAAATGTATATAATAAGCAAATACTAGATGACTAGCTCCCCCTAAAACTCGCTCCCCCTAAGTCTACATACTCAAACCCTCTCCCCCTTTGGCGTCAAACACCAAAACCTAAGGGTCAGTCGGCGGGGCTGCAGCGGACGAGTCAGGCGCTGAAGTACGTGGAGCAAGATGGAACTAGGTGCCATCATCATCTGACCCTGAGCTCTGAACTGACTGACCCTTTGAGGCAGGAAGTGTCACTGAAGCGGTCTGGGTCTGAGCTGGGGCTGGTGCTGCCTGTGAAGCTGCAGGTATGTCTGTCGTAGGATCTGATGAGGCGACAGACGAGGGGAGCCTCTGAGTAGTCATGATAGCTGGAGCTGCTGTAGACAGACCGGCAGTATGCATGTGAGGCGGAGTAGGCATGCCGGTCAACTCGCTGAAAGATGCTCCAAGACTCCTGGAGACTGACGTGTCAGGCACGAATAGCGAGGAAGACTGCTCTGGTGAGAAACCCGTGTGATAAGGAGTGAACTGTGGGGCAACACCAGGTGAGGCTAACCACTAGGACACCTATACAGGAGGTGAAGTAAACTGAGCTGGAGGCTATCCCTGACTCTGAAGCCCGATGGGCTGTACTGCTGGAGTTGTTGAAGTGGTAAGAGGCTGTGCAAGCTAGGGCAAAGTCTATGGCAGTGGGATCCCAATGGCTGTCACTACATGCTGCATGAATCCCATGAGTTGCTGCTGCATAAGTAACTGCTGGTGCTAAAGGAGCTGCTGCTGCTGCTGAAAGTCGTCCTGATGAGCCTGAAACTGTGCGAAGTTGGTAGCTGTCTCCTATGCCTGTCGTGTCTGATCCTACTGCATCCGCTCAAGAATAGCTATGAGAGCGGGGTCTGTCTACGGAGCAGGTGGTGCAGAACTAGAGCCACCTGCCTCTGCATCGTGTCTGTGAGGAGGCTTCTGAGGTATAGGCTGGTAGTCGTCGTCAGAGCTGTCACTATACTCGCTCACCTCCTGCTGTGCCTCTAGCTCCTCCTCCTCAGTGGCTGCAATCCCTCTGATGATCTCATCCTACTGAGCTGCGGACTCTGGCACATCGGGATGATAGCTAGGCTATCTGGGTGCTTGAGGAGTAGCGAGTCTGATCCTCTGTGACAGGTTGTAAGCCAGGAACTCTATGGTGGCACCTGTATACTCATCCATCATACCAGGGGGCTTATCAAGCACAACTCTGCGGATGAGGAACCTGATCCAGTGAGCATAGGGAAGCTGCCTGCGACCCTTGAATCCCTTAGCTATTGTGTCCTCCATCTCTGAAAGCAGAAGATCTCAGATATCAAATACTGTCATCTGCATGATGGCATTGAGAAGCCAGAGCTATAAGCGAGTCAGGCCCTCCCTGTATCCCAACCTAGGAAGCAGTGTCCTCCTGATGATGGCCTCTAGTACCCTCGCTATAGGAGTCAAGTCACTGGGGTTCCTGCTCGACCCCTCTCCAAAAGGCTCCTTGAAGCAATGCCGCACTAAATCTGTAGGGGGCACCTGCCCTCCATGAGGAAGCCTGGGCGGCTCCTGATGTCCATAGCAAACCTCATGCATCTTAACAGGCTGCTTCTGTAGCCTCAGTATCTCTCTGGCTCTGCCACTCATCACTCTGTAGTCTTTGCCTTTGAAAGCAAAGTGAATGAATCTGTGATGAGGATCGATGTAGAGTGAGGCATAAAACTGACGGACCCAAGATGGTACATATATGCCCATCCATCCTATCAAATCTATCAGTCCTGGCAAATATGATAAGTATGGCCGAATGCTCTCTTCGGCTGCTGCCACAATGGACTCTATCTGACAGACCCTCTGAGATCTGAACACTGCCCCACTGTTAAGATATGCATTGTAGAAATCCTCCTGCAGTGGCGTGTAGAACCCCTCAGCTGCTCTCTCATCCCTCCTCGGAGGAAACCAGACCTCAAACTCAACAAACCATAGCTGCTGAACCTACCTGGCTGTAGCGGCCCTCAAGTTGAGGTGAACCACTGAGGCGGACCCTATGGTCTGGGTGGAGGGCATGAACCCCTGCACTGTGTAACTGGCCTCGGTGGAACTGCAGCACTAGTATGACTCGAGCGGCGTAGCTAAGGTGCCAGCTCGGTCTCCTGACTCTCCTGAGTCTCCTGGGCTAGCTGAGGCTCTGCTGGTGGGGGCTGCTGCTGTGCTGACAGACCCTCCTCAATGGCAACCTGTCGTCCTACAAACGTGGCAGTCCCAGCTGGACTACCGTGACGACGTTCAACCTCCTCAATCGCAGCTCTAACTGTGGGTGAAACTGGCTGATCTGCAATGACAACTCCGCTGCGGGTACCACCTCCCTCGACATGCTCTGCGGCCTCTGCAACAGCTGCTGCTCTCGCTGTCTCCGCGTCGGGGGTACTTTCGCTTCTTGGATGTTACCTGCTTGGTTGACTTGCCCTTAGATCCGGTTGGATGGTGAGGCGGGGGCCTCCGATCATCATCACCTGGGCCACCACCAACGTTCTTGGTGCGAGCCATCTGAACTGACAAGATGGTGAACTGTCGTTGATGAAGATCAACTGTCAAACTGCCGCTTTCGAGGCTTGGCCTCGATCCTTACTCATGAGCTTGGCTCCGAGTTGACTGCCAACTGCCAGACGTAACACAACGGAACCAACTCGCTGCACGATAGAGTAGATGGATATACAAATAAATACCATATGTCTAATAGATGTGAAATCCTAATAGAGAAAGCAATGTAGATGCGAACTTGAATCGAGTGGCTTTCTACCTGACGATCAGCGATCCGAGAAGAGATAAGATGTCATGCGGGGGGATCTCGGAACCGGCTAGGGTTAGGTCAAACGCCCTGAATGTAATGGTGAATCAGAGACTGCAACTCGATCTAGGTCACCATTGTATAGATCAAGATCAAAAAATAAAGCTTGCCTTACCAATCAATGGGATGGTAGGGCTAGGGCACTCGGCATGAAGACGGGCAGTCTTGGCAATGGTGGAGCGGTGAGCTAGGGCACGAGGTGGCTGGCGTGGTGCTACAGAGGCGCGGTAGGGCTGGAGCATGGCAGCGCTTCGAGATGAGCTGGCGCGGGTGAGGCTCGGTGGCTTGCGAGCTACGGTGGTGCGGCGAGGCAGGGGCACGGAGGCGCGTGGCTGGCGAGCGTGGGCGTGAAGGTGGCCGGCGGCTCGGGCTAGGGCATATGACGGCGCTAGTTAGGTTAAGGAAGAGGAACAGTGAAGGCTCGGTTAAATAATCCCCAAACACGACAGAAAAAGGAAACCGAAAAGAGTCCTGAAGTCGCGTGAGATCCATAGACTGGACGCTCCGGTGGTAGCGACCGGATGCTCCGGTGGTAGCGACCGGATGCTACCACCCAGCGTTCGGTCGATTCCAGAGAGGTCCAAATCCTCTAGAATCGGGACTGGACACGTCCGGTGGTCCATGACCGGATGCAGGCAGGGTCCGGTCAGTACTGCTTGTCCTTCCTTGATCGACCGAACGCTGAACCCTTCCTAACCGGACGCACAGACACAGCGTCTGGTCACTCCTTCATCAGCAGTTCACCTCCTATGAACTGACCGGACGCTGGTCAGCAGCGTCCGGTGCAGCGTCCGGTGCACCTTTTCCAGCAAATCTTCAAACTTCCTTCGCGCTGCCTGTTCCCAATCAAGTCCCAACTTGAATAAGATCCAAATAAACACCAA
Source organism: Miscanthus floridulus (assembly GCF_019320115.1). NCBI lineage: Eukaryota > Viridiplantae > Streptophyta > Magnoliopsida > Poales > Poaceae > Miscanthus > Miscanthus floridulus. The sequence continues at coordinate 83,109,765 of NC_089594.1, read as the reverse complement.
TTGGGACTGATGTGAGTGACCTCTCTCAAACCCTCATATTTTTCAAAATATTTTGCCTTAGGCTATAATTCTTTTTAAGGAAATAGGCAACAAGAGAGCAAATGGAACAAAACGACAAAACAACATTCATGCATATGCAATACTTGTAAGTAAATCTAGTTGCTTGTCAAGTTTGATCCAAGGTTAAGCTTCTTCACACACTTTTCGGCGGTTATCTTAACCATGTTAGACAAGCCCTATGTGCATTGCCACAAATTAAACATGTTGTATATTACAATGAATGCAAGGGACAACACAAGCTCAATTTTTAGTGAAGTTACTAAAATCAAGTACATTGAGCTCATTCCGCAATCTACAAAATGTAGCCTCATCTAGCGGTTTAGTGAAGATATCCGCTAATTCATCTTCGGATCTTACACCTTCTAATGATATATCATTTTTAGCTACATGATCTCTTAGAAAGTGATGGCGGATATCTATATGCTTGGTGCGAGAGTGTTGAACCGGATTATTTGCAAGTTTTACCGCACTTTCATTGTCGCACAAAAGAGGTACTTTCTCTAGAACTACTCCATAGTCTAGTAAAGTTTGTTTCATGTACAATATTTGTGCACAACAAGCACCCGCGGCAATGTATTCCGCTTCGGCGGTGGACAAAGCCACACTATTTTGTTTCTTGGAGGACCATGACACAAGTGATCTACCAAGCAAATGGCACCCTCCGGATGTGCTCTTTCTATCAACTTTGCATCCGGCGTAGTCCGAATCGGAATAGCCAATTAATTCAAATAAAGCTCCTTTGGGATACCAAAGGCCAATGCTTGGTGTGTGCTTAAGATACCTAAGGATTCTTTTTATGGCAATTAAATGTGTTTCCTTAGGACTAGCTTGAAATCTAGCACACATACACACACTAAACATGATGTCGGGCCTAGATGCGGTTAAATATAACAAGCTACCAATCATAGAACGGTAGAGAGTTTGATCAACCGAGTTACCTCCCTCATCTAGGTCGAGATGTCCATTGGTAGGCATTGGGGTCTTGATTGGCTTACATTCATCCATCTTGAATCTCTTGAGAAGATCTTTGGTGTATTTCTCTTGAGAGATGAAGATGCCTTCTTTTATTTGCTTGACTTGAAAACCAAGAAAGAATGTAAGCTCACCAATCATTGACATCTCGAACTCCTTAGACATCAATTCACCAAATTCTTTGCATGAGTCTTCATTTGATGATCCAAAGATGATATCATCAACATATACTTGACAAATGAAGATATGCCCATCAAGCTTCTTGGTGAATAGTGTGGTGTCGACCTTCCCAATGGTGAAGCCCTTCTCAATAAGGAAATCCCGAAGGCGCTCATACCAAGCTCTTGGAGCTTGCTTAAGCCCATACAGTGCCTTGGACAACCTATAAACATGATTAGGATATCTAGGGTCTTCAAACCCGGGAGGTTGATCAACATAGACTAGTTCATTAATAAAGCCATTTAAGAATGCACTTTTCACATCCATTTGATATAGTTTCATTTCATGATGTGATGCATATGCAAGAAGGATACGGATGGCTTCTAATCTTGCAACCGGTGCAAAAGTTTCTCCAAAATCTAAACCTTCAACTTGAGGGAACCCCTTTGCTACTAGTCTTGCCTTGTTCCTCACAACAACACCTTGATCATCTTGCTTGTTGCGGAACACCCACTTTGTTCCAATGACTCTTGCACCTTTTGGTTGCTCTTCAAGATTCCAAACTTCATTGCGAGTGAAGTTGTTCAACTCTTCATGCATGGCATTCATCCAATCCGGATCTTTAAGAGCTTCTTCTACCTTGGTAGGCTCATAGCAAGAGACAAAAGAGTGATGAGCAATAAATGAAGTAAGTTTTTGAGATCGAGTCATCACCCCCTTTGTTGGACTCCCTATGATGAGATCTTGTGGATGATCTTGTTGGAGAGGTGTATTTCTCCTATTGACCATTTGAGGAGGAGGTTGTGGAGCATCAACATCTTGTGCTTGTACCACCATTTGCTCATGGGAGATATGAGTATCTTCATTTTCTACTCTCCCATCTTTTTCACCATCTTGTGGTACATTTGATGAAGAAGGTTGGTTAATGACTTGTACATCATCTTCATCATCTTTTGGCTTGATGTCTCCCACCGGAATATTCTTCATAGCCTCCCTCAATGGTTCATCACCTACATCATCAAGATTCTCATGTGCTCCTTGGGAGCCATTAGATTCATCAAATTCCACATTATATGTTTCTTCAACCAAGCCGGTGGCATGATTAAATACTCTATATGCTTTGGACTTCAATGAGTAACCAACAAGAAAACCTATATCACAATGTCTTTGAAACTTCCCTAGGTGTTGCCGCTTCTTGTAGATGTAGCACTTGCAACCAAACACCCTAAAGAAGGAGACGTCCGACTTCTTCCCATTGAGCAACTCATACGGAGTCTTGACAAGGAACTTTTGAAGAAATAGGCGGTTGGATGCATAACATGCGGTGTTGATTGCTTCCGCCCATAGAGCTTCGGGGGTGTTGTACTCATCTAGCATTGTCCTTGCAAGAGTGATCAAAGTCCGGTTCTTCCTCTCAACCACACCATTTTGTTGAGGAGTATAGGTTGTGGAGACTTCATGTTTGAGTCCAACTTCATCACAATAAGCTTCTATGTTTGTGTTGTCAAACTCTTTGCCATTGTCACTTCTTATCTTCTTGAGCTTCACTTCAAATTCATTTTGAGCTCTCTTGGCAAACTTCTTGAAACAAGATGCAACTTCGGATTTATCATGAAGGAAGAACACCCATGTATATCTTGAATAGTTATCCACAATCACAAGACAATAGAGATTTCCTCCCAAACTCTTGTATGTTGTTGGTCCAAATAAATCCATGTGTAGGAGTTCTAGCACTCTTGTGGTTGACATGAAAGCTTTGGTTGGATGAGTGTTTGCAGCTTGCTTGCCGGCTTGACATGCACTACAAAGCTTGTCCTTCTCAAACTTCACATCCTTCAACCCTCTCACCAAATCATTCTTCATAAGCTTCTTGAGTGAGCTCATCCCAACATGAGCAAGTCTTCTATGCCATAGCCACCCAAGTGTTGTTTTGGTGAATAGGCAAGTCTTCAAGTTTGCATCTTCGGAGGTAAAGTCAACTAGATATAAGTTGTTGTATCTAAATCCATTGAATATCACTTGATTGTCATCTACCTTAGATACAACCACCTCCTTCTCGGTGAACAAGCATTGGAAGCCAAGATCACACAATTGTCCAATGGATAGCAAGTTGAAACTCAATGAAGCAACATAGAGCACATTAGAGATGGAATGATCATTTGATATTGCCACTTTACCCAATCATTTGACCTTGCCCTTTGAATTATCTCCAAATGTTATTTTCTCTTGTCCATCTACCTCTTCATCTAGTGAGGTGAACATACAAGGATCACCGGTCATATGTTGAGTGCAACCACTATCAATAACCCAATGACTTCCACCGGTCTTGTAGTTCACCTACACACAAGAGATTCAAGCTTTAGGGATCCAAGCTTGTTGAGGGCCCTTCACTTTCTCAACAAGTGACTTAGCCACCCAAATTTTCTTAGGCCTACTCTTGTTGGGGGGACCAAAGAACATGACTTTCATCTTTCCACTCGAATCTTTTCTAAGCATGTAGTGAGCATTGAAAGCAAAGGGTCTAGCATGCTTGGGCAATGGTTGTGGTGGTGGAGTTTGACACTCATGGGCAAAGTGGCCTTCTTGTCCACACTCAAAACATCTCTTTGGCTTTGGCTTTGGCTTTGATTATTGGTGTTGAGCTTGAGCCTTCTTCTTCTCTACACTTGCCATATATCCAATGCCACTTCTATCCATCTTCATGATGGTATTCATGAGTAGCTCACTTTGGAGATGCTTGCCTCTAGCAAACTTGCTCAATCCCACCTTGAGATGCTCTTTCTCCATCTTGAGCTTCTTGTTCTCTTCTTTGAGAATATCATTATTCTTCTCCTCCTTGAGTTTCTTGATTTCTTCTTTTAGCTTTTCATTCTCAAGGATCACCTCTTTGTCATGATCAAGAGTTTCTAGCACAATGGTGTTGTGACTTTTCATCTCTTCAAGATCTTTCATGAGCTTCTCATTATCACTCTTGAGCTTGACATACTCATCATAGTCATTGCACTCAACCACTTGCTTGCCCTTGCTACTAGATCCATGCTCAATGCTTTCATCAATTAAATCATCACATGAGGTAGCTATATCAATCTTAACAACATGGTTAGTAGCATCATGTGACTCATTTGGTAAGAATTCTTGTGTAATAATAAGGGTATCATAATTGATCTTTAGAGTTGTATATTCATCCTTTAGCTTATTGTGACTAGTGATAAGCTCATTGTGCACCCACTCAAGTTTATCATTTTTATCTTTAAGCTCTTTCTTAGAAGATTTGAGCTCCTTGAGTTTGGATGATATAGAATCATTTGTTTCTTTGAGCTCATCATTAGCCTTTTCTAATGTATCACACTTAGCTAAGAGTGAATCATTTTTAGCATCAAGTTTTTCATTTGTAGCTCTACTCTTTCTAATGATCTTAGTATATTTTCTTAGTATTTTGACAAGATCATCATATGTAGGTGAGTCATCATCATCGCTATCACTATCATCATCACTAGCATGTTCATCATCACTACTATCATCACTCTTTGTTACCTTGCGTTCACCTTTGGCCATAAGGCATAGGTGTGTAGAGGATGATGGCGATGGTGGCGGTGAAGATGCAAGATCAATAGCAATGGCGGCCACCTTTTCATCGTCACTATCATCATCGGATGATCCACTTGATGAATCAATGTCTGTGAGCCAATCACCGACAATGTAGGCCTTGCCACTCTTCTTCTTCTTGTAGAAGTCCCTCTTTTTGCCATCTCTCTTCTTATATGGCTTGTTCTTTTTCTTTTCATCTTCATCGCTTGAATCATCTTTCTTGCCCTTGTTCTTGAACTTGTCTTTCTTGGGCTTTGTGCATTGATGAGCTAGGTGGCCAAGTTCGCCACAATTGTAGCAATCCATCTCGGAGATTGGCTTTCTTCTTGAGCTAGTGAAGAACTTCTTCTTCTTGCCATCAAACTTGATGCCACTCTTGTTTAGCCTTTTTAGCATCTTGGTGGTCTTCTTCACCATGAGGGCAAGGCTTTCTTCATCATCTTCATCACTTGATCTCTCATACTCAAGTCTTGCTTTGCCCTTGTCTTGGCTAGCTTTGAATGCTAAGTCCTTCTCTTTCTTCTTTGTAGAGGATGAGCCATCTTGTGGTGTGATGTGCATGTACATCTCATGAGCATTGATCTTTCCCAAGATTTGTGTCGGTGTAGCGGCGAAAAGATCACCTTGATGTAGCACGGTCATAATGTGCCCATATTTATCAATGGGGAGGACACTCAAGATTTTTCTCACAACATCGGATGGTGACATTTGAGTAAGTCCAAGCCCATTGACTTCCTCTACAAGAACATTTAATCGAGAATACATCTCATTAGCACTTTCTTTGGGAAACATCTCAAAAGAATTTAGCTTTTTAATCACAAGATGGTAGCGTTCCTCACGCTCACTCTTGGTTCCCTCATGGAGCGCACAAACGTCTGACCATAGTGCATGGGCGTCTTTGTGGTTCCTTACACGATTGAACACATCTTTGCAAAGGCCTCTAAATATGGTGTTGCGAGCCTTTGCATTCCATTTTTCATAATTCACTTCATCGCCTTGAAGTTGTGCGGTATTCCTAGGTGTTGGGAACCCTTGAGAGGCGGCTCTAAGAATTCCAACATCTAGAGCTTCTAAGTATGCCTCCATGTGGATTTTCCAATATGGAAAATCATCTCCCTCAAAGATAGGAGGAGGTCCATCCCCGTGAGACATCTTGCTCTAAGCGATTAAGTTTAAAAAATGTGAGCACGAGGCTCTGATACCAATTGAAAGGATCAAGATGCCCAAGAGGGGGGGTGAATTGGGCTAATTCGAAATTCTCTTGCAATAAACAAATCCTATGGATAGCCCAATTAACCCCTTGTGCCTAGAAAAGTGTTTCTATCAAACTAATGCACAACGAACTCACAACCTATGTTCCAACCTTACTCTAGCAAGCAATTCTATGGATGTAAAACAAGTATTGAATTGCTCAAAGTAAATACTCAAAGTAAGTGCTCAAAGTAAATAGGGAGAGAAGGGAACGCGGCGATGTTTTGCCGAGGTATCGGAGAGTCGCCACTCCCCACTAGTCCTCGTTGGAGCTCCCGCGCAAGGGTGTAGCTCCCCCTTGATCTGCGCAAGGATCAAGTGCTCTCTATGGGTTGATTCTTCGACACTCCGTCACGGCGAATCACCCAAAGCCGCTCACAACTTGAGTTGGGTCACCCACAAGCTCTGTCGGGTGAACACCGAACTCCCGATCACCACCAAGCCGTCTAGGTGATGGCGATCACCAAGAGTAACAAGCACGAACTCTCACTTGACCACGCGAAGCCTAATGAGAAGATGGATGCACACTTTGCTACTCTTGATTTGCTAGTGAGGCTACTCTCTTGGATTCTCAAATCACAAACATCTCACTAGGATCTTGCTCTTCTTGGCACTCACAAACGTGTTTCTCAGCTGTTGGAATGAGCAAAAGTTGCTCCACTCACGAGTGGAGCTTCTATTTATAAGGCAGCCTGAAAAACGAACCGTTATGAGCTTCTGCGGGATGACCGGACGCTCCGATCGTTTTGACCGAACGCTCTGGTCAGTTCAAACCGCGTACAGTTTTCAAGTGATGACCGGATGCTGTCAGAGTCTGGTCAGTACCGACCGGACACGTCCGGTCGCTCTTGGATGCTTACTGTAAATGACCGGGCACTGGATACTCAGGGTTCGGTCACCACTGACTAGACGCGTCCGGTCACTCTTTCCCAAGTCTGGACCCTTACTGGAGTCGACCGGACGCTGGCCCTCAGCGTCCGGTCACACGACCTTCCAGCGTCCGGTCACACCAGACTTGATTACCTCAGTCAAATGAACTGACCGGACCCTGCGGCCAGCGTCCGGTCGCACCAGAGCCAGCGTCCGGTCAGTGTTTGACACTCCATTCACTTCCAACTTTCGAACATATGTGAATGAAGTTTGCTCCAAAGGATCTTAGGCATTCATAGGAGCTACCTAGAGCTAGTTTTAACAAGTGTGCACCACACCTAACTCACTAGACTCAACTAGGTCAAGCTACCCATTCATACCCCCCTTCATAGTACGGCCAAAGGAAAAAACAAAGTCCTAAACTACTCTAAGTGTCTCTCCAACTCCAATTGACACTTAGAACTAGTCACCCTTAACCTTGTCGTCCATCCTTTGAGAACCGAAACGATTTCTATCGTAGGGGCATGACAACCTCGATTGCCCAATCGATCTCCATTACCATGACCTAACTTAATTGCCTCTGCAAAACACACGTTAGTCATAGTAATCTCGTATTAACATTAATCACCGAAATCCAACTAGGGGCCTAGATGCTTTCAATCTCCCCCTTTTTGGTGATTGATGACAATACCACCTCGAGTATGTTATGGAGTGAGGTTTTTGACGGGCTTGGTTCATATAAGCTTTTGTCAATAAGAACAAAAGAGTTAGTCAAGCTTATATGACCCAAGCCAACACAATGTACTCAAAGGATATGAATTAGGCATGAGTACAATAACAAAGCTCATTTGCTTCGAAGTATAAACACGGAAGCAAAAGCAAATGAGCATTACACAAGTGATATGACATATAGATAAAGCAAAGTAGAAGTCACACATGTCAGATATCACAACCATGTAGATAGCACTATCACATAAATATAATAATATGCATGAAAGTAAACACACGAATGCATAAGTAATAGTGTATCACACAAATAAAACTCCAAATGTATATAATAAGCAAATACTAGATGACTAGCTCCCCCTAAAACTCGCTCCCCCTAAGTCTACATACTCAAACCCTCTCCCCCTTTGGCGTCAAACACCAAAACCTAAGGGTCGGTCAGCGGGGCTGCAGCGGACGAGTCGGGCGCTGAAGTACGTGGAGCAAGATGGAACCGGGTGCCATCATCATCTGACCCTGAGCTCTGAACTGACTGACCCTCTGAGGCAGGAAGTGTCGCTGAAGCGGTCTAGGTCTGAGTTGGGGCTGGTGCTGCCTATGAAGCTGCAGGTATGTCTATCGTAGGATCTGACGAGGCGATAGACGAGGGGAGCCTCTGAGTAGTCATGATAGCTGGAGCTACTGTAGATGGACTGGCAGTATGCATGTGAGGCGGAGTAGGCATGCCGGTCAACTCGCTGAAAGATGCTCCAAGACTCCTGGAGACTGACGTGTTAGGCACGAATAGCGAGGAAGACTGCTCTAGTGAGAAACCCGTGTGATAAGGAGTGAACTGCGGGGCAACACCAGGTGAGGCTAACCACTAGGACACCTGTACAGGAGGTGAAGTAAACAGAGCTGGAGGCTGTCCCTGACTCTGAAGCCCGATGGGCTGTACTACTGGAGTCATCGAAGTGGTAGAAGGGTGTGCAAGCTGGGGCAAAGTCTGTGGCAGTGGGATCCAAATGGCTGTCACTACATGCTGCATGAATCCCATGAGTTGCTGCTGCATAAGTAACTGCTGGTGCTGAAGCAGCTACTGTTGCCGCTGAAACTCATCCTGACGAGCCTGAAACTGTGCGAAGTTGGTAGCTGTCTCCTGTGCCTATCGTGTCTGATCCTGCTGCATCTGCTCAAGAATAGCTATGAGAGCAGGGTCTGTCTGCGGAGCAGGTGGTGCAGAACTGGAGCTACCTGCCACTACATCGTGTCTGCGAGGAGGCATCTAAGGTATAGGCTGGTAGTCGTCGTCAAAGCTCACTAGCAATGCTCAATAACAAGGCTACATAAGCCAAATTAGAGAGCGCTAATTACTTAGCTACACAAACTAAGCAATGTGACTAACAAGATTACTAAAACCAAATTAGCCACGCAAGAGAGCTACTTCTATATTACACAAGCAAGAAGGCAACTAGCACGCTACTAAAGCTAAACTAGTCACAAGAGCAACTACACGAGCATAATGTATGAAATTTAAATACAAGCTTGTGTTGCGCAGAATGCAAACCACCAAGAAGATGATGAAGACAATGTTGACACAGTGATTTTCTCCCAAGGTTCACTTGGTTACCACCAAGCTACGTCCCCGTTGTGTCGACCGCTCACTTGGTGGTTCAACGGCTAATTGGCATCACCCGCCAAGCCCGCACGTTGGCACCGCAAGAACTTACCCCGAAAGTGAGGGTAGCTCAATGATATGCTCAACTAGAGTTGCTCTTCGTGATCCCCATGGGGTGAGCATAATCCCCCTCACAAATCCTTCTTTAGAGCACCGCACAATCTTCTCGCGTGCTTCATCGGAGTCACAAGCCACCAAGCTATCTAGGAGGTCGCAACCTCCAAAAGTAACAAGTACCACCGGCTTACAACATGATCACCTAGTGCTACTCGATGCAACCTCATGATGCAATCACACTAGAATCACTCACTCACTCAATCAGATGAAAACTATCAAGCACAAGTGAGTTAGAGGGCTCCCAAGCACACCTACACAAGCCACCAAGGCTTTAGGGTGCTCAGCAACCAGTCCAAGCCCGAGCTTCACCTCTATTTATAGCTCCCAAGACAAATAGAGTCATTGGAGCAAACCTACTGGTTTCTGCAAGGGCACTAGACACGACGGTGCCCTCCCCAACGGTGGAATTCCAACAGCTAGAAACTAGCCGTTGGTCATCGGACAGGGGTGGCGGTAGCACCGCCCTAGAGGTGGTGGTGACCACCCAGCCAGCCATCCGAATCACCATGTCTCTAGAAAAATAGGATGGTACACCACCATCACCATGGCAGTGACCATGGCGGTGACCCCCTCACCTTCCCTTGCTCTCTACCAAAAAAAGGCAGTGCCATGACGGTGCAGCCACTACTAGAGAACAGACTTTAGAACGATGTCCCAATTTGGCATTAGCCTCGGCATTTTTTGCCCCCGGGACTAAAGGTTCCTACCCAATGGTCGTCCGCGGGGCAGGGATCTTTAGTCCCGACTGGTATTACCAACCGAGACTAAAGGTAAACCTTTAGTCCCGGTTGGTAATACCAGCCGGGACTAAAGCTTTTAGTCTCGGTTTGGGTGATGCCCCAGGAATAAAGATTAATCTTTAGTCCCGGTTTGGCTCCCTAACCAGGACTAATTATCTCGGCCTATAGACCAGCTCATTTCTTCCTCCCCGAGCCCGAGTCATTCCATTCAAACTCACTGCCTCTGTTCTTCAGCTTGCTGTTGTTCTTGCTCTCTCCCCCTCCATTGGTGTTGCTCTTCAATTTTGAAGGTAACAAACTTAATCCTCTTATGTTTTATCAGTAGCTTATCTCATTTTGCGATGTAGATGCATGTGTAACTTTATATGTTGGGCTTTATTATGATTTTATGTCATTTTTAGCTCAAAATCACATGATGATTTGCTTATATGTTTGGATAAACAAAAGTTAAATTAGTTCATCAAAATCACTTGATAGTTTAGTATTGCTAGTATATGTAGTACATTTCATGGTTTAGTTAGATAAATAAATATTTTTAGTTTTTTTTAATATATTACTTTAGAAATGAGAAATTTACAATAGTTTGCAAAAATAAGTATAGAAAGTAACTTGATATGGTGGATTTGATTATGATTTCTATGTCATTTTTAGCTCAAAATCACATGATGATTTACAATAGTAAAATCACTTGATAGTTTGGTATTTTACTATTATACATAGTACATATTTCATGGTTTAGTTAGATAAATAAATAATTTTAGTTTTGTTTAAATATATTATTTTAGAAAATGTGAAATTTACACTAGTTTGCAAAACTAAGTATAGAAAGTAGATGACAACTGGTACTGGATCCTTGGCCTCTCGTTCGGTTGCGAAACGACTGAGGCCAGAACTCCCTCTCATTATCTGCGGCAAGTGTAAGCAGAAGATTGTGATGGAGTACCGAGTCAAGAGATAGGGACCCAACAAGGGTCATGTTTTCTACAAGTGCCCGGATCGCGATGTGGGTTTCTTACGCATTTGATTATTATGGCTAATTGACCTGCTTTTCTTGAATATTTTTTATTAAATATTTTTTGGCTTTAATTTTAGTGGGAGGGCAATGGATGTGATGGTTGGTACTGGGAGGAAGATTATGCTACATACGTGCAGAATTCAGGTGCGCTTGAGGTAGCGGCTGCTGATGATGAGGCAGTGAGCCAGCAGGAGAAGCTTATTGATATTCAATAGACGAATGATTTGTCTGTTTTAGTTGCGTATGATCACGAAATAATTATGTTACTGAAGTGCATTGTAGTTTTAGTTTGTTTAGTGATAGTTGGGATTGCTTACATTGTAGTCAAGCTTAGTTAATTAATCAACCATGTGTGTGTCATCTTTGTTGTGTAATAAAATACTTAATTATGTTCAAGGTTTTCATAATTTATCGTGTAATGCAGATTATGTCACGCCATTGGATGTACAATGCCGATCGCCGCTCCCAAGACTTTATTGAGGGCGTGCACTATTTCTTAGGTGTGGCCGAGGCAAATAAGCGGGATGGTTTCATGTGCTGTCCATGTGCCCTATGTAAGAATTTAAAGGAATATTCAAGCTCAATGAGTCTTCATTCACATTTGCTTAAGTCAGGTTTCATGTCAAACTATATATGTTGGACTAAGCATGGAGAAAGCGGGGTCATGATGGAAGAAGGTGAAGGAGAAGATTTAGACATTGATGACATTATTGCTCAGTATGGTGCCTTTGATGATACTACAATGGAGGGAGATGAAGAAGATGTAGCGGTAGAATATGATCTCGGTGATGCTCTTGGCGATGCCATTCGTGATGCACAACAAGAATGCGAAAGTGAAAAAGAGAAAGTTAAGTTCGAGCGCATGCTTGAGGATCATAGGAAGTTGCTATACCCAACGGCCGAAGAGGGGCAAAAAAAGCTGGGTACAACACTGGAATTGCTACAGTGGAAGGCAAAGAATGGTGTATCCGACAAGGCATTTGGGAATTTATTGAACCTCATAAAGAAGATGCTTTCGAAGCCAAATGAATTGCCCACCACTATGTACGAAGCAAAAAAGGTTGTCTGCCCTTTGGGATTAAAAATCCAGAAGATACATGCATGTCCTAATGACTACATCCTCTACCATGGCAATGAATACGAGAATTTGGATGAATGCCCGGTATGTAAAGCATCGCGGTATAAGATCAGGCACGATGATCTTGGTGACGTCGAGGGTGAACAACGTCCTAGAAAGAAAATCTCTACCAAGGTTATGTGGTATGCTCCTATAATACCACACTTAAAACGTTTGTTCAGAAATAAAGACCATGCAAAGTTGTTGTGGTGGCATAAAGAAGACTATAAGGTAGACAATTTGCTGAGACACCCAGCTGATGGGCCCCAGTGGAGAGCGATAGACAGGGAATTTCCAGAGTTTGCAAATGAGGCTAGAAACTTAAGGTTCACCTTAAGTACAGATGGTATGAATCCTTTTGGGGAGCAGAGCACTAGTCATAGCACTTGGCCAGTTACTCTATGTATCTACAACCTTCCTCCATGGTTATGCATGAAGCGGAAGTTCATTATGATGTCGATACTTATTCAAGGTCCGAGGCAACCTGGCAACGACATTGATGTCTATCTGAAGCCATTAGTTGAAGAACTTCTAGTTTTATGGAACAAACTAGGTGTACGTGTCTTGGATGAGTACAAACAAGAACACTTTTATTGAAGACTCTATGGTTGAAGGAAAAAGTCATACGACGTGACCAACTGAAAGTAATTCAAGAGACCATAGCAGGATTTCTTAATGACCAGGTCCTCAACCCCGCTGGCGAGTTCTACAATGACGTCAACGAAACATGGAAGCCAAACCAGATGGAGTGAATTTGTTATCCCAAGGATATGATAGAATATACAATGCAAGCTTTATTTATAATATATATATATACATATACATATTATATGTACATAAAATTACGTACAATATATGTATATGCATGTAATATATACGTTAGTTTCATACTTTAGTTTGTACAAAATGTTCGAACATTATAAACGTGTAGAATACGTATATTATTAGCAGCGTAGAATGCGTATTCAAAAACCTATTCGAAAACCAAAACGAATCATCAATTGAAAATAGAAAGAAAAAAAAAGAAAAAAAAACCTTTAGTCCCGGTTGGTAATACCAACCCGGACTAAAGGGACGACCCACGTGGCCAAGCCGGGAGGCCTCTTTTGTCCCGGTTGGTATTACCAACCGGGACTAAAGGTGGACATTTAGTCCTGGGCGCGAAACCGGGATTAAAGGAGGGACCCTTTAGTCTCGGATTCGTGCTCCCGGTTCTAAAACCGGGACTAAAGGGGGTTGAGAACCGGGAGTACAGCTCGTTTCTCTACTAGTGACTGGAACTGGGAGAGTAGGGCCTCCGGAACGCCTTTCATCTTCGATTTCACTTGCTCGGGTGAAGGGCGGCAATCACGTTTTCGGGAAGTGTCACTGGTGGCACGACTACTCGCTATGTCTTCTTCCCGGCTCCGGCGCACGTTGAAGGTCCTCCGCTAATCGGCACTACTTTCCGTCTGCACTACAACGAGCGGGACGACTACACTGACAGGCACTATGTCGTCGACTGCATCCGGCTCTGCCGCTGGGTATGTTTCTGGAACGAATCTTCTAAGGTCTTGGGCTATCAATCCTTAGTTTGAGTACCATCTACACGCTTGTCACGTGAAAGACACACAAGCACATATATGATGCCACCAATATGATCATTTTGTTTAATGTCTTTTTCTGGATTAAATTGCTCTTAAAATTGCCTAATATTCTAACAATAAATGTGGTGCTTCAATTGAGGAGGTATGCGATGGAATTAAAGACTATGGACACCACTCATACGCTGCTAATCATAAAAATTTATGGCACCATATATGTAGTGCAGCTGTAATAGTATGTTTGGTGAAAAGCTCAGTTAGCAACTAATAAGCTCTCACAGTGAACACTTCTCCTTAAAAAAGTTGGGCCAACAATTGGACACTCAACTTTCCTGATGATAGTACAGTCGTAATTGTATACAAAAATTGATACACGTACCACACATTTAGACCAATGCTAGCTCTTATACTGTGTACTATGCACATCAACTGCGTCAGCTATTTGTTTCTTTGACAAATGCTTGCATGAGTGCATAGCCAATATCGCATATAATTCATTCAACACCCTAGTGTAGGGTTGAGATGGTGGACTAAAGGGGGTGAATAGTCTTTTCTAAAACTTAATCGCGTCGGATAACCGAAACAAATACGGAATTAAAACTATCGGTCTAGCCAAGACTACATCCCTCTATCTAGGTTCACAAGCACCTTATAAAGATCTTAAAGAGGCAATAAAGATGTCAGGCTAGCTAGTTTTCACCTATCCAATTCTAGCTTGCAAGGTCACACAAACCTATGCAACTAATATTTCAAATAAACCGGGGAGCACCTACACAACTAATGATGCAAGAGCACAAAGCCACCAAAGCTCACTAGCAATGCTCAATAACAAGGCTACATAAGCCAAATTAGAGAGCGCTAATTACTTAGCTACACAAACTAAGCAATGTGACTAACAAGATTACTAAAACCAAATTAGCCACGCAAGAGAGCTACTTCTATATTACACAAGCAAGAAGGCAACTAGCACGCTACTAAAGCTAAACTAGTCACAAGAGCAACTACACGAGCATAATGTATGAAATTTAAATACAAGCTTGTGTTGCGCGGAATGCAAACCACCGAGAAGATGATGAAGACAATGTTGACACAGTGATTTTCTCCCGAGGTTCACTTGGTTACCACCAAGCTACGTCCCCGTTGTGTCGACCGCTCACTTGGTGGTTCAACGGTTAATTGGCATCACCCGCCAAGCCCGCACATCGGGCACCGCAAGAACTTACCCCGAAAGTGAGGGTAGCTCAATGATACGCTCAACTAGAGTTGCTCTTCATGATCCCCATGGGGTGAGCACAATCCCCCTCACAAATCCTTCTTTAGAGCACCGCACAATCTTCTCGCGTGCTTCATCGGAGTCACAAGCCACCAAGCTATCTAGGAGGTCGCAACCTCCAAAAGTAACAAGTACCACCGGCTTGCAACACAATCACCTAGTGCTACTCGATGCAACCTCATGATGCAATCACACTAGAATCACTCACTCAATCAATCAGATGAAAACTATCAAGCACAAGTGAGTTAGAGGGCTCCCAAGCACACCTACACAAGCCACCAAGGCTTTAGGGTGCTCAGCAACCAGTCCAAGCCCGAGCTTCACCTCTATTTATAGCTCCCAAGACAAATAGAGTCATTGGAGCAAACCTACTGGTTTCTGTGAGGGCACTGGACACGATGGTGCCCTCCCCAATGGTGGAATTCCAACAGCTAGAAACTAGCCATTGGTCATCGGACAGGGGTGGCGGTAGCACCGCCCTAGAGGTGGCGGTGACCACCCAGCCAGCCATCTGAATCACCATGTCTCTAGAAAAATAGGATGGTACACCGCCATCACCATGGCAGTGGCCATGGCGGTGACCCCCTCACCTTCCCTTGCTCTCTACCAAAAAAAGGCAGTGCCATGATGGTGCAGCCACTACTAGAGAACAGACTTTAGAACGATGTCCCAATTTGGCATTAGCCTCGGCATTTTTTGCCCCCGGGACTAAAGGTTCCTACCCAATGGTCATCCGCGGGGCAGGGATCTTTAGTCCCGGCTGGTATTACCAACCGGGACTAAAGGTAAACCTTTAGTCCCGGTTGGTAATACCAGCCGGGACTAAAGCTTTTAGTCTCGGTTTGGGTGATGCCCCAGGAATAAAGATTAATCTTTAGTCCCAGTTTGGCCCCCTAACCGGGACTAATTATCCCAGCCTATAGACCAGCTCATTTCTTCCTCCTCGAGCCCAAGTCATTCCATTCAAACTCATTGCCTTTGTTCTTCAGCTTGCTGTTGTTCTTGCTCTCTCCCCCTCCATTGGTGTTGCTCTTCAATTTTGGAGGTAACAAACTTAATCCTCTTATGTTTTATCAGTAGCTTATCTCATTTTGCGATGTAGATGCATGTGTAACTTTATATGTTGGGCTTTATTATGATTTTATGTCATTTTTAGCTCAAAATCACATGATGATTTGCATATATGTTTGGATAAAGAAAAGTTAAATTAGTTCATCAAAATCACTTGATAGTTTAGTATTGCTAGTATATGTAGTACATTTCATGGTTTAGTTAGATAAATAAATATTTTTAGTTTTTTTTAATATATTACTTTAGAAATGAGAAATTTACAATAGTTTGCAAAAATAAGTATAGAAAGTAACTTGATATGGTGGATTTGATTATGATTTCTATGTCATTTTTAGCTCAAAATCACATGATGATTTACAATAGTAAAATCACTTGATAGTTTGGTATTTTACTATTATACATAGTACATATTTCATGGTTTAGTTAGATAAATAAATAATTTTAGTTTTGTTTAAATATATTATTTTAGAAAATGTGAAATTTACACTAGTTTGTAAAACTAAGTATAGAAAGTAGATGACAACTGGTACCGGATCCTTGGCCTCTCGTTCGGTTGCGAAACGACTGAGGCCAGAACTCCCTCTCATTATCTGCGGCAAGTGTAAGCAGAAGATTGTGATGGAGTACCGAGTCAAGAGACAGGGACCCAACAAGGGTCATGTTTTCTACAAGTGCAAGGATCACAATGTGGGTTTCTTACGCATTTGATTATTATGGCTAATTGACCTGCTTTTCTTGAATATTTTTTATTAAATATTTTTTGGCTTTAATTTTAGTGGGAGGGCAATGGATGCGATGGTTGGTACTGGGAGGAAGATTATGCTACATACGTGCAGAATTCGGGTGCGCTTGAGGTAGCAGCTGCTGATGATGAGGCAGTGAGCCAGCAGGAGAAGCTTATTAATATTCAACAGACGAATGATTTGTCTGTTTTAGTTGTGTATGGTCACGAAATAATTATGTTACTGAAGTGCATTGTAGTTTTAGTTTGTTTAGTGATAGTTGGGATTGCTTACATTGTAGTTAGGCTTAGTTAATTAATCAACCATGTGTGTGTCATCTTTGTTGTGTAATAAAATACTTAATTATGTTCAAGGTTTTCATAATTTATCGTGTAATGCAGATTATGTCACGCCATTGGATGTAAAATGCCGATCGCCGCTCCCAAGACTTTATTGAGGGCGTGCACTATTTCTTAGGTGTGGCCGAGGCAAATAAGCGGGATGGTTTCATGTGCTGTCCATGTGCCCTATGTAAGAATTTAAAGGAATATTCAAGCTCAATGAGTCTTCATTCACATTTGCCTAAGTCAGGTTTCATGTCAAACTATATATGTTGGACTAAGCATGGAGAAAGTGGGGTCATGATGGAAGAAGGTGAAGGAGATGATTTAGACATTGATGACATTATTGCTCAATATGGTGCCTTTGATGATACTATAATGGAGGGAGATGAAGAAGATGTAGCGGTAGAATATGATCTCGGTGATGCTCTTGGCGATGCCATTCATGATGCACAACAAGAATGCGAAAGTGAAAAAGAGAAAGTTAAGTTCGAGCGCATGCTTGAGGATCATAGGAAGTTGCTATACCCAACGGCCGAAGAGGGGCAAAAATCTGGGTACAACACTGGAATTGCTACAGTGGAAGGCAAAGAATGGTGTATCCGACAAGGCATTTGGGAATTTATTGAACCTCATAAAGAAGATGCTTCCGAAGCCAAATGAATTGCCCACCACTACGAACGAAGCAAAAAAGGTTGTCTGCCCTTTGGGATTAAAAATCCAGAAGATACATGCATGTCCTAATGACTGCATCCTCTACCATGGCAATGAATACGAGAATTTGGATGAATGCCCGGTATGTAAAGCATCGCGGTATAAGATCAGGCGCGATGATCCTAGTGACGTCGAGGGTGAACAACGTCCTAGAAAGAAAATCTCTACCAAGGTTATGTGGTATGCTCCTATAATACCACACTTAAAACGTTTGTTCAGAAATAAAGACCATGCAAAGTTGTTGTGGTGGCATAAAGAAGACTGTAAGGTAGACAATATGCTGAGACACCCAGCTGATGGGTCCCAGTGGAGAGCGATAGACAGAGAATTTCCAGAGTTTGCAAATGAGGCTAGAAACTTAAGGTTCACCTTAAGTACAGATGGTATGAATCCTTTTGGGGAGCAGAGCACTAGTCATAGCACTTGGCCAGTTACTCTATGTATCTACAACCTTCCTCCATGGTTATGCATGAAGCGGAAGTTCATTATGATGTCGATACTCATCCAAGGTCCGAGGCAACCTAGCAACGACATTGATGTCTATCTGAAGCCATTAGTTGAAGAACTTCTAGTTTTATGGAACAAACTAGGTGTACGTGTCTTGGATGAGTACAAACAAGAACACTTTGACCTACGAGCAATGCTGTTCGTAACAATCAATGATTGTCCTACTTTAAGTAATTTTTCAGGTCAGACAAACAAAGGATATAATGCATGCACACATTGTTTTGATGACCTTGATAGTATATATTTGAAAAGATGTCAAAAGGTCATGTACCATGGCCATGTCAATTCCTTCCTTTGAATCACCAAGTAAGAAAGAAAGGGAAGCATTTTAAAGGTAAGCCAGACCACCGGAAGAAGCCTCATAACCGAACCGGGGAAGATGTACTCGCAATGGTCAAGGATGTGAAAGTAGTATTTGGAAAGGGACAAGGCAGCGAATCTGTTCCCAAAGATGCTAAGGGACACGCACCCATGTGGAAGAAGAAGTCCATCTTTTGGGAGCTACCCTATTGGCAAGTCCTAGAGGTCCGCAACGCAATTGACATGATGCACCTGACAAAGAATCTTTGTGTGAACCTGTTAGGATTCATGGGTGTGTACGGGAAGCCAAAGGATTCACTTGAAGCACACCAGGACTTATAGGGCATGAAAGAACGAGACAACCTTCATCTGGAGAAGACAGATGATGGCCGTCATTACTTAAGTCCTACTAGCTACACGCTTAGCAAAGAAGAGAGGGACAGCATGTTCGAATGTCTAAGCAGCATCAAGGTCCCATCAGGATTCTCCTCCAATATAAAGGGTATAATAAATATGCCAGAGAAGAAATTCCTAAACTTAAAGTCCCACGACTGCCACGTGCTTATGACGCAATTGCTTCCAGTTGCTTTAAGAGGAATTCTACCTCCACATGTACGTCTAGCCACTGTGAAGCTTTGTGCATTCCTCAATGCAATTTCTCAGAAGGCAATCAATCCAGTGGAACTAGCTACTCTACAGAATGATGTGGTTCAATGTATTATCAGCTTTGAGTTGGTGTTCCCTCCATCCTTCTTTAATATCATGACACACCTCCTAGTTCATTTGGTGAAGGAGATTAGTATTCTTGGACCTATATTCTTACATAACATGTTTCCCTTCGAGACGTTTATGGGAGTCTTGAAGAAATATGTGAAAGTTTGTTCTAAGCCTAAAGGAAGCATCGCCCAGGGCTATGGAACAGAGGAGGTCATTGAGTTATGTGTTGACTTTATTCCTGACCTTGCCCCGATTGGCGTTCCCAAATCACGACACGAGGGGAGACTCAGTGGTAAAGGAACTTTAGGGAAGAAAACATATATTGGCATGGAAGACGATTATTTCAATAAAGCACACTACACAGTTCTTCAGAACTCGTCATTGGTGCATCCGTACATCGAGATACATAAGGAGTTTTTACGATCCAAGTTTCCAGGGAAGACTGAAGCTTGGATTAGGCGTCAGCACATGGAAAGTTTCAGTGGTTGGTTGCGAAAAGAATGTCAAGGCAATGACAATATTGATGAGCAACTGTATTTGTTGGCTAGGCAACCATCGTGGCATATCCTCACGTACCAAGAGTACAAGATAAATGGGAATACATTTTACACAGTTGCCCAAGATAAAAGGAGCACCAATCAAAATAGTGGTGTTCGCATAGATGGCACATATCCAAATGGGAATATACAAACATATTATGGTCGCATAGAAGAGATATGGGAACTAGACTACGCACCTAATTTTAAAGTCCCTTTGTTCCGATGCCAATGGGTGAAGCTGACCGGAGGAGGGGTAACAGTCAACAAAGAGTATGGAATGACAACAGTGGACCTCAACAATATTGGGTACAAAGACGAACCATTCGTCCTTGCTACCGATGTGAGTCAGGTGTTCTATGTGAAAGACATGTTTACAAAATCAAAGAGAGGAAAAAACGAAGACATCAACTCAATGATCAATGAGCCAAAGCGCCACATAGTTCTTTCTGGGAAAATAAATATAGTGGGAATTGAAGAAAAGTTAGACATGTCAGAAGATTATGAAAGAAATGTCCGAATTCCACCCTTCATAGTGAAGAAAGATCCAAGCATCATGTTAAATGATGAAGACACTCCATGGTTGCGACAAGATCATAACCGAGGGTCATACGTCAAGAAGAAATTCACTGTTGTGCCCGCATGATACAACGATGCATGTTTAATATATTATGTTTTAGAGATGGATATTATGTAATATGTTATGACTTCACATTGTAATATGTTTAATATATGTTTCAAATTTCACAAGTGTGTGACATAGTTTTAGAAAGTCTATATGAGATTCAAGAATTTATGACTAGTGTTTGATAAAACTTTCTCAAATGGGAAAATGAGCTATGTAACAATTGTAGATCTTGCTGAGATGATCAAACTTGGTATTCAGAGTTTTTTCATCTGAGGTCATTTAGTGTCTCATTTGAGCAAGTTTGACCAATTCAAATTTGGTCAAATGAAAAAACAACAGTTTGACTCTAGTATTATGAACTCTAAATGACTTCAAATTGAAAAGTTGTGAATACCAAGTTTGTTAAACTCATCAAGATCTACAATTGTCGTTTTGGTCAACTTTCTATTTGAGAAAGTTTGGACGGTTCAAATTTGTGATTTTTAAATTTCGACGCCTACAAACTAGTTTTCGGAACCCTAGATTGTCTCAAATTGAAAAGTTTTAAATACCAAGTTTGTTCAGCTCATCAAGATATACAATCCTTATATAGGCTATTTTTTCAGTTGAGAAATTTTGAACAAAATGTAGTTCAAATTTCACAAGTGTGTGACATAGTTTTAGAAAGTCTATATGAGATTCAAGAATTTGTGACTAGTGTTTAATAAAACTTTCTCAAATGGGAAAATGAGATATGTAACAATTGTAGATCTTGCTGAGATGATCAAACTTTGTATTTAGAGTTTTTTCATCTGAGGTCATTTAGTGTCTCATTTGAGCAAGTTTGACCAAGTCAAATTTGGTCAAATAAAAAAACAACACTTTAACTCTAGTATTATGAACTCCAAATGACTTCAAATTGAAAAGTTTTGAATACCAAGTTTGTTAAACTCATCACGATCTAGAATTGTTGTTTTGGTCAACTTTCCATTTGAGATAGTTGAACGGTTCAAATTTGTGATTTTTAAATTTTGACGCCTACAAACTAGTTTTCGGAACCCTAGATTGTCTCAAATTGAAAAGTTTTGAATACCAAGTTTGTTCAGCTCCTCAAGATATACAATTGTTGTTTCGGTCAACTTTCCATTTGAGAAAGTTTAGACGGTTTAAATTTGTGATTTTTAAATTTCAACGCCTACAAACTAGTTTTCGGAACCCTAGATTGTCTCAAATTGAAAATTTTGAATATTAAGTTTGTTCAACTCATCAAGATCTACAATCCTTATATAGGCTATTTTTTCATTTAAAAAAGTTGTAGAACAAAAATACTATATTTTCTTTTTTTTATAGGTTCAACAAAAATTTCCTGTCATTTTGGTCAAAAACCGAGAAAAAATTAAAACATTGACGTTACAATAATGTGATAATAAATTTCCTATCGAATAATATTAGTTTTATTAATTTTAAGTTACAAATATATTTTTGCATTAACAAAATACTTAGTATTAGTAACATTTATATTCTATATTCATAAAAGAAATTAAAAACTTTAGGTTACAAAATTTTCCTATTTACAATAAATCATTAGTTAATCAATAGTATTTTTTTAAATAAATATTGCAAAGTATTGAAGTTGCTATAGAATTAATTGATTAACCTAGAATTAAACAAGGAGAACAAAATCAAAATCCCAGGCCTTTCCAATTACTCTGGCGGGCTGCCAAAATTTTTAGGCCTTCAGTCCCGGCCCAGGCCAGGAACCGGGACTAAAGGGTGGGCGAAATTGCCCGCCCAAAAATACCTTTAGTCCCGGCTGGTAACACCAACTGGGACTAAAGCTCCTTTAGTCCCGGCTGGTAAGTCGAGTCGGGACTAAAGGGTTGGACCTTTAGTCCCAGTTCGGCTTACCAGCCGGGACTAAATGGCGTTTAGTCCTGGCCTATATATCGAACGGTTCTTATTCTGTTCATCTTCTACTTTTTGATCTACATGTCGATCTCGTCTCTGCCGCACCGCCGTCGTCGTCTACCCCCGCCCAGCCTCGTCGTCGAGCCCCGCCCGGCGGCCGTCGAGCTCGTCTCCGCCGTACGTCGTCCTCGCGCGAGGTGCTCAGCTCGGCCCCACGCCCTGCCCGGCCCGCCATCCACCCCAGCTAGCCTGCTACCTAGCTGCTCTCGGCCATATTTTTTTACAAAGTTTCTAGTTTTTTTAGATTGTTTTTGATATATATGTTAGATTAAAATGTATGTTAAATTTAATTACTAGTTTATTTAGATAGTTTTTAGATAGTTTTTGATATATTTGTTAGATTAAAATGTATTAAAATTTAATTAGTATTTTATTCTTAGTTTTTGAGTTAGTTTTTTAGATAGTTTTTATATAGGTTAATTAGATTTAAATGTATCAAAATTTAATTAGTACTTTATTTAGATAGTGTTTTTAGATAGTTTTTTATTATAGTTTTTGATATATTTAGTAATTATTATTCTATCTCTCTCTATATATGTGTTAGATTTAATTTTGATTTAGTAATTCTATCTATGTATATATGTTAGGTTTAATTAGATTTAGTAATTAATTCTATCTAGATATATGTGTGTTATTTTATTTAATTGGATTTAATAATTATATTCTATCTCTCTATATATATGTTAGATTTAATTTTGTTTTAGTAATTGACACATGCATATTTTATTAGTAATTCTATCTCTATATCACATGCATATTTTATTTTAGTAATTCTATCTATATATCACTTGGATATTTTATTAGTAATTCTATCTATATCACATGCATATCTAGAGAGAGATTCTATATGTATACATATGTACTTAATTATTTCTATGTGTATATATACATGTACTTATTTCCATGTGTTGAGAGAGAGAAAATTGTATCTAGAGAGACATTCTATGTGTTATCACATGCATATCTAGAGATATATACATATGCACTTATTTCTATGTGTTGAGAGAGAGAGAGAGAAAATTATATCATTCTATGTGTATATATACATGTACTTATTTCCATGTTTTTGGATCGAAAGTGTTTTTGATTCGATTCCAAAGGCTATACCTTATTATTGTTTATCCTTATGAAATATTATGTGTTTATTATATTTAATTGGATTTAGCAATTCTATATGTGTTATCACATGTACTTACGTTATGTGCCATAGTAATTCTATCTATGTGTTATCTTGAAGATGCAAATGGCTGCTCCGGATGATAACTTGAATGATGACATAATGGCGGATATTATCAACGTCGGCTCCAATGCGGATGTAGATGACACGAGTCAGTACTTTGCTGATTATGAGGATATCCTGAATATCCCGGTGGTTGAAGATCAACAAATTGTCGCGCAAGAAAATACTAGCGAGGTATATTTGATTATCTATCATCTCTAAAAGATGCATGCATATGTATATTTGTTGTTAATCGTTGTGTTTCTACTCATGTAGCCGGTCTCTAGATCTACATCAACCACCGGCAAGAGTAGGAAAGTTCGAGGGCCAAAAAAGTCATTAGAGGGCCGTTTCATAATATCAGAATTCGACACCAACACCGACAAACCATTAGGACCACATGCTCAGACATATGTCAATCAATGTGGGTTCATTGTAAGGGATAGGATCCCAGTTAGTGCTCATGACTGGAAGCAGAAGATATTCGCTCCTAATGTTAGTTTTGTATCTGATCATGACAAGAACCTAGCTTGGAGAGATATCACTCAGCATTTCACATTACAAGCAGATGATGCTTTGAAGGAGCTAGTGAGGGATTGGACAATGAAGAAGATGGCAACATTGTTCCAGAGTTGAAAGAAGACATTGTATAAAAAGTTTATCTTGAAGAATGATACGCCGGATTTCAATGCTAAGGCGTTTGTCAAGTTGGAGTCCCATTGGGATGACTTCGTACAATACAAGACATCTCAAGAGAGTGAGGAACGTGTGATGAGGAATCAGCAGAATGCCCGATAGAAGCAATACCATCATCACATGGGATCAGGTGGTTATAGGAGTGCTATTCCCAAGTGGCAGAACCTAGAAGCAGAGATTACTGCCAAGGGAATCATACCTAAAACAATAGAGAAGAACTGGCCTCAACGCGCGAAGAATTGGTTCTACACTCATGGGGGAAGCCTAGACCTAGACACTGGCAAGCTAATTTTCAGCCAAAAAATTGAGAGATCAACACAGAGACTAGCTCGTGCTAGGGAAGAAGCTGATAGTGGTGTTTTCAAGCCCAACAGAGAGAAGGATGAATTGACATATGCCCTAGAGAATCCCGAACATAGTGGTTGAACAAGAGGCTATGGGATGGTTCCGTGGCTACAAGCATTCCCAGCAGATAAGGATACCTACAGAAGCTGCCAGAGAAAGAAGGATGAGGAGGCAGACCAAATCTGTGTATTGGAGCAATTTGTTAATGAGTCACGACAAGCATTGCTTGAATCACGTGAACGAGAAAAATCTCTTGAGGCAAGAATGCAGGAGGAGATCAAGAGGTAAGTGCAGCTAGCAATGAGTCAAATGCAATCGCAATCAACGCCGGGAGTCACCATTAGCCCTGTTGGTCAGATGAAAAGCAGTTGTGCTTCCACGGAGCTGCCAGTTATTCAAGATGACGCTGGGTTGCGCTTCCCTGTTGATGACATTACCGAGCCTCTAACAACATGTGAGCTGCACATTCCAGATGGTAATAATACATCAATCATGGTGGCTGTCGGGGTTGTATCTCCAATAGACCGAACAAAGACACCAAGAATCCATGGGTCAGTTATTCAACCTGGATATGCTAGCGTCTCGGTCGATAGAGTGCTCAAAGGTTACAGCAATGTTCCTCTTGACATTGAAGGCGGTGATGGGGAGAAGACACTAGGAGAAGAAGAGAAGACATTTATTCAATGGCGCAAATGCTTCATCATCATTCCTGGGGCACCACCGCTTCCTCTACCTCACCCTACGTACGAATGAAAGTGAATGAAATATTATTTTCCATTAATTTTATATTGGCTTCAAAAATAATTGACTCACAACTTGTTTTTGTAGCAGGGTCTCCCCCCAGCCTAGCCTAATCATTCATTCCCCATCTCATCACAGCGTCGCGGGGGGTGAGACGACTTCATCCCCACGGCGATCTCCAACTCCTACACCGGCCCCACTGCCTCCACAACGATCTCCAACGCCTCCACACCGGTCTCCAACACCACCCCCACCCCCTCCATAGCGACGCACTACAGAGATGTCTAAGGTCCCGGCGGCACAGAAGACCCCGAAAAAAAGAGTTATTTCTCAAGAAATACTTCCTAAAAAGACTGATGAGCAAATAGCAGCTGAAGAAGACAAAAAAGTGAAAGATTTTTTTATAGATATCCAAAAGCAGAGACAAGCGAAGCTTAAGGAGAAGCCATACTTTTACATACCACGAGATCTGCTGAGGCAGAAGGTCGAAGCTCACAAGAAAAAGATGCTTAAACTTCGTAAGCCTCCACCACTATCAGACTATGACCGCTCCCTCGTGAAGTCACATGATGTAGATAAGAAAAGGAAAAGAGCATCAAGGAAGGATGTCCCATAGCTCGAACAACAGAAGCAACCAATGCAAAATCTTGTTGTTGCCAATGAATATGGTTCCAACATAGAAGTCTATCGACCAGACAACTCTGGAGAAGTGTCGGTTCAAGACCTTAATGCTTTTTTAAACTAACTAGTTTAACCTTGGATCAATTGACGGGCAAAGCTCCAATCCAGAACCTGGAAGTTGATATCTGGAAGACTTATAAATTTGGCAAAAGTCTGTACAACCCTGCGGCTCTGAATGAATTGGGTACGCAAATGTACTTGCTCAATAAGTGGTACATACAGGCGTGTGGCAGGGGTGAGGAGTGGATCTTTCTCAGATTTAGAGACCATCATTACTTCTGTGGCGATGACATCTTACATATTAGTTTCAAAGAATTGCATCAACTATACCACATGGACGCTCTGGACAAATCAATCATTAGCTGCTTTTGTTTGTAAGTGATTCTTACTTTTATTTAATAAACTCACTTCCATGCGTACGTGTATATAATTATCCCCACATGTAACTTATATTTATATACAGATTCCAGATGTCAGAACTCCAAAGAATACAAGACACCAGTGTTGGCTTCATTGATCCTTATATCGTATTCAAAACCGATATTATTGTCAAGGAGCAGTGGGTATCTGAAGCACAGAAGAATATCATGAGGTTCTTCGTGAAGCAGCATGACAAGACAACAATACTTTTCCCATACAACTTTGAGTAAGTGTTAATAATAATGTAGTCTACACATTTTATGTAATATCAATACAACTTATATGCATGTATGTGTGTGTATAAACCAATGCAGGTTTCACTGGATACTCATTGTTATTGAGTTAAACTCAAGTCGGTTAGTAATCTTGGACTCATTGAGAAAAGAGTGGGCACTATACCAAGATATGATAGACATTATCCAGGGGTAATTTCGATCTCTCGCGCACAACTATTATTGAATAGACTTTGCCATAATTTATTAACGATCGTACATTATTGGTCGCATAGGGTTTGAAAAGAGTTTATTCGGCAACACCGCAAGGATTGCAAGGCACCACTTAATGTAGTTGAAATACTAGATAGTTGTACTATATATACTTCCCCATGTGTTTAATTACTATATCGTAGTTCAATTTACATGTGAGATGATGAGAATAATCTTCTTCTCGTACAGTGGTGTTTGCGGCAGCAACTAGGTAATAACTTGTGTGGATACTACATTTGTGAATTTATCACTGCACACATAAGAAGAACTCCTAAAGATGTCCTCAGAGTACGTATATATCAATTTTTTATTTATTTTTAAATGAATATATATATATGTATTAATACTTTTCCTTTTATTTCAAATGCAAGACTGAATGGTTGAAACAAAGGGTTATGCAAAAAGACCATCTGAAAGCAGTTCAAGAGTCAATAGCAGGATTTCTTCTAGAAAAAGTGCTAAATCCCAACGGTGAGTTCTATTTTGATCCTAAGGAATAAATTATGTAAATTAAATGTTTATTGATATCGTTATTTTTGAGAACAAGATTATGAAAGTGTTGTATATATACATATATCTGTAATATATATAGTTTCATACTTTATTCGAATATAATAATGCTCGAGATGAGAATTAGATGTAATTATATGCGTGCATGTATTTATATTAGCAGCATAGAATATGTACATAAAAACATATTATATATTAAACAAATATGTGTAACTGAACTGAAAACAAATTAAACAAAAAAAAGTAAAAGAAAAGGAACCTTTAGTCCCAGTTGGGGTTACCAACCGGGACTAAAGGGTGCGGCCATGTTTGCTCAGCCTGAGGGCCTTTAGTCCCGGTTGGTAACACCAACCGGGGCTAAAGGTCCCTCTTTAGTCCTGGCTCGATGACCCGGGACTGAAGGTTCCACCTTTAGTCCTGGGATCGTTGTCCCGGCGCGGTAACCGGGACTAAAGGCCGTTACCGCCCGGGACAACAAGGCCATCCTGTAGTAGTGAGCAGACACCCCCATGGCGGTGCACACCGGTCACGGCGGTGACCAACCCCACTACGGCTGCCCTCGGCCAAGTCTAGGTGAGCACCACCCTATCGGTGGCGGTGCCACCCAAGCAGCACCCCGAGCCCGGTTTCGTCTCCTTTCTTCACCTTTCGACTTCTCCTTTGTAAATGTGCTAACACCACCAAGTGTTCACCAACTTGTGCATGTGTGTTAGCTTTTCACAAACATTTTTCCAAAAGATTAGCACTCTTCTTACCACGCCACTCGATCCTAACACGTATGCAAAGTTAGATTGCTCAAGTGGCACTAGATGACCAATATGCAAATAAGTTTGCCCCTCTTGATAGTACGGCCATCTATCATAAACTCTGTCATAAACTTCTCTACACACCTATGACCGGTCAAATGAAAGGACCTATAGGTTATACCTTTGCCTTGCGCATTCCATTCCATCTCCAATGTTGATGCAACACATGCACCAACCATATCACAGATGATATGATTCACTTCATATCATCACGTGACCTTGTTGGTTCATCGGTCTTGACCTCACTTGGTTTTCACCATTGCCTTCGTCCATCGACACCAAGTCTGGCTCAAGTTTCACCACCACGCGGTCCATCGCTCCAAAGCCTCCAACTTACCCTTCACGCTTGCAACCAGTTCATCAAGCCAAGTCTTGTTTTGATCTTCTCCACCTTAGTCACATGACTCAATGTCATGTCTCATATGCAATGAACTCCTTCATCACATGTGTGAACTTTGCGACATCTCCGAGCCAGTTTCACCTCCATGGCATATGTTTCTCACACGCATGTACTTGTAGACTAATCACCTGTGTATCTCACATTAAACACCATTGGTCCACCTAGGTTGTCACTCAATTACCAAAGCCAAACAATGACCTTTCAATCTCTCCCTTTTTGGTAATTGATGACAACTCTACAAAGATATGAAAATTAAGCTCTTTTGGATTCATGTTGCTTGCCCAAGCAATTTTACCATGTGTAAATGATTTTGGACAAGTACCATAAACCTGAATTGGTAGTATTAGCCCCCCTACATATGTGCTAGAGTGTTTGGTTTGAAGCTCGCACATATGCATACATTAAAATTGTGGAAGAGTAATTACTACCAATGATGCTAAGGTGTAAAGAATTAACCTTTGAAGCATGATACCAATCGGAGTGCACATTTTAACACCATCCTTAGCACCATGAGTAGGTAGACAACAAAAACACTAGAAACCCCATGAAATCCACATTATAAGCAAGGTTCTAGTACCATGTGTAGAAATACAAGTCTAGCTACCATCCTATGCATGCTAGTTATCAAGTCATCATTCAAGTTCTACAACTAGCATACACCACACAAGCATGTATATCAAATTTCAAAAATGTATGCAAATGCAAGCAAGCATAAGAATATGCACATATCAAATGCAACCAATCAAAGTTCATGAGCTTGCTCCCCCTACTTGTGTGCTTCTCTTGTCCAAGAATTTTGATCCTTCTCAATTCCTCAATGTTGCTCCCTCTTTGTCCATATCCATGTCCAAACCCAACTTCCCATTATATCATTGTACTAATCTCTCCCCCTTTGCCATCAATTTCTATAAAAGGTGTGCCTCTCATTGAGGCAAAGGCTCACATTGGGGTAGATGGTTGAGGCTTGAATCTTGCATTTTTTATGGACATCACTTGATTATTGGAATGACACCACTTGTATAGCTCTTTAGACACCATGTATAGGATCTTATGACCTTGATACCAATTGTAGTGGGGCTCCTCCCCCTATGTCCAAGCATGGGTCATTTACTTGATAGTCTTGAGCTCTTGAATGTGAGGGAACTTTCTTCATTTGATGATCACTTAAAGTTGAGGATCACTTGTGGAACCACCATCTTGCATGATAGATACTATGTGTAGAAGTGTGATACCACGTATATGATTGATTTGTCAATAAAAATCATTGCTTCAACATTTGCTATCTTCATGAGTGCCACTTGTAGGATATCACTTGTAAGTTGATCTAGACACTACTTGTGAATACTTCTTGAAATATTACTTGAGTCTAGATACCACTTGATAAAACTAGATATCCATTTGCATTGTTGTCTTAAGCTTGTACTCTTGTTACTTATCATGAGCTTCTATGTTGACTTGACCTAAATTGATTTGCCTAAGCTTCCATGTCCTGTTTGAACCAATGTCAAGCTTATTCACACCTCTTACAAGGGTTATTTTGCCAATGTTGTACTTGTCACTTGCTAGCAATCCAAATTAAATCAAGTACTTGGGTTCACTAGCTCATGAACAGACTCATGTACTACCACTAGATCAAGTGTAATCATTCAAGCAATAGTGGTAGGCTATGAATTTAAAATTCGTTTGTTATGCATGATCCTAATAAGCATGTATTATATGCACTAACCGCATACTAGTAAGGGATGAGATAATCATGCACATTATAATGATACCTTTGTTATGTTGGAGAGGAGGATAATCACATAGATTCCAATACATTTCTCCAATAGTAATGTGAAGTCCAATTATAAGCTTGGTGAAGACCAATCATGAATAATAAAATCCATTCTTCACTCATATGAAATGAGAACCACTAATGATCAAGTGCACTTTCTTGTCGTGGTTGACTTGCTTCTTTTCTTGATCAATGCTTGCATGAGAGAACTATTTGTGAGTATACACTTGAATTACCATGATTTGCTCTCTTTTGGGTGTTGCTTGTTTTTCTTGATCAACCCTTTTGATTGCTTCAACTAAGCATATCAAATGTTTCTCGGATCCCCAGCCTTCCAAGTACCACACTTGGTTTACCTACAAAAGACAGCAAGCCCCTACACTAGGGAGAAGTGACATCTCTCTAAAGAACCATCTTTGACACTCACTTGAAATGAATTGATTGATTGATCCAAGTGATGGACTTAACTTGATGTGTAATCTTGAATCCTTCTTATTTAAGTCCTTTTCTTTATACTTGTCTAAGTCCTTTTCTTTCTACAAAATAATCTCCAAATTATCAATAGAACTTAAACTTCATCTTCATCTTGAGTTTGATCTTGATCTTCAATTTGAATACCAAATGTGTGCCAAGTACACTCCATAATCAAATGGCCTTGTACTCTTTGCTTGCCATGCTTATAGATCATTCCAAAACCAAACATAGAAACCTCAAACACTTATAAACATGTTTTCAACTTGAGGACCTTTCAATCAAAGTGACTCTTGATCAATTCAATAGTTGTTACTTTTTTGGTAGATTCTGTACTCTTCAAAGAAAAATGCATATCTCCCAATGTATAGATCCAAATGCCACAAAATTTGGTGGAGATGTGCTTCACTAAATTATCTAGCAGATGTGAAAATTGGATCTTCATTAGACTTCTATATTGCTACCAGATTTCAATTCTTCCACCACTGCTACATACTAAAAACTTTAGCACTATAGCTAAAAAGATCTACTCGAAAACCAAAGCATATCATATCCAATCTATAAAAGACTATAAATTTGAGGGGTGTCAAATTTGCACAGAATATTATATCATAAGTCTAGAGCATGCATACCAAATTTCAAGCCAATACAAATAGATTATTCACTCAAACTCAGATTTGATCACTGCTAGCTCAGATTTTGCAACATAGGATAGATTTCAATCATTTGAGCTATAATTCATCAAATGTGAATCAACCTTGAAACTAACTTGTTTGAATACTTTCTCAAGACATATATCCATTTAAACCACTCACTAAAGGTTATCTCAAGAATTTATCCAACACAAATCAATCTAAACTTGATTACTAAGCATTTATCCATTCAATCATCTTATAGCAAGCAATATTGCATATATATCCAATTCAATCAACTCATATGCATCCAAATGAATAAGATCAGCTAGAGATATACCTTGGTTAGCTCATGATCATCCAATTAGCAAGCTTCAACTCATATCTTTGCAAGCCATCAAATATATCAATAAATCATCCATAATATGAATGTTGCACTTATATGTGTAGCACATTTGGACTTCACTAACTTGTCATGGCATTGGGATAATCATCATTACTTGTCAATACTTGGCTCAATCACATGATCAAGACAATGAATGCCACTTGAACCAAGCCTCTACAAACAATCATCCACTTTTTGATGGTACCCAAACTAGTTTGGGTTCTCTCAAGTTAGGAGCAATATACTTAGGCAAAGCCTTAGTATGAGTAGCGGGATATTTTGCAATTGCAACTAATGAGGTACCATTGCCATCCTTCCTAAGCATAGTATTTATATCAATTGAAATGGCCTTAGGAGAGTTACCTAGGGGACATGAATGAGCCATATGTCCCCTTTCCCGGCATGAGTAGCACTATCTCTTTGTTTGAGCCTTCTCTTCATTGCTCATGTGATGCTTCCCATTGCCTTGCCTCTCATGAATTGCTTGAGTCTTCTTCTCAAGCTTGGTAGGACACCTCGAGGCAAAGTGTCCCATATCCTCACACTTGAAGCACTTGATGTGAGCATACACCTTCTTCTCATCTTGAATCTTGCTCATCATCTTGGCATCTTGATCAAGCATTGGATGCCTTGCACTTCCACCCTTTCTTGTTTTCTTCTTCTTCATCATCAAGTCACCACCATCTTCATGGTCACTGTTCGCCTAAACAGTCGTTTAGCCCGATTACACACCGTATAAACGCTACATAGTGGTACATCGTTCCGTTTAATTAGACATTTAGCCCGTTTAATCGTTCGTTTTGCCCGTTTAATTGGCCGTTTAGAACGAATAATGGCTAAACGGTGAGTGACCGACTGTTTACCATTTAGCATTTAGGATAACATTGTTCATGGTTGATCTTGATTTGCTCTTGGGGTGTCTTCTCTTACTCAACTTGTAACTTTGGTTGAGGCTCTTCTAGTTGCTTCACCAATTGCTTGGTTAGGCACATTGAGGTGAGATGTCCCCAAGTGCGGAACTTGAAGCACTTCACATGCTTGAGCCTCTCTTCTTATTTCTTCTTCTTGAGCTTCTCTATGTTAGGGCATTGATCATGAAGATGACCCACTTCATGGCATCGGTAGCACATGAAATGAGAGAGCTTCTCTCATGCTTCCTTCTTCATCTTTTTTTCTCTTTTTCTTTCACCCTTTGTCATCTTCTTGTTGAATCCAAGGCCACTTTTGTGACCGAAGTTTCTTTGAGTCTTCAACATGTGCTCAAAGGTGACTTTTGAGTTGTAGCACCTCTCTAACTTGTTGCTTAATTTCTTCACTTCATTCTTGAGCTCATTGTTCTCCTTCAAAAGGATAGTCTCACAAGACAAGGAAGTAGAACAAGCATCTATATGTGAAGAGCATGGTATTTCTAATAAATCATCACAAGAGGTGGATACATGCTTCTTCCCTACATCACAAGAGTTAGTCACATGTTGTAATTGATCGCTTGACTCATGTGATGAGCTCTCATTCTTTTTAAGTTTCTTTGAAAACACTTTAATGAGAGAAGCATGCTGATCCAATAGTTCTTCATGAGATGCAAGTAGTGTCTCATGAGTCAATTTTAGCTCACCATGTGAAGATTTAAGAACATCAAGTAAGTGCTTATGTTCTTCACATGAGTTGTTTAGAAATGAGTTTTCATTTCCCAATTTCAATGTTTTAGCTTTCTCATTCTCTAAAGACATGGTCATGCTAGCAAGTCTACTCACAAGCTCATCATAAGAATCAACATGATCAACCACATTAGCATTAGATACCTTATTGTCACCTTGTGATATGAAGCAATGTGGTGATGTAGGAGAGCTTGTAGTAGCAATGTCATTCGGGCATGATCCATCATCATCACCATCAAGTGTGCATAGGGTAGCATCATCATTTGCAACACTTGAGGATACCATCATCAATCTTGTCAAGTGAACTTGTAGTGGATCGATGATTATCACTTGACCATGAGGTGGAGCAATCTTCCACAATCACCAAATCATGGTCATGCTCAACACACTCATGCACATCCTCCTTGGCTCATCATCATCATAGGAGACCCTCCCATATATCAAATTGAGGTACAACCAAATATCATGGGTGGTCTTCATGTACATGATCTCCCCAAATATCTTGTCACTCATAGATTGATAGAAAATGTTAGTAGCTTGGCAATCGAGATGTAGGCATTTCTTTTGCACTTGAGTTGCATTCTTTTCATCCAACGCATGAGCAAAGTCCACATCTATGATCCACCACATTTGGGGGGAAATAAACTTAAAATTGCATGTCATCCAATTTTTCCACCGTGCAAAGTGTGTGCCATCAAAAGTGTATGGACACTCAACATCTATCCCATAAGCCGCCATCCTCTCGGGTCAGTGAAGACCACAAATAAGAGACCTAGCTCCGATACCACATGTAGGGTTGAGATGGTGGACTAGAGGGGGGTGAATAGTCCTTTCTAAAACTTAACCGCGCCAGCTAACCGAAATAAATGCGGAATTAAAACTATCGGTCTAGCCAAGACTACACCCCTCTATCTAGGTTCACAAGCACCTTATAAAGATCTTAAAGAGGCAACAAAGGTGCCGGGCTAGCTAGTGAACACCTATCCAATTCTAGCTTGCAAGGTCACACAAACCTATGCAACTAGTATTTCAAGCAAACCGGGAGCACCTACACAACTAGTGATGCAAGAGCATAAAGCCACCTAAGCCCACAAGCAATGCTCAATAACAAGACTACACAAGCCAAATTAGAGAGTGCAAAGTACTTAGCTACACAAACTAAGCAATGTGACTAACAAGGTTACTAAAACCAAATTAGCCACATAAGGGAGCTACTTCTATGCTACACAAGCAAGAAGGCAACTAGCAAGCTATTAAAGCTAAACTAGTCAAAAGAGCAACTACACAACCATAATAATGTATGAAATATAAATACATGCTTGTGTTGCACGGAAAGCAAACCATCGAGAAGATGATGAAGACAATGTTGACACAGTGATTTTCTCCCGTGGTTCACTTGGTTGCCACGAAGCTACATCCCTGTTATGTCGACTGCTCACTTGGTGGTTCGGCAGCTAATTGGCATCACCCGCCAAGTCCGCACGTCGGGCACCGCAAGAACCTACCCCTAAACTGAGGGTAGCTCAATGACACGCTCGACTAGAGTTGCTTTTCATGATCCCCGCGGGGTGAGCACAATCCTCCTCACAAATCCTTCTTCAGAGCACCTCACAATCTTCTTGCGTGCTTCAACGGATTCACAAGCCACCAAGCCATCTAGGAGGTGGCAACCTCCAAGAGTAACAAGCACCACCGGCTTGCAACACGATCACCTAGTGCCACTCGATGCAACCTCATGATGCAATCGTACTAGAATCGCTCACTCACTCAATCGGATGAACACTATCAAGCACAAGTGAGTTAGAGGGCTCCCAAGCACACCTACACAAGCACTAACTTTATTTATAGCCCCCAAGACAAATAGAGCTGTTGGAGCAAAGCTGCTGGTTTCTACGAGGGCACCAGACACAGCGGTTCCCTCCCCAACGGTCGAATTTCGATGGCTAGAAACTAGCCGTTGGTCAACGGACAGGGGTGGCGGTGGCACCACCCTAGGGGTGGTGGTGAGCACCCAGCCAGACACCCGAATCACCACATCTTTGGCAAAATAGGGCGGTACATCGCCATCACCATGGCAGTGGCCATGATGGTGACCCCCTCGCCTTCCCTTGCTCTCTACCAAAAAAAGGCGGCACCACGATGGTGCACCGGACACCCCATGGCGGTGCACACCTGTCACGGTGGTGACCAACCCCGCTACGGCTGCTCTCGGCCAAGTCTAGGTGGGCACCGCCCTATTGGTGGCGGTGCCACCCAAGCAGCACCCGAGCCTGGTTTCGTCTCCTTTCTTCACCTTTTGATTTTTCCTTTGCAAATGTGCTCACACCACCAAGTGTTCACCAACTTATGCATGTGTGTTAGCTTTTCACAAACTTTTTTCCAAAGGATTAGCACTCTTCTTGCCACGGCACTCGATCCTAACACGTATGCAAAGTTAGATCGTTCAAGTGGCACTAGATGACCTATATGCAATCAAGTTTGCCCCTCTTGATAGTACGGCCATCTATCCTAAATCAGGTCATAAACTTCTCTACACACCTATAACCGGTGAAATGAAATGCCCTATAGGTTATACCTTTGCCTTGTGCATTCCATTCCATCTCCTCCAATGTTGATTCAACGCAAGCACCAACCATATCACAAATGATATGATTCACTTCATATCATCATATGACCTTGTTGGTTCATCGATCTTGACCTCACTTACTTTTCACCTGTTGCCTTCATCCATCGGCACCAAGTCTTGCTCAAGCTTCACCGTCACACGGTCCATGGCTCCAAAGCCTCTAACTTGCCCTTCAAGCTTGCAACCGGTCTGTCAAGCCAAGTCTTGTCTTGATCTTCTCCACCTTAGTCACATGACTCAATGTCATGTCTCATATGCAATGAGCTCCTTCATCACAAGTGTGAGCATTGCAACATCTCCGAGCCATTTTCACCTCCATGGCATATGTTGCTCACACGCATGTACTTGTGGACTAATCACCTCTGTATCTCAAATTAAACACCATTAGTCCACCTA
The DNA here is from genome assembly GCF_019320115.1 of Miscanthus floridulus. Lineage (NCBI taxonomy): Eukaryota > Viridiplantae > Streptophyta > Magnoliopsida > Poales > Poaceae > Miscanthus > Miscanthus floridulus. The sequence goes on along the minus strand of NC_089594.1, from coordinate 83,072,912 downwards.
GATTGTCACTTCAATTACCAAAACCAAATAATGACCTTTCACCTAGTACAATCAAACCTGTGGTAACCATATGAGATGTGTAGAACATGTAGAAGGTGGATAAACCATTGCATGGTTCCAAGAGACATCTTATTCATTGTTGGTATATGCCCCGAGGGACTGAATAAATCTGTACATTAGATTGATAATGTAAGCTTATAGGAGAGATGTTTGTTCTTGAATGACTAGCTAGAGACTCTAAATCGTAGAGCATATTGCCTAGGAAGAGATGGAGGTGCATGCCATAGCATACATTGGCAAATGACAGTAAAAACCTTACATATATGTTACCATAATGTAATTAATTAAAACCACTATAAGTAAGTAAGGATAAACTAAAATCATCTGCAACTAATTTTGCACATCATGTCTATGCGTTGGCCCGAGCATTCAGTTAGGCAAGACTGAGAAAAAAACTCAGACTGCGGGGGGATAGCATGCGCCGCCCGAGCATTAAGTAGATGCTAGCTGTTGAATGGTGAATACACATAATAACTTTGGAGGTGGATCTGGTTGGGACACAACAAGATTTTTTGCAGAGCAGTTCAAGCTCTATGAAAAGCAAGCAAACTTCTTGGCTCGATGATTGAAGCAGTTTTGATAAGTTATAAGTCAAATTTATCCACAAACTTCTATAACCTCTGTTATGAAATTTATGGGTTCTGGCTATGCATTTTGACAATTACTTGTATCAGTCCATAGCCAGAATACATTATTTTTGTTATTAAGGTTGTGATGTTTATGCCTCGTACTATTTCAGCCCATGTAGTTGTAGTACCAGTTGATATAGACTAATGTGGATAAATTAGTAACTAGCTATAACTGATGAGATTGAGAACTACTCCAGTGGAAGTGGACCACCCGGTTAGCAACTTAGGAGACAGAGGATAACAAATGGCAAGTATATATACTTGAATTGTTTATCTTTTCATGAAACTTGAATTGATTCATTTTGCTTTGATCTTGCTCTTTTTGAAGCAGATGGAACAATGAGCAATGTTGCATAGAACAAATGTTAAGAGATATAAACAGTCAGGACAAAAAGGAAAAATGCACACATGAACTCCACAAAATACACGTTCATGTTTCTTCTTTCACTTCTCTCCATTATGAACTCCCCAAAATACACCCATGTAGCAAGCAGCACTTGCACAGTTGCACTAGCTTGCACACACCGACATCTGCGTAGCAACACGTCAACTGGCACATATACACAGGCCATGTACACTAATCAGGCCTAGCAAGTCGAACGTTGGCCCTCGTATCCATGAACATCGCCGCGCAGCCCACCTTACTGCTAGCAAGGTTAGCCCACCTTACTGCTAGAACAGTTTGCATGTCGACAGGGACAGAGATATTAACACACATTTTGTCTCGTCACCATCGCGTCGACGAGAAACAAGGATGGATCCATAGGGTATGCAGGTAGAAATTTTTAATGTAAAAAAAATAAAAAAGGAAATTTTTATCGAATTACGTAAGAATTTTTTTTGTTACGCATATCCAGAGGTAAAAACCTAGGTCCGTCACTGACGAGAAAGATCCAGTAGCTGCATGTATTGAAGATGTGCGACTCCGTCAGGCATAGGGACGTGTGTGGAACTGCATTGACCACAAAGAATTATAGATGCCTCCAATCCTTAGCAGGACGCTGCATGGTTCATGACCAGGCTGCTTGTCCCTTAGCTTGCTGTACTACAGCTAACCACACGGTGTCCGTGAATGATGGAGTAGATGTAAAGGGGGAGATACTTGTACGGACCCACTAGTACTTGTACGGACACACTAGTACTTGTACGGACAGTGCTAAGGTATAAACTTTACCTCTAAGGAGGTAATATTTTAAATCAATCAGAGCCATTAATTTTTCATATTTTATAAATTAATTAATAAATTTAAAAAAATCCAGGAAAACAAAATAAAATCTCGCCACATCCCCTTAATGACGAGAGGGAAATCCAGGAAGACATGCATGCCGATTCCCCACATTTTTTTTTTTGAGCAAAATGCCGATTTCCCACATGGAAGCCAATTCCCCTAATCACGGACTAATCACAGGCGGCGATTCTTTCCCTCTCACGTACAGGCTAGCTAGCCCCTTCCTTCCGTGGAGACGTGTTTTAAATTTGATGAACATGCACAATTATTTATTCTAATAAAATAATAAATAAAGTAAGTGGATATTTGTTGTCTTCAAAATCAAGTTGATATCCAAATATAAATTTAAATTTGAACTATTCAATTCATAAACACATATAATACGTGTGATGTTTCCAGCGAAATATCAATAGATTAATATAGTTTTTATCAGTATTAGAGCTTGCAGCAATTGAACAAAATGTCACTAAATTAATATATAACATAGAAAATTTTTGTAACATCCAAAATTTGCATGGTTTTAAAATAGGAGAAAATAATTTAATTATACATTTTGTGAGCATTTAAATTTAGAAAAAATAATAACTTTGTTAAAATTAAAATCAAATATAGGTCTATATACATGTATGTGCATCCATGCTGCTGCATCTTTATTTTGTGATGCTTTGGTTTAATTGGAATTTGCAAAGGAATTTGAATTTGAGTTTAAATTGGATTTGAAAATCAAATTAAAAAAGAGAAAGAATTCTTCTTCCTCCCTCTCTTTTGGCTTGCTCGGTTTTTCCTTTCGTAGCGGCCCAGCAGCTGCCCACCCTCATTTTTCTGCACGGCCCAGCAAGCAGGCCGGCCCAGCAACACGCGGACGCCGCGTGGTTGCTCTCCTCTCTACTCTGTGACGTTGACGGCCCAGCCCCACATGTCAGCCGCGTCATCATCCACCTCGCGATCATTTCCGCGCCAGACACGACCGCCGCCGGGAGTCCACGCTGCCCACGCCTCCCTCCTTGCCTTGCGCCCCAAGCCGCCCCCGGCCATAAATACCAGATGCCCGCATCGTGTCGTTCCCATCCCAAGCTTCAAAGCCGCCTCACCTCGTCCCGAGCTCATAGCGCCGCCGCTAGCCCTAACCACCGCCGCCGAGATCAATCCGCCAAAGCCGAAGCCGCTTCCATCCGCTCTGCGCCTTGGTAAGTTACCTAGACGAGCTCGCCTTGCTCTCCTCTGGCTCCCGGTGTCCTTGGTTTGCTATTTCATGGTTCGTAGACCGTATTCCATGAGCGCCGCCCATCTTCGCCCATGGCGCCGCCATCCTCGCCGGCATTTTCCCCTCCCCTCCGATCTAATCTGCGCTGTCCGATTCTGATCCAACGGTCCAGATCTTAAGATACCCCTTCACCTGGCATTTTGCAAAAAGGCCCTTATAATTATTTGGATCTTAACCCGCCGTCCCTACACTTATTCTAAAGAGTCCCTGCACTTTTCTATGTTATTACCTACAGTCCAATGTGCAAAACCAGAATACGCCTTCTTCTTGTAAAAGCGTAGTTTCTTTCGGTTTAGATCCAAAATACGTTTTCATCTATTTACAGTTTTGCCACTAATCTTGTTTTAGCCATAAAATCTTCGTTTTGACTCCGATTTGATCCGTTCAAGATGCGTTAGGTTCATAATTGAGTAATCTACATGTTCGTACTACTGTTAAGTATGTTTCAACTTTTAAAATTTGAGGAAATCTATTATTTTACTAAAGGAAATCTTGTTTAATTCATAACTTCTTCGTGTTAGCTCTGATTTTTGTGATCTCCACGTCTGTGTGTTCATAGCGAGACGTAGCTTCGTTTTACAAACTTTTCATCTTGATTTTATGCTGATTGGTGTACTATTCTAATCTATTGCTTTTGTTTGTTATGCATGATTGCTTTTAGATACTTGTATGTTGCTGTGATTATCGAGTATAGACGGTGAGCAATTCCTGGGTGAACAAGAGTATTACTTTGATGAGCAGGATCAGTAGAAGAACTTTGTTCAAGGCAAGTATAGCATGGGATTATCCTTGTTTCCTATTAGCTTTAATACATCCAATTCATGTTTGCATGTGTCACCTTGATAGGGATTCCTTAGAATTGAACTTATACCTTATCTCCTATGGGATATGCATTAGGTAGCTTTGCTAGTGCTCAATTAAACCATGATCTTGTATCTTGACTAATGGTATATGCAATAAACATTAAAACATGACCTTTTAGCAACTTGGAAAACAGGGGGCTAGAGTATTTAGCTACTTTCTAAATGCTTCAGATTTCTCTCCCTAAGGACTTATCTGTAAGCGAACATCTAGGACTTACAGTACAATTGTGAGGGCTACATGGCTCTGGCTTTTGCTCAGTATGAGGACCTCTTCTAGCTTGTTAGTTGTTACCTTTATTGGTGTAAGAATGGCTTGACGAATCAAGTATAGGACAGCCTCTACTCTTATGTGTATAGCCGTGATGGAATTGTGCCATTCGATAGGGGGGTTCGTATGTCTATTTGCCGAGGGAATCTAATGGCCCTAACTTGTTAGACGAACCTTTGAAAAGCTTCATAGTGAACTTTGCCTGCTCACCTTGGAAGTGTTTTGGGAGTAATTAACATGGGCATATGGGTATCACGACTCACAGTGAAAGTGTACAACCTCTGCAGAGTGTAAAACTTGTATATCAGTCGTGCTCACGGTCATGAGTGGCCTTGGTCCCTTATGGAATAGATGATCACCAAGAATTATCTGTTTATGCTATTCATTATTCATGTTTACATTGATCATGTGTTTTACTTTGGGATTGAAATAATTTGTTGCTACTCTTTTGCTAAAGTTGTGACAATTAAAAGCTAAATGTTGTTAAACCTGTGTCAAGCCTTTTGAGCCTCATGAACCCTATGTTACCCTTGTTGAGTACGACATGTACTTACGCTTGTTTAATTTAGATAAAAATCCCAGATGGGTAGCAGATGGCTATGGTAATGATGACTTTCCTGAGGATTACTAGACTTGTGGTCAACCAGTTGACGTCCCTGTGATATGGAGCTTCCGCGAGAGATTTTTTTCTTTATACTTCCGCTACATTTATGTGAAGACTATGTCTTATTATTCGTAATGTAATAAACACTTGTGATGATACTATTTATAATTTGTCGGCTTATGTTTGTGACTGATCTCTGGGTGCACATAAGATTTTGCATCCCATTTTATCCTTAAAATCGGGTGTGATAGATTGGTATCAAAGCCGTGTTGATTGTAGGACGCAAGCCTAGTTAGTAATGGTCGTTTTAGCTTCTTTTCCTTCACTCATTTTAATCTTCACATCTCACCCTTGTTATTTGCTAAATTTTATGCTTCTTTTGCCTCACTCAGTTATAAAAATTATTGCTTCTAATCTGACTAAATCTAATTCTGTAGATGCCTAGTGCCAATAAGACCGCTCACATCAGCACCAAAGGCTACTACCCGCCTCGTGGCTTGTATGAGTCCATGGAGCCACGTGAGGAGGAGGAACCCTAGGAGCAAGAAGTTGACTGGCCAACACCTGCACCTACGCCTAAGCCATTCCAGGAAGAGCCCGAAGAAGAAGAACCCGAAGAAGTGGAGGTCGTCGTATTGTCTAAGGAGGAGGTGGAGGAGGACGCCGTTCAAGAAGATCAGCCTACCCCTGCCATGGGATGGACTACAAAGATCTAGTACAAGGCGGGGTGTGAATCCTCCATCTCGCATCGCCGACTTATGGGGATTCTTTAGACCTACTACGTTGATTGGGACGCAGCTATGGAGTACGTCTACAACGAGCATATGCACCCTTTGGAGGACACTTATTGGAAGACCAGGGTGTGCATCTCCATCAAAGATGGAGAGAAGGAAGCATACCAGCTGGACTCGAACTATGCGCATCACGCTCACTGTGCCACCATGGAAGATAGCATAGAAGATGCATCCGCTATAGCCTGCATGGGTCTCCATGGTCGTCGCTTTGATGATATGAAGGAAGATCAATATCGCTTCCTCCCTCGCCAACACCCTGACTTAGGATGTCGAGTCTCGTAGTGCGGTGTGAACTTTGGTGTACCTAGTTGGATTATTATTTTGCTTATGTGTGAGTTGGATTTTTGTAATGATTGCTGGAACTTTGTGGGCATGTCCGCAAGTTCCATAGTTAAGAATATTAAAGTTTGAGTGAATAAATAAATAGTTGGGTTTGGTACATCTTGTTCTCTTAGATCTATTTTTTGGAGCAGTCTGTATCTCAATGCCCATATAAATCTACTAGACCAAAAATTATGAATTTTTTTATGGGAGCAACTAGACTTAAGTATCTTTCTAATGCCTCTGGAATTACCCATATATCTGATATGGTTTAAGAGATATAGTTGTTTCAAGTTGAAGTCTCCGTGCAGTCTGGAATCTGGAATAGATTCGATTGTATCCTATTTTTGAGTAATCTAACGATATAATCTGGGCATGTGGTCTGAATAAAAGTTGTAGATAATTTATTAAGATTTCCAACCATGTGAAGAACACCTCATTTGGATATCTAGAACTTGAGATATGAGCGTTTTACTGAGCTGCTGATGTTGGAACTCGTCCGGAAAATTTTCAGAATGTATTCTAAATCTCCATAAGTGCATATAACTTGGAAATCTCTAAATTTTAAATATTTTTGTTGGATTCAGATGTCTGGAAGAGGAAGAGGCCGAGGTCGTGGAGGTGTTCCCCCACATCCACCACCACCACCGTCACCTACTATTGAGCAGCTTCTGGCAGTTAAGACACAGCTTATGCAAGCTCTGGTGCAGAATCAACCAATTGGTGGAGCACCACGTGACAAGCATGGTGAATTCTCGAAGGGCCGCCCCCTGGTGTTTTCTCATGCCACTGATCCACTAGAAGCAGATGATTGGCTTCGTGCAGTGGAAAAGCAACTCAACATAGCGCAGTGCGATGACCAGCAGAAGGTGTTCTACGCGTCAGGACAACTTTAGGGAAAAGCTCAAGACTGGTGAGAGGCATTCGAGTATGGACGTCCCACTAATGCTCCTCCTGTCACCTGGTAGGAATTTAGAGAGAATTTTAGATCCTACCACATACCTGAAGGATTGATAGAGCTCAAGCAGGAGGAATTCAGAGCTCTGAAATAGGGATCTATGTCTGTAGCTGAGTATCGTGATAAATTCGCTCAGTTGTCACATTACGCTCCGAATAAGGTGGCTGATGATGCCGATAAGCAACGCCGTTTTCTCAAGGGTCTATATGATGGTCTGCAACTCCATCTTATGTCCAATACATACCCCAATTTCCAAACGATGGTGAACCACTGCTATTGTTATTGACAATAAGCGCAAACAGATGGATGCTAAGAAGAGGAGGCTATAGGGACAAGCCTCTAGAAGCAATACTCGTCCGTGCACCAATCCTCAGCAAGGTTTCCAGCAGAGGTAACTGGGACCACCCAATCAGTGGAATCATGGTCAGTAGCCTCAGCGCAACCCGAACCAACATCATCCACCTTATTAGCAGTAGAATGGCAATCAACATCCCCAGTAGCAGAGCGATCAGCAGACACTATAGCAGGGAGCACCTAATAACACTCCCATGAAGACCAGTCCACCTATCACCCCCAACATATGCTATCGTTGTGGAGAAGTTAGGCATTATTCTAACCATTACCCCCGGAAGCAGAATCAGCTAACACCCCAAGGTCAGCACAGTAATCAGAAGGGAATGCCTCAAAAGCCAGCACCCAACATAGGAAAGGTGAATCATGTGTCTACAGAGATGGCGCTTGCGGAACCAGAAGTCACTGCTCAATATGTTTGATGTTAACTCCACTCCTGCCACTGTTCTTTTTGATTCTGGAGCTTCGCATTCTTTCATATCACAAGCATTTGTTAGAACGCATAGCATACCCTTATGTGCCATGCAAAATGACATATTAGTAAACTCACTAGGAAGTAGTATGCAAGCTTCTTATAGTTGTCTTCCGACTAGTCTATCCTTAAGGGGGTAGGAGTTCAAAGTGAGCCCCATTGTATTGAGAACATCTGACATTGATGTGATTCTGGGTATGGATTGGATGATGCAACAACAAGCAGTGATTCGGTGTAAGGAGAAGGTAGTCGTTATGACCACACCGAATGGGGATAGAATCAGTGTCGATGTTGTAGTGCAGAAGCATCCAATAGCCATAGTGAACCAGCTCGATGATAGCGCCAACAAGGAAGACCCAGTAGTGGATGAGTTTCCAAATGTGTTCCCCAATGACTTGCCAGGTATGCCACCTGACCTGTGACATTGAGTTTATTACTGAATTATTACCTAGAACTGCACCTATAGATAAGCGTCCATATAGAATGGGGGTTACTGAACTAGAGGAACATAAGAAACAAATAAAGGAGTTTAGGAGAAAGGTTGCATTCATCCTAGTTTGTCACCTTGGGGAGCACCGATTATATTAGTTGACAAGAAGGATGGTACCCAGAGAATGTGTGTTGATTATCGATCACTCAACGAGGTTACTATCAAGAACAAGTACCCGCTACCTAGGATTGATGACTTGTTTGATTAGTTGAGAGGTGCTTGTGTTTTCTCTAAGATTGATCTTCGTTCTGGTTATCATCATTTGAAGATTCGTGCAATTGACATACCCAAGACAGCCTTTACTACGAGGTATGGTTTGTATGAGTACATCCGTTATGTCCTTTGGTTTGACCAATGCACCTGCATACTTTATGTACTTGATGAATAAGGTGTTCATGGAGCTTTTGGATAAGTTTGTGGTGGTATTTATCGATGATATATTGGTATTCTCCAAAATAGAAGAAGAGCACATTGAACATCTAAGGTTGGTCTTGTAGAAGCTCTGAGAACACAAGTTGTATGCTAAGCGAAGCAAGTGTGAGTTTTGGTTGAAGGAAGTTTCTTTCCTAGGCCATGTTGTCTCTAATGGTGGAATAGCAGTACATCCAAGCAAGGTGAGAGATGTGTTGAAGTGGAAACCACCAACTGATGTGGGAGAGATTCATAGTTTCTTAGGATTGGCTGGATACTATAGAAGGTTCATAGAAGGTTTCTCTAAACTTGCCAAGCCTATGACAGCTTTGTTGGAGAAAAATGTTAAGTTTGTGTGGTCAGAAAGGTGCCAGGCTAACTTTGAAGAGTTGAAGAAGAGGTTGACTACAGCCCCAGTATTGGTTTTGCCAGATCTGAAGCAAGAATTTCTCTATTTATTATGATGCATCTCGTCAAGGTCTCGGATGTGTTCTTATGCAAGAAGGAAGAGTAGTGGCCTATGAATCCTGACAATTGAGAAAGCATGAGCTAAACTATCCTACTCATGATTCGGAATTAGCAGCAATGGTTCATTCTATGAAAATATGGAGGCACTATCTTATCGGACATAAGAGTGACATCTATACTGATCACAAGAGTCTGAAGTACTATTTTCACTCAGACGGATCTAAATATGAGACATCATCGATGGTTGGAGTTGATTAAAGATTATGACTTGGAGGTACACTATCATCCTAGAAAGGCAAATGTTGTTGCCGATTCTCTTAGCAGGAAGAGTTATGCCAATGAGGTGCAAGTAGTAGCTTTGTCAAGTGAGTTGTGTATAGAATTTGAGCAACTGAACTTGGGCTTTGTCACTAATGCAGTGAAGTTGGTGATAGAACCCACACTGGAGCAAGAAATACGCAATGGTCAGTTATAGGATAAGAGGTTAAAGTAAATCACGGAGAACATAGTGATTAGTAAGGCACTAGGTTTCAGTATAGATGATAATGGAACTCTGTGGTTTGGAAAAAGACTATAGTGTGCCTGAGATTAAGGCTATATGGGATGCAATTCTATGTGAGGACACATGAGTCTGCTTACTCTATACATCATGAGAGTACCAAGATGTACTTGGATCTGAAAGAGAAGTATTGGTGGTATGGACTGAAGAGAGATGTTGCTGAGTATGTTGCTATATGTGATACATGTCAGAGAGTCAAAGCTGAACATCAAAGACCTATAGGATTGTTACAACCAATGAAGATATATGTGTGAAAGTGGAAAGAAGTTGGTATGGATTTTATTATGGGGTTACCACGCACTCAGAAAGGTTATGATTCAGTTTGGATGATAGTGGATCAGTTAACTAAAGTTACTCACTTTATACCAGTCAAGACTCATTATAAAGGACCAAAGTTGGCCCAAATATATTTGGAGAGGATAGTGTGTCTGCATGGTGTCCTCAAGAAAATTGTATCTGATCGAGGTACTCAATTTACATCTCATTTTTGGCAATAAGTACATAGTTCATTGGGAACAAAGTTAAATTTTAGTACAGCATATCACCCTCAGACCGAATGGGCCAACTGAGAGGATTAATCAGATATTAGAGGACATGTTAAGAGTTTATGCATTGCAGTATGGTACCAGTTGGGACAAGAGTTTTCCTTATGCAGAGTTCTCGTATAACAACAGTTATTAGAAGAGTCTCAAGATGGCACCTTTCGAAGCTTTGTATGGACTGAAAGTGTAGAACCCCGTTGTTTTGGAATCAAACGGGAGAAACTCAAGTGTTCGGACCGGATGTTTTAAGAGACGTAGAAGAGCAAGTAAGGATGATTAGAGATAACTTGAGAGTGGCACAATCTCAAAAGAAGAGTTATGCTGACACTCAGAGAACAGAATTGGTTTTCAAAATACGGGATTATATTTACCTGAAGGTGTCACCTATGAGAAGTGTGACAAGGTTTAACATGAAAGGAAAGTTAGCAAAAAGGTATATTGGACCTTTCAAGATTTTAGAGAGACGTGGTGAAGTAGCTTATATGTTGGAATTGCCTGAGAGTTTGTCAAGTGTACATGATGTGTTCCATGTGTCTCAATTAAAGAAGTGTTAGCGTGTACCTGAGGAGCAGATACCAGTTAGAGGAGCTTATAGTTAAGGGAGATCTTACATATGAGGAGTTCCCGATAAAGATTTTAGAGATGGCAGAAAGGGTTATAAGGAGTCGAGTTATAAAGATGTGTAAGGTTCAGTGGAATCGGTATACAGAAGATGAGGCTACTTAGGAAAGAGAAGGTGATCTGAGGAAAATATACCCATAGCTTTTTGAGTAAGCATCGTCCGAATCTCGAGGACGAGATTCATTTTAAGGGGGTAGAATTGTAACACCCTAAAATTTGCATGGTTTTAAAATAGGAGAAAATGATTTAATTATGCATTTTGTAAGCATTTAAATTTATACAAAAATAATAACTTTGTTAAAATTAAAAATCAAATATAGGTCTACATACATCTATGTGCATCCATGTTGCTGCATCTTTATTTTGTGATGCTTTGGTTCGATTGGAATTTGCAAAGGAATTTGAATTTGAGTTTAAATTGGATTTGAAAATGAAATTAAAAAAAGGAGGAAGAAGGCCCGCTCGGTTTTTCCTTCCACAGCCAGCTGCCCAACCTCATTTTCCGCGTGGCCCAGCAAGCATGCTGGCCTAGCAATGCGTGGACGCCACGTGGTTGCTCTCCTCTCTTATCTGTGACGCTGATGGCCCGGCCCCACATGTCAGTCGCGTCGTCTTCCACCTCGTGATCGTTTCTGCGTCGGACACGACCACCGCCGAGAGTCCGTGTCGCCCACGCCTCACTCCTTGCCTTGCGCCCCAAGCCACTCCTAGCCATAAATACTGGATGCCCGCATCGTGCTGCTCCCATCCTAAGCTTCGAAGCCGCCTCGCCTCGTCTCGAGCTCATAGCGCCGCCGCTAGCCGTAGCCGCCACCGTCGAGATCAATCCACTGAAGCCACACGCCGCTTCCATCCACTCCGTGCCTTGGTAATTTACCTAGACGAGCTCGCCTTGCTCTCCTCTAGCTCCCAGTGTCCTTGGTTTGCTATTTCATGGTCCGTAGTCCGTATTCCATGAGCGCCGCCTGTTTCTGGCCATGGCGCCACTGTCGGAGCTCGCCGCCATCCTCATCGGCCATTTCACCTCCCCTCTGATCTGATCTGCGCCATCAGATTCTGATCAACGGTCCAAATCTTAAGATACCCCTTCACCTAGTATTTTACAAAAAGGCCCTTATAATTATTTAGATCTTAACCCGCTGTCCCTTCATTTATTCTAAAGAGTCCCTGCACTTTTCTATATTATTACACATAGTCCAATGTGCAAAACCAGAATATGCCTTCTTCTTTTAAAAGCGTAGTTTCTTTCGGTTCAGATCTAAAATATGTTTTCATCTATTTACAGTTTTGCCACTAATCTTGTTTTAGCCATAAAATCTTCGTTTTGACTCCGATTTGATCCGTTCAAGTTGCGTTAGGTTCGTAATTGAGTAATCTACATGTTCATACTACTGTGAAGTATGTTTTCAACTTTTAAAATTTGAGGATAGATTTAAACTATTATTTTACTAAAGAAATCTTGTTTAATTCATAACTTCTTCGTTTTAGCTCTGATTTTTGTGATCTTCGCGTCTGTGTGTTCATAGCGAGATGTAGCTTCGTTTTACAAACTTTTCATATTGATTTTATATTGATTGGTGTACTATTCTAATCTATTGCTTTTGTTTGTTATGCATGATTGCTTTTAGATACTTGTATGTTGCTGTGATTATCGAGTATAGACGGTGAGCAATTCCTGGGTCAACAAGAGTATTACTTTGACGAGCAGGATCAGCAGGAGCACTTTGTTCAAGGCAAGTATAGCATGGGATTATCCTTGTTTCCTATTAGCTTTAATACATCCAATTCATGTTTGCATGTGTCACCTTGATAGGGATTCCTTATAATTGAACTTATACCTTGTCTCCTATGGGATATGCATTGGGTAGCTTTGCTAGTGCTCAATAAACCATGATCTTGTAACTTGACTAATGATATATGCAATAAAGATTAAAACATGACCTTTAGCAACTTGGAAACAGGGGGTTGGAGTATTTAGCTACTTTCTAAATGCTTTAGATTCCTCTCCCTAAGGATTTATCTGTAAGCGAACATCTGGGACTTATAGTACAGCTATGAGGGCTACATGGCTCTAGCTTTAGCTCAGTATGAGGACCTCTTCTAGCTTGTTAGAGGTTACCTTTATGGGCATAAGAATGGTTTGACGAATCAGGTATAGGACAAGCCTCTACTCTTATGTGTATAGCCGTGATGGAATTGTGTCATTCGATAGGGGGTTCCTATGTCTGTTTGCTGAGTGAATCTAATGGTCCCTAACTTGTTAGACGAACCTTTGAAAAGCTTCATAGTGAACTCTGCCTGCTGACATTGGAAGTGTTTTGGGAGTAATTAACCTGGGCATATGGGTATCATGACTCATAGTGAAAGGAGTTATGGAACTGCACCTATAGCTAAGCGTCCATATAGAATGGGGGTTAATAAATTAGAGGAACCTTAAGAAACAAATAAAGGAGTTACAGGAGAAAGGTTTCATTCATCCTAGTTCATCACCTTGGGGAGCACCGGTTATATTTGTAGACAAGAAGGATGGTACCCAGAGAATGTGTGTTGATTATAGGTCACTAAATAAGGTTACTATAAAGAACAAGTATGCGCTACATAGAATTGATGACTTGTTTGATCAGTTGAGAGGTGCTTGTATTTTCTCTAAGATTGATCTTCGTTCTAGGTTATCATCAACTGAAGATTCGTGCAACTGACATACCAAAGACAACTTTTACTACAAGGTATGGCTTGTATGAGTACACCGTTATGTCCTTTGGTTTGACCAATGCACCTGCATACTTTATGTACTTGATGAATAAGGTGTTCATGGAGTTTTTGGATAAGTTTGTGGTGGTATTTATCGATGATATATTGGTATTCTCTAAAACGGAAGAAGAGCACGCTGAACATCTAAGGTTGGTCTTGCAAAAGCTCAGAGAACACAAGTTGTATGCTAAGCGAAGCAAGTGTGAGTTTTGGTTGAAGAAAGTTTCTTTCCTAGGCCATGTTGTCTCTAATGGTGGAATAGCAGTAGATCCAAGCAAGGTGAGAGATGTCTTGAATTGTAAACCACCAACTGATGTGGGAGAGATTCATAGTTTGTTGGGATTCGCTGGATACTATAGGAGGTTCATAGAGGGGTTTTCTAAACTTGCCAAGCCTATGACAGCTTTGTTAGAGAAAAATGTTAAGTTTGTGTGATCAGAAAAGTGCCAGGCTAACTTTGGAAGAATTGAACAAGAGGTTGACTACCGCCCCAATATTGGTTTTGCCAGATTTGAGCAAGAACTTTTCTATCTATTGTGATGCATCTCGTCAAGGTCTCGGATATGTTCTTATGCAAGAAGGCAGAGTAGTGGCGTATGCATCTCGATAGTTGAGAAAGCATGAGCTAAACTAGTCCTACCCATGATTTGTAGTTAGCAGCAGTGGTTCATGCTTTGAAAATATGGAGACACTATCTTATTGGGCATAAGAGTGATATCTACACCTAATCACAAGAGTCTAAAGTATATTTTCACTCAAACAGATCTGAATATGAAACAACGTCGATGGTTAGAGTAGATTAGTGATTATGATCTAGAAGTACACTATCATCCTAGAAAGGCGAATGTTGTTGCCGATGCTCTTAGCAGGAAGAGTTATGTCAATAAGGTGCAAGTGGCACCTATGTCAAGTGAGTTGTGTGCCAAATTTGAGCAACTGAACTTGGGCTTTGTCACTAATGCAGTGGAGTTGGTGATAGAGCCTACATTGGGGCTAGAGATACACAAGGGTCAGTTATAGGATGCGAAGTTGAAAGAGATAGCGGAGAACATAGTGATTGGCAAGGCACCAGGATTCCGTATGGATGATAATGTAACTGTGTGGTTTGGGAAAAGACTATGTGTGTCTGAGAATAAGGCTATACGAGATGCGATTCTTCGTGAGTCACATGAGTCTGCTTACTCTATTCATCTCGGAAGTACCAAGATGTACTTGGATCTAAAAGAGAAGTATTGGTGGTACTGACTGAAGAGAGATGTTGATGAATATATTGCTCTATGTGATACATGCCAGAGAGTCAAAGTAGAATATTAAAGGCCTGCAGGATTATTACAACCAATGAAGATACCTGAGTGGAAGTGGGAAGAAGTTGGTATGGATTTCATTATTGGGTTACCATGCACTCAGAGAGGTTATGATTCAATTTGGGTGATAGTGGATCGGTTAACTAAAGTTGCTCACTTCTTACCGGTCAAGACTACCTATACTGGACCATAATTGGCTACATTATATATGGAAAGAATAGTATGTCTGCATGGAGTTCCCAAGAAAATTGTGTCTGATCGGGGTACTCAATTTACATCTAATTTTTGGTAGCAAGTACATAGCTCATGGGGAACAAAGTTGAATTTCAGTACAGCATATCATCCTCAGATAGATAGACAAACTGAGAGAACTAATCAAATTTTAGAGGACAGATTGAGAGCTTGTGCCTTGCAGTACGGTACAAGTTGGGACAAGAATTTGCCTTATGCAGAGTTCTTGTACAACTATAATTACCAGAAGAGTCTCAATATGGCACCTTTCGAAGCTTTGTATCGATAAAAGTGTAGAACCCCGTTGTTTTGGAATCAAACATGAGAAACTCAAGTGTTTGGACTAGATGTTTTAAGAGACGTAGAAGAGCAAGTAAGGATGATTAGGGATAACTTGAGAGTGGCACAGTCTCGACAGAAGAGTTATGCCGACACTAGGAGAAGAGAATTAGTTTTCGAAATAGGGGATTATGTTTACTTAAAGGTGTCACCTATGAGAAGTGTGAGAAGGCTTAACATGAAAGGAAAGTTTGCACCAAGGTATATTTGACCTTTCAAGGTTTTAGAGAGACATGGAGAAGTAGCTTATTAGTTGGAATTGCCTGAGAGCTTGTCAGGTGTACATGATGTGTTTCATGTGTCCTAGTTAAAGAAGTGTTTGCATGTACTAGAGGAGCAGATACCATTAGAGGAGCTTACAGTTAAGAAAGATCTCACCTGTGAGGAATTTCTAGTAAAGATTTTGGAGACGGTAGAAAGGGTTATAAGGAGCCGAGTTATAAAGATGTGTAAGGTTCTATGGAATCGGTATACAGAAGATGAGGCTACTTAGGGAAAGAGAAGAGGATCTGAGAAATACATACCCACAGCTTTTTGAGTAAGCATCGTCCGAATCTCGAGGACGAGATTCATTTTAAGGGGGTAGAATTGTAACACCCTAAAATTTGCATGATTTTAAAATAGGAGAAATGATTTAATAATGCCCTTTGTGAGCATTTAAATTTAGGAAAATGATAACTTTGTTAAAAATAAAATCAAATATAGGTCTACATACATACTTATGCACTCATGCTGCTGCATTTTGTATTTTGTGTTGCATCGAATTTGTTCAAAGTTCAAAGAGATTCAAATCCCTTTTGAAAATGCTTTTAGAAAATGAAAAGGAAAAGGAAAAAAAACAATTTCTATTTCCCCCTCCTATTTGGCCCTAGCTGCCCTGGCCTGGCTCTCTCTGCATTGCTTCCCCTCTCTTCCCCGCACGGGCCTACCCTAGATGCCGACCCAGTCTTCTCCTCTCCCTCGTTTCTTTCCCCGTGTGGGCTTGTTTCGAAGTTAGCCTATCACTCTCTCCTCCCTTTCTCTCGGCCCCCTCTCACTCTCTCGGCCGAAGCCTAGCATCGCTAGCCCAGCCCTAAGGTAATAGCTGTGCGTGCTCCTTCTCTCCTTCTCACTGACAGCTTGGTCCTTCTCTCTTATGCCGACATCTTGGGCCCGCTTGTTAGATCTATCTCCAACCTTTGTTCGTAACTGACCCGGAACCCTTCGCGGTGTCCATTTTCGCTCCGGCTATGTTTCCCCCTGGGTAGCATCCGTTCCAAGCTACGCCGCCCCATAAATATCAGCCTCCTGTGTCATGTTGACCCCCCCTACCGTGCCCTAGAACGAGCTCTAGCGCCTCCGGTAACTCTAGCGCCGCCATCCTAGTCGCCAAGAAGAAGTTCATCGCCGCCTTGCCGATTAGCCGATCCATCTTCAAGGTAAGCTCACATACGAGCTTCGCGTGGATTTCGCGACTACGCCAAACCCCTTTAATCCCTCCTCTCTCTGTTCTGACCTTCCCCACGCCACAGTAGCTTCGCTACCGCCATAGCCGCTGTTGTAGCCTCTGCTCGCTATTTGTTGCAATTGATCGCCTAGATGAGTTCACCATGGCCCAAGCTAGCTCCTAGAGCCAAAACCCGAGCTTAATCGAAGCCCTACCCGCTTTCCCCAATCACTCCGACGAGCAATCACCCTTCTCCGGTGAGGAATTCCCCTGCCCAGCTACTATTCTGGTCAATTTTTCCCCATCTCCCTCCTATGTCTAATCTGGACCATCCAATATAGATCCTACGGCCACCAGAGCTTGGTACCCTTTTGCCTATTTCAATTGCAAAAGAACCCCTGTAGATTTATTAAATCTAACCCGCCATCCCTACTTTTATTCTAAAGAGCCCCTATCTTTTCTTTAAACTTGTATCCGCAGTCCTTAGGCAGATTTAAAATCAGAATTTAATTATTTTATATTTGAAAATCAAGTTTCATCTATTTACAAAATTGCCACCACCTTCTCTAGGCCATAAAATCTCCGTTTTAACTCCGATTGATCTGTTCAAGTTGCGTTAGATTCATAATTGAGTAATCTACATATTCATACTACTATTAGGTATGTTTTCAACTTTTAAAATTCGAGATTAGATATAATCTATTATTTTATTAAAGGAAATCTTGTTTAATTCATAACTTCTTCGTTTTAGCTCTGATTTTTATGATCTTAGCGTCTGTGTGATCGTAGCAAGACATAGATTCATTTTATAAACTTTTCATCTAGATTTTATGCTCATTGGTGTACTGTTCTAATCTATAGTTTTTGTTTGCTATGCATGATTGCTTCTGGATGATTGTATGTTGCTGTGATTATCGAGTATAGACGGTGAGCAATTCGTGTGTGATAAAGAGTACTAATTTGATGAGCAGGAACAGCAGGAGCACTTTGTTCAAGGCAAGTATAGCATGGGATTAATCTTGTTTCCTATTAACTTTAATACATTTAATTCATGTTGCATGTGTCATCTTGATAGGGATTCTCTAGAATTTAACTTATACATTGTCTCCAATGGAATATGCATTGGGTAGCTTTGCTAGTCCTCAACTAAACCATGATCTTGTAACTTGACTAATGGTATATGCAATAAGCATTAAAACATGACTTTTAGTAACTTGGAAACAGAGGGCTGGAGTATTTAGCTACTTTCTAAATCCTTCAGATTCCTCTCCCTAAGGACTTATTTATAAGTGATCATTCGGGACTTCAAGTACAGCTGTGAGGGCTACATGGCTCTGGCTTTAGCCCAACTTTTCGAGCTTGTTAGAGGTTATCTTTATTGGCATAAGAATGGCTTATCGAATCGGGTATAGGACAACCTCTACTTTTATGTGCATAGCCGTGATGAAATTATGCCATTCGATAGGGGGTTCCTATATTTGTTTGCCGAGTGAATCTAATGGCCCTAACTTGTTAGACGAATCTTTGAAATGCTTCATAGTGACCCCTGCCTACTCACCTTGGAAGTGTTTTGGGAGTAATTAACCCGGGCATATGGGTATCACGATTCACAGTGAAAGTGTACAACCTCTGCAGAGTGTAAAACTGGTATATCAGCCGTGCTCACGGTCACGAGCGGCCTTGGAATATTTATGGAATAGATGATCACTAATAATTATCCGTTTATGCTATTCATTATTCATATTTACATTGATCATGTGTTTTACTTTGGGATTGAAACAACTTGTTGCTACTCTTATGCTAAAATCGTGACAACTAAAAGATGAATGATGTTAAACCTATGTCAAGCCTTTTGATCCTTATGAATCCCTATGTTACACTTATTGAGTAAGACACGTACTTACACTTATTTATTTTTATTATTTGGATAAAAATCCCGGATGTGTAACAGATGGCTATGGTAATAACGATTTTTCTGGAGATTACTAGACTTGTGGTCAACCAGTTGACGACCCTGTGATATGGAGCTTCTGCGAGAGATTATTGTTTATACTTCCTCTACATTTATGTGAAGACTATGTCTTATTATTCGTGATGTAATAAACACTTGTGATGATACTATTTATAATTTGTCGGCTTACGTATGTGACTGATTTCTGGACGTACATAAGATTATGTATTCTATTTTATCTTTAAAATCGGGTGTGACGTCCCTTCTGCATTGGATCCGAGGTCACCCACCCTAGTCACTTCTCCGCTGAGTTCGTGGTTGCCCACCCTAGCCCATTCTACATTCAATTCAAGCTGTGGTTGGGTGGGATCCGAGGCAGGCCATTGGGATCCAGAGCGGCCTGGATTTGGGTGGAGCGGCAGTCAATTAGCAGCTAATTGCCTCCACACCTGTGGTGGCACCAACGGACCTCCACAGGGGCGAGGGCGAGTGTGCCGTTAAGATCTGGAGCGATCGAACACCGTGTCGCATCGCATGAGTTTGTCAACCAAGTCAGTGCAGACCAAACCTCCAACCAACTTATTCATGGTTCATTCATTCAATCTGATTTGGTCAATGCTGCACCGGTGCATACAGACATCGATGGGGTATAGGCGGAGGCAGACACTGCTAGAGAAGTGCGTACAGGGTGGATCCTACTGGCGGTGCTGATTTCTTTTCCATTTTTACATAGGCGGACACTCATCCCACCTCTTAAAATAGCAATTAAAAGAGATCATGGCCTTGGCGCCTCTGTATATAGTTTTTTACCATCTATGGAAATCCTTCCGCACAAAATCCATGTTGTAGTACTGATAGCACAATGCCTCTGCTAGCACAATGCCTCTGCTAGACACAAATAAAGAAACCTTCCACGCTGAGAGAATTATGCTTATATTGGAATACAACAACAACAACAACAACAAAGCCTTGATGGAGGCAATAATTCTGCTTATATTGGAATACATTACACGGATTCAATGCAAGAATGGTCTATTTATTTCGTCGTTTTCACATCAAACATGCATAACACTTGATGGAGGCAGGCTACTAATAACCAGAAGTACACAATGGCGCCACCTGAATTTATTTATTCATTTTATCATTACTAGTCAGTAGCTTTCATCAGCAACATCTCATGTTTACATAAAGCTTTGCTCCGGTGAGCACTCAATCAATTACAAATTCATAACAATCTCTAGTCCAGCCTTTCATTTTCACAAGAGACACATAATTAAGACCACCTTTTGCTCAGTAGTTTTGAAACGGTTAAGTCTGTGTTCCCGAATCCATCCATAACGGCCTTTGCAGAGTGAAATTCTGCTCTTGCAGTAAAGCTGGATGACATGAATTTTATAAACAAGCATCGGGATCATGGTTGAGATAAGAAAGTTACATGGCAGACAAAGGCAGCTTACCTGCTTCGAACAACTATGCATGGCATGCCAATGCGTTCAGCTGCAAGGACACCAGATTGGCTGCCCGCAACAAGAACACAATTTTGCACGTCACACCCAACATATTCAGAACCAGCTCGGAGAGCTGCTATTACCTTTTCTGAGCTGATAACGGTGATAAGGTCAAAATTAGACAATATTCTTCTAAGGACGTATGGACATTATGCACAATCAGTGTTAGGAACAACCTTTCGGATGCTGTGATGTCAACACTGAGGTTTAGGATTGATGCAACCTCTTCTGCAATCCTCTGCTTCTCTGCAGAAGCTGTGGGAACAGAATATTTGGAATTAACAACAAAATGATCATTGAACTCAAAGCAAAAACTACATAGAAGAGGCTGCAACCTTTTCAATCAGTAATACTCACCAGCCTTTTGGGCTTCCCTGACAAGTTGCTCATCCACACCAGATGTGACTCCTTTACCAAGAACAAGTTGCCCATAGAAGCTTTCTTCAACCTCAACTTTTCCAACAATCTTTATTTTCGAGATTCTTTCAGGGCCCAGATTCATAGCTATAGATCTAGAGTCAAATAGAAAAGAAATGAGAACACAGTATTTTTTATACCACCTACCCTTAGGAACAATAGCAGTATGTTAAACTTGATAGAATAACATTGGCACATTAGTTTGAAACAAATTACAAGAGCTGATAGTAGTTACATTTAATATAAACCATACGTCCATACCTTGAAATCTTTTCTCCATTTCTCCCATATGCAGCCAATATGGCCAAAGGGACACCCTCACTAAGTGCATCATCAATGAACCTTTAATGATTTCATTCACAGAATCAGACACAAGGCCATTTAAAGTTCAGGACAGAGTCATTGATATCTTTATGGCAAGCAAAGAGTACAGAATAGAGACAAAAGCTGTACATATGAATACATAAGATCAAAACATAATTGGCTTATAATGATCTTGGATTGATGCAATCATGCAGAATTGATATCAGAACACACAAAAACTTTTATCGATATGCTGTGACTTCTGTTCCTTCATCCAGATAACAAAGACCCCACACAGCCACACATGCACAATCAGTAAAACGGCTCTGTAATTCTTGCAAATTTTTTTATGCATCGGAACAAAGAACTTTATACTGCATATTACAGGTATATTCAGATTATCCTGAGAACATCCTATACATAATAGCAAAAACTCTCCTGGATCATCTATAGAGAGAGATTTTTTTTGACATAAACTGATAACAGGAGCTTGATATCTTACGTTTCAACTCCAGGCCGTAGTGGTAAGCTATCAGAAGCTGAGAACTCTTCCAAAGCTTTCAACTAGAACAAGAACGTTGCTCCAAGAAGTCAATATAAAGATATTTATAATGGAAACAGGTGAAAGAGAACCACTAGTCCATTTGGATGTAAATGGTAAATTCATGCTCTTGATTAGTCAAGTTGATTGAAATCATAGTCAAAATCAGAAGTTAGTTCCAAGTACTAGTGGATAAAAGCAAGGAGAGAAACTAGTGCATACAACAGGAATTAAGTAAAGTAATCCAGCTTTCAGGTTACATCCAAAGGAATCATGCATGGACAATGTGCACGACATGAAAAATGAGAACCCTTACTGAATACAATTGGCGCATATAAAAGTTTGGTGAAATCCAGAGTCTGGTGATGATGAAAAGGATAAAAAACAGTACCAGACTACCAGCCTGGTAACAGCTCAAGCTAACTTGTGCCAAGGCCAGATATATTATATAGAAGCGAACTTATGTTTGATGAAATATGAGCTTACCTTCTCACGGAGAACACTTTTTATAAATGACCCTTTCTCACTAGTTGGCAATGATGTAGGCCAGCCAATCTGTGTTGAGTCAGAGGAAGGGGTTAAACTCCAAAAAGGCAAACTACCTTCTACCAGCAGAGGAAATTAAGAGTCTCCACAAAGCTATGTTAACAAGTAGTTTGTTACGTAATGAAGCTGAATTGCGGTGTCATGTAACCAGATTTGCTAATTCTTCCTTGACCAAAGATGGCAATAGGGCAAGAAACAGAGCATACCCTGTCAAAGAATAATGCCAGCATCCTTTCCTCATTACCACGAGCTTTCCTAGAAAACAATGCAGCTTTAGAAAAATAACAAACATAAAGAGAAAAGGAAACACACGCATCCAGTCCAGTTCATACTATTAGAGGTTAAACATAAGGGAACAAAATAGCAAGGGCCCAAGTTTCAATCCATAATGCCAATTGTTAACTCAATGTTGAAGGAGAGGCAGGACATGTGATGCTCAAGATTGATAAGGATAAAGAATTCAATATGCACCTCACCAAATCAGCATATATTGGCTCTGTCCAATTTGCACAATCTAGCCCGAGGCTTCGAAATGCTGGTGAAAAAAAAAGTTAAAACGTATTAAAATCAACAGGCAAGAACCATTCATACTTGTGCAGGTAGACTTGTACCCTGCTAGAGGCTAGACCTCTACATTGTTTATGTACCGAATTTACTATTTTACATTTCAACCTTGGCATGGTATCCATATTGGAGTAAAATACAGTGCAATAGAAATTGGTAAGGGGTGACGAACAGAAGTATATTTTTGTGTTTCGCACCTACATTGAAAGCTTGGCGAGAAATTGGTAAGAGGTGACGAACAGAAGTATATTTTTGTGTTTCGCACCTACATTGAAAGCTTGGCGATTGCCAAAACGGTAGACATCCGCAAGAACTCTGGTGGAGCAGAAACAAGAAATACTCAATCAGAAACAGAGATTGTTCTGGGATCAGCAAAGCAGAGTTGTCTGAGAGAAAGAAAACATGTCACTATTCTCTATTCCACAATAGTTCAGAAAAGCTTAGTAGTATTTGTTCAACAACGAAAGCATGGTGCGGCTATTACAAATAATCAATGGAGAAAGCGTTCGCAAAGAAATAATCAGATACTACCACATCGCTTGACTGTGGCACTTGTCTGCACCAATTATCTCTGAGCAAACGCAATTCCATCCACTTTCAACATTTGTCTGCATACAGCAGTTCCAATTTGAAATTTTCTAATCCCCGTGGCCAGATGGGTAGTGGCAGAAACAGCTCTACCTTCAACAACTAGCATACTAAAGAAGCAGAAAAGGAGCTCCTTTTGGGATAAGACAATAAATCGACGAACTAAGCGCTAGAAAGACAGGATTTTTAAGGGGCCTCACCCTTCCACCTCCAGAAGCAAGCCAAGATCCGGCGGGGCAGTTTTCTCCGGCGACGAGGAAAAGCACCGAAGCGGCGGCGCCGGGAGCCGGCGGCCGCGTCCCGCGGCGACGGCGGCGTGGAGGAGAGCAGATGCAGTGGCGGCCGAGGAGGTGGGGATGGAGGCGGGGGCCTTCAAGGTCTCCGGCGGGGACGCCCGGTGCGGGACGCACCGAGCGGCAGCTGCAGCAGCGGCGGCAGTCATGACGCGCGAGACCGAGAAGACGGTGGGCGTGTGGACCGGCGGCGGCGAGCTATCCCCCGCCGATGGGAGAGGACAGGGACAGTGATGATTGGTTTGTCCACCACCTGGGTGGATGGGTGGGTGGGCCCACCGGAACATAGTGGTTAAGCTAATCACCGTTGATGTTCATGTTGATGTTGATGGGTTCTGGCTTTCGGTTCTGAATGAAAACTAATTTTACGGCCTGCACCGTATCTATCCCATTTCTTTGGCCCGGTACATCCTCCTTCCTCCTCTCATTTTCCTTGAGAATATTTTTTCAGCTTTTTAAGATATGAGATTATATATCCATATTTCAATTGGCTCCTCAGTCTGTCCTGAAAAATACATATCTCTTTTTTAAGAAGTTAATTAATTTTCAAATTTAATAACCAATTATATAAAAATATACTAATATTTATGATGCTGAACAAATATCATTATATTAAGTATGAAATATATTTTTATATTAAATTTATTTAGAGATATAAATATTGATGTTTTTCCCTACAAATATCAAATTTAAATTTTTTGCCCACTCTGAAAAAGAGATGTTCATTTTTTTTATGGAGGTAGTATATATGGATTAGATAAATTTTAGACCATGAAACAACAGCAGCTTAAAGTCACTGCAATTAAACTATTATATCTCGTTTGATTTATCTAGATCAAATGCGGGTAAATTGGACAATTAGGATGGAGCTTAAACTTAGAAAATTGACTAGTATTTTATTAAATTAGAAACAAAGAAAATTGTAAAGACCCAACTCCAAGCTGGCTAAGGATAACGTACTCATATTCATCTATATCTCACTTTGTTCAATACCCCATGTCTACTGGCCCACCTGAGTTGTTTACTAGCTTCACATGGTTTTATTGGTTCCTAGTAAGCTTTTCCTATAGTTTTATCATAGTTTAGCATGTTGATTTTTCAGACCAGCCCTATTTTCCTCAACTTTTCTTACCATTACCATCCTTGCCTATGTGGTTCTCATATTTGAATGACCTTTTGTACTATTATTCATACATGCATGGGGCATCTCTATTACCATCTCATGCTACATGGGATGAGTAGACAACCAAATATTAATGCCAATAAACAATTATATTTTTGTAAAGAAAAGAGCATGGGGGAAGGAAGACACTTAAACGTTGTATATGCAAAACTATAAGTATGTGAGATATAACTACGCATTTGAAACTATGAGAGAAACAACCTTTACAAAACCGCATGTCCTTAATTTGCTGTCACTAGTGTCGATATCTACTGGTTCAATGGCCATAACACTAGACCAAGGGTCTAGAGGTAGAAATGGTTGTGATGCTACTAATCATAACTGGTTCATGCTATATAAAACCATTGTGATACCTTGGAAGACATCACAGCCAGTTTGTAACACAAATACGTTGTGAAGGTCCACATTACAACACAACTGCTAAGTATTCAAAATCTTTTTGTAACCTATGTGCACGATCAGAACTAATTGGTGGTTCCAACCATTTGTGGAAAGTATATTTAATATTTTAGGATAATTTAAGACCTAGTTTTCCAAATAATACATTGGAAATAAATTGTTGTTTTGTTGATTTTGTAATAATTTGCTTTACAACTTCAGACTTTAGGATTGATCACTTGTTCCACTTCAAAGATAGTCCCAAGCTTCACTTCTCTGTAGAAAACCTAGTGTTTGTATGTTTTGTAGCGTTTGTCCTGGTTGATTGAAAGTTGAACTTATCATGTTGAGATGTAGAGAATACTCGGTACTATGGCTATTTCATATGGCTAATTCCTGAATATATTAATTCCATCCCAATAAAATAGAAGACCAAATGAGTAAACATGAGTTAGGATTTAGTCTTTGGATAATTAGTGACTATGTCAATTCCAACACGAGAAGGTCTCTTTGACATTAATGTCTCTTTAAACATGCTTGTGAGCGGAAGAAAGTGGTATAAAAAACACATTTTACTATCTGGTATGGAGAAGCAACTTACATGCTAACTTTTGAGAAAACAATATGTGGAAATATGTAAACTAACTATAAAGGCACTTGCAACATATGCGTACTTTGTGCATTACCTCTCATAGTTTTGGATAAAAGTGCTTCAAGAGCAAGAACAAGATGTAACATCAATTAGTGAGTGGATTGCACAAATGAATGATGCCTTTTTTAGGTTCGATTAGTAAGTAACACATTGATAACCCATAGCTTTCCATCAATAAATTTTAACTCAAGCCTTCTGAAAGGATCAAGATGCCCAAAAGGGGGGGTGAATTAGGCTAATTACAAATTTCTTTGCAATAAACAAATCCTATGGTTAGCCCAATTAACCCCTTGTGCCTAGAAAGTGTTTCTATTGATCTAACGCACAAAAGTTTAGCACCCTAAGTTTCAATCCTACTCTAGCATGGCAATTCTAGGAATGTAAAAGACAAGTATTGAATTGCTCAAAGTAAATGCTTAAAGTAAAGAGAGGAGAAGGAATGTGGCGATGTTTTGTCGAGGTATCGGAGAGTCGCCACTCCCCACTAGTCCTCGTTGGAGCACCCGCGCAAGGGTGTAGCTCCTCCTTGATCCGCGCAAGAATCAAGTGCTCTCTATAGGTTGATTCTTTGACACTCCGTCGTGGTGAATCACCCACAACCGCTCACAACTTGAGTTGGGTCACCCACAAGCTCCGCCGGATGATCACCAAACTCCCAATCACCACCAAGCCATCTAGGTGATGGCGATCACCGTTGACAGAATATGCTCGGCAGTCCACCGAGGGGTATCCCACGATGGTAGATTTGTCGATGGGGGTGCGCGTGATCTGGAACCAGATGGTGACACAAGGCACAGAGACAGTGATTTAGACAGGTTCGGGCCGTCTGATCGACATAATACCCTACGTCCTGTGTCTTTGGTGTATTGTATTGATCTGTATGTAGATCCGATCCGATAGATCCTATCCGCTAGGGGACCCCTAGCTCTCCTTATATACTCTGGAGGAGGTAGGGTTACAAGTAAAGTAGCCTATTTGGTACTATACAATGTCTTGCGATGCACGCCGAGCAGCGCCGTGCACGCCTTAACCTTATGGGCTGGGCCACCCCTAGGGGCACAGCCCATGTCTTGGGGGCCATACCCCCACAGCTAGTCCCCGAGCCTGACAGTAGGTGACGTAGTCACATGGTGCCAGGGTTAGAAAGTAGAAAACCAGCCGAGTAGGCAGCCAGTCCCCGGGCGTAGCCTCGAGATGTGAACAAGCACATTCACCGCAAGGTGAAGTGTGCCCACTTAGTCCCCGAGCCTGCTAGAAGATGAAGAATGAATCTTGTAGCAGGGTCAAAGAAGTCTGAAAGCTGACCGACGTCGTCTGACATGCGCATATCAAGACCCCAGACATGCTGCCCAAAATCAGCACCCTGATCCGAACTGCATGGAGCAGCTTGATAGCACACCGACGAGACATAGCAAGATCCGAGCACCGAGGAGTCCCCGGCGTCGCTGGCGATGTCCGAGCACCGAGGGGCAAGGAGTCTCCGGCGTAGGCGGCGATGTCCGAGCGCCGAGGAGCGAGGAGCCCCCGGCATCGCTGGTGATGATCGAGCACCGAGGAGCGAGGGGTCCCCGGCGTCGCTGGTGATGTCCGAGCACCGAGGGGTGAGGAGTCTCTGGCGTAGGCGGCGATGTCCGAGCGCCAAGGAGCGAGGAGTCCCCGGCGTCGCTGGCGATGACCGAGCATCGAGGAACGAGGAGTCCCTGATGTAGGCAGCAACGTCCAAGCACCAAGGAGTCCTCGGTGTAGGCAGCGATGTCCGAGCACCGAGGAGTCCCTAGCGTAGGCGGCGATGACCGAACACCGAGGAGCAAGGCGCGAGGAGTCCCCGGCGTAGGCGGCGATGATCGAGCACCGAGGAGTGAGGAGTCTCTGGCGTCGCTGGCGATGATCGAGCACCGAGGAGTTCTTGGCGTAGGCGGTGAGGTCCGAGCACCGAGGAGTGCCCGACGTAGGCGGCGAGGTCTGAGCACCGACGTAGCTAATGACGTCCATGCGTTGAAGTGTGCCCACTTAAGTGGGCACACTTAGTCCTCGAGCACAAAGAATCCGAGGGCCGAGGAGTAACCGGCGTCGCTGGCGATGAAGCACGAGCGACGAACAGTCTGGTCGACTAGTTGGCGTGAAGTGAACATTGAGTAGAAACAACTGGCGAACAGTCCGATCAACTGGTCAGGCGACTGGAGTCCATTAACCAAGCGGGCCGACTAGTTGATCGGTGGAGAAGTCCGAGCACCAAGGTGGTCCGATTACCTAGGACGATGATCCTACAATACAAACATGTAGAACAGGGTAGTACATGATGTAAAAATAAATGAGCTCTGGAGAAAAATCAGCAATGGTGATGAAATGGCGTATGCAGTTCGGCGATCAGTTGGTGTGAAAATACATTTATGTTTAATATAAACCGCCCTGAACAGTTAGTAGTGTAGCTGAGTCTCCAGCCCTAGCTAGCCCATAGTCCATAACGTCAAGCAGCGGAAGCCCGTGCACGTGTAGGAGGAACAGGCGTGAACCAAGGAGCCGCTGTCGACCACCCATAACTGCAGAGCGTGGAGCCCAGTAGCACGTGTAGGGAGGAGCCTGGATATAGGGCCGTCTCTGGAGGCGTCTGAGCGTCAACATGACTGTTTGGGGGTTCGAAAAATCGTTTGGAGAGCAAACATGGAGAAAATAGTTTGGAGAAACATCATGGCGATATATAGAGATTGGAGAATATTTAGGAAAGTATTAGAGCGTGACTTAGCTTTGGACGGAGCGTCTGGTCAGCGGCGTATGGTGCTATCTGGTTGGCGTTGATGGCGAACACCTGGCGGGCGGTGAGTTGTTGGTGAAGACGACCTCGGAGGTGGTTCTAAGATCGGATCTACTATCGTAGGGGCTGGTGTAGCAGCGATGAATCGTCATCGTGGACCAGCATGGATCTCCACGAGATTGACGACGAGAACACGTTGTTGATTTGAGGTCCATCTGGCTCGCCATGGATCAAGCGCACACCCCTACCTAGCACGCCAACTATCGACAGAATATGCTCGGTAGTCCACCGAGGGGTATCCCGCGATGGGAGATTTGTCGGTGGGGGTGCGCATGATCTGGAACCGGATGGTGACACAAGGCGCAGAGATGGTGATTTAGACAGGTTCGGGCCACCTGATCGACGTAATACCCTTCATCCTGTGTCTTTTATGTATTGTATTGATCTATATGTAGATCTAATCTGATAGATAATATCCGCTAGGGAACCCCTACCTCTCCTTATATACTCTGGAGGAGGTAGGGTTACAAGTAAAGTAGCCTATTTGGTACTATATAATGTCTTGCGGTGCACGCCGAGCAGCGCCGTGCACGCCTTAACCTTGTGGGCCAGGCCACCCCTGGTGGCGCAGCCCATGTCTTGGGGGCCATACCCCCACAGCTAGTCCCCGAGCCTGATAGTAGGTGACTGAAAGGTCCTAATATGGCTAGAGGGGGGTGAATAGCCTATTTAAAAAACTACAAATCAACTAGAGTAATTTGATTAGTATGACAAATAGCGAAATGCAAACTTGCTCTAGCTCTACAAGGGTTGCAAGCCACCTATCCAACAATTCTAGTTGCAATGATAGCTAGACACACAATTTGCTATGATATTACTCACTAAGAGCTCTCAATCTTTCTACTCTAAAGAGCTCCACTAAGCAAACTTAAATAGCAAAGCAAGCTCTCAAATCTAATTACACTAAAGAGCTTGATACAACTAATTTGCAAGAATGTAAACGAGTGAGTAGGATGGTTATACCATAGTGTAGAGGAATGAATCAATCACAAGATGTATATGAAACCAATCACCAGGAGAATATCAAATGGCAAGAGACAACCGATTTTTCTCCCGAGGTTCACGTGCTTGCCAACACGCTAGTCCCCGTTGTGTCGACCAACACTTGGTGGTTCAGCGGCTAAGAGGTGTTTCACAAACCTCGTCCACACGATTAGGACACCTGCAAGAACCTACCCACAAGTGAGGTAACTCAATGACACGAGCAATTTACTAGAGTTACCTTTCGGCACTCCACCGGGGAAGGTACAACTCCCCTCACAATCACCGGAGACGGCCACGAACAATCACCAACTCATACCGATCCTCCACCGCTGCACCTAGCCGTCTAGGTGGTGGCAACCACCAAGAGTAACAAGCGAAATCCACAGCGCAACATGAATACCAAGTGCCTCTAGATGCAATCACTCAAGCAATGCACTTGGATCATATCCCAATCTCACAAAGATGATGGAACAATGATGGAGATGAGTGGGAGGACTTTGGCTAAGCTCACAAGGTTGCTATGTCAATGCAAATGGCCAAGAGAGTGAGCTTGAGCTGGCCATGGGGCTTAAATAGAAGCCCCCATGAAATAGAGCCATTGGGCTACTCACTGCACTGAACACGGGCCGACCGGACGCTGGACCTCAGCGTCCAGTCGTGTGATGTGCACCATGTGTCATCGGCTTCAAATGATGTTCACCTGATTTCAACGGTCAATTGATGACCGGACGCGTCCGTTAGAAAGTGACCGGACGCTGGACCTCAGCGTCTGGTCGTTTCCAGTAAGGTTCCAAACACGAATTTTCACAACCGGACGCGTCCAATCATGCTCGACCGGACTCACCCAGCGTCCGGTCACTCAATGTCTCCACTGTGCACCACATGTCAGCGTACGTCAGCATTGACCGGACGCACCCTACCAGCATCTGGTCGTAGAGCGACCCACCATCCGGTCGTTTGACCGATGCCAGCGTCTTCGCTGTTGCACCTGACCGGACGCGTCGGTCCAACCGTGGCCAGCGTCCGGTCACACACACTGACCTCTGTCTTTTCTGTCTAGGGCGCCGATGGCACCGTCGGACTATCCGCACTCTACGGGCGGACACTCCACCGGTGGAGTTTCTTACCCTTGCACCTAAACTTCACCACCCTTGATCAAATGTGCCAACCACCAAGTGTATCACCTTGTGCACATGTGTTAGCGTATTTTCACAAACATTTTCAAGGGTGTTAGCACTCCACTAGATCCTAAATGCATATGCAATGAGTTAGAGCATCTAGTGGCACTTTGATAACTGCATTCCGATACGAGTTTCACCCCTCTTAATAGTACGGCTATCAATCCTAAATGTGATCACACTTGCTAAGTGTCTTGATCACTAAAACAAAATGGCTCCTATGGTTTATACCTTTGCCTTGAGCCTTTTGTTTTTCTCTTTCTTCTTTTCCCAGTTCAAGCATTTGATCATCACCATGCCATCACCATCGTCATGATCTTTGCCATTGCTTCATCACTTGGAGTAGTGCTACCTATCTCATAATCACTTTGATAAACTAGGTTAGCACTTAGGGTTTCATCAATTAACCAAAACCAAACTAGAGCTTTCAATCTCCCCCTTTTTGGTCATTGATGACAACCCTTTCACAAAGATATGAGTTGAAATTTAATTGAATCCATGTTGCTTGCCCAAGCATATTTCCATGTGTAAAGGATATGGGCAAGTTTCATGAATCCCAAATGGTGGCAATTGCTCCCCTACATATGTGCTAAGAGTTTGGATTGTAGCTTGCACATATGCTTAGATAGGAAATATAGGAGACAATGTCTACCAAATGATGCTAAGGTATAAGAGATGGACCTTTGAAGCGTGATACCAATCGGAGTGCACTACTATACCATCCTTAGCACCATTAGTAACTAGACATACACACAACATTACAAGCAAGGGTCTAGTTTCCATAGAATGAACATAGGTCTAGTTACTTTAGCCTATGCATGCTAGTTTTTCCTTTCAACATTCAAACCTACAACTAGCATACACCACACAAGCATACCATGCAAGCAAATATATGAAATGCACATTCAAATGCAACATACAAGTTTATGAGCTTGCTCCCCCTACTTGTGTGCAATTTTGATTGATCCCCTTACAATGTCATTTCATTTGTTTGCTCCCCCTATCTTACTATCTTTGTGAATTTCTCTCCCCCTTTGTCAACAATTAGCACAGAAAGAGGGCTCAAATTTTAGATAGGTTGGGGTGAAATCATGTGAAGTGAGGATCATTTCCCCAAATTGGTTCAATCTAGATTACTTGCAAAAGTTATTTAACTCGGTTTGATCCAAGGACAAGCTTCTTCACACCTCCAAATAAGGGTTATCTTGTACCATGTTGAGTTAAACACTTATAGCTCATTTTATAGATCAAACACTAGGTTTACAAGCCCACAAACATGTCATATGCTACCACAAGATCATTTCAAACATACAAGCAATAGTGGTACCATACAAGCATCAAATTCATTTGATTTTCATGAATGAGCCTATTCAAATGTGAAATATGTCTAGATGCACTAATCATGTCCTTAGCAAGGATGTATGCCATGCCAAACAACTTTTACCTTGGATTGCTCGAAGGAGAGGCATGTCATATACATGGGGGGTGCATCAACACATATTGGAGAAGTCAAGTATGTTCAATTCATTCCTTAGCTTGCAAAACCTCTTTTCATCAAGCAGCTTGGTGAAGATATCGGCACTTTGATAACCGCATTCCGATACGAGTTTCACCCCTCTTAATAGTACAACTATCAATCCTAAATGTGATCACACTCACTAAGTGTCTTGATCACCAAAACAAATGGCTCCTATGGTTTATACCTTTGCCTTGAGCCTTTTGTTTTTCTCTTTCTTCTTTTCCAAGTTCAAGCATTTGATCATCACCATGCCATCACTATAGTCATGATCTTTGCCATTGCCTCATCACTTGGAGTAGTGCTACCTATCTCGTAATCACTTTGATAAACTTGGTTAGCACTTAGGGTTTCATCAATTAACCAAACCAAACTAGAGCTTTCAGTGACGTAGTCACGTGGTGCTAGGGTCAGAAAGTAGAAAACTAGCCGAGCAGGCAGCCAGTCCCCAGGCGTAGCCTCAAGATGAGAACAAGCACATTCACCACAAGGTGAATTGTGCCCACTTAGTCCCCGAGCCTGCTGGAAGATGAGGAATGAATCTTGTAGCAGGGTCAAAGAAGTCTAAAAGCTTGCCGACGTCGTCTGACATGCGTGTATCAAGACCCCAGACATGCTGCCCAAAATTGGCACCCTAATCCGAACAACATGGAGCAGCTTGATAGCACACTAATGAGACATAGCAAGATCCGAGCACCGAGGAGTCCCCGGCGTCGCTGGCGATGTCCGAGCACCGAGGGGTGAGGAGTCTCCGGCGTAGGCGATGATGTCCGAGTGTCGAGGAGCGAGGAGTCCTCGATATCGCTAGCAATGACCAAGCACCGAGGAGCAAGGAGTCCTCGGCGTCGCTGGTGATGTCCGAGCACCGAGGAGCGA
The DNA here is from genome assembly GCF_019320115.1 of Miscanthus floridulus. Taxonomy (NCBI): domain Eukaryota; kingdom Viridiplantae; phylum Streptophyta; class Magnoliopsida; order Poales; family Poaceae; genus Miscanthus; species Miscanthus floridulus. Next base: position 83,039,668 of record NC_089594.1, on the reverse strand, counting down.
GGGGTCCTCGGCGTCGCTGGTGATGTCCGAGCATCGAGGGGCGTGGAGTCTCTGGCGTAGGTGGCGATGTCCGAGCGCCGAGGAGCGAGGAGTCCCCGGCATCGCTGGCGATGACCGAGCACCAAGGAGCGAGGAGTCCCCGATGTAGACGGCGACGTCCAAGCACCAAGGAGTCCCTGGCGTAGGCGGTGATGTCCGAGCACCGAGGAGTCCCTAGCATAGGCGGCGATGACCGAGCACCAAGGAGCAAGGAGTCCCCGGCATAGGCGGCGATGACCGAGCATCGAGGAGCGAGGAGTCTCCGGCGTCGCTGGCAATGATCGAGCACCGAGGAGTCCCCGGTGTAAGCGGTGATGTCCAAGCATCGAGGAGCGAGGAGTACTCGGTGTCGCTAGCGATGACCGAGCACCGAGTAGCAAGGGGTCCCCGATGTAGGCGGTGACGTTCGAGCACCAAGGAGTCCCCGGCATAGTGAAAGCTCTAGTTTGGTTTTGGTGAATTGATGAAACCCTAAGTGCTAACCTAGTTTATCAAGTGATCATGACATAGGTAGCACACTTCAAGAAGAAGAAGCTAATGAAGATCATAGCATGACAATGGTGATAGCATGGAGATGATCAAGGGCTTAAACTTGAAGAGAAGAAAGAGAAAAACAAAAAGCTCAAGGCAAAGGTATAAACCATAGGAGCTATTTTGTTTTGGTGATCAAGACACTTAGAGAGTGTGATCACATTTAGGTTTGATAGCCGTACTATTAAGAGGGGTGAAACTCGTATCGGAATGCGGTTATCAAAGTGCCACTAGATGCTCTAACTCATTGCATATGCATTTAGGGTCTAGTGGAGTGCTAACACCCTTGAAAATATTTGTGAATATATGCTAACACTTGTGCACAAGGTGTGTGCAGGGTTGAGATGGGTTTGGGTCCCTCTCTCCCTCCCGCTGAGCTTGCGAGGCGGGATTCGGCGCTTTTTGAAAAATGAAATGTCTATTTTCTATTGCGCCGGATGCAAAATTCTTGGTGATTGGCTCATTGGAGCAAGGGTGAAGAAGTTAGAAGTGAAAACGAGTTGGTCGCAAAGATGCCAGCGTCGGTCAACTGACCGGACGCTAGATCTGAATGCACCGGACGCTGGCAGGCTGCGTCCGGTCGCGCTGACGTATGGTGACACAGTAGCTGGAATGTGACCGGACGCTGGCTGCGTCCGATCGCATTCGACCGGACGCGTCCGGTCATGCTCGGGAGCTTACTAGAAACGACCGGATGCTGGGCCTTCAGCGTCCGGTCAGTTTATACCGGAGCGTCCGGTCAGGTCAAGTGACCGTTGGAATCAGGACACGTGGTCGTCTGCGAGCGACCGGACGCTGGGGTCCAGCGTCCGGTCAACACGACTGGAGCGTCCGGTCAGAACGCGTTTTGCCCAGTGAAGGGGTATAATGGCTCTATTTGATGGGGGCTCTATTTATAGCCCCATGGCCGGCTCAAGGGACAGCTCTTGCACATTTTCATTGACATAGCAACCTTGTGAGCCTAGCCAAAGGACTCCCACTCATCTACATCATTGATTCATCATCATAGTGAGATTGGGAGTGATCCAAGTGCATTGCTTGAGTGATTGCATCTAGAGGCACTTGGTGTTCGTGTTTTGCTGCGGATTTCTCTTGTTACTCTTGGTGGTTGCCGCCACCTAGACGGCTTGGAGCAGCGAGGATCGTCGAGCGGAGGTGGTGATTGTCTCCGGCTCCGATCGTGGTGATTGTGAGGGGTTCTTGACCTTTCCCCGGCGGAGCGCCAAAAGGTACTCTAGTGGATTGCTCGTGGCTTGTGTGATCCTCATCTTGTGTTGGTTGTGCGGCACCCTATTGAGGGTTTGGCGTGTGAAGCCAATTAGCGCGTGAACCTCCAAGTGAGTGAATCGCCACAACGAGGACTAGCTTGCCGGCAAGCAAGTGAACCTCGGTAAAAAATCATTGTCTTCATCATTGATTCCGAGGTGATTGGTCATCATTGTTATTCATCTTCGTGATTGATTGGTTCATTCATCTACACGGCGGTATAACCCTCTTAATCACTCTCTTTACTTTACCGCAAACTAGTTGACAAGCTCTTTAGTGTAGCTAGTTGTGAGAGCTTGCATGCTTGGTTGGTGTGGCTCTTTAGTTCCTTGAGAGCACTAACATAGGGTAGTGTCATTGCTCTTGTGTGAAGACACTATCTAACTAGAGTTGTGGTAGGTGCTTGCATTTGAGTGCTCCACACGTCGCCGCTCATAATTGTAGGTAAGTTGGTTGTAGAATTTTATTAGGCTATTACCCCCCCTCTAGCCATTGACCTTCACTAGCGGTGATGTCCGAGCACAGAGAGTCCCCCGCGGAGGCCGGGCGATGTCCGAGCACCGAGGAGTGAGGAGCAGGAGACCCCCCCGGCGTCGCTTGACGATGACCAGCACCAAGGAGCGAGGAGTCTCCAGCGTTCACTGGCGATGACCGAGCACCAAGGTGTCCCCTGTGTAGCGGCGATGTTCGGCACCAAGGAGTCCCCGGCTGAGGCGGGGCGATGTCCCCGAGCACCGAGGGAGTCCTTGGCGTAGGCAGCGAGGTCCGAGCACCAAGGAGTGCTGGCGTAGGCGGTGAGGTCTGAGCACCAACGTAGCTGACGACGTCCATGTGGTGAAGTGTGCCCACTTAATTGGGTACACTTAGTCCTCGAGCACGAAGAATTCGAGGGCCGAGGAGTAACCGGCATCGCTGGCGATGAAGCACGAGCGATGAACAGTCTGGTCAACTGGTCGGCGGCGAAGTGAACATTGAGTAGAAATGACCGGCGAATAGCCCAATCAACTGGTCGGCGATGGAGTCCATTAACCAAGCGGGCTGACCAGTTGATCGGTGGAGAAGTCGGAGCACCAGGTGGTCCGATCACCTGGACGATGATCCTGCAATACAAACATGTAGAACGGGTAGTACATGATGTAAAAATAAATGAGCTCTGGAGAAAAATCAGCAATGGTGATGAAACAGCGTATGCAGTTCGGCGATTAGTTGGCGTGATAATACATTTATGTTTAATATAAAGCGCCCAAACAGTTAGTGTGTAGCTGAGTCTCCAGCCCTAGCTAGCCCATAGTCCATAACGTCGAGCGCGGAGCCCGTGCACGTGTAGGAGGAATAGGCATGACCAAGGAGCCACTGCTGACCCCCCATAACGTAGAGCACGGAGCCCATAGCATGTGTAGGGAGGAGCCGGATACAGGGCCGTCTTTGGAGGCATCCGAGCGTCAACATGACTGTTTGGGGGTTCAAAAAATCGTTTGGAGAGCAAACATGGAGAAAACAGTTCGGAGAAATATCATGGTGATATATAGAGATTGGAGAATATTTAGGAAAATATTAGAGCATGACTTAGCTTTGGATGGAGCGTCTGGTCGACGGCGTATGGTGCTATCTGGTTGGCGTTGACAGCAAACACCTGGCGGGCGGTGAGTTGTTGGTGAAGATGACTTTGGAGGTGGTTCCGAGATCGGATCTGCTATCGTAGGGGCTGGTGTAGCAGTGATGAATCATCGTCGTGGACCGGCATGGATCTCCACGACATTGACGATGAGAACGCATTGTTGATTTGAGGTCCATATGGCTTGCCATGGATCAAGCGCACACCCCTACCTGGCGCGCCAACTGTCGACAGAATATGCTCGGCAGTCCACCAAGGGGTATCTTGCGATGGTAGATTTGTCGGCGAGGGTGCGCATGATCTGGAACCGGATGGTGACACAAGGCGCAGAGACAGCGATTTAGATAGGTTCGAGCTGTCTGATCGACGTAATACCCTACGTCCTGTGTCTTTGGTGTATTGTATTGATCTATATGTAGATCCGATCAGATAGATCCGATCTGCTAGGGGACCCCTACCTCTCCTTATATACTCTGGAGGAGGTAGGGTTACAAGTAAAGTAGCCTATTTGGTACTATACAATGTCTTGCGGTGCACGCTGAGCAGCGTCGTGCATGCCTTAACCTTGTGGGCCAGGCCACCCCTTGGGGCGCAACCCATGTCTTGGGGGCCATACCCCCACAATCACCAAGAGTAACAAGCTTGAACTCTCACTTGACCACGACAAGCTTAATGAGAAGGGTGGATGCACACTTTGCTACTCTTGCTTCACTAATGAGGGCTCTCTTTGGGATTCTCAAATCTCAATCACCTCACTAGGACCTTGCTCTTCTTGGCACTCTCAAACATGTTTCTTAGCTGTTGGAATGAGCAAAAGTACCCCTACACACGAGTGGAGGTTGTATTTATAACACCGGCTGAAAAACGAACCGTTATGTGTCTCTACGGGGTGACCGGACGCTCCGGTCATGTTGACCAGATGCTCCAGTTAGTACACCCCAAACTTCAGTGGTTAAGTGTTGACCGGACGCCGGCTAGCGTCCGGTCATGTTTTCCCCTCACTAGAACCTTACTGATGTCGACCAGATGCTAGACCCCTAGCGTCCAGTCACTTGCTGAGCAGCGTCCGATCAGTAACCAGAACCTGATCAGCGTCCGGTCAGCATTGATCAGACATGTCCGATCAGGATTCTCCCTCTCTAGGGACCTTACTAGAGTCGACTGGACGCTGGCCCTCATCGTCCGGTCACTTGACCTCTCAGCGTCCGGTCACTTCCAGACGCTTTCACCTTGGTCAAATGAACTGACCAGACCCTGAGCTAGTGTCTGGTCACACTGGAGCCAGCGTCCGATCAATAGTTGACCCTCCATTCACTTCCAACTCTCGATCATATGTGAATGAAGTTTGCTCCATTGGATCAAAGGGCTATTAAGGAGCTACCTAGTGCTAGATTTAGCAAGTGTGCACCACACCTAGCTCACTAGACTCACCTAGGTCAAGCTACTCGTTCATACCCCCCTTAATAGTACGGCCAAAGGAAAAACAAAGTCCTAAACTACTCTAAGTGTATCTCCAACTCCAATCGACACTTAGAACTAGTCCATCCTTAATCTTGTCGTCCATCCTTTGAAAATCGAAACAATTTCCATCGTAGGGGTATGACAACCATAATTGCCCAATCGATCTACATTACCATGACCTAACTTAATTGCCTCTGCAAAACACACATTAGTCACAGTAATCATGTATTGTCATTAATCACCGAAACCCAACTAGGGGCCTAGATGCTTTCAATCTCTCCCTTTTTGGTGATTGATGACAATACTACCTCGAGTATGTGAAAGAGATGAGGTTTTTAACATGCTTGGTTCATATAAGCTTTTGGCAATAAGAACAAAAGTGTTAGGCAAGCTTATATGACCCAAGCCAACATGATGTACTCAAAAGATATGAAATAAGCATGAGTACAAGTAATGAAGCTCATTTGCATTGGAGTAAAATGCGGAAGCAAAAGCAAATGAGCGTAGCACAAGTGATATGACATATAAATAATTCAAAGTAGAGAGCACACATGTCATATATCACGATCATGTAGATATCACTATCACATAAATATTGTTTAATGCATAAATGTAAACACACGACGAATGCAACAACAAATGCATAATAGTGTATCACACATAAAAACTCCAAATGTAAAAAGATAAGCTAATATAATAACTAAGCTCCCCCAGATATGTCGCTCACCCTAAGGCTAACATACTCAAACCCTCTCCCCCTTTGATGTCAAACACCAAAATCTAAGGGTCGGTCAGTAGGGCTGCAGCGAACGAGCCGGGCACTAAGGTATGAGGAGCGAGGTGGAACTGGGTGCCATCATCATCTGATCCTGAGCTCTGAGCTATCTGACCCTCTATAGCTAGAAGCGATGCTGAAGGAGTCTGGGTCGAATCAGGAACTGGAGCTGCTGTAGGCTGTGCTGGTATGACTGAAGCAGCCGGCCCTGATGATGCCACTGAGGAAGGGAGTGCCTTTGTAGTCCTGATGATAGGTGCAACTATAGAAGGACCTAGGACATGTAAGTATGGAGGAGTAGGCTGCCCTGTCAACTCACTGAAGGAAGCACCAAGGCTCCTGGACACTATAGTCTCTGGCACTAGCAGCGAGGACATCTCTGCCGGTGTGAAGCCTATCTGAAAAGGTGTGAACTACGGGGCTAGCACTGGTGAAGAAAAATACTGGGACATCTGCTCTGTAGGTGAAGCAAACTGTGCTGGTGGCTATCCCTGACTCTAAAGCCCACTAGGCTGTAATGCTGGAGTCATCGAAGTGGTGGTAGGCTAACCAAGCTAGGGCGAAGGCTATGGCGGTGGGGCCCAATCACTGTCACTACATGCTGCATGAATCTGAGAAGCTGCTACTGCATGAGAAGCTGTTGCTGATGCATGGCCTGCTGCTGCTGCTATATGGCCTGCTGCTGCTGCTGGATGGCCTGCTGCTGTCTCTGGAACTCGTCCTACCGAGTCTGAAACTGTGCGAACGTAGCATCGGTCTCCTGAGCCTAACGAGCCTAGTCCTGCCTCATCCGCTCAAGTATAGCAAGAAGAGCGGGGTTTGTCTGCGGTGCAGTTGGCGCTGAACTGGAGCTGCCGGCCTCATGGTCATGTTGTCATGGAGGTATCTGAGGAATGGGCTAGTAGTCATCATCAGAACTGTCACTGGGGTCGCTCATGACCTTCCCCTCCTACTGAGCAAGCTCCTCCTCCTCTGTAGCTACAATACCCCTGATAATATCATCCTACTGGGCTGCAGACTCTGGCACATCGGGACAACAGCACGGCTGGCTAGGTGCCTATGGTGTGCTGTGATGGATCATTTGAGTCATGTTGTATGCAGGAAATTCCGTCATAGCACCACTGTACTCAGCAAGCATCTCTTGCGGCCTCACAGTAACTGCCCTGTGAATAAGAAAAGTGATCCAATGGGCATATGGCAGCTGCCTATGACCTCTGAAGCCCTCTGCAATAATGTCCTCCATCTCTAACAGAAGAAGATCCCAGATGTCAAATACTGTCTGCTGCATTAGAGAGTTGATAAACCACAACTGTATTTGAGTTAAGCCCTCATGATACCCCATCATTGGAAGCAATGTTCTCCTCATGACAGCCTCAAGCACGCGAGCAGTAGGAGTAAGATCACTGGGGTTCCTACACGACCCCTCGCCAAAGGTCTCTGTGAAGCAGTGACGAACCAAGTCCGTAGGGGGCACCATACCGCCATGAGGGTGTCTGGGAGGCGCTGTCTGTCCATAGCAAACCTCATGTAACCTAACAGGCTGCTCCTGAAGCATGAGTATCTCCCTGACCCTAGTGCTCATCAGCCGGTAGTCTTTGCCTCTGAATGCAAAGTGAATATAGTTATGCTGTGGGTCAATCCAGAGAGAAGCATAGAACTGACGAACCCAAGATGGAACATATAATCTGGTCTAGCCAATCAAGTCTGTCAGCCCCGACAGATATGCAAGGAGGGGCAAATGTGCTCTTCGGCTGCTGCAACAATAGACTCTATGTTGCACACTCTCTAAGATATGAAAATAGCTCCACTGTTAAGATATGCATTGTAGAAATCCTCCTAGAGTGGTGTGTAGAAGCCCTCTAATGCTCTCTCATCCTTCCTGGGTGGAAACCACACCTCAAAGTCCATGAACCTCAGCTGCTGCACCTACTTGGCCATGGCAGCCCTCAAGTCAAGATGGGTCACTAGAGGCGGACCCTATGGTCTAGGCGGTGGATGAGAACCCCTCCGCTGAGTGTCTAGCCTCGGTGTAACTAGAGCACGGGTACGACCAGAGCGGCGTAACTATGGCTGATGTGCCGGCTCTGTCTCCTCGGCCTACTCAGCCTGCTCACCCTCCTGAGTCTGTTGTGCTGGCTATGCCTCCTGAGTCTACTCTACTGCCTATGGCTGCTGCTGTGACTCCCTCTAAGGCTGACCCTCATTAATGGCAACATGCCGTCCTCCAATCATGAGAGTCCCAGCTGGACCACCATGAAGGCGCTCAACTCGCTCAAGTGTAGCCCTCGCTTCTGGTGAAAGATGATCTGCGATCCAGACTCCACTGCGAGCACCTCCTCTCTTAGCATGCTCTATGGCCTCTACAACTACGGCGGCTCTCGCTGTCTCTGCATCTGGATACTTATGCTTCTTTGTTGTAGTCTTCTTTGTTACCTTGCCTTTTGGATCTACAGGCAAGCGAGGTAGATGCCTCGGATCCTCATCACCTGGACCACCTCCAACGTTCTTGACATGAGCCATCTGACAAGGACTGCTGCCTCTAACAAAGATCAATTGCCGCTGACACTTTCAAGGCTTGGCCTCGTTCCATACTAGCAAGCTTGGCCCCGAGTTAACTAACAACTACCACTGACACCTCAACTGCACCGACTCGTTGCACGATAGAATAGATAGGATATACAAATAATTTTAATTATTCATCTAGAGATATGAAACCCTAATAGAGCAAGCAATTAGGTACGAAATTGAAACACGGGCTTGCTACCTAATGAACCGGCGAATTGACGAGAAGAGGTACGAATGGGGAACCACCGGATCGGCTAGGGTTACGCGATGCGCAGTGAATCGACGACAAGGGCTTAGAGTGGGCACTGGAGGCTCTCCGACGATGGATCAGTCGGCACTGCAGCTAGGGTTGGCGCTAGGTGGCGGCTGGCACAAGGAGCGGCACTGCGGCGCTGCGGTGGTGCATGAGAACGGCGGCGTGGCGGCTTGGTGTGGGTAGGGCACGACGGCGAGCGGTGATGCGGTGGTGTGCGGGCTCAACAGAGGATGGCATGGTGAAGCTTGCTGCGCGGCTAGGGCTCTAGAGTGCGGGCACGACGACGTGGACAGGCAGTGAAGTCGGTGCGGGTAAGGGGCTAGGTCAGGGTGACGCTCGATTATAAAGGGGTCCCCTGCGGGATTGAATAGGAAACAGAGAAAGAGTTTGCAATCTGCACGATTCCTATTGACCGGACACTCCGGTGGCAGCGACCGGACGCTGCCACCCAGCGTTCGGTCGATTCCAAAGAGATCCAATTCCTCTGGAATTGCGACCGGACGCGTTCGGTGGACACCGACCGAACGTAGCCAGAGTCCGGTCAATACAGCCTTCGTCTTCTCCACATGACCAGACACTGAAATGCCTTCTGACCGGACGCTGAAAGGCAGAGTCCGGTCACTCCTTCGCAGCAAGTTCACCTCCTATGAACTGACCGAACGCTGGACTTCAGAGTCTGGTGCAGCGTCCGGTCACTCTTTTTCCAACAAATCTTCAAAGTTCTTCGTGCTGCTTGTTCCCAATCAAGTCCCAACTTGAATAAGATCCAAATAAACACCAATTGGGACTGATGTGAGTGACCTCTCTCAAACCCTCAAGTTTTTTCAAAATATTTTGCCTTAGGCTATAATTCTTTTTAAGAAAATAGGCAATAAGAGGGCAATTTGAAGACAAACAACAAAACAACATTCATGCATATGCAATGCAATACTTGTAAGTAAATCTAGTTGCTTGTCAAGTTTGATCCAAGGTTAAGCTTCTTCACACGCTTTTCGGCGGTTATCTTAACCATGTTAGACAAGCCCTATATGCATTACAAAACATTAAACATGTTGTATATTACAATGCAATGTAAGGGACAACACAAGCTCATTTTTAGTGAAGTTACTAAAATCAAGCACATTGAGCTTATTCCGCAATCTAAAAAATGTTGCCTCATCTAGCGGTTTAGTGAAGATATCCACCAATTGATCCTCGGTCCTTACACCTTCTAGTGATATATCATTCTTTGCAACATGATCTCTAAGAAAGTGATGGCGGATATCTATGTGCTTTATGCGAGAGTGTTGAACCGGATTATTTGCTAGTTTTACCGCACTTTCATTATCGCACAAAAGAGGTACCTTTTCTAGAACTACTCCATAGTCTAGCAAAATTTGTTTCATATAAAGTATTTGTGCACAACAAGCACCCACGACAATGTATTCCGCTTCGGCGGTGGACAAAGGCACACTATTTTGTTTCTTGGAGGACCAAGACACAAGTGATCTACCAAGCAAATGGCACCCTCTGGATGTGCTTTTTCTATCAACTTTGCATCCGGCATAGTCCGAATCAGAATAGCCAATTAATTCAAATCTAGCTCCTTTAGGATACCAAAGGCCAATGCTTGGCGTGTGCTTAAGATACCTAAGGATTCTTTTTACAACAATTAAATGAGTTTCCTTAGGATTAGCTTGAAATCTAGCACACATACACACACTAAACATGATGTCGGGCCTAGATGCGGTTAAATATAACAAGCTACCAATCATAGAGCGGTAGAGAGTTTGATCAACCTTGTTACCTCCCACATCTAGGTCGAGATGTCCATTAGTTGGCATTGTTGTCTTGATTGGCTTACATTCATCCATCTTGAATCTTTTGAGAAGGTCATTTATATATTTCTCTTAAGAGATGAAAATCCCTTCTCTCATTTGCTTGACTTGAAAATCAAGAAAGAATGTAAGCTCTCCAATCATTGACATCTCGAACTCCTTCGACATCAATTCACCAAACTCTTTACAAGAATCTTCATTTGATGATCCAAAGATGATATCATCAACATACACTTGACAAATGAAGATATGCCCATCAAGCTTCTTGGTGAATAGTGTGGTGTCGACCTTCCCAATGGTGAAGCCCTTCTCAATGAGGAAGTCCCGAAGGCGCTCATACCAAACTCTTAGGGCTTGCTTAAGCCCATATAAAGCCTTGGACAACCTATAAACATGATTAGGATATCTAAGGTCTTCAAACCCGGGAGGTTGATCAATATAGACTAGTTCATTAATAAATCCATTTAAAAAAGCATTTTTCACATCCATTTGATAAAGTTTCATTTCATGATGTGATGCATATGCAAGAAGGATATGAATGGCTTCTAGTCTTGCAACCGGTGCAAAGGTCTCTCCAAAATCCAAACCTTCAACTTGAGAGAACCCCTTTGCTACTAGTCTTGCCTTGTTCCTCACGACAACGCCTTGATCATCTTGCTTGTTTCGGAACACCCACTTTGTTCCAATGACTCTTGCACCTTTTGGCCGCTCTTCAAGAGTCCAAACTTCATTGCGGGTGAAGTTGTTCAACTCTTCATGCATTGCATTTATCCAATCCGGATGTTGAAGAGCTTCTTCTACCTTAGTAGGCTCAAAGCAAGAGACAAAGAGTGATGAGCAATAAATGAAGCAAGTTTTTGTGAGCAAGTCATTACACCCTTTGATGGACTCCCTATGATGAGATCTTGTGGATGATCTTGTAGTAGAGGTGTATTTCTTCTATTGACCATTTGAGGAGGAGGTTGTGGAGCATCAACATCTTGTGCTTGTACCACCATTTGCTCATGGGAGACATGAGTGTCTTCATTTTCTACTCTCCCATCTTTTTCACCATCTTGTGGCACACTTGATGAAGAGGGTGGATCAATCACTTGTACATCATCTTCATCATCTTTAGGCTTGATGTCTCCAACTGGAATGTTCTTCATAGCCTCCCTCAATGGTTCATCACCTACATCATCAAGATTCTCATGTGCTCCTTGGGAGCCGTTAGATTCATCAAATTCCACATCATATGTTTCTTCAACCAAGCCGGTGGCATGATTAAATACTCTATATGCTTTGGACTTTGATGAGTAACCAACAAGAAAACTAATATCACAACGTCTTTGAAACTTCCCTAGGTGTTGCCGCTTCTTGTAGATGTAGAATTTACAACCAAACCCCTAAAGAAGGAGATGTCCAGCTTCTTTCCATTGAGCAACTCATAAGGTGTCTTGCCAAGGAACTTTTGAAGGAATAGGCGGTTGGATGCATAGCATGCGGTGTTGATAGCTTCCGCCCATTGAGCTTCAGGGGTGTTGTACTCATCAAGCATTGTTCTTGCAAGAGTGATCAATGTCCGGTTCTTCCTCTCAACTACACCATTTTGTTGAGGAGTATATGTTGCGGAGGCCTTATGTTTGATTCCAACTTCATCACAATAAGCTTCTATGTTTGTGTTGTCAAATTTCTTCCCATTGTCACTTCTTATCTTCTTTAGCTTCACTTTAAATTCATTTTGAGCTCTCTTGGCAAACTTCTTGAAGCAAGATGCAACTTCAGATTTGTCATGAAGGAAGAATACCCATGTATACCTTGAATAATCATCAACAATCACAGGACAATAAAGATTTCCTCCCAAACTCTTGTATGTTGTTGGTCCAAATAAATCCATGTGAAGGAGTTCTAATACTCTTGAGGTTGACATGAAAGCTTTGGTTGGATGAGTATTTGCAACTTGCTTGCCATCTTGACACGCACTACAAAGCTTGTCCTTCTCAAACTTCACATCCTTCAACCCTCTCACCAAATCATTCTTCATTAGCTTCTTGAGTGAGCTCATCCCAACATGAGCAAGTCTTCTATGCCATAGCCACTCAAGTGTTATTTTGGTGAATAGGCATGTCTTCAAGTTTGCATCTTCGGATGTGAAGTCCACTAGATATAGGCTGTTGTATCTAAATCCTTTGAATATCACATGATCTTCATCCTTCTTGGATACAACAATCTCCTTCTCGGTAAACAAGCATTAGAAGCCAAGATCACACAATTGTCCAACGGATAGCAAGTTGAAACTTAATGAAGCAACATATAGCACATTGGAGATGGAATGATCATTTGATATAGCCACTTTGCCCAATCCTTTGACCTTGCCCTTTGAGTTATCTCCAAATGTGATTCTTTCTTGTCCATCTACTTCTTTATCTAGTGAGGTGAACATACGAGGGTCACCGGTCATATGTTGTGTGCAACCACTATCAATAACCCAATGACTTCCACCGGTCTTGTAGTTCACCTACACACAAGAGATCAAGCTTTAGGAACCCAAACTTGTTGAGGGCCCTTCACCTTCTCAACAAGTGACTTTGCAACCTAAATTTTCTTAGGCCTATTCTTGTTGGGAGGTCCTAAGAACATCACTTTCATCTTTCTACTAGAATCCTTTCTAAGCATGTAGTGAGCATTGAAGGCAAAAGGTCTAGCATGCTTGGGCAAGGGTTGTGGTGGAGTTTGGCACTCATGAGCAAAGTGGCCTTCTTGTCCACACTCAAAACATCTCTTTGGATTTGGCTTGGACTTATGTTGTTGTTGAGCTTGAGCCTTCTTTTCTTGGTTTGCCAAGTACCCAATGCCACTTCTATCCATCTTCATGACAATGTTTATTAGTAGCTCACTTTGAAGATGCTTGCCTCTAGTGAACTTGCTCAATCCAATCTTAAGATGCTCTTTCTCCAACTTGAGCTTCTTGTTTTCTTCCTTGAGAGCATCATTGTTTTTCTCTTCCTTGAGCTTCTTGTTCTCATCTTTGAGCTTCTCATTCTTAAGGATCAAACCATCATCATGAACAATAGTTTCTAGCACAATAGACTTGGTGGTTTTGAGTTCTTCAAGATCTTTCTTGAGCTTTTCATTGTCATTCTTGAGCTTGACAAACTCATCATAATCATCGGCTTCAACCACTTGCTTGCCCTTGCTATTAGAACTTTGCTCAATGCTCTCAATAATCAAGTCATCACATGATGTAGCTATATCAATCTTAACAACATCGTTAGTAGCATCATGTGGCTCATTGGATAAGAATTCTTGAGCAATAACAAGATTATCATGATTAACCTTAAGAGCAGTATATTCTTCTCTTAGCTTGTTGTGGCTAGTGATGAGCTCATTATGTGTCCTCTCAAGTTTATCATGTTTTTCTTTAAGCTCTTTCTTAGAAGATTTGAGCTCCTTGAGTTTGGATGATATAGCATCATTTGCTTCTTTAAGCTCAACACTAGCTTTTTCCGCTATATCACATTTGGCTAAAAGAGAATCATTTTTAGCTTCTAGCTTTTCATTTTTAGCTCTAGTTTTTATAATGATCTTAGTGTATTGTTTTAGCAATCTAGCAAGATCATCATAAGAAGGTGATTCATATTCATCATCATCACTATCACTATCATCATCACTAGCATGCTCATCATCACTACTATCATCATTATTGGATACCTTGCGGTCACCCTTGGCCATAAGGCATAGGTGTGTAGAGGATGATGGCGGTGGTGGCGGTGAAGATGATGAAGAGTCGATAACAATTACGGCCACCTTCTCGTTGTCACTATCATCATCGGATGAGGCACTAGATGAATCAATATCCGTGAGCCAATCACCGACAATGTATGCCTTTCCACTCTTCTTCTTCTTGTGGAAGTCCTTCTTGCCATCTCTCTTCTTGTATGGCTTGTTCTTCTTCTTTTCTTCTTCTTCTTCATTACTTGAGTCATCTTTCTTGCCCTTGTATTTGTTCTTGAACTTGTCTTTCTTGGGCTTAGTGCATTGGTGTGTTAGATGACCAAGTTCTCCACAATTGAAGCAAATCCATCTCGGAGATTGGCTTCCTTCTAGAGCTAGTGAAGAACTTCTTCTTGCCATCAAACTTGATGCCACTCTTGTTGAGCTTCTTTAGCATCTTGGCGGTCTTCTTCACTATGAGAGCAAGACTTTCATCATCAACGTCATCATCACTTGAGCTTTCATACTCAAGTCTTGCTTTACCCTTCTCTTGGCTAGCTTTGAATGCTAAGTCCTTATCTTTTTTCTTGGTAGAGGATGAGCCATCTTGTGGCGTGATGTCCATGTACATCTCATGAGCATTGATCTTTCCCAAGATTTGTATCGGTGTGGCGGTGGAAAGATCACCTTGATAAAGCACGGTAACAATATGCCCATATTTATCAATGGGGAGGACACTCAAAATCTTTCTTACAACATCGGATGGTTGCATTTGAGTGAGTCCAAGCCCATTGACTTCCTCTACAAGAACATTCAAATGTGAATACATCTCATTAGCACATTCTTTAGGAAGCATTTCAAAAGAGTTGAGCTTTTTCATGACAAGATGATAGTGTTCCTCACGCTCACTCTTAGTTCCCTCATAGAGCGCACAAACGTCCGACCATAGTGCTTGGGTGTCTTTGTTGTTCCTCACCCGATTGAACACATCTTTGCAAAGGCCTCTAAAGATGGTGTTTCGAGCCTTTGTATTCCACTTCTCGTAATTCACCTCATCACCTTGTAGGTGAGTAGCATCCCGAGGTTTTGGGAAGCCTTGTGAGGCGGTTCTAAGTATACCAACATCTAGAGCTTCTAGATACACCTCCATGCGAATTTTCCAATAATGAAAATCATCTCCCTCAAAGATAGGAGGAGGTCCATCCCCGCGAGACATCTTGCTCTAGGCGGTTAAGCCTAAATACGTGAGCACGAGGCTCCGATACCAATTGAAAGGATCAAGATGCCCAAGAGGGGGGGAGTGAATTGGGCTAATTACAAATTTCTTTGCAATAAACAAATCCTATGGTTAGCCCAATTAACCCCTTGTGCCTAGAAAGTATTTCTATTGATCTAACGCACAAAAGTTTAGCACCCTAAGTTCCAATCCTACTCTAGCATGGCAATTCTAGGAATGTAAAAGACAAGTATTGAATTGCTCAAAGTAAATGTTTAAAGTAAAGACAGGAGAAGGAACACGGCGATGTTGTGCCGAGGTATCGGAGAGTCGTCACTCCCCACTAGTCCTCGTTGGAGCACCCACGCAAGGGTGTAGCTCCCCCTTGATCCGCACAAGGATCAAGTGCTCTCTACGGGTTGATTCTTTAACACTCCGCCGCGGTGAATCACCCACAACCGCTCACAACTTGAGTTGGGTCACCCACAAGCTCCGCCGGATGATCACCAAACTCCCAATCACCACCAAGCCATCTAGGTGATGGCGATCACCAAGAGTAACAAGCACGAACTCTCACTTGACCACGACAAGCCTAATGAGAAGGGTGGATGCACACTTTGCTACTCTTGCTTCACTAATGAGGGCTCTCTTTGGGATTCTCAAATCTCAATCACCTCACTAGGACATGGCTCTTCTTGGCACTCTCAAACGTGTTTCTCAGCTGTTGGAATGAGCAAAAGTACCCCCACACACGAGTGGAGGTTGTATTTATAACACCGGCTGAAAAACGAACCGTTATGTGCCTCTGCGGGGTAACCGGACGCTCCGGTCAGTACACCCCGAACTCTAGTGGTTAAGTGTTGACCAGATGCTGGCCAGCGTCCGGTCATGTTTTCCCCTCACTAGAACCTTATTGATGTCGACCGGACGCTGGACCCCCAGCGTCCGGTCACTTGCTGAGCAGGATCCGGTCAGTAGCCGGAACCTGATCAGCGTCTGGTCAGCAACCGGACGCGTCCGATCAGGATTCTCCCTCTCTGGGACCTTACTGGAGTCGACCAGACGCTGACCCTCAGCGTCCGATCACTTGACCTCTCAGCGTCCGGTCACTTCCAGACGCTTTCACCTTGGTCAAATGAATTGACCGGACCCTGAGCCAACGTTCGGTCACACCGGAGCCAGCGTCCGGTCAGTATTTGACCCTCCATTCACTTCCAACTCTCGATCATATGTGAATGAAGTTTGCTCCATTGGATCAAAGGGCTGTTAAGGACCTACCTAGTGCTAGATTTAGCAAGTGTGCACCACACCTAACTCACTAGACTCACCTAGGTCAAACTACCCATTCATACCCCCCTTAATAGTACGGCCAAAGGAAAAACAAAGTCCTAAACTACTCTAAGTGTCTCTCCAACTCCAATCAACACTTAGAACTAGTCCATCCTTAACCTTGTCGTCCATCCTTTGAAAACTGAAACGATTTCCATCGTAGGGGTATAACAACCATAATTGCCCAATCGATCTCCATTACCGTGACCTAACTTAATTGTCTCGGCAAAATACACGTTAGTCACAGTAATCACGTATTGTCATTAATCACCGAAACCCAACTAGGGGCCTAGATGCTTTCACCTTCGAACAGCAAGGGTAGTGCTCATTTTATTGTAGCTAGATCATAGCAAAGGGGAGCAGGCTATCATCCATGGACTAATCTGTCCATAATTTTTGCATAATCTATGGTAGTACAGTGTCCTTGTTTTGGTGAAGTAAAGTTGAGCATACTAATTCATGCACAATTTTATATGGATAATGTGCTAGGATCTTAAACTGCAGATGTACAATATGTAGAGTATATTGCCGCACTTTGTCAAGTGTAGTGTTTGGACTTAATTTTAGGTTCTGTAAAACACCTGTTAATTATATTTATAGTAAAGTATGTCAACATGATGTAAAGTAAAACAATTATGCAAAGGTTTGTTTCTTGTTCGACAAGAGGATGTTACGTACTCTACCTGTTTTTTTCTGCAAACTGGCTATGAGCCTATGGATCTCCACCACCCCTCTCCACTTCAACAAATTAAACTAAATTATTACTTGAATTAGTCATTTTGGACGGCCACTAGTACCATTTGTGGAGCTATAGTGGCTACAAAGCTGCATTGGAAAGTGATTTATTCCCGATTCATAACACCAACTAGGTGTGAAGCTCATAGTTTCATCCGATTCTTAGCAAGAATAAGAAGTAATAATAATTACTTTAACCTCAATTAAAAACCGAGCATGTCATTCCTTGTACCACATCGGCATGGTTACTACGCGAATAGAATCTGGTTCCAAAGGGGGTTATAAGCTAGTTGTAATGATCATTTCTCCAACAGTACCAATAGTATTTGACAAGATTTAATGCATGGAAGGGAGGAGGAAGGGAAAAAAATCACACATAAAGTATGGACAAAACCGTATAGATATTTGGAAAAATCATAGTATTAAGTGATTCTATTGTAGTATACTTAGTTCCTAGAATGGTAACCAGCCAAATATATATAACTTTATAATAATTACACTTACAGAATTATTTGGGTCACCTATATGCTACACTTAAGCATTAATGTAATAATGGGCATGTTCACTTGGCAATTACATTCTTTATTCGATAAATAATATGAACTTTTAGATCTTACCCATGAAGCTATATAATATATAAGGAGATTTTTTTATCTTCCAATAAAGTATACATACAAGACCATTTGTTGCACCTTGATACCCTATAGGTTATTTTAGTGTAAAGATCAATGGAAATATAGAATTAGTACATAGGTATATATCAATAAGAATTCCGCATTGTTTCATCATACCATTATCTTGTGTTTTCCGTCTTGAAGAAATTAAATCACTATTCTATTCTAAATGTGCATGCTAGTAGCATTTTGGCACTAGACACACAAGAGTTGGTGTAGAACAATGTTGCCACCCAACATATTCGTATAATAGCCTGTCCATCAACATATCCAAGATACCAGTAGAGATGGGTGATTGCCAAGATCATATAACACAAAAATCCTAGGTGGCGGTCTCCGAAACCAGACAACTGATGTGGCATTCTGAACATGGAATCACAAATTTGGTAACAACTAAGTTCCCAATGCCTCTCGTACCTATACTATTGCCACAAGGTATGTGCAGACTAGGTACTTTATTTGCCTCAGTTGTAATGCTGCTATTGTGTATCATGGGTTGTCTCTTATATTGTAGCGTGCGCACGCACAAACATTGTAGATGTGCTGTGATTTGGGCAACAAGATGGAGTTCTAGGATGGCCACCATTGGTTGGAAAAACTCCTAAATTTTCACTACTGTTGTTGCAAAGCCAACGGTGGAAGACAAACTATGTGACATATATAGACGTGAAAGTAAGGAGCACCTATTTATAGACCAGGGCTAATGAGAATAATTAAGTTGCTGGCATGTTGGTGTAGGTGTAAGGATATAGATCTCGATGTTTATGAGTGAGATGAAGGTGTGCCAGGGGCCAGGACAAATTTAAAAATGATAAAGAAACCTTCCTCTTACCAAGGTATAAATCCATTTAAAATTTATCCTTAGCCCAACGTTTTGGCCTCTAATTATTAGTATCTATGATTCTATATATGTAGATTGATACTATTAGTAGATTCATTATGAACAATCACCACCAGAGCATAAACCCCCCAAAAAGGGCAACTTATAACGTATCAACTAAACCAAAAAAATATGCAGAAATGGAATTTTATTTTTCGGACTAAAAGGGTTTACACTATATACACCAATTTGTCTTGAACCTTGTATGTGCACATGTACGTTTTCACATCAAACATATGGAACAAATCAATCTTTTTACCAGTTTACCCATACCGATTTACAGATGTATTGATGTTTGAGTGTTTGACACCTAAACTCTACAGGAACAAGACATTAACATACACACAATTTTTACACTACCATCAATAAATAAAAAAACAAATTAGCTTTGGCAAGAAACAAATAAAGGCCGTCTTCTGATACAAAATTATCATGCACTTCGTAGCATCCATAACCTACACTGCTACTGCTTTCAGCACCCACGTAGCTATGGAGTCAAAGAATTCTGTCGTCAGTTATGCAGTGATCCTGATGCTGGATATACGCCAATTCGATTAAGCGAGTAACTAAATCCAGTGATTCGTCCATCCAATGGAGAAAGTTCTTAACGACAAAATCCAGGAAGCAGAGAAGCTATATATATGTCCATACTCGCATTCATAAAACGTACCAGAAGAATTAACTGTAAAACCACTAGTATATTGTACAACTGAGCATCGATCAGTAATTAAGTAACGTCAGGTAATACTGTATATACAAACTAATGCCACAACCATGCAAGCTATTGATCCATATTTACATGTAGGCGTTGCATCCATAGTCAGATCTCGATGATCCTCCCAAACTCGTCCTCAGATCTCCATGATCCTCCCAAGCTCGTCCCAGGTGCTGCCACTGTCCTTTAAGCACGTCACATCGCTCCACCCGAGAGTCGATGTCGATGTCGACGGTAGCAATGGAGCTCCCACTCCCATGAATCCTGATGACGACGTCATTGTCGTCATCTCGGCCGATGACGACGCCGAGCCATGGAAACTGCGCAGCAGGAACGGCTGGTGGTGCTCAGTTGCAGCATAAGCTGCCTCGGATGAGTGCAAGTAATGGTGCTGGTGGTAGCGGTAGTAGTCATAGTAGTACTGCAACTGCTGGTGGTGGTGGTGGCTTCTCTTGCTGCCGTGTTCCTGCTTCTGCTGCTGCTGGCACCTCCGGTTGTAGGACGTGCTCCTCTTGAAGATTCGGCATATCGTCCAGATTTCCTGTGATTATTAGAAACGAAGAAAGAATTATTAGTAACTTTGTTTCAATTTACTTGTGTTGAAAATTCATCTATGTTATCAGCAGTTTAGCACTGACAGCATCATGGAGCTCAACCAACCCCGTAGAGGGGAGTCGGAACTCGTGCATCATCCAGTCAGTCTTTGTGCCCCTGCCGGCGCTGCCGCTGTAGTAGACGAGGGACTTCTTGAGACCGACGTGCTCGCCGGCACCATCATGTATGGGCTTGTCGATGCCGGTGGCCTTCCAGAAACCAGAGCCAGTGACGCGGTTGGGCCGGATGCTGTTCCTGTACTTCCGGCCACGCAGGCAGAAGAAGTAGCAGTCCTTGTCTCCTGAGTCTTGCACAATATGCCGAGCTTCATCTGCAGGCACGAATGCCTCACGCAGTTAGAACCCCAGGGGTATATGCACATAGATCATAAATGGATATGACAGGAATTGAAACATACTTGGAAGATCCCAGGGGTCATGCTTGTAGATATCGATCTCCCTGATGATGTCAAAACTGAAGCCCTTCTTCTCCACTTTCCTCTTCAGGTAGAACCCCACGAGCTCTTGATCAGTTGGATGGAACCGGAAGCCAGGGAACACCAAATCATCGTCTTCATTTCCGTCGTCTGCTCCGCCGCCACTATCCTTCTTAGTGATCCCTTGAGATGGCTTCTTCTCCTCCTCCATCGCTTGGTTTATTTATTGGAGCTTCTTTCTTGCTTGCTATGAGTTTGAAGTTTCTAGGGCTTGATTGCTGCTTACATGGTGATGGGGCAAAATGGAAGCTGCTGCACCGACTTGGTTAATCGCTGTATTAATATGTTTGGATGGCCAAATGGGGCCAAATGGAAGCGCGGCTTACATGGTCCTTACAGTACATGAGTGGTCATCAGACGTAAATTATAGATAGCTAATTAAAGATGAAGCTGTCAGAATCTTTTGTCCAAGTCAAGTCAGAGAAATTTTGGCCTTATGAGTTGAACTTTCTCATTTTATTTTCTGCACAGATTAGGAGAACTAAGCAATTGTTTAATCTAATTAATCTACTTTTTTCAAATTTTAACGACTGATCAATATTTGACTTGGAACCCATCTTAGTGATGCTTTTCTTTAATGGTTGAGTAGTTGTTCAGACCTTTTAAGCTACGAGAATCTAGCTATTTCAAATGATGGTTAGATTTTTTCTTTTTTATGGTTGAGCATATCAACACTATCTTGTACCAAGTCAAGGCAGACGTCATTCCCTTTGACTTGGTAGGAGTGTGATTGATTTGTTTGCAGCGGTGAATTATCTACTCTCCTTTTTTTTCTACAGGAGTGTGAGGTAAATCTTATAATAACATGTCTTTGTTTCAGCCTGGACTTTATTTACCGATGCCAACCAGAATTTACTAGATTTTTTTCTTGGAACCCAGGATAGTGACTGCCATTTAAATCATTATAGGAGGAAAAAAGATTGCTCAGCTACAAGTCCCGCAAGGAAATAACCTCTCAAACTAGATGTTTTTGTTTGTTTGCAAATCAATTTTTGTACATGAATGGTAACAATCAGATATTTTGAAAGACATTTGTAAATTTTTTCTTGGATGACTGGTCTAGCTAGTTTCTCTGCTGGGCCAGTTGTCAATAATTTTCAACCGTTGTTGTTCTCACTACATACAGGAAAATTGTTTTAGGAAGAGAAGCTGGGGGTGTAAAAGCTAATAGACCACTACTGGAGGCCGCAGCTTTGCCGAGTGTTTTTACACTCGGCAAAGAGCCCTTTGCACTCGGCAAAGGCTTTGCCGAGTGTAGCACTCGGCAAAGTCCGCTCGGCAAAATTTTTCTCGGCAAAGGGTCTTTGCCAAGTGCTTTTTATCGGGGCACTTGGCAAAATAAAAACAATTTTGCCGAGTGCTTGGGGCGGCACTCGGCAAAATATTTTCGGCCGTTGCACATCGGCCGTTAACGGTTATTTTGCCGAGGGCCTGACCCAGCACTCGGCAAAAAAAAATTTATTTTTTTAAAAAAATACTTTGCCGAGTGCCCAGCAAGTCCAGACACTCGGCAAAGTTTTTTAATTTTTTTAAAAAAATTACTTTGCCGAGTGCCCCTGTCCAGGCACTCGGCAAACTTTTTTTATTTTTTTAAATAAAATACTTTGCCAAGTGCCCCAGCCCAGGCACTCGGCAAAGAATTTCTGGATTTTTTTAAAAAATACTTTGCCGAGTGCCCCTGCCCAGGCACTCGGCAAAGTTTTTTTATTTTTTTTAAAAAAATACTTTGTCGAGTGCCCCTGCCCAGACACTCGGCAAAGTTTTTTTTTATTTTTTTTAAAAAAAATACTTTGCCGAGTGCCTCAGCCCAGGCACTAGGCAAAGAATTTCTGGATTTTTTTTGGAAAAAACTTTGCCGAGTGCCTTGCCCATGGCACTCGGCAAAGACCCCGAGAATTGCAATTTTTTTTACATTCCATTGTAACAGACAATATATATATATACACATCAATCATCACATCTATATCACCAACATGCATTATATATCACAAGCACATGCATATTTAATAAATCCATCGAAAATCCATCACAAATGCACCAAAGTTCAACATCACAAGTTTATTATTACAAGTTCAACATCACAAAGTTCAACATCTCTACTGCGGCGACGGAAACTGCAGGTGTGGCCCCCTGGACAGCGGTGAAGGACCGGACTGCGGCGAAGGGTTGACGTGATCAGCCGCCAGTGAGACGCTAGCGGGATTGTTTGAACCCACCGACGGAGGCTGCACAAAAGAGAAGAGATTGCATGTGTTAGACTAAAAATTGAAAATTTCGACAGCATCTCCCCTGCACGGGGAGGTTTCCAACCTGCAAGAAACAACGGCATGAAGGCCGACAATCACAATGGCACAAAGGCCGACAATCCCAACGGCACGAAGGCCGAAAATCACAATGGCACGAAGGCCGACAATCCCAACGGCACAAACGCATTAAACTTTCATACTCACAAGAGTGAAGTGTCGAACTGGAGCTGGAGCTGGCAACTGCACTTGGACACCCGATGCTTGCCCGATGGTTTGCATGATCTGATACATGTCCGCCATCTGCTTCTTCATAGCCTCCAGCTCTGCGGTCAGGTGCACTTGCGTCTCCCTTGTCTCTACCAGCTCGGCCTGCAGTGTTTCAATCACATGTTTCAGTATTGCAAATCTGATCAATGTGTGTAACGTTCAATGTACGACGAGTGAAACCAGAATTACCTGAAGTTCGTCAACCCGCGACAGTGTTGGAGTAGGCCGTGCACGTATGGGAAGGCTTCTAGCTGTGCTCCGTGCCCTCACGTCGGAGAGAGAGGGTGCAGAGCTCGAGGAGTCGGTGCCATCTGCAATCCACAACCGCCCGTGCTTCCTGCCTTGCCCCAGCCTCACGATCACCTCTGTCTCAAGGGGCTCAGTGCTCAGATTGTGATCTGAGCCACGGAGCGCCCTAACCGCTTCCTTGTAGTCTCTGACCTTAGCATGGACGCTCGGGTCAGAGTAAGCCTAGGCAGGGGCATCTGGGTTGAAGACGACACCGGATTTCATCAGGCCCATGTGGGACACAGCCCATGCCCCAAACTCCAACACCGGCACGTCCGGGTGTGCCACCTCCTGCGAGAAAGACAGCAAGATGATTAGAAATTAGGCAAAATTGAGCGTTAGAATAGATAAATGACATCTCGTACAAGTGCCCGCTTGAATGTGGGGAGGTTGCGGCTGCCTTGGTGGTGAGTTGGAGTGGTCCTCAGTGCCCGCTTCCACTTGCCTTGCTCGTGCTTTGCGATGTACACCGGGTCAAGGTACCTGTCCACGATCCTCGACCATGCCGATCTATGCGACATGCACCACGAGGCCGGCACCTACACATCATCAAGTGTTTGACATATAAGAAGATCAATTCTGGACCTACTAAATCTCAAAACGAATTAATATTATTCACCTACCTGAAGGTACTGCTCCTTGGTCAGCGCCACATTTCTTACTGCGGTTTTGTTGAGGGGCTCTTTCTTGATGGATCTATAGTAGTCGACGTGGGCCTGGAGTCGCGCCTCGTGAATCATGTCGCCGACGTACTTCTTACAGGCTCTGTGTGCCATCTGATCCGCTAGGGTCTCTCTACCTTCTTCGGCCTTGAAGTACCTCTGCATACAAACATGATGTATCCGTTCATTATTTCAATAAAAGACTTAAGCAATAGGGGAGATGTATTGAGCTATGTTGTGAGACACTTACCCAAAAGTCCACCAAAACCCGCTCCTGCTTGTTGTCCTGCTCGTCATCTAAGCCGAGCTTGTACCTGTCCCATGACCAGGCCGGCTCCCACCTCCCCTCTTTCAAGTCCACAAGGCCGGGGAAGTGTTTCCTGCACAGACATCCCAGGACGGTAGCGGGGGTGCATGGGGGGTCAAGAGCACCCGACAGAACTAGCCAGCCCCTGCACAAGTGATTACGAAAAATTATCAGTTTCTCTTTTGATTTTCAACGTATCATATGAAGTACTAGTGATAACATCTATAGTTACTTACCTTCTTCCCACAGGACGAACCAGTGGGCGTCGGTCAGGAAGTGGAACCGAAGGAAGGCTTGTGGGACCTCGCAGGTAGGGAGCCGAGAAAGCAGAACTGTCCTCCGTCTGCTGAGTCCCCTCGTCCCCCGACGGAGTGTCTGTGGTCGTGCCCGTGGCCGCCACGTGGTCCTCCGGCTGGTCGAGAGCTGGGGGAGGAGGCAGGTCCCTCCTGGGGCGACCCCGGCCCCTCCCCCTCCCTGTGCTAGGGCGACCCGGGCCTGCTCTCGCCGCTGGGGGCAAAGACGTCCCCTCGCCTCCATCAGGAGGGCGTAGCCTCTGGTACACCGAGAGCACCTGCCTCGGTGAACGGTTGCCCACCATCTTTGTTCTGTCACCTGCAATGTACAAAGAATGAACAACAAGCGTTAGTACATACATGTCAAATAGTTCAAAATGAATAAACAAAACAAAATTTAATAAAAAACATAGTATTACATGGTTTAGGAATAATCTTCATGATTGGGGTCATAGGTCTCATCATCACTGTCAAAATTGTCCAAATGGGCAACACTATTCGAAGGTTCTGTGTCTTCTTCATTGTCTTTGCCTAAATGGAATCGCTCAAGCATTTGAATGTCCTTCGGATTTAGCACTACATCTCTAGGGTCCTCATCATCAATCGTTTCATTGTCTACTTCCATTGCGGTCGTCACACCGGGTAACACTATCTCAAAGCTCCCTTGTAGCCCATCTGCTTGATAGAACTCTCCATCATATGTGTTTGTGTCGAAGGTGTAATCTTCATCGTTTGGAACAGGTAGTTTACCGTGCGAAGATACCTGGTGCACAATAGACCAACCCTTAAGATGGTCTTTGTCTTGGCACGCGTATGGCGTATGATACACCTGCACGCCCTGTTGAGCCACAATATAGACATCTTTTCCTTTATAGATGGAATCATGCCTAATCTCGACTAGCCCAAGATGAGGGGTCCGTCTCGTTCATGCAGGATCAAACCAGTGGCACTTGAATATGACAGGAGTAAGAGGTACCCGGCCCTCATATTCAAGTTCATAGATCTCCTCAATTATTCCGTAGTATTCGACGCCATTAGTGCCCGGCGTAAAAACTTGGCCGTTGGTGGTTTTCCGACCGGGCCGAGTCTGCTCATGTCTTGACGTGTGGAAGCGATATCCGTTCACGTCATAACCGGTATATGACTTCACCCTTAACTTGAAGCCGTTTGCAACCTGTCTCAACTCGTCACTCATGGACGCATTGGTTTGCACCTGCAAGCTCAAGCATGATACATCATTATACTATTAGAACGTACAAGCTACTAAGGAATATCGACGAACGTATGACCTTTTGTTTGAACCAAGAAATGAAATCAGGCCTCCCAGCTCCTGCACCCTCTGAAAGAAGGGTATCATGTTCGTGCGGGGTAGGATCCCTTGATTGATGCCACTCTTGACGAACAAATTCCCTGTACCAAAGAGAATCAATGGGGTTCGATACAGAATAGTGACATCGTATTGAAACAAGTTCATTGAGAACTTACTTAATGAATGGCGCAACCTCGACAAGGTTGGTGAACACATATAGCGTGATTCTGCGCCACTCTTCTGGATCCAATCTCTTGGGGGTCGATCCACTTGCGCTGCCTAGTTGGCATTTGAAAAGGCTGAGGGTCGATTCAACATCGCCAGCATTGTAACGAGGGGGTGGATTATGCTTGCTAGGAAGGTTCGACTTGTAGTAGGATGTCATGAAGTTTGCAACCTCCTCCCGAATGCTTGCCTCTGCAATGGAAGCCTCAATTCTGGCTTTATTTGTACATTTCTTGCGAAGAGTCTTTAGACATCGCTCGATTGGATAGCACCAACGGGCCTGCACGGGCCCCCCCAACCATGCCTCGGTCGGGAGGTGCACAATTAGATGCTGCATCAGCAAAAAGAAGCCAGGTGGAAAGATGTTCTCAAGCTCACAGACCAACTCAGGTGCCATAGTTTCCAATTCTGTAATGATGGTTGAAGATAGCTCCTTGGCACAAAGCTAGCGAAAGAAGTAGCTCAACTTTGCTAGCACTAGCCAGACATGCTCAGGGACATAGCCTCGAACCATCGATGAAAGTATGCGCTCAATCCATATGTGGTAGTCATGACTCTTCATCCCGTTGACTCGCAGAGTCTCTAAGTTCACTCCCCTGCTCA
This sequence comes from Miscanthus floridulus, assembly GCF_019320115.1. NCBI lineage: Eukaryota > Viridiplantae > Streptophyta > Magnoliopsida > Poales > Poaceae > Miscanthus > Miscanthus floridulus. The sequence continues at coordinate 83,012,811 of NC_089594.1, read as the reverse complement.
GATTTGCTGCATACCCATCAGGGTACATTAAATTCTTGATCCATCGAAGTACTTCCCTCCTTTGATTGATTTTCAAGACATAGGGGGCCCTAGGCCTTCTCCACTGCTTTCCTGTTGTAGGAGGCCGCATCTCTAGGTTTGGCCTATCGCACAACGTCGCCAGGTCCACTCTAGCCTTAGGGTTGTCCTTAGACTTGTCAGTGTCCATGAGCATTGCCCAAAGTGCCTCGGCGATATTCTTTTCAGTGTGCATGACATCGGGGTAGTAGGAGGTCATCGAAATAGGGGAGCCTTGTCAAGCCGGACTTATGAGTCCACATATGTTGCTCACCATATCCCACGAAACCACCATCTTCGTTGGGCATGAGAGCATCTATCTGAGCACGAACCTCCGCCCTAGTCCTCAAGTGTGGTCTAGGGTCCATCGCTTTGACACCTTTCGTAAAGCTCTTGATGTCTTCTCTGAATGGATGGTCAAGAGGGAGGAATTGACGATGTTTGTCGAATGACGAATACTTGCCACCCTTCTTCAACCATATGAACCTCACAGCTTCCTTGCATATTGGGCATGGGAACTTCCCCTGAACACACTAGGCACACATTAACCCGTACGCCAGGAAGTCGTGCAGGGAGTAGTGGTACCAGACATGCATTTTGAAGCTAGTCTTCGTAGCTCGGTCGTATGTCCACACCCCTTTGACCCAAGCATCGATCAACTCATCTATCACAGGCTCCATGAAGACACCCATATTACTCCCTAGGTGTCCAGGGATTATCAACAACAGGAACACGGTATGCTATTGAAAGGAGACACCGAGGGGGGGGGGGAGATTCAGGGGGATGACGAACACAGGCCAACATGTGTATGGTGCAGCCATCATGCCATATGGATTGAACCCATCTGTTGCCAGCGCGACACGTACATTACGAGCCTCCTCTACTTTGAGAGGATGCCGCAAATTGAAGTACTTCCATGCATCAGCATCGGATGGATGTACCATCTTCTCAGGATTGTATCGTGTGCCGTTTTTGTGCCATGTCATATGTTTCGCAGATTCCTCGGTCATGAATAGCCGTTGGAGCCTTGGTAGGAACGGAAGGTGTCATAGGACTCTCATGGGGATCTTAAGCTGCCTCTTCTGGCCATCGCCTGAGTCTACCTCCACGTACCTGGAGGATTTACACTTCGGGCAGTACTTTGCATCCGCATGTTCTTTCCTAAATAGGACGCACCCCTTCGGACACACATGTATCTTGTCATACGGCATCTTAAGTGCAAGAAGGAGCTTCTCTGACTCATACAAGTTCTTCGGCATAATGTGTGTCTTCGGTAGCATATCGCTCCACACGGCCACCATCTTGTCGAAGCCTTCTCGACTTAGGTTTAACTCGGCCTTCAACCCCATTACGCGACCAATGGCGTGCAGCTGAGAAACATTAGTATGATCATGAAGGGGTCTCTGTGCCGAGTCCAACATCAGGTAGAAGGCATCTGCGGTAGCCTCCATCTCCTCCTTGTCACGTCCTTCAGCGAACTGAGCTTGGTGCGTGTCATCCAGCATGTCTGCTACCCCGGCATCATCATCGAAAGCCTCGAGCCGTGGTCTCACCACCTCCTCCCTGATACGATCGGCTTCACCATGGTGGATCCACCGGTGGTAGCCCGGAGTAAATCCAAACTTCACAATATGTTTACCCATGGTTAACCTATCTTTCCTTCTTCTGTTGTCACAACCGCTGCATGGACAAACCAATAGAGAATGGCCTCCAGCACTCTCACCAAATGCATGCTGTAAGAATTCTTCGACCTTGACTATAAACAGCAAGTCGTAATCGTGCTCGTCTCTCCGAAGCGTGTACATCCACTCACGGTCCTCCATCCTTTAACAGACGTATTAGCACATATGAGTCACCATCAATTGCATCTATGCGGTGTCCCTACTCTCTAATAGGTGAGGATAGGTCCTAATCCCACCCGTGGATCTATAGATGAGGTTAGTTTCCATGCTCCGCTCCTATCCAAGACGGAATTTCGGCAGCACCTCCCTGCTGTTCTCCCGATACACGTCCTACAAGGGAGAGTGTGTATCCAGAGAACAACAGGGGGTGATGCCGAAACACCATCTCGGACCGGAGCGGACCATGGAAACTAACCCATCTACGCATCCGCAGGCTATCCAAAGAACATGGACAATCCGAAACAGAAATGCTCGTAGATATGCAAAGATCTGCATACCTCCAAAGATATCTCTTTCGGACGGGAGACGCCTAACTAGGCTACACCAATCTACGACGACAGACAAGCGGAAAAGAGATGATTTATACCTAGGGTGTCGGTGAAGTCAGGCTAGCGAGGCAGTGGCGAGTCGACGTAGTGGCGAGGTGACGCAGTGCAGGCAGACCCGCGACGCCGACGAAGATGATCGGGGACCTTCAAGTCACCTCCGACAGGTCCTGCTCTACAAAAGAAGAAACACGACACTATAAGTTCAAAATTTCGGCAGCACCTCCCTTGCACGGGGAGGTTTCCAAAACCTGCAAAAAACAACGGCACGAAGGTCGACAATCACAAATGGCACGAAGGCCGATAAGAACAGCGGCACGAAGGCCAACAAACGGAGAAAGGGTGGATATACCTTGCCCACGCTCATAGGCGGTTCGGTGATGGTAGGGGCGTCGGCGGGATGGGCACGCGGAGAAGACGGCCGAGGCACCTCCTCCTCCCCTCTACCTCGGCATCCTCCCCCTCTCCCCTTCTCCTCCTCCTTCCTCTCCTCCTCCTCCTTCTTCCTTTTTCTTCTCTTTTTTCCTTCTCCTTCTTCTTCCTTTTCCTTCTCTTTCTTTCTCCTCTTTTTTCTTCCTTCTTCTTCCTTCTTCTCCTTACTGCTGCTTCCTCCTCCTTCTTCCAAGCCGGCGGCAAGAGCAGGGGCGCACGGGGTCGGCGCGTGCAAGGGAGGACAGTCGCGTGCGCCGGTAGTGGCACCACGCGCTGACGGCGGCGGCGGGTCGCGGCTGGGGGGTGCTCGGGGGTGGGGGCGCGTGGTGGCGGGGGCTCGCCGGCGTGGGCGCGCCGGGGAGCCACGCGGCCGGGCTGGGGGGTGCTCGGGGGCGAGCGATGTAGGGGCGGCGGCGCACTGTGGCGGGGGCTCGCCGGCGTGGGCGCGCCGGGGAGCCACGCGGCCGGGTGGCGCGGCGGGGCTGGGGGGGTCCTCGGGGGCAGGGGCGGGGGCACGCGGTGGCGGGGTCTCGCCGGTGTGGGCGCGCCGGGGAGCCGCGCGGCGGGGCTGGGGGTCCTCGAGGGCGGGGGCGCGCGGTGGCGGGGTCTCGCCGGCGTGGGCACGCCGAGGAGCCGTGCGGCGGGGCTGGGGGTGCTTGGGGGCGGGGGTCTCGCCGGCGTGGGCGCGCCGGGGAGCCGCACGGCCGGGCTGGTGGGTGCTCGGGGGCGGGGGCGCGGCGGAGCAGCGCTGGCCGGCAGGGGAGGCGCGGCGGGCGTCCCCCCCATGGCACTCGGCAATTTTTTTTTTATTTTGGGCCCAAATTTTTTTCTGTGGCCTTGTGACAGTATTTCAAACTCTATTTTAAAATTTGGGGCAATTTTGACTTTTTTTGATATATTTCATTAGTTTATTTCGTTTCGTCTAATTGTTTGGGATATTTCAAATTTGAACTGCAGGTACATGGAATAATGGACTTTGGTCATCCAAAAATTGATACTCATGATATTTAGGGTATGTTTAGGCCGTATCCAGGAAGTCACATGAAATCTCGAGCATCTCGTTGACGTAACATGTCGAGGTACTTGCCGGAAATGTGATTTTAAATTATATAAAATGCAAACGAAGTCCGAAAATCACGAAACTTGTCGAGGCGTCGTGTTATCACATGTGAAGGCTGTGGTAAAAAAATTGTAAAGGTTTCTAGCAAGTTGTGACGTCGGATGCCAAAAACCCAGACATCTCCACAAGTGGGCTTTGCCGAGTGCCGACCCAGGGGGCACTCGGCAAAGTTGATTTTCAAAAATAATTTTTTTTGCCAAGTGCCTAACGCTGGCACTCGGCAAAATAAGTTTTAAAAAATTAATTTTTTTTGCTGAGTGCTCAAGGCTTACACTCGGCAAAATAAGTTTTTAAAAATAATAAAAAAAATTTGCCGAGTGCCATTCGTTAGGCACTCGGCAAAATCTGACGGCAGGTGGCCGCCGTCACGGGCCGGCCACCTTTTGCCGAGTGGGACTTTTGCCGAGTGCCGCGGCACTCGGCAAAATATTTCTTTGCCGAGTGCCCCGATAAAAAGCACTCGGCAAAGTCTCAGGCACTCGGCAAAGTACAGTTTTCAGTAGTGGACCCCTGGATACATAATTTACCTGAGTAAAGACTTACTCACTAAGTTTTGTTGACAGATACATTTGACCTTTACGTCTGCGGAAAAGTATGTGCGGATTTGCCTCAGATATAAAGTGTAATAACTTACATTTGGAACGACAAAACTTTGAGAAGCTTCTGATTAGGTAAGAAAGTCAGTCCCTCCTTTACTAGTTGTGGCCCATAAGATTTAGTCACTGCGAGGAAAAATAATGTTGAACATTTCCAAGTTCAGGAAAGTGTGTGATGGTCGAATCCATCTCTGTGGACTCGTATTTGTAACAAGACGACAAGCATGCAGTTCCTTTGCCTGCCACACATGGCACTAGATGTCATGTTTGGAAATTTGGCAGACAGAAAAGTCTGAGTCACTATTTCGTTTGGCAGAGATATTTGTGGTTTTTTGGCAGCTAGTTATTATTTGTAGCTCTAAAAAATCTTGAATCGGGAGCTAGAGGTACATTAGGAGCGTATAGATGAATTATTTTGTTTATAGATAGGACTGAATATGAATATTTAAACCACTTTAATTAAGTCAGCAGCAAAATTCATGAATTTGGTAGAAAAATTGGTTGCTGTTTCAGTTGTAAACATGTGGTCATAATATCTATGGGTATCTCTCCTGGCTAAAAAAACCTTGAGAAAAATAAGCATTACCTACAGTTCTTTCACAAACTGATTGTGAAGCTCAAGCTTCAGAACCGGTTCTTGTTGAGAACAGCAAGTATTTCCTTTTCCCCGTAGTTTGTATGCCACCACTACTACAGCATCGAATTTGGGAGACAGCGTGATTGATTAACAGAGGCGGGTCAAAAGTGAGGCAGCCTTAAAAAATAGCAGCGATTTTCAGAGGCAGACATCCCATTTTCAGAGACAACACCGCTTCTTGATACAATATGCTAATTGGCCTGTTTCTTTCTTTAGATCTCAGTGGATTAGTCCTGTGCAACCTTTCCAAGATTTGACTAAACCTGTGGACTGCTGAGACAATATTATTTGTCTTATGGCTAGGGTTGAGGAATCTTGCTGTTCATACTAAGCAAGCGATTAACAATTCCACTATGACTCAGAAATGATTGATCAAGTCGACTGAGAGTCATCATCTTGTAGTTTTCTTCCTTAATTCAGTGGAGCGATTTCCTTTAATGCTGCCCACACTAACACCTCGCTACTACTATGTGCGTCCACAACAGCACAAAATAGCACACGAATAGATTGGTGTTACTCAAGACCCAAAACCACGACCTACCACCCAATACTAACACCTCGCTACACTATACCATATATTCACTTGTTTGCAGATATAAATATCTCGTAATCTTATATTGCATATTTTGGCATTAAATGAACTCAAATGAAGAAAAGTATCAACTATAAAGTTCTAAATCTCGTCAAGCATTACAAAAATTGAATATCAAAATATGTGGATTTAATATAAATTTGACATGCTAAAAAACTTTCAATCAAAGACTTATCAACAACATAGATGTAGCAGGTCAGCCACTACAACTTTGGTATTAACTATATGACCATTCAGGGTCGTTTAGAAATTTTAAATGTAGAATTTCTAAATCCATGAACTTACACACATATGGAGGACTCTAAATTATTTTAAATAAAAAACAAATTCAACTACAAAGTTGTAGATTATATTGAGAACTACAATTTTAGTATAGACTATGTCAACATCTAAGGTTGTTTGAAAATTTTAAATTTCGAATTTCAAAATGCTGTTTATCGATGGTTTTCAGAGGCGGTCACCTTAAGACGCCCACCTCTGTAAATAATTTTTGGACGCAGGCATTTTTCTAGAGGCCGCCGGCCATTTACGGAGCGGCCCCAAAATATACCCTCCTCCGTTAATCAAAGAGGAGGCTATCTCCTAAAACCATTTTTGTAGTACCATACATTACATTCTATTGTGGTGTTTTTTTTAATTTGGAATTGATTGATAGGGGTGGTCGAACTTGTGGGCTTGTGGCCTGCTCCTAAAATTCAACTTGTAAGAGCGGTTATAATTTTGTATGGTTGCTATTTCCACACCTAGAAATTGTTTCAAGACTGCAGGTTCAAATCAGTTGTATAGTGTTCCTATCCATCGACAGACACTCATGGTTATATATTGTGGCGTTTTGCAATTGATTTCTAGGGTGTGGTCGACCGTGTGGCTTGCTCCTACAAATCAACTTCTAAGGGTGGTTCCTAATTTTCTATGGTGCGACTTCCACACCTAGAAATTATGTTTTGAATGCAGCATCAAATCAATTGTACAGCGTTCCTATCCATTGACAGGCACTCATCATTATATATAGTAACTGCATTAGTTCACCCAGGTGAGCTCAGTCATGCATATTGATGAAGTTTCAGGTCATCTGAAGCATTAACTTTGGGTTGCACCATCCTTTTTCTAATATGTCGTGTTATTATGGGTTGCACAGCTTGTTTCTCCAGTTTATATAAGCACAACGCTGTCTTTGTTCCATCTCACCCCTCAATGCTCGACTTTCGCTACTCAACACATACAAACACATGTACATTAATAAATATAATATCAGGAGTTCATCCCATTCTGCGTCAGAAGTCTCAGTTGTAGCTCACTCCTATACCAGGATAATGATCAAATATTCATCAATGGCTAGTTTGTATTAGGACTGGGATGTATCAAGAAATCATCATTCTCAAGATCCTCTCTGCTGTTGTTGGCCTTGGAATGTCCACTGCCAAGGCGCTGGGAAAGGTTCTTGCGATTGCGGTGTCCACTACCAACGATGACCATAATCGTTGGTAGTCAAGGAATTGTGGTGCTTAGGGCACTACCAGGAAACAGTGACTTTGCCGTGTGCCACAGACACTCGGCAAAGACCTAAAAAACACTCGGCAAAGGCTTTGCCGAGTGTAACACTCGGCAAACAGCACACGTCATCTACAGTGTCGGCAAACAGCTATTTGCCGAGTGCTTTTTATCGCGCACTTCGGCAAATGGTTTGCCGAGTGTCAAATTTGACACTCGGCAAAAAAAAGTGGTTTGCCGAGTGTTTTTCCAAAATACACTCGGCAAAGGATTATTGTTTGCCGAGTGTTTTTGAGAATTACACTCGGCAAACCTATTTTCCAAAGAATTTTTTTTTCTCAGCATGCCATTATTGTTTGCCGAGTGTTTTTGGAAATTACACTCGCCAAACCTATTTTCCAAAGAAAAAAAATAACCATCTCATCAAACAAGATGGATATGCCTTACATAGCAGCCATACGAGGTATTATCAGTATCACAGTATGGTAGATGGACACATGATAGCAAAATTACATAACTAAAAGATAAAAAAGAAATGGCTATAGGGCTTGCAGCGGAAGTCTGAGCCCTATATCCCATCTCAACTAGTGACAGGCGAAGCTCCTGACTCTTCACTCACTGGGTGCCAGGGATGGTGCTGATGATGTCTGAGTCACCTGGAGCAGAGACATTACAGGAGGTAACAATTGTTCAGTGACAGTTCCGAGAGGAAGAAGATAATGACAATTTAACAGAAACGAACCTGGGTCGATGATACTGAGGCAGCACACCCTGTAGTACTTGCCGCAGGCAGTGCCAAGATCAACGTTGTCTGAAATGTCAACAAAACAATGGGTTGAACACATAATAGCAAAATTTACAACGCCAACCTTAGTCGATTAAATGAGTGGTGCCAAGTACAACTCCAAATAACTAAAAACAAACAGAACTTGCAATAGATAATCCTGAAAGGATGAAGGTGGTCTTACTTCCATGGAAATGGTGCACGCTAACTTTGGCCAGCATAGCATAGTACTCAATCTCAGACTTCCTAAGTGGAGGGCAGTTGTTCGTGATGATGATCAGCTTTCCTGAATACAGACATCAGAATCAGACTGTAAGAGCTCAAAATCATATGTACTCGGAAGCCAACACCACCTTTTCTTAAGTGTTCCCAGGTGCCAAAACAATAATGTTTGCACAATGTTAACAAAGCAGTTAACGGGAAGCCACGTAATAATTAGCAAGCAAATCTGAAAGATTCAACAACATTGAAAGTTCAAGAAAAATGGGATCTATGATGAGGCAGGACACTAGCGAATATATACAAATCATTATTATTAACACTACATTAAACATTTTGTCAGTATTCTGCATGCTGAGACGACCCCATCACTCAAACATACTTGAACCACTTGTTGTGGTGTACTAAGTTAGCAAATATTTCAACCTCCAATTGTATTCCAGGTTTATAGAATAAATCAAGAACTTTAATCAGGAGGTTGGCTTTGTTCTAGGGTGCTGCATTCATCTCAAAGGAACTCACTAATATTTTGCAAATTGAACCACATTCACTATTCAGACATAATGGAACGAACAAAAACAGCCAACAAAAGGAAATAACCCTACTAAAAAAACATGAAAACAATATTGTTGCAGCCAGTGTCCAGATATGAAGAGGTCAAAAGGAACTCTATCATGGAAAACTGGCATTGTTCTAGGGTACTGTATTCATCTCTAAGGCGGTGGTAAAAGCAAGCTAAAGAGGCAAACTTCAGTCCCATTATACAATGGGATGTCCAAACTCTAAATCCTGACAGTGAACTACCTAAAACAAATCCGTAGGTACATCTACAAGTTAATTCATACACAGACAATAAAAAAACAAAGCATATTCCTCAACATATTTAGCTGGAAGATACTAACAATCGCCACTACCAAAACCATCCATGACATTTACAGATCGCAAAAGGCATCATAGAACATCATACATCAATAAGTACCACAATCGACGAAAACATAACCCAATCCCCAAACCATTTCATAACACGACAGACATAAATTCTATAGGCAGACACCCACACTCATACAAATCCATACTGCCCCGAATATTATGCCATTCGGATCTATCGAAAGGAAAGGTTGGCAACGCTTAGAGAAGAAATGGAATCGATACCCTTGGAGTTGCGCAGCGTCTTGAGGACGGTCTATTAGCCTAGGGTGTACTTGCCGCTCTTCATCACCAGCTGCGGCTTGTTGTTGATGCTCTTTGTGCTCTTCTTCTGCACATATCGAAACAATCGGGGAACCAATCACCATCACAGGAAAATTCACCTCGAAATGGAAGGAACAGAGGACCATCGCCGCCGGTGAGGGAGGGGAGGGGCGGGGCGGTGGATCCGGGGGAGGGGTGCCGCCGGTGAGGGAGGGGAGGTAGGGGGCAGTGGATCCGTGGGAGGGGAGTCGCCGGTGAGGGAGGGGAGGGGCGGGGCGGCGGATCCGCACCGCCGCCACGCCAGGGGTTGCCGCACCAGGGCCCGTCTGTGCCAAGCGCTGCCGCGCCTGGGGTCGCTGTGCCGGCACTACACCACAACACCGTTTCACCGTCAGACATCTGACGCTAAAAATTATATTTGGCGATGGATGATCTGACGCTAAAGATAACTCAGAGACCATCTGACGCTAAATCCTCATTTAGCGATTTAGTGTCTGTTGCTATAGGTATTCATATTTAGCGTTGAACCGTCTGTCGCTAAACATATGTATACTGTCCCTCTGTCTGTCGCTAAAAAATAAGTGGGCCACTGGACATCCCCAATCTCCCGTTGGCCTGTACGGCCTGCTAGGCCACTGGACATCCCCTGACCATCTGATCGGATCAGACGATCCACGCCATCCCTCACCTGGTCAAAAACAGTACAACCGGTGTCCTCTAAACCCTAAATTCTATTTTCTCATCCCATCCTGCCTCCCTCACAAGTAGCGGGCGGAGCAACCTGGTGGCCATCCCTATCCCAAATGCGCCGCCCGCACTCGCCCGAGACCACGCCCGCACTCCCGTCGCTCCTAGGTCTCGCAGCTCCAAGCCCGCCGCCCCATCTCCACATCCGGCACCTGCAAGCCGCCGCCAGCCACCCCAGCTCCATGGCCGCCTCCCGCCGCCCTAGGTCCGTCGCCGCCCGCCGCCGCCCGCCGCCCCCAGATCTGCCTCCTGCCGCACCAAGGAGCTTCGCCGCCGGTTCGATGTCGTTCTCTGCAACCAGTCGCTGCTCCGCCAGGGAAGTAGAAGGCTAGGAGCTTTACGAAGGGGAGAGGCACACCAGCAAGCTAGGAGCCTAGGAGCACACCTTGGACACTGAGCAGAGTCAACCCCGGTCCGGAGCGGCAGAGGCACCAGCCCACCACACGGCCATGCCTGCCGACCTAGGCGCTACCGACACCCAGCAGCACCACTGTGTGTGCCTTCGCGACGCGGGAGCCCCAGCCCCGTTGCGGCACCCAGCCTGAGCTGTAGAGCACGACCAGTGATACATCCTGGTGGCTACGGAAGCTGAGTCCCAAAATAGGGGACACCAGGGGGCTAAATCGAAGGGGGAAATTTGATAGATAGCAAGTAGAGCTGGTGATGGTTTGATTTGGGGTATTCATCGCTGAGGGGATCAGCTATGGATGTGGATTTGGCGCAGCTACCTTGGACGCCAGGGTTGCAGGAAGGGGAAAAGAAGCAGAGGTGGGAGATGTGTGAGTGCGTTTGCTGTTGGAGAGGGAAGGGGAGTGCGTGTACAGAGTGCTTGTACTTAGCCTTTGACCTGCTAGTGTTGGTGGCGTACCGGCGTTTTAAGTATTGAGGCACTAGTACTAGCACTAGTATAGAGCAGCGTGGATTCTTTTTATTTTAGTGCTGGATCAGCTCAGGTGTGGCCGTGTGCACATGTAGATGCTAATAATATTAGTTAATCTATTATTTGACTAGCTGCAAATGTGCAATATATCTTCTAAAAATCACAGTAATTAATATCTCCCAGGTGCTGCCCCTCCCCGCGCCCTGGTGTCTGGATCTACAGCTCCGAGCGCAACCTCCTTCCGGTGGCCGAGGTGAGCCCCTCTTCCAGCGGTGCAAGTCTTCGTTGAGCCCTTTGCCGGTGAAGAGCACCCACGGCACCAGGTATACTGTCCTTCTCTAATTCTCTTCCCTCCCTTTTGTGCAAAACTGAGCTGCATCAACGTCGTCCTCTAATTGATTGCACCCAACAAATTTAAGCATTCCAGGTACACACTCAATACTAGTTAGTATTGATTATTGTCTTATTGTAGTCTCTGTTACATATTCTCTGTTTTTACTCTGCATCAAATTTGGCTGTTAATATGATGTCATGTACTGTTTGAGCATTGTGCTTGATTGTCAACAAGTCTGTAGTGCATGGAAGCAACAGAAGCACTTTCATTTAACCAATCTTCTCACTTTATTTGAGAATCCATGTTGTCCAGGCTAGTAGTGAAGAACTGAAAGTTCTGAGTCTGCACTTTACATTTCACAGAAACTCAGTGATATCTACTTAGTCATTTGCATCCTTTGATCTGGTCACATTTTTGGGACCTGATCACATCCTTGGAAGATGATGCTTTTGGTAGACAGAGGAACTAGATTATCTCTTTACATGTCTTAAGGTGCACATACATTTCATTATTAGCTCTGTACCACCATTATTAGCTTCATATCACTTGCCATTGTACCATGCTTACAGACTACAACAGGTAGCACAATACTCATGCATCTCAGGACCACACATTTGTATGATAGCTCTAGAATCCATAGGTTTGAAAATTTTAATCTGGTTGTGGCATGTAACTGAAAATTTAACAGGAGGTGTTTATCTTTCCCACGTTTTTTTGACAGATTTAGAATCTTCATGCAAAGACTGCTTGGCAATTAGGGGTGTCTAGATAACGCCTGCATGCATTTGTTTCTTAGTTGATAAATTGTCACTCTGGGAATTAATTGCTTCTGACTTACCATGATTCACTTGCCTTGATCATTTAATGTACCTTTGGTCTAGATCTCCTTATGCATGAACCCAAACCATGAATTTAGGTAGCCTTAGAATGTAGCTTGTAGATGTCAGTAAGAATTAGAATGTATTGGTCTATTACTTAATATACTTATTATGCATTATTCGATATTGCGATTTGGTTGTAGGATATGTGAACTATGAAGAGGGATGGAAGCATTGCTTTTATTACCAACGATCCCCACCTGCTGCCTGGTACGCAGAAGAACACAGGTGAACTGCATTCAAACATTTGTGGGACAGTTGCTGCTTGTGTTTGCTATTACAGTTTTTCCTTGTCAAACATCAGTATATTAAGTCATCTGTATCTGGCTCTGATTGCACTTCACTGTATAATTTCCTTGTCAAATTATAGTTCTTTTTGTTTTTATTGTACTTATGCATGTCAGTTTGCAGTTATTTTTGGTGAATCCAGTGATCGTTTGAAGGTTAACTGACTAGCTTGGGGATAAGCAAGAGTTGGGATTGCATATTGATTACATTAAGCCATCAAGAGTGCACTGGATATATAATAAGTTACTAAAAACACAATAAAAATTGCAGAAACTAAATGGAACTGACAAGACTACACTAAATATGTAAACCTAAGCTTGGGGATAAGCAAGAGTTGGGATTGCATATCGATTGGTAGATAAGTAGTATATGTATTTGTTGTATGAATTTGTAGCAAAAATTCAGCCTTGATTTTGTGTCCAGATAATTAGCTCCGACTGATAGCTGTGATGGATGGCTTGTACTTCTAGTAAATTGATGGCAAATGTACTCTAGCTCCTGCTTTTAGCCATCTACTTTTCCATCTACACTTTCTGCAGGGATTTAAGCATGATATATCTATGACAAATAAATCTGATGATGAAAGCTTACTAGTTTAATTTGTGCAATTACAGGCTATTTGGAATAAGTTTCAGCACCAGTTGTTTTAGACAGTTGTTGTGCTTTCAATCCTGCATATATGATGACCTCATGCAGTCATCTTTGATCTTCAAATTAGCAGGTCAGCAGCAGAGCGACAGCAACTCAGCATTGTTTTTTTGGTAAGACCATTGCTTTCCTGTCCTTTGCATGTTGACAGGAGCTGCAGCTCACTTCAGTTTCTATTCAAGCAATTTTTTTACTTAGTGTGCTAGCCAATAGTGCAAGAGAGCTTGTGTTTGCATTCTGTTTAGTCATTAGTTTGGTTGTTTTAACTGCAATGTTGCTCTAAGCTTTTAACGTCTCTGTTAATTTTGTTAGTGCTTCATGTAGCTTGCTGCTTTTCTAGCTCTTTGTTCTCTGCAGGTTCAGTACCCAGTTTTAGCAGCTTGTCCTAAAGCTTGTTCCTGATCTGGTTGGTTGGCAAAGTGTGCTTAGATTGTTTAATTACAGCTATGCATATTTCTTCTCATTAGCTCTTGGGTTTATTTTTCCACATGTTAACTATATAGCTTTCATTAGCTAGTTAATTAGTTATCGTTCATTTCCTTAGCTATAAGAAGATTTAGCACCAATCCTTTCATTAGCTTACCAACATGTTTATGCTTCCTTCAGTGATCAAAAGGCTTTCAGTGATCAAAAGGCTTACAGTGTTCAGTCTCTAAACCATGTGAACTGTACCCCAAGAAAAGTATGCCTGGTCCAGTGCTTAGATGGCTTGACAATGGTTGTCTATACTTGACTGATTATATAACTCATATATACTGTACATCAGTTTTATATAACTTGTCTACATTTGCTGATTACATGGTCATATTTTTCAGGAAGTGTTGGGCACTAGCCTTTTGGCTTGAGTTTCTGGAAAATGATTCGCCAAATAACTTGATGGATGTGCTCTAGTTTTGGCAAGTCATTTCTTTTGGTTTTTGAGTTCCTAGAAATGATTGTGTGAACAAACCTTAGGATTGTGAAACACAAAGTACTAGTATTGCTTGCTAAGATGTCCATTCATGTAATTCTTTTGGTGCTTGACTTTGCTGGATGTGATATACACAAAAATATGGTGTACAAGACAAATTGGATGTTATATGTATTAACCTCCATGTGACATGTGACAATATATTAAGCTTGAATATCAGTTTCATATGTGCTAAAAATTGTATTTATTTTTTTGTATGTTTATATTGTCCTGTTAAACAGTCTGTTCCTATAAATACATGGATTATTGATGATTTGTCGGTATATGCTTGGTAACAGAGCATCTGTCGCTAAAAAGTAGCAATGGACTATCTGTCGCTATAAATACTCAGAGCAATGGCCTGTCTGTCGCTAAAAGTATTGTCTATCGATAAAGATTTTTAGCGACAGGACTTACAGCGTCTGCAGAAGTCTGTCGCTATAACTTTTTAGCGTCAGATTATCTGTCGCTATAGCCGCTTTTAGCGTCAGACCGTACATCGCTAATCTTGGTGTTGTGGTGTAGTGAGGGCCACCGCGCCAAGTGAGGGGAGGGGCCGGATCTGGCGGGGAATAAGAAGGGGAGGGGCCAGCCGCCAGCAGGGAAGAAGAAGGGGAGGGAGGGGAGGGGCCGGCCGGCGGCGGGGAAGAAGAAGGGGAAGGAGTGGAGGGGCCGGCCGCCGGCGGGAGGAGGGGAGGGAGGGAGGGGGCGGCACCGGCCGCCAGATCTCGCCGATGGGGAGGCGGCATCGGGAAGCGGGAGGGGAGGGGCCACGCCGGAGAAGAAGGTAGGGGTGGGAGGCGGGACCGTTGGGAGGAGAGGGGGCGCTGGGGGCCGGGAGGAGAGAGAAGGGGTGGGGACGGGAGGGGTGGGGTGCAGGGGACGCGGTTAAGTAGGATATTTCTTTGTTTGCCGAGTGTCCCAGATGAGGCACTTGGCAAAGTTTATTTATTTATTTTATTCTTCTCCTTTTTTTTTGCCGAGTATTCGAGATCTAAGCACTCGGCAAAAAAATCATTTTTTTTCTTCTCTTTCTTTTTCAGAAAAAAGATTTTATTTCTTTGCCGAGTGTTTTTAGCGCGGCACTCGGCAAAGAACTTGTTCGCCGCGTGCCCGAGGGAATACACTCGGTAAACATAAAAACACTCGGCAAATTTGAGGATTCCAGTAGTGGGGAACCCACCGCGTAGATTGTGTGGAGACAATCTGTTAGAAAATGGTCGGTTTCTTGTCTTGTTACATCACAATTGCTGTCTATTGATCACAGCAGCCCGGGTTTGTCCCCTGTGGTAGCTCCTAGTTGAACTGCTCTATCAGCTTGTCACTTAGTTTCCTCCTGTTCATTTTGTGCATGCCCTGCTGATTGTTGGGGGGAATGCCGGCAATTTGTCACAGCCTCCAACTTTGGATTGCACACTCAAGAAATTCAAGAACTCTGAGGTTTTTTTGGAGCTGCTAAAAATGGCTGCTTTTCTGATTGTATTAACTTGTTATATATATAGGAAATACAAGACTAACTGGGCAGCTAATCTGTTCACACAGCATGGCAGAACCATGCGGTGAACGTGCGCATGAACAGGGGCATGCATCGAGTGCTGCACAACTCCTACAACAACGCACGGCCAATGCGACTCGATCAGACACGCATCACTACTATAGTAAGCATTTGTAGGGGCAGCTGGTGATGGTTTGTAGAGGCAGTTTTGCCAGCTGCCCCTACCATACCGTTTATAGAGGCGGTTCTCAAGCTGCCCCTACAAATCGGTTTGTAGAGATAACTGGTGTCACCAGCCGCCCCTAAAAATGTATTTATAGGGGCAGCTGGTAACACCAGCCGCCTCTACAAAAATGATTTGTATGGGCGGTTGTAACACCAGCCGCCCCTATAATTTCCATTTGTAGGGGTGGTTCTACATTTTTCTGCCAAAAAAATTCAAATTGAACCGCACCTACAGTACATTTTCCCGCAAAAAATTTTCAAATTCCAAAATTTAAATCAGAACATATATACGCATATATAATTCAAACATTGTATCCACAAGCACAAGAAAATTATATAAACATTACTAGGTCCAATTCACAAGAACATATATAATTCATTGTTACATAGACATAATTCACATGTCCAATCCGTTTCACAATTCCAAACCGTTCCACAAGGTAAGACCAATGTCACATTCCATACACATTGTTATCAACGGCCTAGAGCTAGCCTTTCCGTCTCACGAAGATGTTGGTACTGAGGATGCCTTTCTAACTAGGATTTTCAGTCATGATAATTGCCTCTTACGTGTATAATATGGTCTAATACGATGGCGCAAAGGTCGCCGACGAGCTCCAAGAGGTTGTCATCTTTGTGTGGGTCAGCTCTCATTCCTTTCTCTTCTTGCCACTACAATTAAACAAGTGAGCATATGTAAAAATAGTGAGGATATATAAACACAATTAAAGAGGTTGAAGAGGTTCAAACTTACCCTACAGGGGTGCCTCCTGTAGGTACCGGTGTTACTCATCAAAGTGCATACGTAATATCCATAGTGTAGACTCCCGGGCTTCTGCTTGGCGCACTATGTGTTTCGCATATAAAAATGTTAAGTAATGTTTTCGACACCAACATAATAGAGTATTAAAGTAAATTACACTTACCGGACATAGTGTTTTGACACACATGCTAGGCCCTCTTTCTGGATTATGCCTCCCTTTATGTTCATTAATGTAGAACATGTATGGCCTGTTCGAATGAATTTAACAAATGCAACTTGTTAATATCCAAAACTGAATGTTACAAGTATGTATACAAACATATTAGCTAATAAGGATTGTCGATATGTATACGTCTTGAGAATCGATATGAAGTCTTTATATGTCACCGGGTCCTTATCTATTGAATCGAAGACCCACACCATGCCATGGACGACATCGGTGCCTATACAAATCCAGTTGCTGCATGAATTTAATCATAAAAACGGATAAGCTCTTTTGCTTCGAACAATATATCGAACAAAACTATAAGTATAGAGTTGAACTTACTCGAAGTTGTATGGCAGCCATATAATAGAGCAATTTTGGAGATTTTTAAAAGCTAGGGTATGTATGCCGCAACCTTAAGGGCTGCTTGACGTATTTTCTTGTTCCGGATTCTCTCTTTCTCCTCAACAGTCTTTCCAGCAGCTAGCTCATTGCCATCCAATTTCCAGTCCTTGGCGTAATTAAAACATGTTGCTGCTATACATTGAGGGTCTACGTACACGGCTCACACACTTGGCATTTGTTTTGAAAGGTGCACTTGCATTCTACAAAGGTAGGCGTGGGTTAGTCACTTAGTATCAACAAAATTCAAAGATTACAATAGTATCATATCGAGAAGGCAAGGACTTACAGGCACCATGTGCGAATTAGATTCGTTTCCATTACTCCGAGATGAAAGCATGTCTGCACATCATTAAAGTCAAAGATAATTTTTCCGTCTGGGCCTCCAAATGTGCCAGTAGGGAAGCGTGCTTGTATGAGATCTATGGTCGTTGGGATAACACGCAAGTACCAATCATAGAACCTTCTCATTCCAAGTGGTAGGCGCTGGATGTCCCGGTTTAGTAGGAAGGGCATGCCTCTTTCATATGTTTTTGGACAATCATTTGACCATTTGATGGCATCAACATTTGGATACTTCTTTGCCGGTTGTTGTTTGCTGGTGACAGCCTCCTCAGAAGCCCGTGCTGGGACTTCTTTAAATTGGTTGAATTGGTCATGGGCATACCACTTGGCCATCGACGTGACGTCTCTCATCGACTTAAAAATTGGCCTTATGTTGATTGGATGCAATTCATGTATCAGGTCCATATCAGGCCCTTGCTCCTTACGAGGCGCAGAAGGTTGTGGCATCATAGGCACATGCTCGGTAGGAGGAGAGGAAGACTGTGGCATAGGCTATGGCATCTCATGCACGTGCTCGCTAGGAGGCGGGGAAGAATGTGGCAGCTTAGGCAAGTGGTGGTCACGAGACAGTAAAAGCACCTCCCCCTCCTCAACTAACTCCAAACGTTGAACAGGCGGCGAAGAAGCAGTCAATACAATGTCCTATTTTGCCAGAGGATGAACTAGTTCATTACTTCTCCAAGTAACTATTGTCCATTGGGAGTTGGGTAGTCTATGTGCCACTGCATGAACTCAGGCTTCACGGTATGCACCTCGACCCTAGTGTAGTCCGGCGGGATCCAATTATTGTGATGCAAGCCTCTAGGAGGATGTGCCAACCCATTGCCACCTCCATCATAGTGTTCTGCTTGCCGATGTGAACCAGCAAGGTGCAAGTAGTTGGTTCCCGTATGCGATCGATGAGGGTTGTGGCTGTAGTGGAACCTTGGCTGCTACTGAACTTCTAGAGGGCTGCCAAATACTACCAGATCTTTAGGCGGCGCCATTACTGTCCTTGGCTCCATAGACAGTCCTTGCTCATCCAGCGCCTTCACAATTAGAGCCTTCACGGAGAGCTCAAGATTAGACTCTCCGTCTCTGCCATGTTTCTTGTACATGTGTTGGCCCTCTTCGAATCCGTGTTTCCTAGGTCGTTCTTTTCCCTAGCCCCCTAGTGCGGCCTATGTGCTTGGAGTTTCCCAAGGCAAGGCTAAGCTCATCCCTCTCTCTGGAAGGCTTGAATGAGCCCTTCTCCTTGTCTTTAGCATATTTTAGTGTCTTTGATACTACCTCTTCGGTCATCGGGTTATCAAACTTACGGGAAGTGCCGGATGCATCTATACTCCTCCCAAGGATCCAATTCCTTGAGCACAGCTTGAACCCCTTCAAGTTTAATTTCCTAGATGCGGTAGCCTCTTCATCCATCTTCCTAAACTTTTCTTCCTTGCCATAGTAGCCATCAGGATCTAGATGATAGTGGTGTTGGTTCCTTTTCGCTAGCTCAGTGCTACGGGAACTAAGGGCCAATGCTTTAGGTGTAGTCTTCTGAGCCACGAGCTCCTCCCATTAACTAGGAGTCATTTACTGAACTCATGGTAGGGAGTTAACCCCTTTTGGATATACTTCTTGTTCAGGTCCGACCTCCTAACGTCGGAATGACTCTCCCATTATCTTAAAAGCATGAAGTTTCACTAGTTCATGCTTACCCTCTAGAAATCTGAAACTGAGCTTTAGCTTGTTATCCCATAGTTCTCCCTTTTTCTTCGCTGGTACATCTTTCCAGCTTGGCATTGCTAGGTTCAATTGATCTCTTACTAGGGCCCCGATCGCATTAGGGAATCGTCCCCTAAATTCCTTAGGCTCAAGTATCTCCCCTGCTGGCCCAACCTCCGTTATCACATAGCATGCCTTATCTAGATATTGGTTTGCTTTTCTATCCCCCCGTTTCGTCTTCAGCTTGGGAGCCGAGTTTGTGGTCGTGTCTTGAGGTTATGGAGCAGAGGCCTCAATGTCCATCTCTGTGGCTATTGCCTCTGCTCTCCTTTCCTCTACTCTATCTTGTCCGGCGTGATGTCGCGGACGTCGACATCATCTTTTCTGAGTTTTAGGAGCGGCCTATATGTACGGGAGGTCAAAGTGTTAGTAATTATAACATAGTCAAAGCTTTAGCAAAATTTACAAGCTAAGGCTTTATCCCTACCTCCTCGTTTGGGTCAAGATCCTTGTCCAGCTCCTCCTCTATTAGCCTCCGTTTGGCTTCACATGGGAAAGGTGTCGACAAAATATCATTGGTAGTCCTCCGATGGGTATCCCACGAAGGTAGATTGATCGGCAGAGAGGCATGTAATCAAGAACAAGAAGGCAACAGAGACACACAAGTTAGACTGGTTTAGGTCGTTAGTATGACGTAATACCCTACTCCTGTGATCTGTTGGTTTGTATTGGCTATCGTATGATATTGCGTGAGTTTGGAGGGGAGTCCCTGCCCACCTTATATCGAGAAGGCAAGGACTTACAGGCACCATGTGCGAATTAGATTCGTTTCCATTACTCTGAGGTAAAAGCATGTCTGCACATCATTAAAGTCAAAGATAATTTTTCCGTCTAGGCCTCCAAATGTGCCGGCAGGGAAGCGTGCTTGTATGAGATCTATGGTCATTGGGATAACACGCAAGTACCAATCATGGAACCTTCTCATTCCAAGTGGTAGGCGCTGGATGTACCAGTTTAGTAGGAAGGGCATGCCTCTTTCATATGTTTTCGGACAATCATTTGACCATTTGATGGTATCAACATTTGGATACTTCTTTGCCGGTTGTTGTTTGCTGGTGACAGCCTCCTCAGAAGCCCGTGCTGGGACTTCTTTAAATTGGTTGAATTGGTCATGGGCATACCACTTGGCCATCGACGTGACATCTCTCATCGACTTAAAAATTGGCCTTATGTTGATTGGATGCAATTCATGTATCGGGTCCATATCAGGCCCTTGCTCCTTACGAGGCACAGAAGGTTGTGGCATCTTAGGCACATGCTCGGTAGGAGGAGAGGAAGACTGTGGCATAGGCTATGGCATCTCATGCATGTGCTCGCTAGGAGGCGGGGAAGAATGTGGTAGCTTAGGCAAGTGGTGGTCACGAGACAGTAAAAGCACCTCCCCCTCCTCAACTAACTCCAAATGTTGAACAGGCGGCGAAGAAGCAGTCAATACAATGTCCTATTTTGCTAGAGGATGAACTAGTTCATTACTTCTCCAAGTAACTATTGTCCATTGGGAGTTGGGTAGTCTATGTGCCACTGCATGAACTCGGGCTTCACGGTATGCACCTCGACCCTAGTGTAGTCCGGCAGGATCCAATTATTGTGATGCAAGCCGCTAGGAGGATGTGCCAACCCATTGCCACCTCCATCATAGTGTTCTGCTTGCCGATGTGAACCAGCAAGGTGCAAGTAGTTGGTTCCCGTATGCGATCGATGAGGGTTTGTGGCTGTAGTGGAACCTTGGCTGCTACGAACTTCTAGAGGGCTGCCAAATACTACCAGATCTTTAGGCGGCGCCACTACTGTCTTGGCTCCATAGATAGTCCTTGCTCCTCCAGCGCCTTCACAATTAGAAGCCATCACGGAGAGCTCAAGATTAGACTCTCCGTCTCTGCCATGTTTCTTGTACATGTGTTGGCCCTCTTCGAATCAGTGTTTCTAGGTCGTTCTTTTCCCTAGCCCCCTAGTGTGGCCTATGTGCTCAGAGTTTCCCAAGGCAAGGCTAAGCTCATCCCTCTCTCTAGAAGGCTTAAGTGAGCCCTTCTCCTTGTCTTCAGCATATTTCAGTATCTTTGATACTGCCTCTTCGGTCATCGGGTTATCAAACTTACAGGAAGTGCCGGATGCATCTATACTCCTCCCAAGGATCCAATTCCTTGAGCATAGCTTGAACCCCTTCAAGTTTGATTTTCTGGATGCGGTAGCCTCTTCATCCATCTTCCTAAACTTTTCTTCCTTGCCATAGTAGCCACCAGGATCTAGATGATAGTGGTGTTGGTTCCTTTTCGCTAGCTCGGTGTTACTGAGAACTAAGGGCCAATGCTTTAGGTGTAGTCTTCTGAGCCACGAGCTCCTCCCATTAACTAGGAGTCATTTGCTGAACTTGTGGTAGGGAGTTAACCCCTTTTGGATATACTTCTTGTTCAGGTCTGACCTCCAACGTCGGAATGACTCCCATTATCTTAAAAGCATGAAGTTTCACTAGTTCATGCTTACCCTCTAGAAATCTGAAACTGAGCTTCAACTTGTTATCCCATAGTTCTCCCTTTTTCTTCGCTGGTACATCTTTCTAGCTTGGGATTGCTAGGTTCAATTGATCTCTTACTAGGGCCCCGATCGCATTAGGTTATCGTCCCCTAAATTCCTTAGGCTCAAGTATCTCCCCTACTGGCCCGACCTCCGTTATCACATAGCATGCCTTATCTAGATATTGGTTTGCTTTTCTATCCCCCCGTTTCCTCTTTAGCTTGGGAGCCGAGTTTGTGGTCGTGTCTTGAGGTTATGGAGCAGAGGCCTCAATGTCCATCTCTGTGGCTATTGCCTCTGCTCTCCTTTCCTCTACTCTATCTTGTCCGGCGTGATGTCGCGGACGTCGACATCATCTTTTCTGAGTTTTAGGAGCGGCCTATATGTACGGGAGGTCAAAGTGTTAGTAATTATAACATAGTCAAAGCCTTAGCAAAATTTACAAGCTAAGGCTTTATCCCTACCTCCTCGTTTGGGTCAAAATCCTTGTCCAGCTCCTCCTCTGTTAGCCTCCATTTGGCTTCACATGGGAAAGGTGTCGACAAAATATCATCGGTAGTCCTCCGATGGGTATCCCATGAAGGTAGATTGATTGGCAGAGAGGCATGTAATCAAGGACAAGAAGGCAATAGAGACACACAAGTTAGATAGGTTTAGGCCGTTAGTATGACGTAATACCCTACTCCTGTAGTCTGTTGGTTTGTATTGGCTATTGTATGATATTGCGTGAGTTTGGAGGGGGGTCCCTGCCCGCCTTATATAGTCCGGGGGGCAGGGTTACAAGTCGGTTAGATCTAAGAGATAATCGGAAAGTAATTATAGATTACAGGAATCATGGGATCATACGTATCCTAACAGATCTTGTAGTATCTTTAGGATATCTTCCCGGTGTCTTGCGGGAGGCGTCGAGCAGAGTCGTGCCCCGTAAGGCTTCGTCTTGTGGGCTGGGTCACCCCTAGGGGCGTAGCCCATGTGGTTTGCCATAGGTATCTGGGGTCATACCCCCCACAGCTAGTCCCCGAGCACCATGTACCTATTGTGCAATGCTGTCTTAAACTTGTTCGAGCAGGTGCGAACAAAGCCGAGCAGTCAAACTCATGGTCCGACCATCATGATGAGTTGTCGAGCAGTTGTGAGTAGTTGCCAAGCAGCGTGAACTGTCGCCGAGCAGCGCAAACCATCACCGAGCAGCGTGAACCGTCGTCGAGCAGTGTGAACCATCACCAAGCAGCATGAGCCATCACCGAGCAGTGTAACCCAAGTACGGCTTGCCATAAGGGTATAAGGAGCTCTAGTGCAGAATCAAAAACTTCTTCGCAGTGGACCAAGTGTGCCCACTTAGAGTCCGACCACGAGAAAGGGAGATAGTCTTCTTCAGCTTCAAGAGGCGTGGAGTCTTCCGGATTAAAGCAAACACACTCACCACAAGGTGAAGTGTGCCCACTTAGTCCCCGAGCCTAACAGTAGATGACGTAGTCATGTGGTGCCAGGGTCCAAAGTAGAAGAATAGTGAAAGACCAGCGAAGTAGGCAGCCAGTCCCCGAGCGTAGCCCCAAGGTGAGAAAAAGCACATTCACCGCAAGGTGAAGTGTGCCCACTTAGTCCCCAAGCCTGACAGTAGATGACATGGTCACGTAGTGCCAGGGTCAGAAACAACAGTCAACTGAAGAAAAATCACCAATGCGGTGAGGAACCGAGATGTAATGCTGACGCAGTCCCCAAGCCACAAGAGGAAATCTTGGAGAAAACAAATAGCGGAGAAAATACCAGAGTAATGGCTGTACAGTAGTAATTACTAAGCCATAACGGTTGGCGAAGAAGTCGACGAATATTCGGCGAGCCATAACAAATTGTGGAGATAAATCGGTGATATGGGCCACGGTTGCGCGAAAGCCAAGGTAATGGCCCACCTTGCTGTTGCGAAGAATTCAGAGAGGCACAAATCATGGGAGTGGTTTCCCAAAAACCCTCGAATGCGAAGAGGTGGGGGGAGTGCTTTATAACTGCGCCGCCGCACCCCACGCTCCGACCTTTGCCACTTTGCCATTTCATCTTCCTCCTCAGCCCTCGCATTTCTAGATTCACATCCACGCGCGCTTCCGTCGCTAGCCCCCATCCGGATTCGAGAGATGGCGCCTGAGAGGGGAGCTATGAACCCAAAGATGCCGAGTTCAAAGAAGGTGATCGTTAGAGCTAGCTATGACGAAGAGTGGGTCCGATCTCCCACGGGAGAGGCGGAGCTCAATAGATTGGTGGGGGCAGGCATTTTTCCTTACCGTGTCACCACCGAATGGCGGCCAGCCAGCAGTGAGCCCTTCCCAATGCCTCATACTAATGAAGTAGTGGTGTTTGAGGATTATTTCTAGCGAGGGTTGGGATTTCCTGTTCATCCTTTCTTGAGGAATCTGTTGGAGTTCTGGGCACTTAGTCTGTGCAATCTCCACCAAAACACCATCTTGCACATCTCGATCTTTATCCACTTCTGCGAAGCGTATCTAGGGATTCTTCCGCACTTCAACCTCTTCAGACACCTGTTCTGGTTGAAGAAGAAAGGCGGCGGTGGTTCCAAGGTGGTCGGCGGTGTATATCTACAAATCCAGGATGGGATGGCGAGCGAGTACATCACTGTACCGCTGAATACATCACTAAAGGGGTGGAACGCCAGGTGGTTCTACATGAAGCAGAGCCACATTGCAATCTGCTGCGACGTCGACCACATCTTGGAGAGCCAAAAGAGCTGGTCAGAGAAGCCAAGCAGTGCTGACATGGAGCAAGTGAGGGAGCTCCTTGACTTAATAAAGGGCATGAAGACCAATGGTGGACTGGTGGCGGCGAGCTTCATAGTGCGCCGTGTCTAGCCCTATAAGGAGAGGGCCCACGTAGCCTTTGATTTCAAGGGGGAGACCGACGGTACTCGAGAGAGGACATAGATGTTGTCGAGGGACATTGTGTAGGAGCAGCCCACAGAGCTATTCGCTCCACTTGCCTCATTCAACTTGCCTGGGCAGATGAGACCCTTTCACTGCTAGAATCTGCCTCCTTAGGTACATATCTCAATTGTGTGTTCTTGATGCTTTTTATCTTTTGTCGTTGCTGAACAGTGGACTAACTCACTTATGCGAAGATCCATTCGCAGGAAAGAGCGGTGTACTTCTCGGGTGTGCCGAGGGGCTATTGGCTATAGGTAGTAGATGCCCGGCCACCGACGCAGCTTGAGGAGGGAGCCGTCAGCATCTCATCGGAGAGAACATCCCCGGTGTTGAAGAAAGTCTAGGGAAAGAAGGCAGTGGCAGACGAGCCAGCCCAGAAGAAGAGAAATATGACGGGTGCCACTCCCCTCAAGCCAGGCGGTATCTCGCTTGGTGGTGACTAGACCGCTCGGACGTGGAGTTCCACGATGTCCGAGTGATCGGATGACAACGAAGTTCCAGTGGCTCCTCCACCGAGCACGAAGGCGCCTCCGCGTAGCACACATGTGGAGGAACAATCAAAGGGAAAGGAGGGAGTCCCCCAACAGCAGGCAATGGGAGTCCCCGAGCAGGAAGCAAAGGGAGTCCCTGAGCAGCAGGCAAGGGGAGTTCCGGAGCGGCAGGCGGAGGAGAGGCCGACGGCGGAGACCACGAGACCTCCACCCCAAGATGCAGGAATCGACCCCAAGGCCATGGCTGGGGGGCTCAGGTAGGTAGCGCTGGTTCAAAAAAATCTACCGGAAAGCCATTATGTAACTACCCTTGGCTTGGAGTTATTTTATTGTTGTATCTTTATATTTTTTGGTGATTGACAAGCTAATTTGATGTAGTGCTAGGCGTACATAGGATCCGACCCCACCCGTCTAGGCTGTCGAGCAGCCGGGGGCTAGTCCTAGGGTGGAGGCAATGCTGACAGCTCCTGTCTTAGAGTCTTCGGGCGCTCAGTAGCTGGCGGAGGAGTCAACCGCCGCTGCTGGCGGACTTGGCGATGGCGAGCAGTTGGCGCCAATGGTGGATGGGTCGACGACGGTGCCTAGGGCAATGGCGAAAGCCGCTGGGTCTTCAGGAGCAAAGGCTAGAGTCACCGATGCCATGCCGGAGGCCGGAGTGGAGAAACCTATAGTGCCAGAGGAGCAGATGACGCTCCCTGAAGTGCCGAAGGGCATGGTCTGACACGCTGTCCGGCCATGGAGCCCCCTAGTGGTGACTCCAGTTGTGGTGGAGGAGGACGAGGTGGAAGAGATCAAACGTGAGGAATCTCGACCCCAAGCTGTCCAAATCCTTTGCAAATGCAGCAATGAGGTGGTGGTTGTTGAGGAGGAGGACACTACCAGGGAGCTCAGGAGGCTAGAGCCCGCCCTTGCTAGAGTGATGAAGCAGATCAAGGTCAGTACTGCATCTACAATGTTCATCTTTAACGTTGGAGATTGTTCTTCTTCATAATCTTGGTGTTTTTGCATGGGATAACTTAGACTACCAAGCAGCGGCGCCAGCTGATAAAGAGGATGGAGCCCCTCGCCGAGGAGAATGAAAAACTCAAAGAGGCGATGAAACTTATGGAGAAGAACATCCAGAGGGCCCAGCGCGAGCGAGACCTAGCTGAGTCCAATGCGTAGGACCTAGAGTACAAGAAGGGCATCTTGTCCGAGCAGCTAGCGACCATGTCTGAGCAGATGCGCGGCAAGTCCGAGCAGCTGGCCACTATCTCCGAGCAGCTATCGAGTGCTTCCGAGCAACTGGAACGGAAGTCTGAGCAGCTTAGGAACGTATCTGAGCAGAAAGCAGGTATGGCGTATCGGCGAATGTGCTTTGTATTGTCGAACAACCATATTTTTGGAGCTCGACCAGCTGTGCCAAGCCATCGAGCAACTCTGAGAGGAGATGGCAAAGGAGTCAGGGCGAGCAGACAAACTGGCCAAAGAGCTGAAAGGTGAGTACTTCCTGGTTGGAGTTACTATTGAAGTAGTTTCCTTGCTTGATGGAACCTTGTAATGCTTGCAGACTACTATCAGAGGGTTAAGTCATAGTTTGACATGCTGGTGCAAGAGGCCAGGACCCAAAGGCACAAGTTTGACGCCATAGTCGTCGGAGTCAAACGGGTGCTCGACTGCGTCGACCTAGAGGCGGCTCCTCAGCCCGACGATAGGCCACCGCATTCAGACACCATCATCGAGAGGTGCAAGGCGGTGTGGGAGAACTTCAAGAGCTTCAACCGCGATGCCATTGTTACCGCCATTACTCATGCCCTTGCGGTGTTCCGGTCTGACTACCCAGCCATTGACCTTCAGGCGATAGGGGCTAGATTTGCCGAAGGGATGGGCGAGGTGGAGCACCAGCAGCTGGAGGATGAGGTGTAGGACGTGGTGAAGAAGCTGCCCGGCGACATCGACCTGTTCGGTGAGACGGACGGCGATGGCGAAGCTCGGTGATCTGCTCGGAGAGTATGCTGTAATAACTGAATAGAGTAGTTAAAAACACGCAAGGGAGCAGACAGACATTTATGTGTATGTATAAATGTTGACATGTGCATGTTTATGTAGTTTGTAGTGTTACGGTGAAGAAATCATTGTAGTATTAACCCTAATGTAATTATACGCAGTGTAAGTAGCGTCCGAGCAGTTAGTTCGTTACTGAAATCTTTGGCCTGAGGTAGCCCATAATCCATAATGTCGAGCGCGGAGCCCATGCACGTGTAGAAGGAATGGGCGTGACCAAGGAATCACAGCCGACCACCCATAACGCAGAGCGCGGAGCCCGTAGCACATGTAGGGAGAGATCGGAGACTGGGTCTTCTCCATAGAGAATAGAGCGGAACGTGTGCTACTCGGCGGTTGACGAAATAACTTGGAAATAAACGTAGTATAAGTGGAGTCTGAGCAGTTAGTTCTTCACTGAGCTCTTGGCCTTGGCTAGCCCATAGTCCATAACGTTGAGCGCGGAGCCCGTGCATGTGTAGGAGGAACAGGCATGACCAAGGAACCACAGCCGACCACCCATAACGCAGAGCATGGAGCCCATAGCATGTGTAGGGAGAGATCGGAGACTAGGTCTTCTCCATAGAGCATAGAACAGAACGTGTGCTGCTCGGTGGTCGGCGAAACATTTCGGAGATATGGAGAAACGCGACGGAGTGTTTATGGCGGTCACATGTTGGCGATATCGAGAAACACGGTGGAGCAGTTATGGTGATCATATGTTGGAGTCATTAAGGAGTAGCTTAGAGCTCGGTGACCGTATGTGGAGATTAAATCATAATGGAGACAAATTATGGAGATCAAAACTTTATTCATCATAGAGTGGAGAATACATATCTGAAGCGTTTCCAGGATAGAAATGTATAAGGTGCTCGATGTGCCATGAATTGGGGATATCGATTTCGTCCAAGTCATGTAGGTGATAAGACCCCGGTCGGGTAACCTCTTTGACGACGTAAGGCCCTTCCCAGGGGAGGAGAGCTTGTGCATCCCTTCGGTTTTTTGTTTTCTACGGAGAACGAGGTCGCTAACAACAAATGAACGACCTTTGATGTTGCAGTTGTAGTATCTCCACAAGCCTTCTAGATATTTTTCTGTGTGGACGCAAGTGATCAGGCATTCCTCCTTGGCCCTGTCGACGTCCTCTGTCCGAAAAGCTGCGGCTTGGTCTTCATCATAATTTTCCACCCTAGGTGCTCGGAAGGCAACGTCCGCTAGTAGTATGGCTTCTGAGCCATAGACTAAGAAATATGGAGACACATAGGTGCTGCGACTAGCTTGAGTGCGCAGTCCCCAAACCACAGTTGGTAGCTCTTTGAGCCATCTACTCGGATGCTTTTCTTCTTTATAATATAGCCTCCTTTTGAGGGCATCAAGGATCATGCCGTTTGCCCATTCGACCTGGCCATTGGCTCTAGGATGGGCAACAGAGACGTATTTGATGGAGATACATCGGTCTTCATAGAAGTCCCAAAAATGATGGCCAGTAAACGTAGTTCTGAGGTCGGTGATAATGCTGTTCGGGAGACCGAATCTGTGGATGATATCTTCGAAGAGCTCGACCGCTTTCTTTGTAGTAGACGAGACAAGCGGTTTATACACGATCCACTTGGAGAACTTGTTGATGGTGACGTATACGTACTGGAAACCACCTAGCGCTGGTATGAAAGGCCCAATCATGTCTAGTCCCCAGCATGTGATGGGCTAGGAAGCTGGGATGTTCTGCAGTTCTTGTGTCGACACGTGTATTTTATTGGTGAAAAATTGGCATCCTTCACAACGTCAGACGAGGTCTTCTACATCGGAGAGGGCCGTGGGCCAGTAAAAACTAGCTCAAAAAGCTTTGCCGACCAGGTTTCTCGAGGCCGCGTGGTTGCCGCAGGAGCCAGAGTGAATTTCAAGAAGTAGCTTCACTCCCTCTTCTTGGGTGATGCATTTCTACAGTATCCCTTCCTTGGCACTTTTCCTCATCAAGTTGCCATCCACCAGCACATAATGCTTGCGTCGATGGATTTGGCATTCGGTTTCAGTCTTGTCGGCGGGTACTTTAGCGCTGGTGAGGTACTTGATGAACTGTTCGCTCCAATCAGCGATCGGCAAAGGTACTATAAGTACTAGCTGCTCGGCGGGGAGAATTTTCTGAACTTCCTTCTCTTCCTTAATGGATGGCGCTAAGAGATCTTGAATGAAGACCCTAGGTGGAATCATGGCGCGAGAAGAGCCTATCTTGGATAGGTGGTCAGCGAGCTGATTTTGATCTCGTACCACGTGGTGGTACTCGATACCGTAAAACTTTCCTTCAAGCTTCATGATTTCGGCGCAATACGCATCCATCTTATCACTGGAGCAGGACCAGTCTTTGTTGAGCTAGTTGATGACCAGCGTGGAGTCCCCGTATACCATGAGGCATTTGACGCCGAGCTCAATAGCTATATGGAGTCCATGGAGACACGCTTCATATTCGACGGCGTTGTTGGAGGCCAGAAAATGTATTCAGGAGAACATATCGAAGCTTATCCTTGGTCGGCGTGATGAGCAGAATGCCCGCACTAGCATCGTTGATGTTGAGAGCACCGTCGAAGTACATCACCTAGTGCTCAGGGCAAGTAGCAGCGATGGGCTCTTGAATCTTGATCCACTCAACGATGAAATCAGCGAGCGCCTAAGACTTGATGGTAGGCCTGCTTCTGAATTCGATGGAGTAAGTGCTGAGCTCGATAGCCCACTTGATGGTGTGGTTGTTGGCCTCTTTGTTGCAGAGAATGTCCCCTAGAGGGAACTTGGTGACCACGGCAATCTTGTAAAACTCAAAGTAGTGGCGGAGCTTGCGCGACGTAATCAGAATGGCATATAGCAGCTTTTGGACCTGAGGATAATGAGTTTTGGGCTCATTAAGGACCTTGCTGATGAAGTAGACCGGACGTTGCACCTTATAGGCATGCTCGGGCTCCTCACGTTCGAGGACGATAGCTGTGCTAATGACGCGAGAAGTGGCGGCGATGTAGATCAGTAGAGTTTCGTCTGGTCGAGGCACCGTCATGATCGGGGGCTTTGTTAAAAACAACTTGAGCTGCTCGAAAGCTATATCTGCCTCCTCAGACTAGGAAAAGCGCTCGGAGGCCTTGAGGAGTTTGAAGAAAGGTAGTCCCTTTTCGCCGAGGCGCGATATAAAGCGGCTTAAAGCAGCCATGCAGCCTGTAAGCTTCTATATATCCTTAATGCATGTTGGCTATTTCATGTTGGTGATGGCAGAGACCTTGTTAGGGTTGGGTTTGATGCCACGTGCGCTGATGATGTAGCCTAGGAGTATGCCAGATGGAACTCCAATGATGCACTTTGAAGGGTTCAGCTTCCATCAGCACCTTTTTAGGTTGGAGAACGTTTCTTCGAGGTCGATGATAAGATCATTGATGGTCTTGGACTTCGACCACATCGTCGATGTAAGCTTCGATGTTGTGGCCGATCTATTGATCGAGGCACATCTGAATGGCCCTTTGGTAGGTCGCCTCGGTGTTCTTAAGTCTGAAGGACATAGTGGTGTAGCTAGTACGCACCAAAAGGCTTGATGAAGGACATCTTGATCTGGTCTTCTTCCTTGAGGGAGATCTAGTGATAGCCGGAGTAACAGTCGAGGAAGGAGAGCAGTTCATAGCCAGTGGTGGAGTCTACAACCTCGTCTATCCGAGGTAGACCGAAGGGGTCTTTAGGGCAGTCTTTGTTAAGATCAGTGTAACCAACGCACATTCTCCATTCTTTATTCTTTTTTTGAACGAGAGTAGGGTTTGCTAACCACTTAGGGTGATACACTTCTTTCATGAATACAGTAGCTAGGAGCCATTTTATTTCTACCCTAATAGCCTCCTTCTTGTCTGGCGCAAATCGACGAAGTTTCTGCTTGATCGGTTTGGCGGTCGGCTAGACATTCAATGAGTGCTCGATCTTCTCCTGTGGTACCCCTGGCATGTCTGTAGGTTTCCAAGCAAACACGTCGGCATTGGCACGTAGGAAGGAGATGAGCGCGCTTTTCTATTTGGGGTCGAGGTGAGCCCCAATCTTCATGTTCTTGGAGGGGTCGTTGAGGCTGAGGCCAACCTCCTTGGTGTCCTTGGACTTGGTGGAGGCATGAGGAGGCTCCAGCAATGGGATCTCTAGGTCATCGGCGGGCACTATCTTGGCATCGGTGACCATACTGGCCATCTGGATGAAGAGGTCGATGGCTTCGGTGAGGGTGAGACTCTCTGTCTCACAAGCGTAGGCCATGGAGAGGTTGGCCCACAGGGCCAGGACTCCTGCAGGCGAAGGCATCTTCAGCACTAGATAAGCATAGTGAGGTACAACCATGAACTTGGCCAGAGCTGGTCGGCCAAGTATGGCGTGATAGGCGGTGTTGAAGTCGGCAATGTAGAAGTTGACGTGCTCGACACGGTAGTTGCTTGCCGTGCCGAACTATACTGGTAGGGTGATCTCTCCAAGCGGTTTGGATACCCTGCTAGGTACCACACCCCAGAAGGAGGAGTCTGAGGGGGTGAGATCTGTTATCTCGTGGCCCAACCCCTTTAGGGCTCTGACGAAGAGGAGGTTCAGAGCGCTCCCACCGTCGATGAGCACTTTTCTGAAAAGCACTTTCTGGATGGTTGCATCGAGGACGAGGGGAAAACTCTGTATGTAGGGGATGTCCGCCCACTGGTTGGCCCTACTAAAGGTGATGGGGACCTCGGACCAAGGGCGATAGCTAGGGTTGGCGGCGGCGTCTTCTGCGCTGACGGTGAGCACCTGGCGGGCGGTGAGCTTCCATTCTCTTCTGCTCTTGGTGGAGGCGAGGCCCCCGAAGATGGTGGCGACCACCTTGTCGTGATCCTAGAAGGCATTATTATTACCCCCAGGTGGTCGGCACCCCCCAGCGCCATCGTTGTTGTCATCGTCCGACTTTTTGGCCTGGAATTCCTTAGCCAAGCCAAGGCAATCCTTCATCTTATGCTTGGCGTTCTTATGGAGAGGGCATGGGCCATCGAGGATCTTCTTGTATTGCTCGTCGTAGTTGCATTTGGCATGAGGTTCATCAATGGCGGTGATGATGTGGTCTGGCCGGTGGCGGCGATATTGACCAGACTTGGATCCTTCTAGCCGATCACAGTTACTGTCCTGATGATGACTACGGTCGTCGCAGCGGCGGTCGCTGTGGCACCGATCGTTGGGATGGTCATCGCTGTGGCAAGTTGGGCGATGAGTGCCCACATCCTCGTTGATCATCTTGCCAATCCTTGTGGGCGGCTTGCAGTTGAACTTGGAGCAAAGCTCGCGGTGATGGAGTCCTCGGATGAAGGCGGTGATGACCTTAGCTTCCGTGATGTTGGGAATAGAATTCCTCATGTCAGAAAAGCTTCTTATGTAGCTACGGAGGAGCTTGGACGGCTTTTGGTAGATGCGGTTGAGATCATGCTTCGTGCCCGGCCAAGTACACGTAGTCATATAATTGTTGGTGAAGACTTTTTTTAGCTCTTCCTAGGATCCGATGAAGTCTAGGGCAAGGCTTGTGAACGAGTTCATGGCGGTTGGCATGAGCATGATAGGAAGATAGTTTGCCATGACACTGGTGTCTCCCCCGGTGGCACGGACAGCAGTGGCGTAAGCCTGTAGCCACTATGTTGGGTTCATCCTTCCCTCATAGGGCTCGACCCTAGTGATTTTAAAACCATGGGGCCACTAAAGTGTTTGGAGCGCCCTCATGAATGCTAGGGGCCCTTCAGGGTTGTTGGTGCCATCGTCTACAGTGTTGCCGGCATTGAGCGGCTCGAGAGCTGAGTCTAGGTTACCGTACTCTTGCTCGTACTCTTGGCGGCAACGTACTTCTTCTTCATGGCGACCGAAGCAGCATTCGTCGATACGTCGTTGCGCATCTCAGAGATTGTTGAGGTGCACTCGGACGTCCTATTCGACCTCTTGGTCATGTTGGCGGTGATGTTCAATGCGGTTGCCCCTAGCTCTGCCCTAGAGGGGTTGCCTATCGTTGCGGTGCTAGTCGGTGAAGCGACTTGGGCGGCGATCGGATCTTGGCGCTCCTGATCTGCGAATCGAGCTTGTGGAGTATGAAGGTCTCTGATCCTGGCGGATCTCATTGACCTGGCAGTGTGTCACTTTAAGCATGGTGACAACCTTGGCGACCTCCGATGTCTACGGGAGCCAGGCGAGCTCGTTGGTGGCCATGGCCTAGGTTGGCGATTGGGGTCTTGTAGACATTGTGGCTATCAACACGAACAAACTCATCGTCGAGATTGCGTTGGAGTTGATGTGGTCTTCCTTGCGAGTCAAGCTACTCCTCGGCCATCGCAAGGGCAGCCTCGTTTGCTTGGCGCTATGCATGGTTGGCATTTCTGTTGACGCAGGCGTCGTGGTCCTCCTCGGTTTCCCCTTCCCGCGGAGGGCTATCGACGCTAACATTGAAGATTGCGCCGCCATGGAAAGGAGGGAGAGGAAGTAGTTTGGTGGTAGTTTTAGCGATGGTCTCCATAGAGCCCTAGGACTCAGAGCCTGGATTCTCCTCTAGGATGGTTTGGAGAGATGCTCCAAGGTGTTGGCCGTTGTGTAGCATGTGGACAGCCGGTGGAGGCTGGTCGGTAATCTAGTCGGCGATCTGGTCGGCGGGAGTTTGGACATCTCCAACCTGGTCGGTGAACTTGCCCCTTAGGGCATCCTGGTAGGCGACGGCAACTTTGGTGAGCCCGAAGGGCAGAGCCACAACCCCTGGAGTTTTCCTGAGCAGCCTCCGATAGATCTGGATCAGAGGGTGGTCGGCGCTGAACCAGAGTGTCCAGAGCTGATTCGGCGATGGAGAGGCAATCGGCGAGTTTTAGACCAACCTGTTCGATGGATGCAATCAAATCATCATTGTTGATCTGCCTCCTCTAGTAGCGAGGAAGCGGGCAGCGAGTTGTCAATGAAGGCGACATCGGAGGTGGTTCCGAGATCGGATCTTCAATCGTAGGTGTTAGGGTGATCGGTGCAGAATTGATCTGCACCGGCTTGATGAGCTCTCTGACTCCATCAGCGTTGATGATCCACGAGATCAATCTGGCCATGAAGATCTGGACGGGCTGCGGGAGGGACGAAGAGCCTACGAAACGTACCATCTTGTTTGATATAGAAACATCACACACACCCCTACCTGGCGCGCCAACTATCGATAGAATATCGTCGGCAGTCCTCCGAGGGGTATCCCACGAAGGTAGATTGATCGGCAGAGAGGCATGTAATCAAGAACAAGAAGGCAATAGAGACACAGGAGCTCAACAGGTGCAGGCCATCAGTATGACGTAATACCCTACTCCTGTGGTTTGCTGGTTTGTATTGGCTATCGTATGATATTGCGTGAGTTTGGTGGGGGTCCCTGCCCACCTTATATAGTCCAGGGCAGGGTTACAAGTCGGTCAGATCTGAGAGATAACTGGAAAGTAATAACAGATTACAGGAATCATGGGATCATACGTATCCTAACATATCTCGTAGTATATTCAGGATATCTTCCCGGTGTCTTGCGAGAGGCGCCGAGCAGAGTCGTGCCCCGCATGGCTTTGTCTTGTGGGCTGGGCCACCCCTGGGGGCACAGCCCATGTGGTCTGCCATGGGTATCCGGGGTCGTACCCCCCACAAAAGGATCCTCGGGACTTTCATATCCCTCTTCTTCATCCTCGTCGTCGTCGTCTTCATCATCATCATCATCATCATCATCCTCTCCTGCTCTGTCCTCTGCTCCCCCTTCCTCTGCGTTCCTCTCAGTAGCCTCCTCATCAAACTCCTCCTAAGTAAGCATCACTGCTATATCCTTTTGTAACTCATCATCAAACTGCTGCTGAACAAGATGGTCCTCTGGTTCTTCCTCTTCATATGTTGGCTCGTGCTCAAGGCATCGGGTTGCACTATTTGCTGTCTATGACATTTCATGTTTTATTCTAATAGATTCAAGAAAGTGTGCTTTAGATACCCGAGAAGGTCTAAGAAAAGCCAATGGCACTACAAGTCCTGATAAAACAGCAAAAGATTGAAAAAACAAGAAGTAGAAGTAGTAGAGGCCTTAGAAATATGTCAATCATCATTTGATCAAGAACTTGGAGCATAAAGGCATAGTGAGCATATAAAAAATAGTCATGAACTAATATAAAAAGACAGTAGGGGGCAGCTGGTAATGATGCCAAGTTTCTCACAAGTTCATGATCATTAGCTCATAATCTAGATATTTTCTGGAGTTGGACAAATTCATCATGGGCCAAAGAGGGGAGAGGAGATGAGAGTTTGTCCAAAAAAAGCAGCTGCTGATTCCCAAAAAGAAATAACAGCTCCTACCAAACATAGAGGAGTAGGAGAAGTAGAAGTAGTAGTAGAGGAGAGGAGAGGAGAGGAGGCCAAACAAAAACAGTGAGCATATATAGTAGTAGCAAGAGTAGTATTAATAGTAGGACAGCAATAGTAGCAGTAGGGTAGATAGAAGTAGGAGTAGTAGGAGAGGAGAGGAGAGGAGAGGAGTAGTAGAACCAGTAGAAGTAGGAGAGGAGGCTCTACAAAGCAGTTGCTTCCTATCAAAAGGAGCATATATAAACATAGTTGGCATATATAATCATAGTGAGCATACATAAAACAATGGGCATATCTAAAAACAGTGAGCATATACAATCACAGTGAGCATATATAAAGATAGTGGGCATATATAAAAACAAAGAGCATATATAACCACAGTTGGCATATCTAAAAACAATGAGCATATATAATCACAGTGAGCATATACAATCACAGTGACCATATAAAAACTATTGGCATATCTAAAAACACTGAGCGTATATAATCATAGTGAGCACATATAAACACAGTAGGTATATCTAAAAACAGTGAGCATATATAATCATAATGACCATATACAATCACAGTGAGCATATATAAAGACAGTGGACATATATAAAAACAGAGAGCATATATAATCACAGTTGGCATATCTAAAAACAGTGAGAATATACAATCATAGTGACCATATATAAAAATAGTTAGCATATCTAAAAATAGTGAGCATATATAATCCCAGTGAGCATATATAAACACAGTGGGCATGAACAAAAATAGTGAGCATATATAAACACAATGGGCATATCTAAAAATAGTGAGCATATATAATCACAGTGAGCATATACAATCACAGTGACCCTATATAAAAACAGCTGGCATATTTAAAAACAGTGAGCATATACAATCAAAGTGACCATATATAAAAAGAGTTGGCATATCTAAAAACATTGAGCGTATATAATCACAGTGCGCATATACAAACACAGTGACCATATATAAAAAGAGTTGGCATATCTAACAATAGTGAGCATATATAAACACAGTGGGAATGTACAAAAACATTGAGCATATATAAACACAGTTTTAGTAGCTCAAGACTAATACCATGATGACAACATTGTTTAGCTCAAGACTAATACCATGATGACAACACAAAAAGGCAACTGATGTAGCCTCACCGGGGGAGGGGGCGGACACCAGGGCCGCCAGGGGAGCGCGCACGGACGCCGAACACACGGGGTGGGGGAGAGCGCGCGTAGACACCGAACACATGGGGCGGTGTCGCAGTGGGCTAGGGCCCTCAAACTCTAGCCGTAGGGGGCTGGTGGAGCTCGAGGTCAGAGACGAGCCGGAGGTTGGAGACAGACTGGGGGAAGTAGGGCACGACGGTGGTCGTCGAGGTCGTCGGCGGAAACCCTATGACTCGTCGTGTGCACGGATGGTGGTGCGCGTAGGGTAGGAAGGCGGACCGGGGGTTGGAGTCAGACCGAGGGAGGTAGGGCACAGTGGAGGTAGGGCACAGAGGCGGCGGAGGTAGGGCATGGAGGCAGTGGTGGCGGCGGCGGCGCTGAATTTTGGCAGCCTGCCAGCGTCAAAGAGAGTGAGCACCCAAGGCTTAGCCAAAACAAAGCCCCCGCGCCCTCCTGCTTATATACCGAAGAGCATTTATAGGGGCGGCTCAAAACGCCAGCCATCCCTACAAATGGATTTGTAGGGGTGGTTTCTGAGCAAGCCGCCCCTAGAAATATTTTTCATATTTTATAATTAGTAATTCTATATTCTATATATAATTCTATATATATTTTTATATAATAATTTATAATTATAATATATATGTATATATATATATATATATATATTAACAATTTGCTGATATATATATAATTCCATATTTTCTTCTTTACAAAAAATTAAAAGCATATTTTAAATTTTGAAAATTTGAAATTTGAAACTGCGAATAGAACTTTAGGACACTAAATGACCTCAAATAAAAATGTTGTAAACATCAAAGTTGTATAACTCGTCAAGATGTACAACTTTTATTTTGGTCATCTTGTCATCTGACTTTTTTTTGAATGATTCAAAATTTGAATTCCAAAAATGACAACTTGAAACAACATTTTGGAAGAGTACATGACTTCCAATGTAAAGTCATGAATATAAAAGTTTTTGAACTCATCAAGATCTACAACTTTTACTTTGGTTATTTCTTCATTTGACAAAGTGTTAGTAAACATTGTTCACAAAGACTTACATATGAACAATGTTCTTATCACTTTGTTGGATGAACAAATAACCAAAATAAAAGTTTTATATCTTGATGAGTTCTACAACTTTTATATTCATGACTTTTTCAACTGAAATCATTTACTCTTTGAAAATGTTGTTTGAAGTTGCCATTTTCAAAAATTCAAATTTTGAACTTTTTAAACTAAGTCAAATGAAAAGATGACCAAAATGAAAGTTGTAAATCTTGATGATTTTACAACTTTGATATTTACAACATTTTCATTTTAGGTCATTTTGTCTTAACATTCAATTCGAAGTTCACAAATTCAAATTTCCATTTTTTAAATATTTTTTTTATTTTTTAAAAAGAAAATGTATCATTATATATATATCAGCAAATTGTTTTTTATGTGTACGGGAAAATATAGCAAATTGTTTTTAATATATTTATAAAAAATTTGTAGAATTAATATTTAAAAAATGCGAAAATATTTATAGGGCCGGCTGGTGATTGAGCCGCCCCTACAAATCAGCTTTGTAGGAGCGGCTGGTGAGTGTGTCGATTTGTAGGGGCGGCTCGTACCACCAGCCGCCCCAACTATGCGGTTTGTAGGGGCGGCTGGTCTCGTGGGTCCCGAGCCCATCCACTGTAGGATGAATTAATACTTCCATTTATGATTAAGAAATGATTGCTAGGTTGACTGAGTGTTTGTTTGTCCACAACCCAAGGGAGTGATTTCCTTTGTGCATTATTCTCGTGCAAATTAATTTCATATTCAAAACCCTTGTTAAGAATACAATACAAAGTGTAAATGCATTAAATGTGTCTCTATCTGCTAGCTGCAAAAATGTATTTATGTATGCTGTTTTTATTTTTTGTATCCTTGGCACATATAATTTGATGTAGTGGTGGTACCAATGCTGACCAATGCACGTTGTTTGTGTGTAAATATATAGCTAGGAGGTACGTCCCATGAAGTATTGCAATATAGTGTAAGCCAAAGTATGGAGAATGTACAATCTTTTTAGGATTGGGAGGTATCGAGAAACATGTGTAGCTATCCTTAAACTGTCCGTGTGAAAGTTGGCAAAATCAGGAGACACCTATTTATCTCCTTTAGGTTACACGTGATCTTGAAATGCCTTTCTTTCTCCACCACCAGTCTCGAAAAGAGCTTTATGCATGCCACAACAGCTCGATCTCTGGCCATCTCTGTGGCACATGTTCAGATTGCGTCTATGTGATGGTTGTTGTTGTAAGTGGGTGCTCTAGATACTAAGTGATGATTGTTTTCCAAATATTTCTTCAGTCCACTGATTCTCTTGCAAAATATAATGATGTCACGTAATCGTCAGAATGTTGGAGAAAACATAACTGCATCATATTAAAATGAAGTTACCAAGGCATTCTTAAGTTGATCCCTAGTTCATGCCAAATGAACCTTGAGACTAAAGAGTGATCGAATCTGGCTGTGGCGCCACATCCCAGAAAACCAAAATCCAATGATCAAATGCATAAAATGAACATCTCCATGAGTGGTTGTCAACTGTCAGTGCTGAGAGTGAGATGCTAGAATCCAACCAGCCTATGGAGGTGCTCAACGTGAATGCCTTCAGCACCGGGGCAAGAATTGGTGATGGTGAAAATCTCAACGTAGGTGCCATGACATGGTACCCCATGCAAGTACAACTACAAGAAATCTAGTCGTAGACTAGAAGCTCCTCAATTGACGTGGAGTACACCGGGATTTTATCGATCTATGTGTATTGTCGACGATAGCGCAGTTCTAGCAAATGCTAGCACAAATGCCTGGGAGATGGTGGTGGCACGACATCGATATATATATATATATATATATATATATATATATATATATATATATATATATATATATATATATATATATATATATGAGAGAGAGAGAGAGAGAGAGAGAGAGAGAGAGAGAGAGAGAAGGGAAAAGGCTAGGGGCAAAACCAACATTTCACCATTTTCTCTCCTCCTGAGCTAGAAGTGAATATTATAATGAGTATGGTGTCTTCCATCAAATTTATCATAAACCAGTGTGTCCACATGATAATTTGACTTCTATTTGTTTCCGTTGCAACGTGATTTCATTTAGAATCCTTTTATGTCATAAACAGTTCTCTGGTTTTTAGAGCATCTCTAATAGTTCCCAATAAAGCCTCCCAATCTAGGATTTTTGGCAAGAATAAAAAAAACTAATCTCCAACTGTTTCCATTCTCACCTCCAGATCTTTTTGCGCTTGGAAAAAAGGACTGATCGCGCGGATCCATCGGCCAATTTAGAGGTGGAAGGGCGCAGAAAAGAATAAAGAGTAGGAAAGGGTTCCTGATGCAAATGTACAAGAGAGAAACTATATATAAAAATGGTTAGGATAATTTAGAAATAGTATAGGATTCATGATGTAAAATTGTCTACTATATTTTAGGAGTGAATTATTGGAAATGGTTGGAGATGATGTTATTTATTTCTCCAAATAATTTTTAGCGATTTGGAAAACTATATGGTCTTGGGAAAAAATGTTGGGAACTCTTGAAGACGCTCTTACCGGCTCCAATCCCAAAAATATTAGTCTATTTACACCTCTATTCATCATAATGCAGGTAGTAAATTTGTTGAAATTTCCCATGTAAACTATCCAGTTAGGATATGGTACTTTTCACATTATAAACAAGTAAACTAGCACTATTACAAAGCAGAATTTCGGGCACTGGGAATTTTATTTTGAAAGATGACAAACGCCTTTCTCAACTGCCTCTATAAATCATCTAGAAGCCCAATCGGTGAAACCCACATTTGCAAATTCATGTAAAAAACTGTCATTTTTTTAGATGGGTCTCTAAAAGACAATCCTTTCCTAACAGGCACAACCCCATGTACCACAAATACTAACATATAAGGTGTTCGGATGTGATACCGTCCGAAGATATTGGGCAACAT
This sequence comes from Miscanthus floridulus, assembly GCF_019320115.1. Taxonomy (NCBI): domain Eukaryota; kingdom Viridiplantae; phylum Streptophyta; class Magnoliopsida; order Poales; family Poaceae; genus Miscanthus; species Miscanthus floridulus. The sequence goes on along the minus strand of NC_089594.1, from coordinate 82,972,077 downwards.
AATTCCCAGAAGGTATATCGACGATCACAATGGTATTGAGCTGAATGTGTAAGAGTGGTAGGTGAAATGGAATAATTTGCCTCTCGTTGTTGCAATTGTCCCCCTTTTATAGGGTTTTGGGACAATTATTACAAGTACTAGTAAAGCACCCTATCTACTGCAGAGTATTCTTGGGATCGTAGCTATTATAGGCAGGAGTTGAGTTATTAATTTCCCATCCGAACTGTGTTACACTAATGGGCCCTCACAGGGCCTCCTGGGCTACTCCTTTTCCTTGGTCATGGCACCTAACCCTCCGACATTTCCCAATCTCCGAAGACGAAGCCCTGTGGATTTTTCGCCTAGAAGCAGAAGATCGACCCAGATCTCTTGCGGCTCTAAGGATTTTTTATCAGCGTACATTCAGCTCCTCCCCGCTTCGTTGGCCGAAGATTTGTCCACACCTTCCATTAGCGAAGGTCAACAGGAACTTCGGCTGGCCCCGAGGTGTGCCATACCTGACCGCACGCATGAATGTGCATAACATTTTGCAAAAGAGACATGTTAGTGTTAGGGAGTCATCTGGGAGGCCACACCCCCAACAGTTCAACCTCGACGGTAGGGTCTCACTTGTACGTGCTTGAACCTTAGTGGAGGGGGCGAGTCCTCCTCTGAGGCTCCCTAACTCCTTGACCATGGAGTGAGCCGCTTGCGCCCATGCCATCCTTGGCCTTGTTCAGTATGGGCGTGATGATCGAAGTCGTGCTAGGGAAGTTTGACCACCGCGCAGGGGCCCCATATTGTTAAGGACATGAGGAGTAGTGTTGTTTCATGTTGCTTTGGTGGTCCTTGCCTTTTTTGAAGAAAATTGCTCTGCGTCTATCCCGCCTCTAGCTTTGTTGTTGTGCTTTTTCTTGCAGTGCTGCGTCTCGGTGGCTACATTCGAAGGTGTAGGGCTGTGGTCTCCTGTTCCTTGGAGCTATGACTGGATGAAGACTGCTGAGGCTTTGATGCTAGCGACCGCTTTGGCTTGCCTCTGTGATTAATGGATTTTTGAGGCGGTGTTGCCTCTGAAAATAAGTCATCCGCCTGTGAAAATCGGTTGCTATTTTTGAGACTATCTCACTTTTTGCCCCCTCCGATGCTCGAACACCCTGTCTCCCAAGAATGTTGTAAGGCTTGGTAGTGGTACCTCCAAATAACTGTGAGCCACTCATTTAACTAAATCGGATGGTTAGGATCATCTACTACTTCCTAATAAGAGGTAATAGGTGAAATATATATTTATATAATTTTTTATTTTGTAAAGTAGGATAAGTAAGGAAAGTTTTATCTCTGAAAATCTTTGTTTTAGATCTAGTTGATGTGCATATTTGTTGGATGTGACAACTATTTTTATTTAGAACTTTGGATGATGTGCATATTTTAGTTAGCGTTAGCTTTTTTTATTTGATGCATGCATCACTTAGATACTATAGGAAATTAATTAAAGTTAGGATATGACGTGCCATGTTTTTTTCCATTTTAACGTGGCTGCTCTTCCTCTATGCTAACGTACACTTATAACGTGTACCTTTTATACGTTCAAAAATTTGCGTGATTTATTTACTTTAGTGTAAACTTTTATCACTTCTAAGACAACAAAATCTATACGTTAATGCAACATTGTATACATGATGATGAACCTATAAAAAAGATTAAATCACCTGGCCACAAAGCATCTAACACGGACACATAACCTCCTATAATGCTCACACGATTCTTCTAGTGTGTACGAACAAAAAAAAGGAAGGATCAGGTGCGCATGAACAAGAAAGGAAGGGCCGCCAGATTCTGTTTCTTCTGATTGATGATGCTATGGGGTTTGGGAGGATTTTTTATTTTTAGGTTATTTATGTATTTAATTAATTCATAAAATAAAATAAATCAATGGCTCATATGTGTTTGAGTTATTACTTCTTAGCTGGTAATGGGTGTACCGTACCACTACTTTTGTAGTAGTCCTCCCATCACAAAAGTATAACTCTATTTACTCATCTCTACTCATCCTGATGAAGGTAGTATTGAAATTTCCCTTGTAACTATCAAAATAGGACACTGTATTCTTTCATTTTATAAACAGGGAAACTGACACTATTAAAATCAGAATTTTAGAATTTTATTTTCAAAGATGTTGTATGTCTTTCTCATCCTTCTCTATAAGTTATCTAGAAGCAGAGTAGATGAAACCCATCTATGCATATCAATTTAAAAAATTGAGTCAGTTTTCAGAGACGGGTCTATTAAAAGGTCAGCCTTTCCTAAATAGGCCCAACACATGTACCACAAATACTAACATGTAAGGAACCCACTGGCTGCCTCCTTTCACTCTCTCTCTTTGAGACTCTAGTTGCTGCTGCACCCACATCGTCCATTTTAGACGCTCCGTCTTCTGTGTAAAGAGCCTGTCTCTCGCACACCACCACTTAAGCATTTTGTTAGATGCCGGTGTCACTACGGGAAACAGGGGCTTTGCCGAGTGTTTCCTACTTTGCCGAGTGCGAAATGTCGGACACTCGGCAAAGATATACTTTGCCGAGTGCCGCACTCGGCAAAGCCAAACAATCGGCATATTCATCTTTGCCGAGTGCCAGGCACTCGGCAAAGTATAGCACTCGGCAAAGCCTCCCTTTGCCGAGTGTCGGGCTCTCGGCAAAGCTAAACACTCGGCAAAGGCTAACCGAGGTGACGGCGGCCACCCACCGTTAGGCTTTGCCGAGTGGTCGCCGTCAGACACTCGGCAAAGAATTTTTTAATTTTTTTTTTTTTTTTGTTTATTTTCTTTGCCGAGTGCCCTGTCTCTGGCACTCGGCAAAGACCCCCTTTGCCGAGTGCCAGGTCTAGCACTCGGCAAAGAAAAAGTTTTTTTTTATTTTTGCTCCCAGATATTTTCTTTAGGGTTTCTACAGTGCTTTAAAGTACATGTTAAAATTTGGTTGAATTTTGTGACTTTTTACTATATTTTTAGAATTATTTTTGTTTTGTTGATTTATTTCGCAAAAAACAAGTTTGAACTGCAGGTGCATCGAATAATGAAATCTAATCATTCGAAAAATGATTGTCATGCTAGTGAGTGTGTTTTGAGGCCGTATCCAGGAACTTGCGGGATATTTTTCACATCTGGTTAACGAAACATGAGGACAAAGTTGCGGCCAAAGTGTTTTTAAATTGTATAAAATTCAAACGAATTCAGAAAATCACGAAACTTGTGGATGCATCGTTATATAGCATGTGGAGCCTATGGTAAAAATTTGAAAAAGTTTCGTGCACGTTGTCACGTACGGTGCTTAGAAACCAGGACATCCCCGCCGCCCCGCCCCGCGCCGCCGCTGCACGCGCGCGCTGCCCCGACGCCGGCATCAAGCCCCGCCCCGAACCTCCCCGCCATCGATTTGCGCCGCGCCGCGTCCGGCCCCGCTTCCGGCGAAGAGCGCCGCACCCGGCCCTACCGGCCGCTGCCCCACCGCTCCCCACCACGCCACGCCCCACCGAACGACCGGTGCAGAAGGAGGAGGCTGGGAGGAGAGGAAAGAGGAGGTTGCCTTCCCGTTCCATTCCCGACGCCATCTTCCCCGTGTTCCCGTCTCATCGACGCCTCTACCGCCAAGGTATAATGATGTGCCATTGTGATTGTCGGCCTTCGAGCCGTTGTGATTGTCGGCCTTCGAGCCGTTGTGATTGTCGGCCTTCGTGCCGTTGTTTTTTGCAGGTTTTGGACACCTCCCCGTGCAGGGGAGGTGCTGCCAAAATTTAGAATTGACCCAAATCTATTTGTTTTTCATGCAGGTGAAGGAACTGTCTGAGCGAAGCCGGAGCACCTTGGCTACACCAATCGTCTTCCTCGGCGTTGCGGGTCTGCCTACACCGCGTCGCCTCGCCACTGCATCGACTCGCCACCGCCCCGCTAGCCTGACTCCACCGACACCCTAGGTATAACCCCTCTTTTGCGTACCTTGGTCGTAGATCGCGTAACCAAGTTAGGCGTTTCCCGTCCGAAAGAGATACGGTTGGTGGTATGCATATCTTTGTATATCTATGGCCGTATCTTTTTCAGATTGTCCACGTTATTTGGACAGCCCACGGATGCGTAGATGAGTTTAGTTTCCATGGTCCGCTCCGATCCGAGACAGGGTTTCGGCATTACCGTCCCCGTTGTTCTCCGGATACACACTCTTCCTGCCAGGACGCGTATCGGGAGAACAGCGGGGAGGTGCTGCCAAAATTATGTCTAGGATAGGAGCAGACCATGGTAACTAACCTCATCTACGCATCTGCGGGTGGGATTAGGACCTATCCTCACCTATTAGATAGTATGAAAGTCGTGTAGATGTAGTTGATGATTGCATTACTCGCTGGCATTTTAGAGGATGGATGACCGTCAGTGGATGTACACGGGCTGGAAAAGTCAAATGGAGTACACAGATGAATGGTTTCACAAGACCGAGGCTTTTTTGAACAAGGCATTTGGCAAGGCTTCGTCATCACATCCGCTAGAGCCGTGTCCCTGCTCCAAATGTGCAAACATGAGAAGGATAAACAGGGTCGACATGGGTAAACATCTTGTGAAGAATGGATATATGCCGGGCTACACCCGGTGGATCTACCATGGTGAAGCCCATCGTACGAGAGAGGAGGTGGTGAGACCACGCGTCAAAGCTTTTGATGATGATGCCGGTGTACCAGACTTGTTAGATGATGTTCACCAAGCACTCGGTGTTGACAAACGCAAGAAGGAGGAGATGGAGGTAGCCACAAAGGCTTTCTACGAGATGATGAACTCTGCTCAGAAGCCCCTTTATGATCGGTCCTCGGTGTCTGAACTTGATGCCATTGGACGCTTGTTGGTGTTGAAGTCCGAGTTAAACATCAGTTGAGACGGCTTAGATAAGATGTTGATCGTGATTGGCACCCTACTTCTGGAGGGCCACATTCTGCCAAAGAACATGTACGATTCACAGAAGGTCCTTCGGGCACTTAAGATGCCATATGAGCAGATACATGCTTGTCCGAAGGGGTGTGTCCTATTCTGGAAAGAACATGTGGATGCAAAGTACTGTCCAAAGTGTGAATCGTCTAGGTACCTAGAGACAGACTCTAATGATGGTTAGAAGAGTCAGACGACAGTCCCAGTGAAGATCGTACGGTGCCTTCCGTTCCTATCGAGGATCCAACAGCTATTCATGAACGAGGAATCCGCGAAACAGATAACATGGCACAAAAATGGAAAACGGTACAGTCCAGAGAAGATGGTGCATCCAGCCGATGGTGAAGCATGGAAACACTTCGATGACATATATCATGAAAAAGCTGGAGAGGCTCGTAATGTACGTGTTGCGTTGGCAACAGATGGGTTCAATCCTTATGGAATGATGGCTGCCCCATACACATGTTGGCCCATGTTCGTTACCCCCCTCAATCTCCCCCCTGATGTCTCCTTTGAACAACATAACATATTCTTGTCGTTGATAATTCATAGACACCCGGGGAGTAATATGGGTGTGTTCGTGGAGCTGGTGATTGATGAATTGATCCATGCTTGGGAGGTAGGGGTATGGACATACGACAGAGCTACAAAGACAAGCTTCAAAATGCACGTTTGGTACCAGTACTCCATGCATGACTTCCTGGCGTATGGGTTATTCAGCAGTTGGTGTGTTCACAGGAAGCTCCCATGCCCAGTATGCAAGGAAGCTTTGAGGTTCATCTGGTTACGGAAGGGTGGCAAGTATTCGTCGTTCGATGCACATCGGCAATTCCTCCCTTCTGAGCATCCATTCAGACAAGACATCAAGAACTTTACGAAAGGTGTCATAGTGACAGACCCTCCACCGCGGATGATGACTGGTGCCGAGGTTCATGCGCAGATAGATGCTCTCGTGTCCGCTCCAGATGGTGGGTTTGTGGGATATGGTGAGCAACATATGTGGACACATAAGTCAGGCTTGACGAGGCTCCCCTATTTCGATGACCTTCTTCTGCCACATAACATCGATGTAATGCACACCGAGAAGAATGTCGCTGAGGCACTTTGGGGAACACTCATGGACACTGAAAAGTCTAAGGACAACACTAAGGCTAGAGTGGACATGGCAACGTTATGTGATAGACCAAAGCAAGAGATGCAGCCTCCTAGAGGCAACAAGACATGGAGGCGGCCTAAGGTCGATTTCGTCTTGACCAGGGATCAGAGGAGGGAAGTACTTCAATGGATCCAAACGCTAATGTTCCCTAATGGGTATGCAGCGAATCTGAGGAGGGGAGTCAACTTAGGCACTCTGTGAGTCAACGGGATGAAGAGTCATGACTTCCACATCTGGATTGAGCGGCTTCTTCCAGCGATGGTTTGAGGCTATGTCCCTGATCATATATGGCAAGTGCTTGTAGAGTTGAGCTATTTCTTTCGCCAGCTTTGTGCAAAGGAGCTTGACCGGTCCGTCGTTCGTGACTTGGAAAAAGCGGCACCTGTGTTGGTCTGTAAGTTGGAGAAGATCTTTCCACCCGGCTTCTTCTTGCCGATGCAGCATTTGATTGTGCACCTCCCCTATGAGGCATGTATGGGGGGGCCGTGCAGGCCCGGTGGTGCTATCCAATCGAGAGATGTCTGAAGACTGTTCGAACAAAATGTAGAAATAAGGCCAAAATTGAGGCTTCCATTGCAGAGGAAACCATTAGGGAGGAGGTGGGAACCTTCACACAGAAATACTACAAGCCGAACCTCCTTCATAGCGTGCATAATCCACCCCCTCATTACAATGCTGGCGAAAATGAATCGAAGCTCAACCTTTTCCAAGGGCAGCTCGGAAGCGCAAGTGCATCGACCACTAAGCAATTGAAAAATGAAGTGTGGCACAGTATCATGCTGTATGTGTTGACCAACCTTGTCGAGGTGCAGCCGTTCATTGGGTAAGTTCTCAACCCCCTTGTTTCGATACGCCGTCACACTATTTTGCATCCCCCTTATTTCTCTTTGGTACAGGGAATTCACTCGTCAAACCTGGCAAGGACGAAGGGATCCAACCCCGCAGGAAACTGATACCTTTCTTTCAAAGGGTGCGGGACCAGGGAGGCCCAATTTCATTTCTTGGTTCAAACGGAAGGCCCAAACTGATGTTACTATAAGTGACGAGTTAAGACAGGTTGCAAACGGCTATGCCATTAGGGTCAAGTCATTTAACGGCTACGACGTGAATGGATATCGCTTTCAAACAACATGCTACGAGCAGAGTCGGCCCAATCGAAAGACCACAAATAGCGGAGTTTTAACACCAGACACTGATGAGGTCCAATATTATGGAAGAATTGAGGAAATCTATGAACTTTCATTTCATGGTTCCAAAACTCTTAATCCTGTCATATTCAAATGCCACTGGTTTGATCCTGGAGCAACGAGACGGACCCCTAATCTAGGGCTAGTGGAGATTCAACCAGATTCCGTCTACCCAGGAAAACATGTTTATATTGTGGCTCAACAGGCCTACCAGGTGTATTATATGCCATATGCGTGCCAAGATGAAGAGCTTAAGGGTTGGGCTATTCTGCACAAGGTATCACCATATGGTAAACTACCTGCCCCAAACGATGAAGATTACAACTTCAATCCAAGCACATATGAGGGAGAGTTCTTTCAAGAAGAGGGGCTACAAGGAAGCTTTGTGATAGACTTAACCGAAGCGATAGAAATGGAAGTAGACAATGAAAGGGTTGATGATGAGGATGCTGGAGATGAGGTCCATAATGTGGATGACCTACAAATGCTTGAGCGATTACGTTTAGGCAATGACAATGAAGACAACATTCCTCCTTCAATTAGTGTTGATGATTTGGACAATGTTGATAGCGATGATGAGACCTATGATCCAGATAATCCAAATAATGACGATGATTTCTAATAAATGTAATACTAAAGTTGATTATCATTTTGCATCTATTTCTAATTAAATGTTTTGTAAGCATGAATATTATTTCTAATACATGTAATACTTTTCTTTTTTTCAGGTGATTCAACAAAGATGGCGGGTGGGCGTCACAGGCCCGTTAGGTCGCTTTACCAAGTGGGGGAGGAGGCCGAGGGGTCGGACGCGAGGAGGAGGAGGAACCCGAGGAGCAGGAGGCCCCCAGCATGTCTCTAGGTGTCGGAGGAGGTGAAGCCGGTGACGCCCGTGGAGAGGGCGCACGAGGAGGAGGAGGAGGCGGAGCCGGTGACACCCGTGGAGAGGGCGCACGAGGAGGAGGAGGAGGAGGAGGCGCCCTTCGACGAGCAGGAGGCGTTGGCGGGAGGCACGGGTTCCTCTTCCTCTGCTCCGAGGGTGTACCTGCGAGGTTCCGCTAGCCTCCCAGCTTTTCCGCTTCCTCACCGCCGCCCAGTGATTCGCCCTGAAGGGCAAAAGTAAGTAAACTTGACATTTTGTTTGCCCCTACTTCATATGATAAGTTCAAACAAAGATGAACTACTAATTTTTCTTAATCACATGTGCAGGAACTGGGTGGTTGTGTCCGGTGCTGGTGCACGCACCCCCAATGGCATCCTGGGTCTTCTGTGCAGGCAACACTACCCCGGCATCGTCACGTACAATAACAACACGTTGGCGGCCTGTTCGTTTGACTACTATGCCATCGCCGCTGATACAGAGCCGTACCCCAACAAGGCAGCACGGGTCATTGGGGAGTTCTGGGTAAGTCTCCTCGCATAGCATTGCTTCTTTCATTGAACTTTTTCTTTAAAAAATATCCATACAAATATCGTGTTTGTCCGCAGGCTTATTTCAAATGCGAGTAGGGATTTGAGGGCAGGAAGGATCAGGTGGCGACCAAAGCCTGCAAAAAGCTTGTCGTCGACATGATTCACGAGGCGAAGATCCAGGCCGTTGTCACCTACTACGGGTCGAAGCTTGGACAGAGGGTCAAAAAGGTCGACGCTAGAACCATGGACCTGACCCGGGAGTAGTACATTGAGGTACATGAGAACATCCAGATTGATTTGTTTTGAGAATAAGTAGGTTTAATTCGATCATCTTATATGTCAATTACCGGATGACATGCAGATGATTCCCTGGTGGTGCGGATCGTATCCCGAGGCTTGGGAGAAGATCGTGGACAACTAGTTTACGGAGGGGTATGCCTCGACGCACAACGCTGCAAGGGAACGGCGTTTGGAGATGCAAGGACCAGCACACCATCAAGGCAGCCGCAACCTCGTCGGATACAGAGACACATGGGTACACGAATTCATTTATCTATTCTGATGCTCAATTATGACTGATTTCTAATCTTCTTGATGTCTTTCTCATAGAGGGCAGCACATCAAGGCTAGGAGTGCTCGGACTTCTAGGCATGGTGCATGTCCCACAAGGGAAAGGCGACGTCCGACGTCTCCTTCAGCCTGGAGGACGGGCCCCAGGAGTACACGAACCCGAGCGTCCACACCCGCATCAGCGAGTACACGTCGGCGGCAAGGTCAGTCCATGGGCCAGACTTCGACCCGTGCACGCAGGAGATTGATACGGAGCTCGTCATGAGGTTGGGAGGAGGGAAGAAGCACGGCCGCATGTGGATTGCCGATGGCACAATCGACTCGGCCGCTGTCCCCAACCTCTCCATGATCCGAGCCCGGAGCATGAGCGAGAGCCCAGCCATACGCACACGGCCGACCGTTGCACAGCAGCGGGTCGACGTCCTCGAGGTAATTTCAGTTTGACTCGTCGTATATTGACTTTTAAACACCGTAATTAGCTATGCATTACTGAAACATTGGAGTGAAATGTTGTAGGCCCGGCTCGAAGAAGAAGCTCAGCAGCGTCAAGAGCTGCAGGCGCAGCTGATGTCCTAGTGTCAGACCTATGAGAGTAGGTTGATGGGCATCACGGAGACTTATGAGACTTGGTTGTCGAGCATCACGGGCTTTCTTCAAAGCCTTGGGCAACATACGGGTCTTGCTGTGCCACCTGAGCTGCTCGCTCCACCACCTCCACCTGCAGCCTCACCCTGGGATGGACCTACACCTGTGAGTATGAAAGTTAATTGCAGTGTCTTACATGCAAGTAATTTCTAATTAGCTAGCCAAGTACATGTCTAACACATAGAATATATACTCCTTTGTGCAGCCTCAGTCGGCGCCTCAGTCGGCGGGTTCCAATAATCCGCCTAATTCTCAGGATCCGTATCGGTCACCGCTCGATCAAAGGCGTATTTGGTAATGAGTTTGAACTTGTCCATGTTTATGGAATTGTGGTAATAAACTGGATGTTAGATGATGAACAACTTTTGAACTTGTGAATTTTGATGTGATATATTCAGACACTTATGTTTGTGACTTCTAAATGGTGTTTGTGATATGTAAGTGATGAATGTCATGGATTTGAAGAATGTGATGAATATCTGTGAAATTTTCTGTTTGAATGTGTGATGCAAGTGTTGGAATGTAAAAACAAGAAAAAAATAGGAAATTATAGACGCTTTGTCGAGTGTCACACTCGGCAAAGGCCTCTTTGCCGAGTGCAATGGCCACTGCACTCGGCAAAGCTGGCAAAAACTGCATGAAAACACCAGATTTCCCAGCTTTGCCGAGTGTAATGGCAAAGACACTCGGCAAAGCTAGGCTCTTTGCCGAGTGTCAGGCCACGGCACTCGGCAAAGGGGAAGGCTTTGCCGAGTGTCACTACAGACACTCGGCAAAGAGACTTTTTTAAAAAAAAAATTTGCCGAGAGCTGACACTCGGCAAACAATTTCGGGAAAAAAATTATATGAATTCTTTGCCGAGTGTCGTACATGAGACACTCGGCAAAGCAACCGTCATGATAGCGCCCCGTTAACGGCTACTTTTCTTTGCCGAGTGTCCAGTCGACACTCGGCAAAGGCTTTGCCGAGTGCCCGACAAATGACACTCGACAAAGAAGGCTTTGTCGACTTTTTTTCTCCAAGTGGCCTATGCCGAGTGCAGCGCTCGGCAAAGCCTTTGCCGAGTGTTTTTAGGCCTTTGCCGAGTGCCGTAGGCACTCGGCAAAGTCCCTGTTTCCCGTAGTGTGTTTTAGATTTAGGCTCTGTTTGGATCTATGGGCTAAATTTTAGCCCTGGAAAGCAATAGGAATAACCCAACCTGCCAGGTTGGGAAGCCAGAGATAAGGGAGATCTTCCCTTTGGGAAGACGACCGACCTTACGGAATGTTAACCCTGCCTAAGCGCCTTCCCGAGATCGGACTCGAGGGAAGGTAAGATATACCTCCGGGCGGTGAGGTCAATATAAATAATAGTATAGATAGGGATCTATACTGATATTTATACGGTCTATTAAATCATTTCTTTGAATTGATTTATCAACCATAGAATTCTACCCCCACTGCCTCCGAGGGGTGCCCATCCTCAGCCTCACCTCCTGGGAAGGTATGGTTTTCCGAAGAAGCAATGGAGAGAACGGAGGGAAATACTCTGCAACTACTCCAGTGGAGTGTTTCCGTGAGAGAAAGGAATGTAGGCATGGCTTTTCGGTATAGATTAGCTTGTCTTTTCCGTTAAGGTAAGTCAGTTTTAAGCTACAAGTACGATAGTCGCAAACTGAGCGTAGCTCAGCTAGTTGGGTTCCGTGTGGTGAAACCTGACCAATCGGGCTCAAGTCCTCGACTTGACACAGGTGCTCACATTTTCCTGCATTTATTACAGGATTTAATGGTGCTATTCTTTCAGTAGTAGGCGACGTGCCCGTCGACAGCGAGACGTCTTTGGTGATTTCGTCAATCTCGAGGTTTGTCGGTCCAACTCAGTTCTTCGGAGGTGCTCATAGTCATAGGGGTAGGGTGTGCATGCGTGCGTTCATAGGGGTGAGTGTACGCTCGTGTATGTGAGCGTCTACGTCTGTAATTGGGTCTCGCAAAAAAAAACTCTCCTTTAGTCATCTTTTAGCCCTCATGGATCCAAACAGGAGGGCTAAAAATGGGAGCTAAACTTTAACCTACTCCTTTTCCATTAGCCTCTCCAAGGTGGGGCTAAAAAGGACTAAAAGTGGTCCTGTGGGGCAAAAGACGTATATTACCCCCACCCATCCCTATGCATGGCTATGCTGCTGTATATGGGTATTAATTAGGGACAAATAGGTCCTGTTAGGATGCATGGCTAATTTTTAGCCTTTAGATGCAAACAGCACCATGGGCTAAACTTTAGCCATTTCATTCTAAGATTAGCACTTAGAATGAAGGGGCTAAAGTTTAGCCCCACAGATCCAAACATTGCCTCACAGAGGCTGGCAATCCAATAGAGGTGGTTGGCATGTCGGTCTATTTAAATTCATTAGCATAGGCACGTATCTTACGTGGCCCACCTCTATTAATACAGTTTATGGAACCACCTCCCCATGCCCTACTGTTCATCTCGGCTTCGACCACCGCAGATCAAACACGGGTAACAACTAGGATGACAGCGATGCAATCTCCAAGGACACTCCTCGGCCTCACGGAGGCAAGGTGGAGTAAAAGTAGTACTCCGACAATGCAGCCTGAGGAGGCAGGGGCCAGCGGTTGAAGCCACGTTCAATCTGGTCGCAGTAGATCAAGGCTCCTCGCTCCTCAAGGGAGGGACTTTTCTTTTGTTTTTGTATTCGCCGAACAGAGGCAGACACTGCAAATTTCAATTTAGGGAGACCTTAGCTGAGTCGAGTGCCCACCCCGCCTCAGTAAATGTATTCTGTCCGATCTCTGAAGTTGACTTCTGTACTAGTGTAAATTAATGTATGATTCACACCAAAGTTCTTGCAATTTTCCTGTCAATAGGCACATGATTGTTTGATAGACAAGGTTCTTGCGATTGGGGCTTAAAATTGATTGTAGTAATGTTCGTATTCGTCGGCAGGCACTCAACGCTATACACATCTACTGCATTATTATGGTCACCCAGGTGAGCTCAGTCATGCATATTTATGAAGTTTATTAATTTCAGGACATCTGAATCATTAACTTTGGCCAGTGCCAAAGTTACAACACCCTCTTTCTTATACGTTGTGTTATTATATATATGGGTTGCATGCCGCTTGTTTCTCTTGTTTATATAAGCACGACATTGTCTGAGTTCCCTCCAAGCTGCACCTTACTTACTCGACATATGCAAATACAAATCATGTAGATTCGTCGATAAGCATGATATCAGTGAGGTCAGCGCATTCTGCATAAAAAGTCTCAGTTGCAACCCACTCCTATAGTAGGATGGTGATCAAATATTCATTTACGGGCTGCACATCATCTATGACTTGTTTTTATTGGGGTTGGGAGGTATCAAGAAACCAAAGTGGTACTCCGAACGAAAACAGAGAACCTTATCAGCGCTGCCAAGCTCAAAACCTCTCTCAGCTTCTGTTGGCCTTGGAACGTCCACTGCCTAGGCGCTAGACAAGGTTCTTAGGAGACAGAAAATTGTGGTGTATCTATGGAGACAGAAATACTATTTGACTACATCTTGAGCCCGCAACCTGCGATGCCAACCACTGGGTTCCATATGGTGCATCGGTCAACAGGGGCTGGTCATCTAGATTAGAGCAGCACCATTAATGGCAAGGGCCAAAGGGCACAAGTGTGTAGCCGCTTGGTCAAGCAGGGCATCGAATGGTTTGGTTCGGGATTCATATGGCGAAAAATTTCAGACCCAACCAAACTGGTGAATCGTGGATGTTTTGAAAATTTCAGACCATTACTCATTAGTGTTAACTAGTTAAAGTAGTGGTCTTTAGCTAATATTTGGCTTACAATATATTGCTATATGATGTAATTAAAAATTAATAGTACTATAACTCTCAACATCAACGAAGAATGACTAGGACACTTCTCTTACAGATGATTATATAAAAGGTAAACAAAGAACACCAAAGATGGAATGCTAAATTACCTTATGAATCCAATTAAAACATGTTGGGCTCATGATGCCAGCAAAAATAAATAAATACTATAAAATAGATGTGACTAGATGGAAAGCCCGTAGTGATGCAGCTAGAGCAGGCAACATATATAGAGTGTAGAGGATTTAGGGGCTGCTTGGTTCCTATGCCCAGTACTGTGTAGATTCCTCAAGCAGAAGTTACTGTACGGTTGGCAGGCAAGCTCCCCTCGATCAGTTTCTATGTTGTCAAGGTCTATGCTCACTTTTCCTTGCTGACATGAGCCAGGCAAATTGGCTCATCACCCAAGCTGAGCAGTTTCTTCATTTGCGAGCCGCACTCCTTGACACCAATGTTCACCACAAGCATGCTTGTCATACCCAGTTTTAAAAACAAAACCAGGTTCGCCATATGTGTGTCCAAGAAGTCTACACATACAACAACAGAATGAATAGTATCAGAAACAATGTTATTAAATAACATATAAATAGCTATATTAACACTTACATCAAAGTATCGTGGAACGGTAACTAATCTTCAGACTCCATTCTTCACAGGGACGGCTGACTAGGGGTACCATACGCCTAGCACACCTATCAATCTTCTGAGAACTCCTTTGTGTCCTCATCAATCTTCTGAGCAACTTTACTATAGACGAAGGTGTGGGAGAAATAGCAAGGGTGAGCATATGTTGTACTCAGCAAATATAACATGGGGTTCATGAGTGTAGCACCCGGTTTTAAGAACAAAACCAGATATACACCATATGTGAACCCAGGAATTCAAATCTCACATATAGCTACAAATAAGGGTAATATCAATAGACAATGCTCAATATATAATGTACTTAGTATAAAGAATATAACCTTAGATAGCAAACAACGAAAAGACAACCTCGATCCTCGGGTGAAGGCTCCAGTTCCACAAGGATAACTGACTGGTTGATCACAAGTCTAACTCCTCCAGACTAGCAATCTAGTACCCATCTGGGATTTTTTCAAAGTTTAGAAAAGTAAAGCAAGCGTAAGTACATATCGTACTCAGCAATATAACATGGGGTTCATGAGGCTCAAAAGGCCGATACTGGTTTAACTATGATTAGCTTTTAATGAGTCATGGTTTTAGCAATTGGGTGGCAATAAGTTTATTCACAAGCCCATATAAACACATGATCAGGTAAACATAAAAAATGAATAGCATAAACAGTAATCATTAGTGAGTATCTTTATCATTAGTATCATCAGTGTTCATCATCTATTCTGTAAATGTTCCAAGGCCGCTTGTCACCGTGAGCACGACTGATATACCAATTTTACACTTTGCAGAGGTTGTACACTTTCACTGTGAGTCGTGATTTACCCTTTCGCACGAGGTCACGAGCCTCTTAACCCACTACCAAGGAAGGTCGGCAGGTTTCACTATAAAGCCTTTGAAAGGGTTGTCTAACAAGTTAGGGCCATTAGATTCACTTGACAAACAGATATAGAGCCCCCCTTCCCAATGGCACAATGACGCACAACCTATACTCAAGGGGACATATGTCATACTATACCTGATTCGTCAAGCCATTCTTACACCAATAAAGGTAACTACTAACAAGGTAGAAAAGGTCATCATACTGAGCTAAAGTCAGAGCCACGTAGCCCTCACAGCTATATTGTAAGTCCCGGATGATCACTTACAGATAAGTCCTTAGGGAGAGGAATCTAGAGCACCATAAAAATAGCCCAATGCTCTAGCCCCCTTGTTCCATGTTGCTAAAAAACATCTTTTAGTGTTTATTGCATATACCATTAGTCAAGTTACAAGATCATGGTTGTAGTTGAGCACTAGCTAGCATCATACTACCCAATGCAATAACCCAAAGGTGTCAAGGAACAAGGTACAAAGTACTAGGAAATCCTTAGTGGTAGACAAGGTAGACACATGCAGTATGAATTAAATGATTAAATGTGTATAGGACAACAACGAATATCCCATGCTATACTTGCCTTAAACCCTGATCTTCTTCTAGTCCAAGCCTTCAAAGATCTGCTTCTTGATTCACCACGTATAGCTCACCGACTGGACATGATCATAAAGCACCACACAAGCATCCATGCAATCATACACGAAGCAAACAACAGATCTAAATTAGAACAGTACACCAACCATAATAAACAACAAGTAAAAAGGTTTTAAAGATGTTCTACATGTTGCTACGAACACACAGACGCGAAAAGCACGCTAATCGGAACTACTGTGAAAAAGATACATCTACCGATAGATTTGCTTTATACATGGAAAAGAAAACAATAGGCTTTATTTATTTTAATTATAAAACATATATAAGAATATCTAAATTGTTTTAAGTCAAATCATATTTATATTAGAAAACCAACATAAGATTAATCTTATTTTATTTACAAAAGACAGAGGTAAAAAGCCTAAGTTGCTTTTAATTGAAAAAATAACTTCATATAGATTAATCAAATTACTATTTTATTCAAAAGCTCTAAGCATGCTAAACAATGTTACTAACACATAAATTATGTCGTTACGAACCTAACGCAAATTGAACGGGTCAAATCGGAGAAGATATGGCTTAATGAAGATAGTGGCAATTTAGTAATTATTTTGAACTCATTTTTAGTTTTAAAATAAAAGAAAAAGAATTAAAACTTCTATGTAGACTTGGCGTCGTTTTTAGGAAAACACAGGGTCAAAATATAAAAACTAGGGGCTAATTGAATTATTTTGAACTACGCTGGACGGCGGGTTTATTTGCGGAAAACATAGGGTCTCTTTAGCAAGAATGAGAGGCGAAGGGGTATCTTTGAATCTGGGACGTTAATCACGTGATGTACGACTATGATTAAGTGGGAGGGAGAGGGAGAGCATGGCCGGCCGGAGAAAGGGCCGATGCGGAAGCTCGTCGGCGATCTCGAAGAAAAGCCTACATGCCACGATGGATCGAACCGAGAGCATAAAAAGCAAGAGGGCGGCACGGCTAAATCAACGAGATAGATCTCAACGACAGGTAGTGAACGAACCGACGGTAACGGCAGCTCGAACTCGACGGCAGCGGCGGCGCTTAGGGTTGCGGCGCTATGAACTCGGATTGGGGTGACGGCTTGCGCTAGGGCTGGATAGGGTAGCGGCGAGGCCATAGGGCGCTATTTATGAGAGGGCCATGCGTGGAGCGCATGCCAGCGGGCGTAGCTGAGGCGGACTCGGCGGCGGTGTCTGGCTTGGGCACGAGCTGGAGGAGAGAGACGGCTAACAAGTGGGCCCCACTTGTCGGCGACTGAACGGGAGGGAGGGAAAGCGGCGCAGCGCGGGCAGCTAGGCCGGTGCGCGTGGCTTGGGCCGGCCCGTTGCGGAGAGAGGGAAGCAGGGAGAAGAAGAGAGGCCGAGAGGGAGAAGAAGCTAGGCCACGGGGTGGAGAAGGCCTGCGCGGCTGAAACACGGAGGGTGAGAGTGAGTGGCCCTTCGGGCCAGATTGAGAGGAGAGGATTTTCCATTTTCCAAATCCTTTTCTATTTTGTTTTCAAAACCAAATTCAATTATGAACCAAATCAAATTCAAATAGATTTTCAAATATACTTTTCAACTCAAAGAAAAATGAGAAATTTTGGTAAGTTTTCCAAAAATAAATTTTACAACTTTTTAAATTCTTTTATTTTCAAATTTTTTTCTTTTATTTCAAAGCCATTTTCAAAAGCATTTTGAATTCATTTTGAATTTTAGATTCAACCACTCATTGCAATAGATCAAATGCACCGGCATGTATGCACATCCATGTAACTAAGCCCTATGATAAATTTTAATTTAATGAAAATTATTATTTTCCTATGTTTCATGAGCACAAAAATACAAAATTAAATCAATTTAGCTCTATTTCCAAAGAAGCAAATTTGAGGGTGTTACACGTCTTTGCAAATCAATTTAGAAAATTGATTTATTTTTAGAGTTACGGGTCTTATAAAAGGCCTACATTTTCTAAACAGGCCATAGCCATGTTCAACAAATATACTAACATATAAGGAACCAACTGCATGCATCCTTGTCCTCTATCTTCCAGACTCTCTCCAACCACATCATTAGTGAATTTTGTGCTCTAAGAACCTTATTATCATTAGTGAAGCTGCTGCCTGACCATCCACCACATTTGGTTTCTTGACTTCCATCCTCCTCCTCATCAGAGATATATATCAGAGCCCCGGTAAATGGTGAAATGTTGCATGTCTCTGCATAGCGGATGAGGCGACCATAACACTTACGGTGTTGATTGAATGATTGTCGAAGTACAGGAAGAGTGAACTGTGTTGACTGCTAGAAAATTATCTTGCTCACTTGCTGAGTGGTGATTCATGCATGAAGCATGTATCTACTTTGTTCAGTTTATTACTTTTCAAAACAAAATTTATTCTGTAAATGCAGCAAATAGAGCTTGTCAGGCAAGATTTGCATAGAAAACTAATATACACTACAACTAGAGGTTTTCACGGGCAGTCGGTTTATATTATCAGAGGCTGGCAAAGTGCCCGCCGGAACCATATCATCACTGTTAATCAGCAACTTACGGTCAGTCAAAGTGTCCGCCTGTGAAAATAGCAACTACAGACGCAGGCACGTTAAATCGCCCGCCTCTGTTATTCACCCATTAAAACACAAAAAAGTCAAATTCTAGGAGCTTCTGTTCGCTTCCTGCTGTTCCACACCGTCCTCGTCGTCCGTCTGCGTCCACGCATGTTCGCCATCGGCATCCACACCATGGTTGTCCTTCCACCTGAAAGTCGTGATCGTCCATGCTGTCCTCACCATACTTGTTCGTCCACCTCCACGATGTGGTCGCCATCGTCATCCGACCTCCATGCCGTGGTCGTCCATGTTGTCCTCGCCGTCCTTGTCCATCAGACAACCATGCATGTGCCGCCGTCGAACCGGCCTGCAACACGATTGCAGAAAGGGATGTCAACATGGAAAATATCTAGGGAAGGAATTAAGGTTAGCACTCGCCTGCGAGTGTCGTATCTCTGGGAGGCCTCGGCGTGTCTGATGCCCCCTTGCCAGATACAGGGACCGAGGGAGCCACGTACCACCGTGAGCAGCCGAGACGTGCTCCAGAGATCTGGTCAGATTTGGAGGAGCTCGAAGGGCACACTGTGCACGGGGATGAATCAGTGAGGAGAGGCATATAGTAAGAAGGAAAGTGTATTTGTGACGAGAGAGAGTTGAGAGAGAGATAGAGCATCACTTATCCAGCACAACAGATGGATTATGTGCTAGAGTTGCAGGCTTACATAATTTGCTAGGATAAGCACATGACTTACCCATGACATGGATGCTAAAGAAGAAACACAATATTCTGTTTTATGCCTTAAATAGGATAAATCAAGAGACAACAGGACGAGACACTAAAATACTTGAATCAGAAGCATTCAACGGTGTACAGTAGGTAGTAATATAGAGTGTGGATGATTTAATTTACATCTTAGCAGGAACAGCTTGCGGTATGGTGTTAAATCTTGGCATTTGGTAGCTTGTAAAAACCTCTTATTTGCCGTCATGTTTTCACAAGATGATGCAGCCTTATTTACGTATCACGAGGACATGCTGCTTCATTGTGCTTGCACGTATGCTAGCTGTCAAAGAACAGGTGAACTCACATCATCAGTGCCATGTAAGCTCTGTTTTCTCGGTGCCACTCATTCACATGAGACGAAGGTCGCAGCATGGAGCCGCGACGAAGTCATCCGAATTAGCAGGACTGTACCACCAGAGAGAGAGAAGATATATCAGCCTGTTCGTTTGGCTGTGGCTTGTCGTAAACGGTTGTAAATTTTCAGCCGGAACAGTATTTTTCTCTCACATAAATCAGCCAGCAGTACTTCTTCACGAACCAGCAACGATACGAACCAGCCAACCGAATAGGCTGATAATAGATAGATCGGGACCTTGGTTTGCTGGTTTGGATTTGCCAAGAGTGTAAACTGGGAGAGGAGGATGAGGGCGTGCACTCTGTTTTATGCTCCTGCTCAGACACAACAAGCTGGGCCAGATTAACCAGCACAAGTGGGCCAGATTATTAGCCCGATATGGTATCTGGCCAGCCCAGTTGGGAGAAATTAAGGAAGCTGAAAATAAGACAGAGCTTGCTAAAAAAAGGCTGAAAACAAGACAGAGACAAGAAAGGAAGACTACATTAATTCAAATTCAATGTAAATTCAATGTTCAGGCTCTGTTCGCTTATCTTATAATCTGTACTTTTCAGCTTGTTTTTCAGTCGAAACAGTGTTTCGGCTTATTTTTTCAGCAAAGCGAACGGGGCCTCAGGTTAAAGGGTGCACGTTTCTTAACCTACGTTCTTTTATTCCAAAAGTACCCTTATCTTTCGGCAGTCACAGCCTATATATATATATATATATATATATATATATATATATATATATATATATATATATATATATATATATATATATATATATATATATATATTGTCCTCATACCTTCATTTCTGTACCGCACAACCATAACACCATATAGTAGTGCCATTTCGTTTTACGTTCCGGACTTCAGATTCGGCATTTTTGTAGGTCCTGTCCGTCCCACATTTCCAAATTTTTTAGTATTTTTAGCTGTCATTTTTCACCCAGTTTTTTCACACTTTTAAATAATATAACAAATGTCAAGAATAAATAACAAAGATAATATCATCAGTCTTTCACACCCTGATTCCCAAGAAACAAAGATTTCTACCACCAAGTTAGTGATGTATTTCTATTTTTAGTTACGAACAAAACTTGTCATATTAGAATTTGATTTAGCCAATGTCCAAACAAATCAGATAGAGAACTAAGATGTTGAGGTTCAAAAGGATGCACAACAGATCATGTGAAAGGAAACTGAATTCGACAAAAATCGCATACCGAGAACTGTACCAGACTTCTGCAGCTTCGTCATGCACAAATGCGTACACCCAGAGGGCCCCATATCTACCACTTCAGCAAGCTCGCCACGAATGAGAAGTACTAGAAGATTAAATGATGGGAAAATCTAGGGCATAAAATTTACAAGCCGCCTGACCTCTTCTAGTTAGATAATAGCGCTAACCATCATGACAATTGAACATATGAAATTCTAGTTTTCTATATCCTCTAGTTAAGCTGTAACATGTTCGTGGTACAATGACTGAGAGACACGTGTATGATATGTATATATACATGTTTTCTGCATGTATATTGTTTGGGCTGGTAGTGGTGGTTATAAGTACATCTGTCTATGTATATGTATATATAATTGCAAAAATATAATTCAAATGAGAGATGGCTGGAAACGAAAAAAAAATTCAAATATATAATGTATTAATAGAGGCGGCCACCATAAATGTTGCCGCCTCTGCTGATGTGTTAACAGAGGTGGACGCCTTAAGTGCGCTGCCTCTGTTAATAGATTTACGGAGGTGGGCACCTTATGTTAGCCATCTCCGTTAAATAGACTACAGAAGTGGTCAAGGCGTCTACCACCAAAAAACCTGATTACCTTGTCTTTTGGCCAGAGGAAGATGCTCTGCCGGCCTCAAAAAACTAAAATGGTTGCCTCTGAAAACCATTCCGGTAGTAATGCACAACCGACCGGACGAGATCCTAACATAGGAGTATGTTAAGCCTCGGGATCAAAGGTTCCCGGCCGACCCTTCTAGGATCACCCGGTGGCTCAAGGGCTATACCCATCGGGTACGCTCGCGCCCACCCCCGGATAAGGTATTGGGCCGAGCCTGTGCACGCCCGCCACCTCTGCTCGGGACTCGGGGGCTCGCCCGAGCCTCAGGCTCTCAATTGACAAGAGTCTGGACCCAATCCTTGGCTCCCTCCCGGACTTCGGTGCTAGCCAGGGCCTGAGCCTGAGACAGCTGCCCCGAGCCACCAAGGCTCGGGGGCAACCCTGGCGCTGCCTTGTAGGCACGGCGCTGTCAACTACTCCTCCGACATGGTCACGAACGGGGCGTGATGCAAGAAGACAAACTCCTCCGTTGGCTTTAGGGGCTCGGGGGCTTCCAGGCCCATGTGTCTGCCCCTTAAGCCGGCCGCCTTCGACACCAAGAAGCCAGAAGGTGCACTTGGTCAAGGCCGGTCCAAGCCGACACAGCCTGACACTCAGCGTGTTAGAACAGAGCAGCCGGACGACGCCCAGGGCTTCTTTGGCTCCACGACATCGCCACAGTCCACACGACAACACTGCAAGACCCTCTAGGACTCCAGCGCATGTAGACCACAGGCTAAACTCCCTCAAACCGCCATATACCCGACTTACCTCAATATATAAGGGGAGGTCAGAATCCTATGGGGGGACGATTCCAGACGATCCCAGACAGATCATTCGAGTCCTCACCGATCAGCTCGTGCTTTGTACCGAGAGCGGAGCAACCCAAAGAGGGGCATCGAGAGCTCCTTCCCTGCTTCCACCATCTTCGTCCTCTCCGACGAGGGGGAAAGGCCTCACCGGCGGTGAGGTTCCTAGGATCAGCATCGAGCGATCCGCTACCAAATCTCTCTTTTATACTTTGTTGTAACCCCCTAGATTTTGGGTGCTCTTGAGTATAAAGATCATCGGCTGCTGGACGTAAGGCCCCGATAGCCCGAACCAGGAAAAACCATTGCATCCCCTATGTGATTCTTGTGTTCTTGAGTCCATCTAAGCCACCAGAGACACACGCTCTGACAGTCGGCGAACAACAATACTTGCCGCGATTTCGACCCCATGACACCACCCAAGCACATGGAGGGGCCACCTTGAAGCTTGGGGCACTAGCTTGGTGAAGGGATGCAGGGGCCCTGGAGACTCTGAGGGTGGGGGGCACATCGGAGGAGTTGGGGCGGGAAGGTGATGGGAAGAGTAGGGAGACTGAAATGGTGGTGGATGTGAATGGAGAAGTGTAGTCCGGATTTGAGTCGCCATAGCACTGAAGTTAATATTCTTGGGGTCTGAGAGACTTTGAGATGTGTTTTCCTTTGTTGTGAGTCACCGGTAACAATCCTTGTTATTAGAGACTCATCCAGTTAAAAAGAGTCTCGGATAACATATTAATAGTGACACATTCTTTTACTAGCCATGGGTGACATGTAATCAGAGACTCATCTAGTTGGAAAGAGTCTCTAATGTAAGATTAGAGACTCATTTCAATTCCACGACACTAATTAAGGTGTCTCGTTTGTGTAGTTCCAACACAGTGATTTATAAAACCCATTTGCATTACTAACATGTACCAACAAGAATTTTGGAATTGCATTTGTAGCTTATTGTATTTTCTGCTATTCCTGAATCAGTATGTAACACCCCAAAATTTGCCACTTTTGAAAATAGAGTTAAAATGATTTATTTGTGAATTTTTGTGCACATGAAAACATAGGAAAATAAAATTTTTCATTAATTTAAAATTTATCATAAGGTCGAAACATGTTTGTTGCATTCATGCCGGTCGCACCTCGTGTTTCTATGTGCAAAATGTGTGTTTTTTATACGTTTAGGAGACGAATATCTATCTCTAGAATTTTCCAGCTTCTTTCTGGAATTTAATTTCTACCTCCTTCACCTTAATTTTTATGTTCCAAGTTCCCGACAATTTTTATGAGCTCCAAATACTTTATTTGGATTCCTCATGTTCCATAATGTCTCTGGGAATTTCCCCCGAATTTTCAAAGCTTTCGGAGTATTTTTCGTGGCTTAAATAATAATTATAGACTTTTCTAGAATTATTTTATCCACGAAATTCATTAATTTCGAAAATAATAAATCTCTCATTTTTCCCAACGCTCAAAGCCCATGTGCAATAATCCTAATAAATCTCAAAGGCCCATGCATTTATTTACTAATGGGCTTTAATGATTATTTAGGCACATTAGTAAATGTGGAGGGTGTAACATCAATTAGTTCCATATTGCAAGTGGATGTAGATGTGGGGAGTTTTTCTTTCTATAAATCTGCACCAACCCCTTAGGCAAAGCACACCAAAACTACCGAAAGGGGAGCCCCTAGTTTAGAAAATCCCTCGTGTAGTAAATTAATTTTTTATCCTCCTCTCGTCGCCGTCGTCGCCATCGCTGTCGCCGCCACGCTGCTCAGCCTGGCCTGCCTCCATCGTCGGGGTGGTGTGTGCCGTCCGTCTCCAGCCAGGTCATGCAAAAACTGCATCTCGATCTCTACTAGCACCAGGACGCCTCTATCAGTGGAAGCAAGCTGCCAGGTCTTCCGTGCACCCTTTGCCAATGCTCGATCTTCATTGCCGTGAATCTATGAGCCACCGAGCATCCTATGAAGGTATATGTCCTACGTACCTGACCTGAATTGCTCTCTCTAACTTGCCCTGTTTTATCTCCTACTAGTCATCACGTGCCTTTGATTAAGCTTTTCCCAACAGGAAAAACTAGCTGCATCTATGCCTGATCGAGCTGCTGGCCTGCTCCCAAAACTCCAGAACCTTGCTGCCATCAACTTCCTAGTGTCTAGAGCTCTCTGATACCTAAGTCAAATCTACAAAGGTCGTCCCTCGTTACCTGCTAAGGTTTCTGCTGTTTCATCATTTTAAATCCTTCCATGTTACACTGAGGTCGTAGTGACATAATTTACGTGTTATTGGCGTTGATTGTGTGGTATGTTTGTAAATTTTATAAATTACATATTTAATTTAATTATTAATTGCGTGCAATTGACTTTCGAATTAAAAGCAATATAAGTTTAACGTCCACCTTTTATATGTCAGATGTTAACTTGATTAATTACAGCATTAATATGTTTTTAATTTGTAATCTGCTTAGTCTAGACATGTTTCAAACATAAAACTAGTTTAGATGCTCACTTGTTTACTTTCTTTTCATAAAAGAAATGTATTTGCTTATAGATGATTTTCTAAACATTTATGAATAATATATAGCTAGATTTAACTTGGTAATTAACACATGATTTTGTTTAATTAAAAATAAAACATGCGCATAGTCTTTTCTTTCATCTTTTATAATATAAATCTTTGGTAGTTGTTTCTTTTTAACCATAGACCTATTTTTGGTGTTTTGTGATCTCGGGACCGTAGCAACAAGCCCTTTCTTTTAGTACGTTGTTTTATCTTGTGTGGTGTACTGTCCTTAGATGCTTTTATTTGTTGCTTGTATGTTTGCCTATGCATGGTGCTTGCTATGAGTAGAATGAGAACCGTTTGTGAGCGCTAAAGATCAGAAGGTGATGACCAGAAGCAAAGTATAAGGAAAATGTGAGCAAGAGTAAAATGCAAGTATAGCATGGGATCTTTCTTGTTGTCCTATATACCTTTAATCATTTAATTCATACTGCATGTGTCTACCTTGACTACCACTAAGGATTTTCTAGTACTTTGTTACCTTGTACCTTGATACCTATGGGGTATTGCATTGGGTAGTATGATGCTAGCGCTCAACTACAACTATGATCTTATAACTTGACTAATGTAATATGCAATAAACATTAAAAGATATTTTTAGCAACATGGAACAAGGGGGCTAGAGCATTGGGCTATTTTATGGTGCTCTAGATTCCTCTCCCTAAGGGCTTATCTGTAAGTGATCATCCGGGACTTACAGTACAACTGTGAGGGCTATATGGCTCCGGCTTTAGCTTGGTATGAGGACCTTTTCTAGCTTGTTAGAGGTTACCTTTATTGGCGTAAGAATGGCTTGCCGAATCGGGTATAGAGCGGCCTCTGTCCCCTTGTGTATAGGCTGCGCGTCATTGTGCCATCGGGAAGGGGGGCTCTACATCTGTTTGCCGAGTGAATCTAATAGCCCTAACTTGTTAGACAAACCTTTGAAAGGCTTCATAGTGAACCCTACTGTGGGGGTATTAACCCCTATACCCTTACGGCTAAGCTTGGGCTGGCCCGGATTGATGGGTTCAGTCCACCCGAAAGACGACGTGCGGCCCAGTTAACCTGATCGGAGTCCCGCACAAGGAATCAAGACGGATTTGGCGACCAAGCAGGATCCTGGTCGGTTAGAATAGGAATCCTTATCCGGCCACATATGGCAATTGTAACTGACTAGGATTAGTTTCCAGATCTGTAACCCTGCCCCCCGGACTATATAAGGCGGGCAGGGACCCCTCTAAAAAACATCTCTCATTGACATACAACAATACAAATCAGACGCAGGACGTAGGTATTACGCCTTCTTGGCGGCCGAACCTGGATAAAACCTCGTGTCCGTCTTGCGTCACCGTCCTGTTTGGGGCTTGCGCATCTGTCTGCCGATAATCTACTACCTTGGGCATACCCCTAGGTAGACTGCCGACCATATTTCGTCGACAGTGGCGCGCCAGGTAGGGGACCCCTTTAGGGGATCGTGCGCGCTGATCTACGGCGAACCAGATGCGATCTAAAGATCGACGCCGCTCGTGGCAACCTGACTTCCTACGGCGACGTGCTTCAGAAGCCTGGCAGGCTTGATATCACTCGGCGACGGAATCAATCTACTACGGCGGCAACCCGTGCTTCACGACAGCTTGTGTCGGGACTTCACCCAGGTCCATGACCGTCGGCGTTCATGACTACACGCTTTGTAGCGGCTTGACCGATCAACTTCCGGCTCTCCTAGATTGCTTCTGAAGTCAACACCGACCACGTGCATCTACAGCACCATGCATACGAGGTACAACTGTCGCGCCAGTTGAGTCCGATTTCGACTTGCAGTAGACCAGCCTGCGTCCAAGTACTGGCTTCCGAGTCAGGCGGTGGCACCAAGTCTCGGCTAGGTTCTCAACGATTCAAGACCCAGATGCGTCCATGAAACTAGAGCTCTGACCCGGCGTAT
Source organism: Miscanthus floridulus (assembly GCF_019320115.1). Lineage (NCBI taxonomy): Eukaryota > Viridiplantae > Streptophyta > Magnoliopsida > Poales > Poaceae > Miscanthus > Miscanthus floridulus. Next base: position 82,945,394 of record NC_089594.1, on the reverse strand, counting down.
CCACCTACTTCAACGAGTCAGCCGAACGAACAAGCCAATAAGGAAGGAGCAAGATAGAAGGCATGCAAGCTAATCATGCATATACTTGTATATGCATCACGTATAGTCTAATCTTGCTTGCTGTTTTCATCCAATGACTACTCGATCCAGAGGCTACCAGGATGTGCACAAGTTTCTACATGTGCGCATGAGGCACTGCTGCTGCTCAGCCCCAATTCCCTAGACTCCGTCAAGACCAGAACCACAAAGCCACAAGCAAACAAGGACTACGTGATCAACATGACTACGTACGCAAGCTAATTAAGCCTGCATGTACGTGCGTGAGCCGCATACACGCGTACGGCGGCATGCAAGCTAATTAAGTCTTGAGGCTTGTATACATGTGCACATGCACGGATGCATCTAACATGCATGCAACACGTATGTCTCCCCACGCGATGGACTTCGTCAGGCTACGTCTTGGCTATGCATGTGCATGTCCGTAGGGCTCCGGCCCTCGGTCCGACCACCAGACCATGTCGACCACATCCCGAGCGGCTCCGCCGAGCTCCGACCACCAGACCACCAGACCACGTCAACCACATCCCGAGCGGCTCCGCCGAGCTCCGACCACCGGACCACGTCGACCACGTCCCGAGCGGCTCCGCCGAGCTCTGACCACATCAACCACCAGACCACGTCGCAATAATGATCGCCACGAAGAACGGCGCTACGATAACCGCGGCCACCATCATGATGACAGGTCGCAAAGCTCGAGGACCGGACGACTTCATCGCCACCGACCAGATTTCTATCAAAGATAAGTACACTTCTAATATTTATATTTAATATAATTTTCATTACGATGTTTCTCCACAACGTCCTTGTCATGATTATTCTTCAAAAAACGTTTGTCCATGTATACAATCTTAAATATAACATACATCTATACTTAATGCAAATCCTCGACCAGTCATGTTGACGCTCGATGCCTCCAGAGACGGCCCTGTCTCCGGCTCCTCCCTACACGTGCATGAGCGTCTGCCCTCTGCGTTATGGGTGGTCGGCAGCGGTTCCTTAGTGACGCTTTGTTCTTCCTACATGTGCACGGGCTCCGCGCCCCGCGTTATGGTTCACGGGCTAGCTAGGGCTGGAGACTCAGCTGCATACTAACTGGTCGGGCGGTTTATATTAAGTATAAACACAAACTTCATGTTAACACTGATGTTCACAAAACACCAACTGCTTTATCACATCATGCTCATGACTGCTGAGCGTTATTTCTTCATCGCTGATTTTTTCTCCATAATTTATTATTTTGTACATCATGTACTACCATTCTACATATTTATATTGCAGTAATTTCGAGCTATGCTCGGGGACTTCGTCACTCGCTTCTTGACCTATGCTCGAGGACTGCCCCGAGCACTCTCCGACCATGGCTTGGGGACTTCGTCGCTCGCTCCTCGACCTGTGCTCGGGGACTGCCTCGATCACTCTCTGACCACGGCTCGGGGACTTCATCGCTCGCTTCTTGACCTATGCTCGGGGACTGCCCCGAGCACTCTCCGACCACGGCTCGAGGACTTCGTCGCTCGCTCCTCGACCTGTGCTCGGGGACTGCCTCGATCACTCTCCGACCACGGCTCAGGGACTTCGTCGCTCGCTTCTTGACCTACGCTCGGGGACTTCCCCGAGCACTCTCCGACCATGGCTCGGGGACTTCGTCGCTCGCTCCTCGACCTATGCTCGGGGACTGCCTCGATCACTCTCCGACCACGGCTCGGGGGCTTCGTCGCTCGCTCCTCGACCTGTGCTCGGGGACTGCCTCGACCACTCTCCGACCACGGCTCAGGGACTTTGCGTCTCGACTACAGGTGACTGGCAACTCGCATACAGTTGGGATATTTTTCTCACTTAGACCTTGCTACAAGGCTCATACCTCGCCTTCCAGCAAGCTCGGGGACTACGTCGGTGCGATGCACCTGCCGGTGTGTCTTGTTTTGCCTGTACGGCAATTGGAATCTTAACTTTAGCGGAATTTCTTTTTTAAACCCTGGCACCACGTGCCTGCGTCACCTACTACCAGGCTCGGGGACTAAGTGGGCACACTTCACCTTGCGGTGAATGTGTTTGTTTAAATCAACCCCTGTGCTTTGAATGATTATAAGGATTATTAATATGCTCGGGGACTGCCCCGACCACCGCTTGAATAATGGTTCTCCTTGGCTACATGTGATTTATACTCACATACAGTTAAGAGACATTTCTTTAGACCTTGCTACAAGGCTCATACTTTGCCTTCCAGCAAGCTCGGGGACTACGTCGGTATGATGCACCTGCCGGTGCATCATGTTTTGCCTGTACGACAATTCGGTTTTCAACTAAACTATGAATTCTTTTTAGACCCTGGCACCACGTGCCTACGTCACCTACTACCAGGCTCGGGGACTAAGTGGGCACACTTCACCTTGCGGTGAATGTGTTTGTTTTTCGACCCCTATGCTTCTGATGTTCAAGGACGCTATGCTTCAAGACCACTTCCATTTCTTATCAGAAATACAAGTGGGCACACTTCTCAGGACAGAAATCTTTTTCTTTTTTCTTAAGAGCACCATACATTCTTCGGACAACCTACTTCTCCGGTGATGACGGCGGTTGGAGGCGTCAAGGATTCAAGCCTCGCTTGTCGGAGAAGGTTAAAATGGCGTGTCGCAGCATAATACATGATGCTCGGAGACTAGCTGTGGGGGTATTAACCCCTATACCCTTACGGCTAAGCTTGGGCTGGCCCGGATTGATGGGTTCAGTCCACCCGAAAGACGACGTGCGGCCCAGTTAACCTGATCGGAGTCCCGCACAAGGAATCAAGACGGATTTGGCGACCAAGCAGGATCCTGGTCGGTTAGAATAGGAATCCTTATCCGGCCACATATGGCAATTGTAACTGACTAGGATTAGTTTCCAGATCTGTAACCCTGCCCCCCGGACTATATAAGGCGGGCAGGGGACCCCTCTAAAAAACATCTCTCATTGACATACAGCAATACAAATCAGACGCAGGACATAGGTATTACGCCTTCTTGGCGGCCGAACCTGGATAAAACCTCGTGTCCGTCTTGCGTCACCGTCCTGTTTGGGGCTTGCGCATCTGTCTGCCGATAATCTACTACTTTGGGCATACCCCTAGGTAGACTGCCGACCATATTTCGTCGACACCTACCGACCTTCCTTGGAAGTGGGTCAAGAGATTAGCTACCTCGGGCAAAAGGGTAAATCACGACTCACAGTGAAAGTGTACAACCTCTGCAGAGTGTGAAACTGGTATATCAGCCGTGCTCACGGTCACGAGTGGCCTTGGAACCCTTATGGAATAGATGATCACTAATGGTTAATGATGATGAACATTGATGATGAAGATGCTCATTAATGATTACTGCTTATGCTATTTATTATTCATGCTTACCTGATCATGTGTTTATATGGGCTTGTGATGAACTTGTTGCTACTCAACTGCTAAAATCATGACTCATTAAAAACTAATCGCAGTTAACCAGTGTCAGTCTTTTGAGCCTCATGAACCCCATGTTATATTTGTTGAGTACGACATGTACTTACGCTTGCTTTATTTTTCACATATTTGGATAAAAATCCCGGATGGGTACCAGATTGCTAGAGTTTGGAGGAATTAGGCTTATGATCAGCCAGTCAGTTGTCCCTGTGGATTTGGAGTCTTCGCTTGAAGATTGGAGTTGTCTTTCCGCTGTCTATACTCTAAGGTTATAGTCTTTATACTAATATGCTATGTATTTAAGCATTGTCTTTTGATATTACCCTTATTTGTAGCTACATGTGATATTTGACTTCCTGGGCTCACATATGGTGCGTATCTGATTTTGTTCTTAAAACCGGGTGCTACACAGTATGAAAATGAGAAGGAAACCTTGAGAAGACACTAAGAGAATTAATGGGTGTATGTGAGACAAACATTTGTCTTGGCTTTTGTGAACTCTTTTGTCTTGTCACTATCAGGAGGATAATTCTAGTATGGACTGGTATATATGGGAAAAGCTTGAGGGACATAAAAGTGAGGGCACTTTCTTTCGTTCTTTATGGAATAGTTGGGTGCTGATAGCTATTTATAGCAGATGCATGCAATCAATAGGAGTGCCAGGACATGAAAATCGTGCCAATTATCACAGAGATGAAGCTATAGCGAAAAAAAATAAACAAAGAACCTCTAAGATGAACAACCTTCGGCTCAATCCATTGTAAAAGCTCAGCTTTGGATTGAATTAGGCTCACGACCTTGGTTGGATACAGACATACCGTGGACTCCGGTTGAGCTAGACTTGTCACTTTCCATTTATATATGACTGCTGGGCTATGTCATTGCGCATCGACTACAGGATAGCAGCAACATCCCACAGCTGATAAGAGAACTGAACTGATCCCCATGCAGCAATGGCTTCTAGAACTTTCTCATCTTCATGGTATGCTGCCAGGGAGTGAGCACATGCGTGCTGTCAATGTGAGCGCACTAGATCGCCATGCAGGCTCTCTTTTCTCGGTGCCACCCATTCACATGATGAGGACGACGAAGGTTGTAGAAAGCGACAATAATGCCATCTGTGGAAAAGGTAAATAGGAGTGTATAGGAAGTTGTGGGCACGCTCTGTTTTATGTTCCTCATCAGGCTCCGGATGGTAACGAGGTGACTGATCCTTTCAGGACAGGAGCTAGCAGTTGTATATATGTAAATTGCACGCTGTGTGCGGAACTGTAGATTATTCATTCAGCCACCTACCCACTACATTTATTATTGCACTGCTTCTCGGCCACGACCCAATCCCTTCCGTGAGTAGAAAATATATATGGGTGTGCTTGGCTTCAGCTTTTAATTATCTGCTTGATGCGTTCAACCAACATTGATGATTTATCTGGGCTGACTTCAGGTCAGCAGAAGTTCTCACATTATATTTCAGCTTTGACACCAATTTAAAATTAGTAATGTTCATATCTATACATCTAATTAATACAAGAGCGGCTCAAGTGAAAATTAATCTCACTATTCAATTGGTGGCATAGATTTCTCAAACAATCATTATGAAATCATTGAATCCTCTTTGAATAACTAACTAATTAACTAATAATCAGTACAACATGTTCCAGCTTTACATGAAAAATATTATATGATCCATGTAAGATGTATTCCAGATGCGTGAGAAAACCACTTTCCCATGTTGAGAACATAATATCCCATTTCAGTGCACATGGGCCCTACGGTGTGTCTGTCCTTCACTACCATGGCACTACCGGAGACCGGCTCTTTGCCGAGTGCCAGGTAGTTCGCCGAGTGTTATTTTTCGGGCACTCGGCAAAGACGCCTTTGCCGAGTGTATTTTTTGACACTTGGCAAAGAGGCTATTTGCCGAGTGTTTTTTTTAACACTCGGCAAAGAGTCTCTTTGCCGAATATTTTTTTTGACACTCGGCAAAGAGCTTCTTTGCCGAGTGTTATTTTTTTTACACTCGGCAAAGAAAAATTCAAAGCACATTTTGAAGCAGTAAATTAATTCAAATGAAAAAGTTTTCAACTACAAAGTTGTATAACTCATCAAGATGTACAATGTTTGTTTTGATCTTTTCTTCATACGACAAAGTGAAAATAAATTTGTTCACAAATCTAACATATCTTTCTTGTAGTTTATGAAACTACAAGAGAGATATATAAGATTTGTGAACAATGTTAGAACGACCATGTTGGATGAATAGATGACCAAACAACCAAAATAAACTTTGTAGATCTCGAAAAGTTATGAAACATTGTAGTTGACAACTTTTTGATTTGAAAACATCTTGTCATGCAAAACTGTGTTTGAATTTCAAAATTTTAAAATTCAAATTTTCTAAACGACCTCGGATGGAAAAACTTCCTAAACTAAAAGTGTAGATCTCGAAAAGTTATGAAACATTGTAGTTGACAACTTTTTGATTTGAAAACATCTTGTCATGCAAAACTGTGTTTGAATTTCAAAATTTTAAAATTCAAATTTTGTAAACGACCTTAGATGGAAAAACTTCCTAAACTAAAAGTGTAGATCTCGAAAAGTTATGAAACTTTGTAGTTTACAATTTTTTGATTTGAAAACATCTTGTCATGCAAAACTGTGTTTGAATTTCAAAATTTTAAAATTCAAATTTTGTAAACGACCTCGGATGGAAAAACTTCCTAAACTAAAAGTGTAGATCTCGAAAAGTTATGAAACTTTGTAGTTTACAACTTTTTGATTTGAAAACATCTTGTCATGCAAAACTGTGTTTGAATTTCAAAATTTTAAAATTCAAAATTTGTAAACGACCTCGGATGGAAAAACTTCCTAAACTAAAAGTGTAGATCTCGAAAAGTTATGAAACTTTGTAGTTTACAATTGTTTTATTTGAATTCGTTTAGGGCCTCAAACATGCAATTTACACTCGGTTTAGTATAATATATTGGGAACTAAAACGGAATCCAGACATAAGTGAGAGTGTGGTGTAGTGGAAGAGGAGGTACGTGCATAGCGGGAGGTCTTGGGTTCGAATCGCGTCGGCCGCGTAGGCACGAAATTCACGCGAAAAATGTCGTAAATGGGTGGGCGATGGCCGGTAGGGGCCTCCATCGATAAAAAAAATTCCTTTTTTTTGGATAAAAATTCCTTTTTTTTCGGTTTCAAGTTTGCCGAGTGTCGGGCACTCGGCAAAGGCTTTGCCGAGTGCCCGATAAAAGACACTCGGCAAAGCTGGCTTTGCCGTCACTTTTTTTGGCGAGTGCTGTTCGCCGGGTGTTACACTCGGCGAACTATTTGCCGAGTGTTTTATGCCTTTTGCCGAGTGTTTCGGGCACTCGACAAACTCAAGGAGTCCGGTAGTGTGGTTCACAACCTGAAAACCATAAAAAAGGATCTCTAGCTTGCCCTTGCTGTCATCGACCATTCTTCTATCCTTGCATTTCTCAGGCAATGTCGAGGTTGAACTCCTGGTTAGAAATTTCTTTCGCCCTGTTGATCCACGTTCTTTTTCAGTGCACATGCGCCAATGCAATTAGCAGCGCAGGGACACCTGTGAAGGGGCAAGAGGAGCAAGCCGCTATTGAATCCCAACGTTGTGTTCAATTTGTTTCCCTCAAAACTGGATTTGACGGAAAGAAAATGTGCTTTAATTTTGATCATGCCGCTCTGGTTTGCGAGCTATGTTTTTGGTAGCTATAGATGTTGCCTTCAGATACGCCATCCCCTCACCTAATGCCTCCTTTCATCACCTCCACAAAGTTAAGGATGTTTTTCATGTAGACCCCGAAGGCCACCAAAAGGGAACGGAGATAGAAGAAAAACGAGCTCCTTAAGAATGAGACAGCAGAGAGGCCCCAAAGTTATCAGCACAAAGCTTGGGGGTGCAAACTGTGAGGCAGGAATCGGCTTAGAGGTCCTCTGCATTTGAGCAGAAGGACAAACCATAGACGGCCTTAATGATGTAAATTCCACCTCATTCAGGAGATGGATGCATGAAGCGAAGCAGATTGGTGCCGCAAACGAAGGACCTAGAATGGACAAAAGACTAATTGGCCTCAAGTATGCTGGGAATATAGTTGGTAAACCTTGTGCATCTATTGTTAAACAGGAGACTGTTCACATCCTCTATATATAAATACTGGTTTTGTAACCATTGTAAGAGAGAGAAATATAATTTTGTTCTCGTGCTCATTGATTACAAATTTACTTTTTTTTTTACTTTTCTGCCACTACTACACAAATATTTTTTACAGTCGGCATCAAATTCTTGGAGAAATCGTTGACAAAACAACCGCTTCTAACTACGGCGGAGAGCAGTGTAGGTAGCATACTGTCCCTATAAATCCATATTGAGGGGCGATTCTATTAAGAAAACTACACCTAAAGGTACATATATTTTCGTCGATGTCGACGAAATATGGTCGGCAGTCCATGTAGGGGTATGCTCATGATGGTAGATTGTCGGTAGATGGTGCGTGTAATCAGGAACCAGATGGTTATAGATACACAAGACACAAGATTTATATAGGTTCGGCCGCCGTGTTGGCGTAATACCTACGTCCTGTGTCTCATTATTCTGTATTGATTGATGTTTAGATGGATTGTCTTCCCTGAGGGGGACCCCTGCCTCTCATTATATAGTCTGGAGGAGGAGGGTTACAAGTAAAGTATCCTATTTTGTACTATTACAATATCTAGTACAACTTGTAATCTTGCCGTGCACGCCTCGATCTTACAGGCCGGGCCACCTCGGATGGTGCGGCCCATGTACCATCTTATGGTACCCGGGGATGTATCCCCCACAGCTAGTCCCCCAGCGCCATGTATTCTGATGCGACACGCCATTTTAACCTTCTCCGAACAGTGAGGCTTGAGTTCTTGACATCTCCGACCACCGTTGTCGCCGGAGAAGTAGGTTGTCCGAAGAATGTATGGTGCTCTTAAGAAGAAAGAAAAAGATTTCCGTCCTGGGAAGTGTGCCCACTTGGGTTTCTGTGAAGAAACGTAAGGGTGTCTTGAAGCATAGCATCTTTGATCGTCGGAGGCGTAGTGGTCGAAAAACAAGCATATTCACCGCAAGGTGAAGTGTGCCCACTTAGTCCCCGAATCTGGTAGTAGGTGACGTAGGCATGTGGTGCCAGGGTCTAAAAAGAATTCCCAGTTAAGTTGAGAATCCAATCGTCGTACAGGCGATACGAGCTGCACCGGCAGGTGCATCGTACCGATGTAGTCCCCGAGCTTGCTGGAAGGTGAGGTATGAGCCTTGTAGCAAGGTCTAAAGGAGAAAAAATATCCCAACTGTATGCGAGTTGCTAGTCGCATGTAGTCGAGACGCAAAGTCCCCGAGCCGTGGTCGGAGAGTGGTCGAGGCAGTCCCCGAGCACAGGTCGAGGAGCGAGCGACGAAGTCCCCGAGCTGTGATCGAGGTAGTCCCCGTGCATAGGTCGAGAAGTGAGCGACGAAGTCCCCGAGCTGTGGTCAGAGAGTGATCGAGGCAGTCCCCGAGCGTAGGTCGAGAAGCGAGCGACGAAGTCCCCGAGCATAGCTCGAAATTCCTGCAATATAAATATGTAGAATGGTAGTACATGATGTATAAAATAACAAATTATGGAGAAAAATCAGCGGTGAAGAAATAGTGCATGACGCTCAGCAGTTACTTGTAAATGAGCATGATGTGATAAAGCAGTTGGTGCTTTGTAAACATATGTGTTAATGTGTAGTTTGTGTTTATACTTAATATAAACTACCCGACCAGTTAGTATGTAGCTGAGTCTCCAGCCCTAGCTAGCCCGTTAACCATAACGCGGGGCACGGAGCCCGTACACGTGTAGGAAGAACAAAGCATCGCTAAGGAGTCGCTGCCGACCACCCATAACGCAGAGGGCAGACGCTCATGCACGTGTAGAGAGGAGCCGGAGATAGGGCCATTTCTGGAGACATCGAGCGTCAACATGATTGGTCGAGGATTTGCATTAAGTATAGCTGTATGTTATATTTAAGATTGTATACATGGACAAACGTTATTTGAAGAACAATCATGATGAGAATGTTGTGGAGAAACATCGTAATGAAAATTATATTAAATATAAATATTATAAGTGTACTTATCTTTGATAGAAATCTGGTCGGCGGTGATGAAGTTGTCCGGTCCTTGAGCTTTCCGACCTGTTGTCATGACGGTGGTCGCGGTTGTCGTAGCGCTATTCTTCGCGGCGATCATCATTGCAACGTGGTCTGGTGGTCGAGGTGGTCGAAGCTCGGCAGAGCCGCTCGGGACGTGGTGGACGTGGTTCGTGGTCGATGTGGTCGGAGCTCGGCGGAGCCGCTCAAGACGTGGTCGATGTGGTCCGTGGTCGACGTGGTCGGAGCTGAGCGGAGCCGCTCGGGACGTGGTCGACGTGGTCCGTGGTCGACGTAGCTGGAGCTCGGTTAGCAGCTCGCTTGATGGCTGGAACAGAGTTGATCTCGTGTTGAAGTAGAACGGACGTAGTCAGATAGAGTCCTGCAGCATACAGTCCCGCACGCCCACCGTGACCGTGGTCCTGAGCCGGACTGCGATGTCGGTGATAGTGTGGCACTCCTCGGATACGGCCTTTGCACCGCGAGACTACACACACTAGTGCTCGGCCATCGTTGCAGGTCCTCCAGACGACGCGTCAGAAACGCAGTGATGAGCAAGGTAGATAGAGAGATGCGGCCGCCGGATCCTGATCAAAACCTTGCTTGCTAGCTTGTACGTGAAAGCATGCAGTATGACTCCTAGCCGGTTGGATCTTGTAGATGCGTATGTGCTCTTGATTGCTAACTGGTTGATTAATGGCCTTGCGTGTATGGTGCATACATACGTGCAAGTTGGCTTGCACGCGTCACCAGCTTGCTTGTTTTGTATTGGCTTGCATCCTTCGTATATGTATATGTTGTATATGTGCATACGCCCGTACATGCAAGTTAGCCTTGCATGTTGCTGTAGATCACAGGCCTGGCCAGCAAACGTATCCGTGTCGATCACTTGGAATTGGATCCCGAAGCCATGCATGTTTGCTTGCCGTGCAGATGCGTACATACTGGAGCCCTGCGTGCCCATCGTGAGCCCGATGGGATCTCGACGAAGCGCCACCATGTAGTTCAGCCAAGGAGAGCATCAGATGGATGTCGGTATGCAACGGAGGTCGCTGAGTTGTAGCCGTAGTAGATTGATTCCGTCGCCGAGTTGTTGCCGTACGGTGGAATCAAGGTCTGCCATCTAGTTCACCATGGATCAGCACGCACACCCCCTACCTGGCGTGCCACTGTCGATGAAATATGGTCGGCAGTCCATCTAGGGGTAGGCCTCGTCGAAATCCTTCCACTGCTTGCCATCGGATGGGTGCCGTAGCTTGCCATCATCTTTCAGGCGGTCAGCTGATGCATGCCAGGACATGAGCTTGGCATCATCCAGGTTTCCGAATATTGCACGCAGGCGATCGGTCACGGGCAGGTACCACAGCGACAGTGCTGGACTTTTCCTATGCGTGTAACCCTCTTCTTCATCATCCTGCTGAGCCGAGATCTATTTGGCCGCACTGCTCTTCTTTGCCCCCTTCTTGTTCTTCTTCCGACCACCCCGTAAGCCTCCCTCGTCTTCTGCATACACGCGACAACCAGCATTTTTCTTGTACCGACTAAAGCCGCAGTGCGGACAACTCATCAAATTCTCATACTCATTGCCCCGATACAGGATGCAGTGGTTAGGGCATGCATCAAACTTTCTAAGCTTCATCGCCACTGGCCGGATCAGCTTCTTGGCCCGATAAGTATTGGCGGGCACCTTGTTAGCCGTTGGGTACGTGGTGGCAAGGTAGCTTAACAACTCATTGAAGCTAGTGTCAGACCAACCATGACGAGCCTTCAACATCAACATATGGAGGTTAAAACGGAGCGCCGTGCACTCCTTCGGACAATCGCCGCCGTCCTTATAGAGAGGATCAACTGCCGCCTGCTTCAACTCTCTAAAATTCTCCAACCACTTTGGGCAACCCAACACAACGTCGTCTTCATCGAAGTGTTTGACTAGATCTTCAACAAGCTGCACATCCTCGGGTTGGCTCACAGCATCCTGACCATCCCCACCGTCGCCGGCTTCGTCGGCCATGTCTTGCATTAGATCATCCACCGTGATGTAATCACGACAACTGTTGTCACTGTCGGCTGGCGCAGCTGCTACTGAAGATGATGAGGAGCCGGGTGCTCCTAAAGGATCTTTATTCACCGGTGGTGCTGTCGTCGTCGGCGTCGAAGAGCTCACTCCAGATGCACCGCCACTCGCACCAACTCTTTCGCCGTGAAATGTCCAGACCGTGTAGCCCTCGACAAAACCATACATGATCAAATGAGTTTGCACCTCACTGTCTCGGTGGGTGTAACACCCTAAAAAATTACATTCTTTTAAAATTAGTAAATATGATTTATTTATGCAAATATGTGTGCATTAAAATATAGGAAAATAATAAATTTTGTGGAATTAAAATTTAAAAATAAGGTTAGAAACTTTTTGATGCATACATGCTGCTGCATATCTAATTTTGTGATGATTGATCTTGATTCAAATTTCAAATGAATTCAAAACTTATTTAAAAATGCTTTTGGAAATCCATGTGGAAAAAGAAAAAAATGCAAAATTCATTTTTCCCCCTCCCTTCTTCATTTCGGCCCGCAGGCCTTCCTTCTGCTGGCCCAGCTCCCTCCCGCAGCCCAACTCGCCTCCCCCTTGCGCGCTGCGCGGCCCAGCGCCAGCCGCTAGCCCAGCCGTGCGCGCTGCACGGCCCAGCATAGCCGCCAGCCCAGCCGCCGCGCCTTCCTCGCGCCCGCAGCCACTGACCGCCCGACCCCGCGTGTCAGTGCCATCCTCTTCCTCCCGCGTGGCTCGGAATCGCCCGCGCCTGGCGCTGCTGCAAGCGCCGCCCACGACACGCGTCGTGGGAGCATCCCTCGCTCCTCGGCCTCAATTTAAAGGAGCCGAGCCCCCCCCCCCCGCGCGCTCCCCTGCTCTCCCCACTCCGTTTTCGCCCTAGCCCACGCCATGGAGGTCGCAACCGCCACACAGAAGAGCTCCGCCAGCCACCGTCCTCGCCGTCCGTGAAACGCCGTCCTTGAGTCGCGTTCGTCCCCGTTTGAAGTCGCGGTGAGCTTTGCCGTGCTCCCCTCCTTCCCCCTGTGCTTTCAATTTGGTATTTCGTGGCCATTTGGGGCCCTTTTCGCGAGCGTCCACGAGCTTTGGCCGCCGGCCATGGCGTCCGCCGCCTTGGCTCACTCCTCCGGCTGTCGTAACGGCCTGGGCGAGTTCCCCTTCACCCCAGCTAACTCCCGGTGCCTCCGGTTTTCCGAACCGTGGCCCATAGGCCAGTGTTCCGCACGCTCAGGTGACCTCCATGCCACCGGTAATGGTGCTCTGCCGCCAGCGTCACTGTTCCGGCCAGCCAGCTTTCTTCTCTCTTCCCCGGATCCATTTCTGGCCACTCATTTCTAATCCAACGGTCGAGAACGTCCGGTACCCCTTCGCGTGGTAGATTTGCAAAAGAGACCCTCGGTTTCGGATGAATAGAACCCGCAGCCCAAAGCGCATTTCCCTGATTACATATTCTCGTTTTGAAAGCGTAAAAATCACTGCTTAAGTCTAAAATATGTTTTCAGTAATTACAGAAATGCCATTTGAACTGTTTTGCGTATAAAATTGTCGTTTTAGCTCCGAATTGATCCATTCAAATCGCGTTAGCTTCGTAATTCCATAACCTACATGTTAGAACCACTGTTAGTCAAGTTTGGAACTTTTTAATTTCATGGTTAGATTTAATTAAATATATTGCTATAGGAAAACTCGTTTAAATCATAACTTTCGCATTTTAGCTCCGTTTTTCATGAACTACGCGTTGACTTGATCATAGCGAGATGTAGATTATTTTCACAAACATTTTATCTTGTTTTCCATACTGTTAGTGTACTGTTCTATTGATAGGAATGTTTGCTTTGCATGAATGCTTTTGGAATGTTGTATGTTGCCGTGTTGGTCGCGTTCAGATGGTGAAGAGAACGTTGGGGATCAAGAATTCTTCGACGACCAGCAGGACCAGCAAGAGTTTGTGAATCAAGGCAAGTATAGCATGTGCCTACCTTGATGTCCTATTTCACTTTAATCAATTACTCATTTGCATGTATCTAATTTTGATACCCGTAAGGACATCCTAGTGATTGATTATCCTGTTCCTTGTCTCCTATGGGTTAAATGCATATGGATAGATTGCTAGTGCTCTAACTGAACTTGATATACATGATGATGAATGATTCTATGGAACTAAGAGTTTAACATGATTTTATAACAACTGTTCCATAGGGCGAAGGTGCAAATGAACTTTGTTCATGTTGCTCCCAGCCCTCCATAAGGCACTTATCTGTCGGCAAAAGCTAGGGACTGACTAGTGCAACCGGGAGAGTCATATGGCTCTGACTTTAGCTCAGTAATAGCACCTTTTCTAGCTAGTTAGAGGTTACCTTTTTGGCGCAAATGGGGCTTGCCACGTTGGGTATAGGGCTGCCTCTGTTCCTATGAGTATAGCCTGCGATGGATATGTGCCATAGGAAAGGGGGTTCCTACATCTGCCTGCCAAGGAAACCTAGCGGCCCTAACTTATTAGAGAAACCTATGAAATGGCTTCATAGTGTACCCTGCCTGCTCACCTTGGCAATGATATGGGAGTAATTAACCTAGGCATATGGGAATCACGACTCGCGGTGAATGTGCACCACCTCTATAGAGGTTAACAAACTGTTATAATAGCCGTGCTCACGGTTACGAGCGGCCTAGAAAACTCACAGAATAACTGGATACTTGTTGATGATCATTCAAGATGTTCTATGATGTTATATGATACATTTGACTCTGATATCTGTTCATATGGGATTAAATGAGAGCTTGAGCATAATTTAATAATACCTGAGAATAAATGTTTGACTTACTAAAAATGCTAACTGCAGTAAACCAGAGTCAACCTTTTTGAGCTTCATAACCCCATGTTAACTTGTTAAGTACGGGATGTACTTACACTTGTTTATTTTCTTTATTTGGATAAAAATCTCGGATAGGTAACAGATGACAATGGGTATGAAGATTTTTCTGAGGATTCTTAGGCTTGTGGTCAACTAGTTGACCTTCCCTGTGATGAAGGCCACGAGAGTTTTATTATCTTTTTATTTTCCACTATGATGTATAAGACTAAGTTTTATTATAACTCTGATGTATGAGACACCGTGATGATACTTTATGTAATTTGTCAGCTTGTGTGTGTGATTATTTCCTGGGCACACATGAGTTTTATGCATTAATTTTATCCTTAAAATTGGGTGTGACAAATTGGTATCAGAGTCGTGTTGACTATAGGATGCAAGCCTAGTTAGAAAATGGTCGTTTTTAGCACCTTTGCTCCTCTGGTTTCTTGCTTACTGTCTTATTCTTGTTATTTTATTAAAATATTTATGCTTTTCATACCTTAATCTATTATTTAAAATTGTTGATTCTAATTCTATCTCACTTTAAATCTATAGATGTCTCATAACCCGAAGACTGCTCGCCTCAACACCACTGGCTATCGTGCCCTGTTCACCCCGCGTGCCCCACAGGCGGAGAGGGAGATTGTGATCATCTTCGACGATGAGGAGATGGCTACCCTGACGCCTGCACCTGCTCCTACTCCAGTCGTCGTGCCGGTCTATCCTGTTGTAGCTACACCTGAGGAGTCGACGGCTACTTCCCCTACACCTGCACCATCCCCAGCTGTCCCTGATGGTGGATGAGGAGATTGGCTGGAAGTGCAAGTATTACTTCAAGCCAGCTCCGGAGACGGCCTACTACCACACCCTCCTCACTCACGTGCTTGGACTGACTACTACCCCGACTTACACGCCTCCATCAGCTACCACTGCGCCGAGTACCAGCATCCATTGGAGGCTACCTTCTAGGAAGGTAGAACTGGTGGTCACCGCCTAGAACGACATCAAGAATGGACATGAGGTGGAGACTATCCACTGTGCCCCTGCTAGGAGAGCCCATGCCTTGGATGGTATGGAGGATGCAGCACAGAACGCCTACATCCACTACCATGGTCGTCGCTTTGAGGCCATGAGGGAGGATCGCTTCAGGTTCCTCCCTCAAAATAATTATGAGGGTGTTTGGCAGGTTTTGGCTCCACCAGAGAGTGACTCAACTCTAGAAGCAACGGTGCAGCATATCCACGCTATGCAGGGGGTGGATGAGGAAATCAAAGGAGAACTGCGTGCATCTCAGAGGGCTCAGAGACGCCTCTAGAAGCAAGTGGATGAACTTCGAGCTCAACTTGGACAGCCATCCATCTACAAGAAGAAGCACCGGTCCTTCACCATGGTTAACACCGCTCCATAGGTGTTAGGTGCCTTGATCTAGATTACCACGTCGTTAGTTTGTGTTTCATACTTAGTTTTGTTGGTCTTGTGAACTTGGATGATTAGATGTTTTAATTTGTGAACTTGATTGATTTGGTATTTGTTTGATTGCTGAAGTTTGTGGGCATGTCCACAACTTCCTTAGATTGAAACCATAAGTTTAGAATGAAATCTTAATGCTGATGTCTCGCTTTATCTTATCTCTGCTGTGCTGATTTCTGGAGCAGCCTGTGTTCTTTATCTGGTATCTCGAAATCTGGGCTGTTCAAAATTCTGAACATTTTGTGGAGATAACTAGACTTCTATATCTTTCAAATGTCTCTGGAATCACATCAATAGCTGTTCAGGTTTGGGAGATCTATTTGACACAAGTTGATGTTCCTGCGCTGTCTGGAACCCAGAACAGTTTTGGTTTAGCTCTACTTTTGACCATGTGTGTGTCAGAATTTGTAAAAGTGATCTAAATAAAAGTTGTAGCTGATCTCCTAAGCTTTCTAACAAATCTAGGTACACCTTTGTTGGATCTCTGAAACTCGAGTTATAACGGTTTTACTGAACTGCTGAATTTGAATCTTGTCCAGAAAATTCTCAGCATTGTTTCTTCTCTTTTGTAAGCTCTCTATAATTGGAAAAATTTCTAAATTTTGCACATTTGTTGGAAAACAGATGGCCGCAAGAGGAGGAAGAGGCAGAGGCCATGGTCGTGGATGTGATGCTCTCATAAATCCACCACCACCGCCACCTGTGACCATGGAACAAATATTGGGAATGCAAGCGCAGCTGATGCAAGCTATGATGCAGCGCTTGGACAATGAACCTACAAGAGGACCACCGCCTGTTCAGGTCAGAGATAAGCGTGGAGAGTTTATGAAAGGTCAACCACCGGTGTTCACCCATGCCTTAGACCCTATGGAGGCAGATGACTGGTTGCGTGCTGTGGAGAAATAACTGAACATAGCACAATGCAACGACCTTGAGAAGGTGTTGTACGCTTCTGGGCAACTCCAAGGAGCTACTCAGGATTGGTGGGAATCATTCTAGTTTGGACGTCTCAACAATGCTCCTGCTATCACCTAGCAGGAATTCAAGGACAATTTCCGGTTATACCATATTCCCGATGGACTAGTGGAACTGAAGCAGGAAGAATTCAGATCTCTCAAGCAAGGATCCATGACAGTGGTGGAGTATCAGTGACAAGTTTGCACAACTATCACGCTATGCTCCAAATGATGTAGCGGACGACAAGGATAAGTAACGCTGTTTCCTCAAGGGACTCTATGATGGGCTGCAGCTTCAGCTGATGTCTAATACCTACCCTAACTTTCAGTCTTTGGTGAATCACGCTATCGTGATTGACGATAAGCGCAAGGAGATGGAAGCTAAGAAGAGAAGGCTCCAAGGGCAAGCTTCTGGAAGCAACAATCGCCCACGTGCTTATCACTAGCAAGGTTTCCAGCAAAGGAATCAAGGACCAACTCACCAGGGAAACCGTGGTCAGTATCCTCAGCGGAACCAGTTCCAGCAACGCCCTCAGTACCAACAATAGTTTGGAAATCAGCGTCCCCCGCAACAGACTAGCAATCCTGCAACACGCCAGGGAGTGCCCAACAATGCTCCTATGAAGAGTGGTGCACCCAACAATCCCAATGCCTACTACCGATGCGGAGAAGTAGGTCACTATGCTCATTAGTGTCCTAAGAAGCAGAACCAACAAGCACCTCAGAACTAGACTAGCAATCAGAAGTTCAACGCCCGACCACCTCGCACTACGAAGGTGAACTATGTGTCATCTGATGCAGCTCAGGAGATGCCTAAGGTCATGTTGGGTACATTCAGCGTCAACTCTATCTCTGCTACCGTACTTTTTGATTCTGGTGCTTCGCATTCTTTTATCTCCCAAGCTTTTGTTAGAATGCATAGCATACCTTTGTGTGCCATGAAAAACCCCATACTAGTAAATTCCCCGGGAGGTAGTATGCCAACTTCTTATTGGAGCCCCTCAACTAGCATTTCCTTAAGGGGGGTAGACTTCAAAGTGAAGCCTATTGTGCTGAGAACAGCAGGAATTGATCTTATTCTAGGAATGGATTGGATGAAACAACACCGGGGTAGTGATTCAGTGTCAGGAGAAATCTGTGGTTGTGACATCACTCAATGGAGATAGAATCTGTGTAGAAGTGGTAGTGCAAGGCTCAGCCTACAGCCACAGTGAACCAGCTTGATGGTGAAGTCAATGACAAGATCAGTGTCATGGAGGAGTTCCCGGATGTCTTCCCCAATGACTTGCCTAGGTATGCCACCTGACCGAGACATTGAATTCATTATTGAATTATTACCTGGAACTGCACCAATAGCTAAACGTCCATATAGAATGGGAGTTAATGAATTAAAAGAGCTTAAGAAACAACTAAAAGAGTTGCAAGAAAAAGGTTTCATACGCCCTAGTTCTTCCCTGTGGGGGGCACCTGTGATCTTTGTGGATAAGAAGGATGGTAGTCAACGAATGTGTGTGGATTACCGCTCACTTAATGAGGTTACAATCAAGAATAAATACCCTTTGCCTAGGATTGATGATTTGTTTGATCAGTTGAGAGGAGCCCATGTGTTCTCAAAGATTGATCTCCGCTCAGGGTATCATCAGCTTAAGATTCGAAACTCGGACATACCCAAGACAACATTCACTACACGGTATGGATTATATGAGTACACCGTTATGTCTTTTGTATTGACCAATGCACCTGCATACTTCATGTATCTGATGAATAAGGTGTTCATGGAGTTTCTAGATAAATTTGTGGTGGTATTCATAGATGACATACTAATATTCTCCAACACAGAAGAAGAACATGCTGAACACATAAGGTTGGTCTTGCAAAAGCTTAGAGAGCATAAGTTGTACGCTAAGCGGAGCAAGTGTGAGTTTTGGTTGAAGGAAGTCTCTTTTCTGGGTCATGTTGTTTCCAATGGTGGAATAGCAGTGGATCCAGGCAAAGTGCAAGATGTATTGGATTGGAAACCACCAACAACTGTAAGTGAGATTCGAAGCTTTTTGGGATTGGCTAGATACTATAGAAGGTTCATTGAAGGTTTTTCCAAGCTAGCCAAGCCTATGACAGCTCTGTTGGAAAAGAGTGCTAAGTATGTATGGTCGGATAAATGCCAGACAAACTTTGAAGAGCTAAAGAAGAGATTGACTACAGCTCTAGTATTAATCTTGCCCGATTTAAGCAAGAACTTCTCTATATATTGTGATGCATCCCGTTTGGGCCTTGGATGTGTGCTTATGCAAGAAGGAAGAGTGGTGGCATATGCATCTAGACAACTAAGGAAGCATGAGTTGAATTATCCTACTCATGACTTGGAATTGGCAGCTGTGGTTCATGCTTTGAAGATCTGGAGACATTATCTAATTGGACATAAGAGTGATATCTATACTGATCATAAGAGTTTGAAGTATATCTTCACCCAATCAGATCTGAAATCGAAGACAACGTCATTGGTTGGAATTGATCAAAGACTATGATTTGGAAGTGCATTATCACCCGGGAAAGGCAAACGTCGTAGCTGATGCACTTAGTAGAAAGAGCTATGCCAATGGACTTCAGATGACATCTATGTCAACAGAGCTGTGTGCTAAAATGGAGTATCTCAACTTGAGCCTTGTCACTAATGCAATGGAATTGGTGATAGAGCCTACATTGGAGCAAGAGATACGCAAAGGTCAATTGGAGGATGAAAAACTTAAGGAGATAGCAGAGAATGTAGTGCTTGGAAAGGCACCAGGATTCAGAATGGATGAGAATGGCACTCTTTGGTTCAGAAAAAGGATATGTGTACCTAAAGTGAAGGCTATCCGTGATGCAATTCTACAAGAGGCCCATGAGTCTACTTATTCTATACATCCCGGAAGTACTAAGATGTACTTGGATCTTAAGGAGAAGTATTGGTGGTATGGTTTGAAGAGAGATGTGGCAGAATATGTGGCTTTGTGTGACACTTGTCAAAGAGTGAAAGCTGAGCATCAAAGACCTGCAGGGTTACTACAACCAATGAAGATTCCTGAATGGAAATGGAAAGAGGTTGGTATGGATTTTATCGTAGGATTGCCCCGCACTCAAAGAGGCTATGATTCAATATGGGTAATAGTGGATCGACTCCCCAAGGTTGCCCACTTTTTACCAGTCAAGACTACCTATACGGGCGCAAGACTAGCAGAGTTGTACATGGAAAGAATAGTGTGCTTACATGGTGTTCCAAGAAAATTGTGTCAGATAGAGGCACTCAGTTTACATCGCAATTCTGGCATAAAGTACATAGATCTTTGGGGACAAAGTTGAATTTCAGTTCTGCTTACCACCCGTAAACTGATGGACAGACTGAAAGGATCAACCAGATTTTGGAAGATATGTTGAGAGCTTGTGCACTTCAGTATGGTGATAGTTGGGATAAGAGTCTGCCTTACGCAGAGTTCTCGTACAACAACAGTTATCAGAAGAGTCTCAAGATGGCACCTTTCGAGGCGTTGTATGGGCGTAAGTGTAGAATGCCTTTGTTCTGGAATCAGACTGGAGAAACTCAAGTGTTTGGACCCGATATCCTTAGAGACGCGGAAGAACAAGTGAGAATGATTAGAGACAATTTGAGAGTGGCTCAGTCCCGACAGAAGAGTTACGCTGATATTCGCAGAAGAGAGCTGACTTTCGAGATTGGTGATTATGTGTACTTGAAGGTGTCACCAATGAGAAGTGTGAGAAGATTCAATATGAAGGGAAAGTTAACCCCAAGGTATATAGGACCTTTTAAGATCCTAGAGAGACGTGGAGAAGTAGCTTATCAGTTGGAACTGCCTGAGAGTTTGTCAGGTGTGCACGATGTGTTCCATGTTTCCCAATTGAAGAAGTGTTTGAGGGTACCAGAAAAGCAAATTCATTTGGAAGAACTTGCTGTTAAGGAGGATCTTACTTATGAAGAGTATCCGACAAAGATCTTAGAAACTACCAAAAGAGTTATGAGAAGCCGAATCATAAAGATGTGCAAGGTGTAGTGGAATCGATATACAGAGAATGAAGCTACTTGGGAAAGAGAAGAGGATCTGAGAAAGACTTATCCCCAACTGTTTGAGTAAGCAATCACCCGAATCTCGAGGACGAGATTCATCTTAAGGGGGGTAGAATTGTAACACCCTAAAAATTTACATTCTTTTAAAATTAGTAAATATGATTTATTTATGCAAATATATGTGCATTAAAATATAGGAAAATAATAAATTTTGTGGAATTAAAATTTAAAAATAAGGTTAGAAACTTTCTGATGCATACATGCCGCTGCATATCTAATTTTGTGATGATTGATCTTGATTCAAATTTCAAATGAATTCAAAACTTATTTAAAAATGCTTTTGGAAATCCATGTGGAAAAAGAAAAAAAATGCAAAATTCATTTTTCCCCCTCCCTTCTTCATTTCGGCCCGCAGGCCTTCCTTCTGCTGGCCCAGCTCCCTCCCACAGCCCAACTCGCCTCCCCCTTGCGCGCTGCGTGGCCCAGCGCCAGCCGTCAGCCCAGCCGTGCGCGCTGCGCGACCCAGCACAGCCGCCAGCCCAGCCGCCGCGCCTTCCTCGCGCCCGCAGCCGCTGACCGCCCGGCCCCGCGTGTTAGCACCATCCCCTTCCTCTTGTGTGGCTCGGAACCACCCGTGCCTGGCGCTGCTGCAACCGCCGCCCACGACGCGCGTCATGGGAGCGTCCCTCGCTCCTCGGCCTTGATTTAAAGGAGCTGAGCCCCCCCCCCCCGCGCGCTCCCCTACTCTCCCCACTCCATTTTCACCCTCGCCCATGCCACGGAGGTCGCAACCGCTGCACGGAAGAGCTCCGCCGGCCACCGTCCTCGCCGTCCGCGAAACACCGTCCCCGAGTCACGTTTGTCCCCGTTTGAAGTCGCGGTGAGCTTCGCCGTGCTCCCCTCCTTCCCCCTGTGCTTTCAATTTGGTATTTCGTGGCCGTTTGGGGCCCTTTTTGTGAGCATCCGCGAGCTTTGGCCGCCAGCCATGGCGTCCACCGCCTTGGCTCACTCCTCCGGCCGTCGTAACGGCCTGGGCGAGTTCCCCTTCACCCTAGCTAACTCCCGGTGCCTCCGATTTTCTGAACCGTGGCCCATAGGCCGTGTTCCACGCACTTCGGTGACCTCCATGCCGCCGGTAATGGTGCTCTGCCACGCGGCGTCACTGTTCTGGCCGGCCAGCTTTCTTCTCTCTTCCCCGGATCCATTTCTGGCCGCTCATTTCTAATCCAACGGCCGAGAACGTCCGGTACCCCTTCGTGTGGCAGATTTGCAAAAGAGACCCTTGGTTTCGGATGAATAGAACCTGCAGCCCAAAGCGCATTTCCTTGATTACGCATTCTCGTTTTGAAAGCGTAAAAATCACTGCTTAAGTCTAAAATATGTTTTCAGTAATTACAGAAATGCCATTTGAACTGTTTTGCGTATAAAATTGTCGTTTTAGCTCCGAATTGATCCATTCAAATCGCGTTAGCTTCGTAATTCCATAACCTACATGTTAGAACCACTGTTAGTCAAGTTTGGAACTTTTTCATTTTATGGTTAGATTTAATTAAATATATTGCTATAGGAAAAACTGTTTAAATCATAACTTTGGCATTTTAGCTCCGTTTTTCGTGAACTACGCGTTGACGTGATCATAGCGAGACGTAGATTATTTTCACAAACATTTTATCTTATTTTCCATACTATTGGTGTACTGTTCTAATGATAGGAATATTTGCTTTGCATGAATGCTTTTGGAATGTTGTATGTTGCCGTGTTGGTCGTGTTCAGACGGTGAGGAGAACGTTGGGGATCAAGAATTCTTCGATGACCAGCAGGACCAGCAAGAGTTTGTGAATCAAGGCAAGTATAGCATGGGCCTACATTGATGTCCTATTTCACTTTAATCAATTACTCATTTGCATGTGTCTAATTTTGATACCCGTAAGGACATCCTAGTGATTGATTATCATGTTCCTTGTCTCCTATGGGTTAAATGCATATGGGTAGATTGCTAGTGCTCTAACTGAACTTGATATACATGATGATGAATGATTCTATGGAACTAAGAGTTTAACATGATTTTATAACAACTGTTCCATAGGGCGAAGGTGCAAATGAACTTTGTTCATGTTGCTCCTAGCCCTCCATAAGGACTTATCTATCGGCAAAAGCTGGGACTGACAGTGCAACCAGGAGAGTCATATGGCTCTGACTTTAGCTCAGTAATAGGACCTTTTCTAGCTAGTTAGAGGTTACCTTTTTGGCGCAAATGGAGCTTGCCACGTTGGGTATAGGGCTGCCTCTGTTCCTATGAGTATAGCCGCGATGGATATGTGCCATAGGAAAGGGGGGTTCCTACATCTGCCTGCCAAGGAAACCTAGCGGCCCTAACTTGTTAGAGAAACCTATAAAATGGCTTCATAGTGTACCATGCCCACTCACCTTGGCAGTGACATGGGAGTAGTTAACCCGGGCATATGGGAATCACGACTCGCGGTGAATGTGCACCACCTCTGCAGAGGGTAACAAACGGTTATAACAGCCGTGCTCATGGTTACGAGCGGCCCGGAAAACTCACAGAATAACTAGATACTTGTTGATGATCATTCAAGATGTTCTATGATGTTATATGATACATTTGACTCTGATATCTGATAACTGGATACTTGTAAAGGTCGCATTAAAAGGCAAAAAGGCGACGGATGAACAATCCGGTTTCCTTAGCAGCCACCGAGAACTTGAAAACACGATCACTAAGTGTGGAAACCTTGAAACAAGTCGTAGAACCACCAATGGTGGCCTGCAGAATCAGGACGCCCGAGAACTCCGTGAGCCTGAACTTGCAGCGGCCAAAGGTGGTGACCAAGAAGGAGGAGTCCGAATGGGAAGAAGACACCGGGACCCCAGAGTCGCCCTAATCTCATCCTAGACTCGCAAACCTTGCCAGAAGGACAGCCCAGGGAGCACCATGGCAAGAGAAAGGAGGTGAGGAGAAGCTTACTTAGGTGTAGAGCAGCAGCTAAGGACGAGGAAGAATGGCGCGACACATGGCCTAGCGCCATCCATGGCCAGGGTTTTTAGGCCACCTTGAGGCATAGACAGCTGAAGCAGACCGTAAAGGGACACCGAAGTCTACGAGGTCCAGCGAAGGCGCCGTAGAAGGAAATTGTAGCGAAGGAGGCCGCTGGCGGGTGGCCGCCGTCAGGCAGGAGGGGGGCTCTAGGTTGGACTGGTTGTCGACTCATACTGGGTAAATTGATTTCATTTCAAAGACCTCATCCTTGAAAATATTAGTTGTAGAGAAATAAATTCTACTCCCTCTATTCCAAATTGAAGTCATGGATGGAGTAGGAAAAAAAATCCTACGTTCGCCACAGTCGCCGTGCTGCCTCATATCATTGATGGACGGGTTGAGGACGTGTCTAGCGGCTTTGACCCCAAGTTGTGGGCCTGTGGCATCATCCTCGATCCAGGCATACTAGAGTATCAGCTCGCTCAAAGAGCTATTCATATCAGAGTCCTAGGAAGCAGTCCATCACGATGTGCATGCCCAACAACCCCCTTGATGACTTCATCTTTGTCTATGGGTACTACAACTTTCATGAGTCTCTCCCATGATGCAACTTTGGTGTGATGTACACCATGTGACGTGTCATTCTTTTTAAGTTAAAGAATTCAGACAAATATACTTGGTAAAAGAATCATCTTCCTCTCTTGGTGCAAAGTAACTCATGGGTGCAACCACATCTACGAAACAATTTTAAGAGGCGCCATGATTTTTGCAGATGGTAAACATTTTGCACTGCCCATGGATTATCCAATCGAGGACACCAGACCATGCCATCAAAAAGGAAGCGCCTCCAACTATAAATGATGTGATTTTCAGATTCCCTGTACTACGTAAATGCAATGGATGGGCTCGGCTAATGGACCGGCCATGAGAATTTATTTCCACGGTTCTGTGTTACCAACAGTCCCTAGAATTAGGTATTTTTTTTGGAGGGAACCACATATATAATATGGACCTCCCCTAGAATGGGTGGTTGGTACTATGGAATGACCCACCATAGAAATCTTCCTGCCAAAATACGTAGGAAAAAAACTAGGTGAGGACCATCCCTACCAGAACGTGGCGTGGACTATTTGGCTGATAGGGCCACCGTATCATTTTAATCGCACGCATGGTAAATCAGTTGTCCCATGGTCCACACGTCAGTTGCACATCCGCACCATGTTTTGATGAGGACCATCCCAAACAATTTTCTTTCCAATATGTAAGGTATGGTTCCACTATTACCATCACCAACATGGAGAGTGGAATAGTTATGATGGGTTGCTTGAGGCCTACACCATAGGTTTGAATCCTTTAGAATGCACACACGTACGACTTCTAACTTATATTTTTTACCATTCTCTTTTTCTTGTATATGAAAAATCGTGACCACATAGATATGATTTATTTTTTTTATTATATTTTAAAGAATATGTCCACAGTGATTCATGTAACATATAGCTCCTAATGCAGGGCAGCTCCTACCTATTTTTTGTCTTTTTTAACCCAGCCTAGAAATTCGTCCCCGTAGGGATTTGAACCTGGCCTGCTTGGCTGCTACTGAGAAATGCGTTGGGGATTACACTACAGGCTATTAGCCTATTAGGCATGTATACGATTTTTGTACCTAATTAAGATATTGTACCTGATTCCAAATATAAGTTAATATATTACAGATGCTGAGATGC
Organism: Miscanthus floridulus; assembly: GCF_019320115.1. Classification (NCBI taxonomy): domain Eukaryota; kingdom Viridiplantae; phylum Streptophyta; class Magnoliopsida; order Poales; family Poaceae; genus Miscanthus; species Miscanthus floridulus. The sequence goes on along the minus strand of NC_089594.1, from coordinate 82,919,635 downwards.
ATATTAAGAATTTTAGTAAGAAATTTAATATCTTATTTTAAGCCTTTATTAGCTATACTCGAGGCTGAAATATTGAATTGCATGAATCTATCAAAGGAACTAGATTAATTAAGAAGCGTTAGTCTAACAAAATAAGTAGTATTGAGAGGGCTAGAAGATAGTATTGAGAGGGCTGGTTCAACAAATACCTGCTATACTATGATTCCTGCTACTAGTGGTAGCTTATCCAAACTGCTCTCTCCTGTTTCACACATTGTCCACCCCAATTTGCCTTACACTGCAGACCTACTTGCTCTGAACTTCCTAGAAGCAGTGAATCACTAGAATATCACGAGAACTCTATTTTCTCAGTGCCACCCATTCGCATGAGACAGAGACGACCAAAGGTGCAGCAGGCAGGAAAGTCATCAGTAGCATCTAGCACTACTAGAGAACAGACTTTAGAACGATGTCTCAATTTGGCATTAGCCTTGACATTTTTTGCTCCCGGGATTAAAGGACCATTTAGTCTTGGTTGGTAATACCAACCGGGACTAAAGGTCCCTGCCCAATGGTCCTCCGCGGGGCAGAGATCTTTAGTCCCGGCTGGTATTACCAACCGGGACTAAGTTGGTAATACCAACCGGGACTAAAGCTTTTAGTCCCGGTTTGGGTGATGCCCCGGGAATAAAGATTAATCTTTAGTCCCGGTTTGGACCCCTAACCGGGACTAATTATCCCGGCCTATAATTCAGCTCGTTTCTTCCTCCCCGAGCCCGAGCCATTGCATTCAAACTCACTGTCTCTGTTCTTCAACTTGCTGTTGTTCTTGCTCTCTCCCCCTCCATTGGTGTTGCTCTTCGATTTTGGAGGTAAGAAACTTAATCCTCTTATGTTTTGTCAGTAGCTTATCTCATTTTGCGATGTAGATGCATGTGTAACTTTATATGTTGGACTTTATTATGATTTTATATATCATTTTTAGCTCAAAATCCATATATGTTTGGATAAACAAAAGTTAAATTAGTTCATCAAAATCACGCCTCGCTCGTCCTTGCTGGAGCACGCGCCATCCTCGTCCCCGGTGGCTTACGTGATCTTAGAATTAATTTTTCCATGAAATGAAAAACTTAGAAAATTGTTAGAAAATTGTAGAAAATCCGTACTAGTTGAACTTGCGGACCGTGTTCATCTCGACGAGCATGTTCTCTGCCGAGCGGTAACGGACGTCAAGGAGGAGCTTTGATTCTACGAGGGAGAGCGGCAACGGTCGTGGAAGACCGTGTTCCCTTTCTCGTAGAATCGGAGCTCTTCCTTGGCCAAGTACGGTGCCGTCCGGTGGAGAAATGCTCGCGAGATGATCACGTAAGCAAGGTCAACTAGTACGGATGGTTATTTATTGAAACATGTTTTTGAGCTATAATTTGATGGATATTTGATAACTTTAGACCTACAAATGTCATCTACAAATGTTACTATCCTCGGCAACCTAAACGCCCACAAGCTCGCCGATATCGAGCAGGTCACTTTGAATTATTTTTTTCATGAAATGAAATACTTAGAAATCATGCCTTTTATTTTTTAGAATTAAATTTTCCACGAAATGAAAAACTTAGAAAATGGTTAGAAAATTGTAGAAAATCTGTACTAGTTGAACTTGCGGACCGTGTTCATGTCGGCGAGCATGTTCTCTACCGAGCGATAACGGACGTCAAGGAGGAGCTTTGATTCTACGAGGAAGAGCGGCAACGGTCATGGAAGACCGTGTTCCCTTTCTCGTAGAATCGGAGCTCTTCCTTGGCCAAGTACGGTGCCGTCTGGTGGAGAAATTCTCGCCGATTTGATCACGTAAGCAAGGTCAACTAGTACGGATGGTTATTTATTGAAACATGTTTTTGAGCTATAATTTGATGGATATTTGATAACTTCAGACCTACAAATGTCATCTACAAATGTTACTATCCTCGGCAACCTAAACGTCCGTGAGCTCGCCGATATCGAGCAGGTCACTTAGAATTATTTTTTCCATGAAATGAACTACTTAGAAATCATGCCTTTTTTTAGAATTAAATTTTCCATGAAATGAAAAACTTAGTAAATAGTTAGAAAATTATAGAAAATCCGTACTAGTTGAACTTATGGACCGTGTTCAGCTCGGCCAACATGTTCTCTGCCGAGCGGTAACGGACGTCAAGGAGGAACTTTGATTCTACGAGGGAGAGCGACAACGGTCGTGAAAGACCGTGTTCCCTTTCTCGTAGAATCGGAGCTCTTCCTTGGCCAAGTACGGTGCCGTCCGGTGGAGAAATGCTGGCCGAGATGATCACGTAAGCAAGGTCAACTAGTACGGATGGTTATTTATTGAAACATGTGAAATCCGTACTAGTTTAGGTTAAATATATCATTTTAGAAAATATGAAATTTACACTAGTTTGCAAAAATAAGTATAGAAAGTAGATGACAACTGGTACCGGATCCTCGGCCTCTCGTTCGGTTGCGAAACGACTGAGGCCAGAACTCCCTCTCATTATCTGCGGCAAGTGTAAGCAGAAGATTGTGATGGAGTACCGAGTCAAGAGACAGGGACCCAACAAGGGTCGTGTTTTCTACAAGTGCCCAGATCGCGATGTGAGTTTCTTACGCATTTTTTATTTATGGCTAATTGACCTGCTTTTCTTGAATATTTTTGACTAAATATTTTTTGGCTTTAATTTCAGTGGGAGGGCAATGGATGCGATGGTTGGTACTGGGAGGAAGATTATGCTACATACGTGCAGAATTTGGGTGCGCTTGAGGTAGCGGCTGCTGCTGATGAGTCAGTGAGCCAGCAGGAGAAGCTTATTGATATTCAACAGAAGAATGATTTGTCTGTTTTAGTTGCGTACGATCACGAAATAATTATGTTACTGAAGTGTATTATAGTTTTAGTTTGTTTAGTGATAGTTGGGATTGCTTACGTTGTAGCCAGGCTTAGTTAATTAATCAACCGTGTGTGTGTCATTTATGTTGTGTAATAAAATACTTAATTATGTTTAAGGTTTTCATAATTTGTCGTGTAATACAGATTATGTCACGCCATTGGATGTACAATGCCGATCGCCGCTCCCAAGACTTTATTGAGGGCTTGCACTATTTCTTAGGTGTGGCCGAGGCAAATAAGCGGGATGGTTTCATGTGCTGTCCATGTGCCCTATGTAAGAATTTAAAGGAATATTCAAGCTCAATGAGTCTTCATTCACATTTGCTTAAGTCAGGTTTCATGTCAAACTATATATGTTGGACTAAGCATGGAGAAAGCGGGGTAATGATGGAAGAAGGTGAAGGAGAAGATTTAGACATTGATGACATTATTGCTCAGTATAGTGCCTTTGATGATACTACAATGGGGGGAGATGAAGAAGAGGTAGCGGTAGAAGATGATCTCGGTGATGCTCTTGGCGATGCCATTCGTGATGCACAACAAGAATTGGAAAGTGAAAAAGAGAAAGTTAAGTTCGAGCGCATGCTTGAGGATCATAGGAAGTTGCTATACCCGACGGCCGAAGAGGGGCAAAAAAAGCTAGGTACAACACTGAAATTGCTACAGTGGAAGGCAAAGAATGGTATATCCGACAAGGCATTTGGGAATTTATTGAACCTCATAAAGAAGATGCTTCCGAAGCCAAATGAATTGCCCACCACTACGTACGAAGCAAAAAAGGTTGTCTACCCATTGGGATTAAAAATCCAGAAGATACATGCATGTCCTAATGACTTCATCCTCTACCATGGCAATGAATACGAGAATTTGGATGAATGTCCGGTATGTAAAGCATTGTGGTATAAGATCAGGTGCGATGATCCTGGTGACGTCGAGGGTGAACAACGTCCTAGAAAGAAAATCCCTGCCAAGGTTATGTGGTATGCTCCTATAATACCACGCTTAAAACGTTTGTTCAGAAATAAAGACCATGCAAAGTTGTTGCGGTGGCATAAAGAAGACCGTAAGGTAGACAATATGCTGAGACACCCAGCTGATGGGTCCCAGTGGAGAGCGATAGACAGGGAATTTTTAGAGTTTGCAAATGAGGCTAGAAACTTAAGGTTCGCCTTAAGTACAGATGGTATGAATCCTTTTGGGGAGCAGAGCACTAGTCATAGCACTTGGCTAGTTACTCTATGTATCTACAACCTTCCTCCATGGTTATGCATGAAGCGGAAGTTCATTATGATGCCGATCCTCATCCAAGGTCCGAGGCAACCTGGCAACGACATTGATGTCTATCTGAAGCCATTAGTTGAAGAACTTCTAGTTTTATGGAACAAACCAGGTGTACGTGTCTAGGATGAGTACAAACAAGAACACTTTGACCTACGAGCAATGTTGTTCATAACAATCAATGATTGGCCTGCTTTAAGTAATCTTTCAGGTCAGACAAACAAAGGATATAATGCATGCACACATTGTTTTGATGACCTTGACAGTATATATTTGAAAAGATGTCGAAAGGTCGTATACCTTGGCCATCGTCGATTCCTTCCTTTGAATCACCAAGTAAGAAAGAAAGGTAAGCATTTTAAAGGTAAGCCAGACCACCAGAAGAAGCCTCATAACCAAACCGGGGAAGATGTACTCGCAATGGTCAAGGATGTGAAAGTAGTATTTGGAAAGGGACAAGGCAGGGAATCTGTTCCCAAAGATGCTAAGGGGCACGCACCCATGTGGAAGAAGAAGTCCATCTTTTGGGAGCTACCCTATTGGCAAGTCCTAGAGATCCACAACGCAATTGACATGATGCACCTGACAAAGAATCTTTGTGTGAACCTATTTGGATTCATGGGTGTGTACGGGAAGCCAAAGGATTCACTTGAAGCACGTCAGGACTTGTAGGGCATGAAAGAACGAGACAACCTTCATCTAGAGAAGACAGATGATGGACATCATTACTTAAGTCCTGCTAGCTACACGCTTAGCAAAGAAGAGAGGGACAGCATGTTCGAATGTCTAAGCAGCATCAAGGTCCCATTAGGATTCTCCTCCAATATAAAGGGTATAATAAATGTGCCAGATAAGAAATTCCTAAACTTAAAGTCCCACGACTGCCACGTGCTTATGACGCAATTGCTTCCAGTTGCTTTAAGAGGAATTCTACCTCCACATGTACGTCTAGCCACCGTGAAGCTATGTGCATTCCTCAATACAATTTCTTAGAAGGCAATCAATCCAGTGGAACTAGCTACTCTATAGAATGATGTGGTTCAATGTCTTGTCAGCTTTGAGTTGGTGTTCCCTCCATCCTTCTTTAATATCATGACACACCTCCTAGTTCATTTGGTGAAGGAGATTAGTATTCTTGGACCTGTGTTCTTACATAACATGTTCCCCTTCGAGAGGTTTATGGGAGTCTTGAAGAAATATGTGAAAGTCCGTTCTAAGCCTAAAGGAAGCATCGCCTAGGGCTATGGAACAGAGGAGGTCATTGAGTTCTGTGTTGACTTTATTCCTGACCTTGCCCCGATTGGCGTTCCCGAATCGTGACACGAGGGGAGACTCAGTGGTAAAGGAACTTTAGAGAAGAAAACATATATTGGCATGGAAGACGATTATTTCAATAAAGCACACTACACAGTTCTTCAGAACTCATCATTGGTGCATCCGTACATCGAGATACATAAGGAGTTCTTACGATCCAAGTTTCTAGGGAAGACTGAAGCTTGGATTAGGCGTTAGCACATGGAAAGTTTCGGTGGTTGGTTGCGAAAAGAATGTCAAGGCAATGACAATATTGATGAGCAACTATATTTATTGGCTAGGCAACCATCATGGTATATCCTCATGTACCAAGGGTACGAGATAAATGGGAATACATTTTACACAGTTGCCCAAGATAAAAGGAGCACCAATCAAAATAGTGGTGTTCGCATAGATGGCATAGATCCAAATGGGAATATACAAACATATTATGGCCGCATAGAAGATATATGGGAACTAGACTACGCACCTAATTTTAAAGTCCCTTTGTTCCGATGCCAATGGGTGAAGCTGACCGGAGGAGGGATAACAGTCGACAAAGAGTATGGAATGACAACAGTGGACCTCAACAATATTGGGTACAAAGACGAACCATTCGTCCTTGCTGCCGATGTGAGTCAGGTGTTCTATGTGAAAGACATGTCTACAAAATCAAAGAGAGGAAAAAACGAAGACATCAACTCAATGATCAATGAGCTAAAGCGCCACATAGTTCTTTCTGGGAAAATAAATATAGTGGGAATTGAAGACAAGTCAGACATGTCAGAAGATTACGAAAGAAATGTCCGAATTCCACCCTTCATAGTGAAGAAAGATCCAAGCATCATGTTAAATGATGAAGACACTCCATGGTTATGACAAGATCATAACCAAGGGTCATACGTCAAGAAGAAATTCACTGTTGTGCCCACATGAAACAATGATGCATGTTTAATATATTATGTTTTAGAGACGGATATTATGTAATATGTTATGACTTCACAATTGTTTTTTCATCTGAGGTCATTTAGTGTCTCATTTGAGCAAGTTTGACCAAGTTTGTTAAACTCAAAAAGATCTACAATTGTTGTTTTGGTCAACTTTCCATTTGAGAAAGTTTGGACGGTTCAAATTTGTGATTTTTAAATTTCAACGCCTACAAACTAGTTTTCAGGACCCTAGATTGTCTCAAATTGAAAAGTTTTGAATACCAAGTTTGTTAAGCTCATCAATATCTACAATCCTTATATAGGCCATTTTTTCATTTGAGAAAGCTTGAACAAAATGTAGTTCAAATTTCACAAGTGTGTGACATAGTTTTAGAAAGTCTATATGAGATTCAAGAAGTTGTGACTAGTGTTTGATAAAAATCTCTCAAATGGAAAAATGAGCTATGTAACAATTGTAGATCTTGCTGAGATGATCAAACTTGGTATTCAGAGTTTTTTCATCTGAGGTCATTTAGTGTCTCATTTGAGCAAGTTTGACCAAGTCAAATTTGGTCAAATGAAAAAACAACACTTTGACTCTAGTCTTATGAACTCTAAATGACTTCAAATTGAAAAGTTTTGAATACCAAGTTTGTTAAACTAAAAAAGATCTACAATTGTTGTTTTAATCAACTTTCCATTTGAGAAAGTTTGGACGGTTCAAATTTGTGATTTTTTAAATTTCAACGCCTACAAACTAGTTTTTGGGACCCTAGATTGTCTCAAATTAAAAAGTTTTGAATACCAAGTTTGTTAAGCTCATCAATATCTACAATCCTTATATAGGCCATTTTTTCATTTGAGAAAGCTTGAACAAAATGTAGTTCAAATTTCACAAGTGTGTGACATAGTTTTAGAAAGTCTATGAGATTCAAGAAGTTGTGACTAGTGTTTGATAAAAATCTCTCAAATGGGAAAATGAGCTATGTAACAATTGTAGATCTTGCTGAGATGATCAAACTTGGTATTCAAATTTTTTCATCTGAGGTCATTTAGTGTCTCATTTGAGCAAGTTTGACCAAGTCAAATTTGGTCAAATGAAAAAACAACACTTTGACTCTAGTATTATGAACTCTAAATGACTTCAAATTGAAAAGTTTTGAATACCAAGTTTGTTAAACTCAAAAAGATCTACAATTGTTGTTTTGGTCAACTTTCCATTTGAGAAAGTTTAGATGGTTCAAATTTGTGATTTTTAAATTTCAACGCCTACAAACTAGTTTTCGAGACCCTAGATTGTCTCAAATTGAAAAGTTTTGAATACCAAGTTTGTTAATCTCATCAATATCTACAATCCTTATATAGGCCATTTTTCATTTGAGAAAGCTGTAAAACAAAAAATACTACATTTTCTTTATTTTTATAGGTTCAACAAAAATTTCCTGTCAATTTTGGTCAAAAACCGAGACAAAATTGAAACATTGACGTTACAATAATGTGATAATAAATTTCCTATCGAATAATATTAGTTTTATTAATTTTAAGTTACAAATATATTTTTGCATTAACAAAATACTTAGTATTAGTAACATTTATATTCTATATTCATAAAAGAAATTAAAAATTTTAGGTTACAAAATTTTCCTATTTACAATAAATAATTAGTTAATCAATAGTATTTTTTAAAATAAATATTGCAAAGTATTGAAGTTGCTATGGAATTAATTGATTAACCTAGTATTAAACAAAATCAAAATCTCAGGCCTTTCCAATTACGCTGGCGGGTTGCCAAAAATTTTAGGCCTTCAGTCCCGGCCCAGACCAAGAACCGGGACTAAAGGGTTGGCGGTAATTTCGGTGCCCGCCCAAAAATACCTTTAGTCCCGGCTGGTAAGATCAACCGGGACTAAAGGTCCAACCCTTTAGTCCCGGTTGGTCTTACCAGCCGGGACTAAATGTCCTTTAGTCTCGGCTGGTGTTACCAGCCGAGACTAAAGGGTCCTGGCCTATATATATCGAACGTCTGTTCTGTTCATCTTTGATCACGCCTCCGTCGCTCAGCCCCGCCCGGTCGCGCCATCCGCCGTCGTCGAGCTCGTCTGTGCCGCGCCGTCGTCGTCTACCCCCGCCCGGCCACGCCATTCTCCCGGCCCGCAACGCCGCATCCCGTCTCCGCCGCCGCACCCGACCACACCCTCCGTCGCCGACGCTTCCCGCGCGCCCACCGTACCTCCTCCGTCGAGTACTCTGCTTGATCTGCTGCATGCTCTCGATCGGCCATGCTTTTTAGATTTTTTTTACAAAGTCTCGGCTGTATGTTAGATTAAAATGTATTAAATTTTAATTAGTAGTTTATTATTGTTAGTTTTTTAGTTATTTCTTAGGTAGTTTTTGATATATTAGATTAAATGTATTAAAATTTAATTAGTATTTTATTTAGATAGTTTTTTTAGATAGTTTTTTTATTATAGTTTTTGATATATGTTAGATTAAAATGTATTATCTATTACTAGTTTATCTAATTTCATGTTAGATTTATTTAATTGGATTTAGTAATTATATATTCTATATCTCTCTCTATATATATTATATCTAGAGAGAGATTCTATATGTATACACATGTACTTAATTATTTCTATATGTATATATACATGTACTTATTTTCATATGTTGAGAGAGAGAGAAAATTGTATCTAGAGAGACATTCTATGTGTATCACATGCATATCTAGAGATATAGACATATGCACTTATTTCTATGTGTTGAGAGAGAGAGAGAAAATATATTGTATCATTATATGTGTGTATATATACATGTACTTATTTCCATGTTTTTGGATCGAAAGTGTTTTTGATTAGATTCCAAAGCCTATACCTTATTATTGTTTATCCTTATGAAATATTATGTGTTATTATATTTAATTGGATTTAGTAATTCTATATGTGTTATCACATGTACTTATGTTATGTACCATAGTAATTCTATCTATGTGTTATCTTGAAGATACAAATGGCTGCTCTAGATGATAACTTGAGTGATAACATAATGGCGGATATTATCAACGCCGGCACCAATGTGGATGTAGATGACACGAGTCAGTACTTTACTGATTATGAGGATATCCTGAATATGCCGGTGGTTGAAGATCAACAAATTGTCGCGCAAGAAAATACTGGCGAGGTATATTCGATTATCTATCATCTCTTATAGATGCATGCGTACGTATATTTGTTGTTAATCGTTGTGTTTCTACTCATGTAGCCGGTCTATGGATCTACATCAACCACCGACAAAAGTAGGAAAGTCCGAGGGCCAAAAAAGCCATTAGAGGGCCGTTTCATAATATCAGAATTCGACACCGACACCGGCAAACCATTGGGACCACATGCTCAGACATATGTCAATCAATGTGGGTTCATTGTAAGGGATAGGATCCCAGTTAGTGCTTATGAATGGAAGCAGAAGATATCCGCTCCTAATGTTAGTTTTGTATCTGATCGTGACAAGAACCTAGCTTGGAGAGATATCACTCAGCATTTCACAATACAAGCATATGATGCTTTGAAGGAGCTAGTGAGGGATTGGACAATGAAGAAGATGGCAACATTGTTCTAGAGTTGGAAGAAGACATTGTATAAAAAGTTTATCTTGAAGAATGCTACGCCGAATTTCAATGCTAAGGCGTTTGTCAAGTTGGAGTCCCATTGGGATGCCTTCGTAGAATACAAGACATCTCAAGACAGTGAGGAACGTGTGATGAGGAATTGGCAGAATGCCCGACAGAAGCAATACCATCATCGCATGGGATCAGGTGGTTATAGGAGTGCTATTCCCAAGTGGCAGAACCTAGAAGCAGAGATTACTGCCAAGGGAATCATACCTGAAACAATAGAGAAGAACTGGCCTCAACGCGCGAAGAATTGGTTCTACGCTCATGGGGCAAGCCTAGACCCAGACACTGGCAAGCTAATTTTTGGCCAAAAAAATGAGAGAGCAACACAGAGACTAGCTCATGCTAGGGACGAAGCTGATAGTGGTGTTTTCAAGCCCAATAGAGAGAAGGATGAATTGACATATGCCCTAGAGAATCCCGAACACGGTGGTCGAACAAGAGGCTATGGGGCAGTTCTGTGGCTACACGCATTCCCAGCAGACAAGGATACCTACAGAAGCCGCCAGAGAAAGAAGGATGAGGAGGCAGAACGAATCCGTGCATTGGAGCAATTTGTTGATGAGTCACGACAAGCATTGCTTGAATCACGTGAACGAGAAAAATCTCTTGAGGCAAGAATACAGGAGGAGATCAAGAGGCAAGTGCAGCTAGCAATGAGTCAAATGCAATCACAATCAACGCCGGGAGTCACCATTAGCCCCGTTGGTCAGATGAAAAGCAGTTGTGCTTCTATGGAGCTGCCAGTTATTCAAGACGACGCTGGGTTGCACTTCCCTGTTGATGACATTACCGAGCCTCTAACAACATGTGAGCTACACATTCCAGATGGTAATAATGCATCAATCATGGTGGCTGTCGGGGTTGTATCTCCAATAGACCGAACGAAGACACCAAGAATCCATGGGTCAGTTATTCAAACTGGATATGCTAGCATCTCGGTCGATAGAGTGCTCAAAGGTTACAACAATGTTCCTCTTGACATTGAAGGTGGTGATGGGGAGAAGACACTAGGAGAAGCAGAGAAGACATTTATTCAATGGCGCAAACGCTTCATCATCATTCCTGGGGCGCCACCGCTTCCCCTACCTCACCCTAGGTACGAATGAAAGTGAATGAAATATTATTTTCCATTAATTTTCTATTGGCTTCAAAAATAATTGACACATAACTTGTTTTTGTAGCAGGGTCTCCCCCCAGCCTAGCCTAATCATTCATTCCCCATCTCATCACAGCGTCGCGGGGGGCGAGACGACTTCATCCCCACAGCGATCGCCAACTCCTACACCGGCCCCATCGCCTCCACAACGATCTCCAACTCCTACACCAGCCCCACCGCCTGCACAACGATCTCCAACGCCTCCACGCCGATCTCCACCAACACCGGCCATATCGCCTCCACGCCGGTCTCCAACACCGCCCCCACCCCCTCCACAGCGACGCACTACAAAGACGTCTAAGGTCCCGGCGGCAAAGAAGACCCCGAGAAAAAGAGTTATTTCTCAAGAAATACTTCCTGAAAAGACTGATGAGCAAATAGCAGCTGAAGAAGACAAAAAAGTGAAAGATTTTTTTATAGATACCAAAAACAAGAGTCAAGCGAAGCTTAAGGAGAAGCCGTACTTTTACCTACCACAAGAGGTGCTGAGGCAGAAGGTCGATGCTCACAAGAAAAAGATGATTGAACTTTGTAAGCCTTCGCCACTATCAGACTATGACCGCTCCCTCGTGAAGTCACATGATGCAGGTAAGAAAAAGAAAAGAGCATCAGGGAAGGATGTCCCACAGCTCGGACAACAGAAGCAACCAATGCAAAATCTTGTTGTTGCTAATGAATATGGTTCCAACATAGAAGTCTATCGACTAGACAACTCTGGAGAAGTGTCGGTTTAAGCCCTTAATACTTTTTTTTAAAGATACTGGTTTAACCTTGGATCAATTGACGGGCAAAGCTCCAATCCAGAACCTAGAAGTTGATACCTAGAAGACTTATAAATATGGCAAAAGTCTGTACAACCCTGCGGCTCTGAATGAATTGGGTACGCAAATGTACTTGCTCAACAAGTGGTACATGCAGGCGTGTGGCAGGGGTGAGCAGTGGATCTTTGTCAGATTTAGAGACCATCATTACTTCCGTGGCGATGACATCTTACATATTAGTTTCGAAGAATTGCATCAACTATTCCACTTGGACGCTCTGGATAAATCAATCATTAGCTCCTTTTGTTTGTAAGTGATTCTTACTTTTATTTAATAAACTCACTTCCATGCGTACGTGTATATAATTATCCTCACATGTAACTTATATTTATATACAGATTCCAGATGTCAGAGCTCCAAAGAATACAAGACACTAGTGTTGGCTTCATTGATCCTTATATCGTATTCAAAACCGGTATTATTGTCAAGGAGCGGTGGGTATCTGAAGCACAGGAGAATATCATGATGTTCTTCATGAAGCAGCACGACAAGACAACAATACTTTTCCCGTACAACTTTATGTAATATCAATACAACTTATATGCATGTACGTGTGTGTATAAACCAATACAGGTTTCACTGGATACTCATTGTCATTGAGTTAAACTCAAGTCGGTTAGTAATCTTTGACTCGTTGAGAAAAGAGCGGGCACTATACCAAGATATGATAGACATTATCCGGGGGTAATTTCGATCTCTCGCGCACAACTATTATTGAATAGACTTTGCCATAATTTATTAACGATCGTACATTATTGGTCGCATAGGGTTTGGAAAGAGTTTATTCGGCAACATCGCAAGGATTGCAAGGCACCACTTAATGTAGTTGAAATACCAGTAAGTTGTACTATATACACTTCCCCACATGTTTAATTAATATATCGTACTTCAATTTACGTGTGAGATGATGAGAATAATCTTCTTCTCGTACAGTGGTGTTAGCGGCAGGAACCAGGTAATAACTTGTGTGGATACTACGTTTTTGAATTTATCACTGCGCACATAAGAAGAACTCCTAAAGATGTCCTCAGAGTACGTATATATCAATTTTTTTATTTATTTTTAAATGAATATATATATATATATGTATTAATACTTTTTCTTTTATTTCAAATGCAAGACTGAATGGTTGAAACGAAGGGTCATGCAAAAAGACCATCTGAAAGCAGTTCAGGAGTCAATAGCAGGATATCTTCTAGAAAAAGTGCTAAATCCCAACGGCGAGTTCTACTTTGATCCTAAGGAATAAATAATGTAAATTAAATGTTTATTGATATCGTTATTTTCGAGAACAAGATTATGAAAGTGTTGTATATATACATATATATATCTATAATATATATAGGTTCATACTTTATTCGAATATAATAATGCTCGAGATGAGAATTAGATGTAATTATATGCGTGCGTGTATTTATATTAGCAGCGTAGAATACGTACATAAAAACATATTATATATTAAACAAATACGTGTAACTGAACTAAAAACAAATTAAAAAAAAAAGAAAAAGAAAAAAAACCTTTAGTCCCGATTGGGGTTACCAACCGGGACTAAAGGGTGCGCCACGTTTGCTCGGCTGGAGGGCCTTTAGTCCCGGTTGGTAACACCAACCGGAACTAAAGATCCCTCTTTAGTCCTGGCTCGATGACCCGGGACTAAAGGTGGCACCTTTAGTCCTGGGATCGTTGTCTCGGCGCGGTAACCGGGACTAAAGGCCGTTACCGCCCGGGACAACAAGTCCATTCTATAGTAGTGTAGGAGAAACAAAGAAGAGAGACACACACGCGCACGCACAGACATAAAGACAGAATATGCGTGGTCTCCGGCTTGAAATGCCTAGCTAGAGTTGAAGCTAGGAGGGATCGAGGGCACTCCGATTAAGCTCATCGGGCTGTGGATATATAAGTTAAAGTGATGGCTCAGAACCATGTTGGTTTCAGAATAATGGACCCTAGCTGCGTCAGCATTGGCTCAGCTATAAGTATAGGGCATAGGAGACTGTTTATGAAAACTTATCTCACCATGCCGTTGCCTCACTTTACTAGCACAGGCAATGATATTGACATCCCTTCATGTTACATGATTACGTCGATCAGGGTACCACATTTCTTCTTCTCACTTTCTGGGGGGGGGGGGGGGGGGGGGGGTGTAGAGACCTGCGTTACTTTACTTATCCGTCCATTAATTGAACAATGAACTGAGCAGCATATTAATCACGCTGGTCCCACATTGAACCAACAGACATACATCACAAAGTTTCTAGTGTTTGATGTACATTAAGCTACTACTCTTCCCTGTGCTGGATTAGGCTTAGTACATGCACTTATTTCATTTTCATAGTGGGATCCGAATTCCTTAGACCTATAATATATTATGGCTTTGAGTTGGAAGATAACAGAGAGAGCTCGTGGACCATGCATGGTGTGTGAGTGCTTGCTCGTATGTCTGGATTTTTGTTACTCTATAGAGTACCATTGGATGTAGAATTCAGATATTTATTACAAGGTGTAGAGCATATGAAACTCCATAAAGCTCCTAGCATCCGCGCGACGAGAGCGCTTCAGCTACTGTACAGTTACTGTTCACGAATCGGACGCATCCACGTGCCTCGTGCGTGTGTCCGCCTCCTTTTCCTTGTCTCCCACTCCATTCAACGCTCCCCGGGTGCCTCTGGCCAAAAAAATAAAAAAGAAAAAAAAACCTCACGCCTCGACGCCTCCGCTTTGTCCCTCTTCCCCTCCCTCGGCACCCGTCAAAAGAAAAACGCCTCACGCCTCGATGCCTCCGCTTCGTCCCCATCGGCCGCCGCGCTCCCGGATGCCGCCAGCTGCCTCTCTGTTGCCTTCCTCCCACAGATCCGCTTCACCTCCTCCCGTTCCCCCGCCGGGTGCCTGGCGGCCTTCTCGAAAGGAGGAGGGATCGGCTGAGGGAGGCAGAGGTGATGGGGGGCGACGTGGCGGCCGGTGCCGGCTCTCGCGCCGCGTAGGCCGCGCCTGCTACGAAGGCCGTCGTCGTCCCGTCGCCGCTATTTCAAGCCGCGGTCGCTCGCCTCGGCCTCGGCCTCGGCCCCAGGATCTCGTGGCGGCGTGGCTGGTCGCCTCCCACGCCTCGGTCTCAGCCTCGCCTGCTGTGACTCGGCCGCAGCCCGTCTCCCGGGGGCTCCCAGCTCCCGGAGTCTCGCCTCCATACGCGCACGGCACAGCCCTACACCGGTGGCCACGGTGTCGTGGTCTTATGTTCTTCGGTTGGGTGTGTGAGCCGTGCCCGTGGCCGTACACGTGCGCACAGCGGATCGGCAGTGCGAGCAGCGCCCGGGTGTGCGTGCGGGCCCAGCGAGCGGCGCGGCCCGCAGTCTTATACGCGCGCACGACGGATAGGCTCCAGTGCGCGTATACGCCGCCGACGCTGTAGACTACACCATGATGTGACCTGGGTTCATCCGCGATGATGAAACTGGAGGCGGGTACAGTGGTGAGTGTTTTTTCTCTCTCCTCTCTTGTGGTTGTTTGCTTTTGCTCATAGCTGAAGGCATGTACATGTACTACTGGGATTATGATTCTGGAACACTAATTTGATAATTGATCACAATTTGTACAAGTCAGCATTTGATACAAGGAAGTGAGCATTTTGATTTATGGTTGGCATGATTTAGATAACAATTACAGCAATTTCTTCTGGTTTTTAGTTTTTTTAGTTTCGTTACAATCATATATGCTTTACTATGCTGAATTGATCTATTATGAAATTCCCGCTCCTCTTTTTCCAATGCGTTTCAATTCTGCTTTAGTAGCAATTGTTTAAACTAGATTCAAAGCTGCAAAACATTTTTGTTGCCATGGTGTATAGGAAGTAAATAGAATATGACACTTTTATCTAATGCATACTTCAGTTTTGGTTGTTATGGATTTAATCTTAAATGAGCAGTAAAGGTTTGCAGTGTGAACATCATACCTGAATTTCTCATGCTGTTAGTTACGACTTCACAATTTTCTCTATCTATTACATATGCACAGACCTTTCACGCTCATTGGTTCCTTTCAGGGCCATGCTATAAATTTTTCTACATTTTATTTGTATTTAATGCAAGGCATGATGTTTTCTTTTGTGATCTTTAGTATTCAAAACCATTAAATCTAGCTTGATTATAAGCTTTCTCAATGTGATGAGTCATGACTGATATAAAGTGTCATATATTATGCACGTGTTGGTCACCAGGTTTGCCATATGCTATGCTGAACCTGTATTTTCTTGGCCATTCATAATGATCAGCAACAGCTAGCAATGGCCTGCACCGTACCTGACATTTGCATAAATTATTTTATATGATTTGTTATGTCAAACCTAAAAAATGTGTTTCTTTCTTTAACTGAGATAGTTTGTTTCTTATGCCAAGATCCTATCACAACTGCCACAGCCGCAGACCAGCCAATGCTCCTGCAGCTCGCTTCACTACATCACCTGTAACCGGGACTCCCAGATCTGGTCAGTACACCAATTGCATCTCTTTCTTTGAGCGACCAATCAATATGCTTCTTAGACCTTTTAAATGCTGGGGTTGGGACAACCTAATGTGGTTAGGTGAGCAGATTGCAGGTTATTTCATATAATTCTTCCGTTCATTGCCTTGAATCATGCCTGATCTAGCCATTTGCCTGATTTGGCCAATACAAATAGATTTGACACCGCTCACGCTGCTTCAAGGTATGCACGGAACTGAACCATGTACAAAATTCATCATATCCATTTTTTTTCACCGGTCTTCGGACTTGCAGGGGGTGCAATCGAGCGGGGATTAGGTCCAATAAAATTGATGCCTTCTGTTTCACGTCATTCCTGCCTTGGCCTGCTTTGTGCTTCAGTCATATATCATTGTTTCTGGTGTACCTGTCCTAAAATGATCTGGCAAATCCCTGTCTACATAAGAATGCAGTTCGCAGATTGAAGGTACGCCAATAGAGACCGGCTGTTTTGCTTGGGGTATATGTTTGTGGTGCTAATTCTTCTCTAACATTTTTTTTTGAAGCGTACAAGTTAAGGAACGATCTTACAGCTGGGAGGTACACATTTTGCAAACTGATCAAACCGCAGTATATATATATATTTTTTTAAAAACTCACAAGATCTTAAGTGAGTTAGATGAGTAGAAAGTGGGACAGAAACTGAAAGTGAATTTAACTGGGACCCTACAGGTACCGAAATTATTGTCAAAGATCTTGAGCTGCTCATCTGAACTCTGTATGACCATGAAAGTTTGGTTGTTTAAAAAATCTGCATGTTCTCAAGTGTACCTGAATTTGCCGATGGAAAAAAGAATGTTGCAGAGAGAACATTGGGACAACAACAAAGAAATGCAATAGTTTCTGCACTAGCTAACTAATTAATTCTAACATGAGGTTCCAATAAGCAGCATGAGCAGTTGTACTTTTGTATACGTGTTTGGATTGTTTGTGTGACAATAATATGATGCTACCTCATTTACAACTATTTTCCCTTCCTCTAAGAGCCTGTACATTTGTGTGGCAATATCTGACTTATAACTAATGCAATTTTTTTTTGTATCAATAACTAACGTAATTTTGAGTTAATATAAAACAGCACTTCACTCTGTTGTTCATATGTAAGTTAATAAAATACTATAGCCAACATTTTACTATATCTAAACCGCATAGGCCACCAGCTCACCCTATACAGGCGCGGCGAAGCGCGCCTACCTGCCTAGTTTGAATAAAGACCCCACGCTATTCCTTTACGTCCGGCAACTATCTCAAGCCGCGCTCCCAATGCATTTGGATAAATACCACTATTGATGGGCTACTAATTAATAGGTTTGGTAGAACCATAGGCTATTTGAAATGCATGACTCCGGTAATCAAGATAGCACATTTCTCCTACATACGAATGACAAGAATATTAGTAAGACATGACAATATTATTTTATGCCTTAGTAATTAGCAATAATCATCGACCAAACATTATTGAATTTACTGGCACGAGGTGTTTAGACACCGGACGGGTAGCTTGTCCTGAACACACTTGTATTACTGGCACAAGGTGTTTAGGATACACTGCAAGACCATGCTGACATCCATGATGTGAACATCCAACACTAGTAGAGAAATGGGTTGTAGTTCCGGTTGGGAACTGGCTTTAGTCCCGGTTTCCCAACCGGAACTACGAATCCGGGACTAAAGGTCCTGGCCTTTAGTCCCGGGTCACATAACCGGGACTAAAGGTCCATCCTCAGGAGAAAAATAAACGAAATTGTAGGGAGACCTCTCTTGCGATGTGTGAGATTTGAACCCAGGACCTCTTTCCTCGTGCATAAACTCCTTACCAATTCAGCTGTATACCACATGTGACAGGGTCCTGGACACTCTCCTTTTGAATTGACCTGTGGAGTACCTTTAGTCCCGGGTGGGAGACCTTTAATCCGGGTTGGTGACACCAACCGGGACTAAAAGGTCACCCTTTAGTCCCGGTTGATGTTACCAACCGGGACTAAAGGTTGAAGGACCTTTAGTCCGGGTTGGTAACACCAACCGGGACTAAAGGTCGACCTTTAGTCCGGGTTGGTAACACCAACCGGGACTAAAGGTGGCCTGCTGCGAAAGCGTGCCAGGACAGGGGCCTTTAGTCCCTGTTGGTAGCTTCAACCGGGACTAATTCTTCCTTTACTCCCGGATGCAAAAAATACCGAGACTAAAGTCCAAAATCGAAGCGGATGAAAGGTCATTTCTCTACTAGTGCAAACCACGAATGCACCGGAATACATGGCAAGATCTTTTTCTTGGTTCCACCAACTGACATGCATATGCATGAGACCGCAAGAGCTGGTGCTGTGCAGTGAGGCTTGGAGATCAACAGACAAGATAAAGGAAGAGATGTGCTCTGGTCACCAGATTAAAATGTGGAGACTGTTGCAACAATAGGAGGGGCACTCTGTTTTATGCTCCTCATGCACTCAGGCTCAGTTGGATGGGCCTAGTACAGGCAATGCAAAGGGTTACCTTGAGATCCACATGGGCTGCTAGCAGATTTGCATAGTACATGAACAATAAAGTCTAAAGTTGAAACACTATATCGCATTTTCTTTCTTTTTTTCTTGACGCATGTGGCATCGCATTTTTGGTCCATGAAAGGTATATGATGCATGTGGAATCTTGGTTGTCCTTACAACTTCACCAAGCAGTTTGTTTGCTATGATCCATTGGGACGATGCTAGAGATTCATTGACTGCTTCCTACAAGAACATTATGAAGATCTTCAGTTCATGATGGCTAGCCATCTTGTGCTCACAGGCACGCTGTGCAGTATGGTGAACTCACACCAGTGCCATGCAACCTGTCTTTTCTCGATGCCACCCATTCACATAAGAGACGGAGGACACCGCAGCCACGGCCATATCATCTGTGATGGTTTGGGAGATGTTGAAGACAGAGATGGATGGCGGGAAGGGTTGTTCCTGGATTGAAATGAATTGGGAGGGGAGGACGACGGCGCCCTGCCGCCCTGTTTTATGCTTCACACACAAAGAGTCCACTGGAGCTAAAGGGTGGTCTCAGTGGGCCCTGAACCACCTTGTAGTTTTGGCCCAAAGTCCATTAATTACCACTTGAAATTTTGGCCGTAGACTCTGCTGTGTTGTGGCTTGTACACCTGTGCCGGAAAGTCGCAAGAATTAATCAAACCTGATGCTCCTTACTCGGAAGTCGAAGCGATTTTCTCACATCAGTCCCTCTCCGATACGGCGACGCAAGAATTGATCAAACCTGACGGCTGCATGCATGTCTGCAGTGCAGCACCGCAGGGCTGCCGGCCAGCGAGTAGCAGGCTAGCAACTCACCTCCGGCTGGCTACGGGGCTACTGCAGTACGGCACAGCAAATCCCAGTTCACCATGGACTACAGACTGCACAAAGTCACAGAAACACGCAGCCACAGTTTGCATAAATAATTTAGTTTCTATTTCATCTGAATTTTAAGATTCTATTGTATTATGAATGATTAAGCAAGCTATTGGACTCTCCTATTTCATGATTCATGATACCCTATGTCCTTTTTTGCTTATTTGTATTGCACTCCGTAATTCACATATATATTTGTGTACTGACATGTTACATTCATAGCGGTAGTGTGATCATTATTTATAGTCGCCACCACAAGCTCAGACACAGACGGTCGCCATCACGACAAACCTCTTGGTTGCTCGCGCAGCCTCCATCCTCCTATACGTCGCTGCTGCCGCATCCCCTCCTAGGTCCTAGCAAAGCCAAACGATGTGCAGGAAGAGTGGCGGCTGTCCAACGCGCGTCAATGAAAAGCAGGCAGACCAGCTCTCAACGCAGAGGGAGTGGCTACAGCCCCCTACCGCCGCTGCAACACCTCCTATTTCTAGTGAGGGAGCGTCATGATCTGGGCATGTTTGTGCGTTCTATTGCGGACTCATGGTTATGGACAGGCCTCTCTGGGGACGTTGTTGGACTGAACACCTTCAGTTCCATTAGAAAAAGCACGCACTAATTAGTATTTAACAATAGTGCAGATTAACAATAGTCTATTGTACATGCATATATATGCACATTCATTTTTTAGATAGATGGAAAATATCATCTGGCTTCATCCTCTCAAATGAGGAATCAGACTCCACTTATTACAAAGTTGACCACTCAAAACAATCTCACACAACTCCACAGACAGAAAATGATTAAAACACCAGTTTAATGGTAAACGGCCATCCACGGAAGTAAAAAAGCCATCAATGCAGACTCCAGCTTACGGCAGGCTTGTATGATCCAGTTCTTTTCCTCATCCTGACGCTGTAATTGGGCCAAGCAGGGCCAATGTGTCCCCCTGAATAGAACCTGTAATATGTTTAGTCAGAGTGTTGTAACATGGCTTTGGCAGGTGGCGAAGGCCCCCGACAGCGAGGTGTCGCCAAGGCGTCTTCGACCGTCTTAGGGCGGAGACTCGACGCTGACCAAAGGAGTTTTCCCGGCTATGCTCGAAGGGTGCCGAATCTCCTTCTCAACATGGACTCCGCTCAGGCGGGCGTCTCCGGTATCACGTGCGGAGGCCGCCTTATCTCCAAACTAATCAAACAGACGATGTTGCCTAAGTGTGCGCAGGTACTCAAGCGCAGGCCGGGCGGAGACCCGTGGGTAATGCCTCTGATCGTCCGGCGGAGACCCACCGGGGCAGCGGCGCGCCCCTAGAGACGAAGGCCGGCGCTGGGGAACTCAGGCCTTTGGGCCGAAGACCGAGCCACAGTGGGCTGGTTGCACATGGAAGCCCATCACTCGAAGACGGTATGGCAGGATTGCCCTGCGAACAAGAGGCTAGCGACGGAATATTCCAGGAATGTACTGTAGCAGTTGAGGGGCATTGTAATAAATTCTGTTATGTAGTAGTTGAGCCCTATAAATATGGGACACTTGTAACCGTGAGGGTTGGTTGGTGGATGAATTAATGAAACCCTAGCTTTCCGAGCCATTCCCTTACTCGACACTCTCCCCCTTTGTCATTTCCTTCCCGAGCCTCCGCCCAAGGCCGACCGTCCGTCAGGCGGAGGCCTTGGCCACTTCCACGTAGTTTGAAACCGCCAGTTTCAACATTGGCGCCCACCGTGGTTAGGCCAAGGCAAACCAACGATGGCAGGGAAAAGAAAGACCACCACCAGAGCAGCAGCGACCATGGGTCAGCGAGGAAGGCCGAGGCGCAACACTCGTAGCGCCTACGCAACCTCGCCAGCGGAGGATGACACCAGAGCAGATGCCCAGGGTCAACCACCGGAACCCCAAGACCGAGAGATTCAAGATCCGGAGGCCCAACCAAATTCAGCCACGGCACCCGAGCAAGAACTGCAACAGCTGCAAGCACAGTTGCAAAGAGCGCAACAAGAGAGGGACAGAATGGCAGCAGCATTTGCAGCTAATCAGCAAGCTATTCAAGCATCAGCACAAGCAGCAGAAATAAGGCAGCAGTTGGCAGTCCTACATGCTGAGATGCTAAGTATGCAGCATGTAGTACCAGCAACAACCTCCGCAATCCCAGCCTTCGTAGCAACAACAACTGCAACCATGCTTCAAGGTTCTACGCCAGTGATCAGCCAGCTGACAATACCACCTCAGGTGATGCGGAGGCCTATCGATCCCAAGTCACCACTATCTGAAGGCATACAACAATCGCCATGGCCAACAGCGTACAAGCCAATCACACTACCCAAGTTCAACAGAAAGACTGACCCCCATCAGTTCATCATGAGTTACGAAGCAGCAGTAGCCTCCGCCGACAGAGACGACGCCGTCTTGGCAAAGTCATTTGTCATTGCAGCCGAAGGTGACGCACTGGCTTGGTATTCTATGCTCAAACCAAGTACAGTCTACTCTTGGGAGAACCTCCGGGACAAGATATTGGCAAACTTCAAAGGCCTAATAGCACAGTCGCTGACTTCCACAGATCTGTTTCAGTGTAAGCAAATGCAGGGAGAGACACTCCATGACTACTTCTGGAAATTTGTGCAACTAAAGGCGAAGGCACCATAAGTCCCAGACGAGATCGCCATCGAAGCAGCAATCAAAGGCCTCCGAATTGGGCCGTTCGCAGCACACTTAGCAAGAGAGAAACCAACCTCCATACAGCAGTTGTATGACCAATTTGAGAAGTACTGCAGATCAGACAATGACTTGCGCAAGAGGCTGGAGGAGCAAGGTCAAAACAGACAACAAAACAGCAGCAAAAATCCCCAGAAAACCTATACGAACCAGAATGTATCAAATCAGAAGCCAGGCCAGGGGCAAGTGCTCAGTATCGAGGGTTAACCCCACACCGAGCAACGACAACAGACAGCGCCAACACGGCCGGAGACCCAGACAAGGAACCAAGATCGGCAAGGTTACCAAGGCAAAAACTGGAACAGAAACCAAAGCCAGAAACAACGCAGGCCATATTGCGTTTTCACGGCGAATACGCAGGGCACAGCACCAAAGTTTGTCCGGAGACAAAAGAAACACAAGAAAGGATAAAGAACAAGCAAACTGCTAGATGCAAAAGTAATCAGAGAAGTCAAGTATTCAGAATGGCTTGCAAACGTAGTCTTGGTACCAAAGAAAAATGGCAAAATGAGAATGTGCATAGATTTCACAGATCTGAATAAAGCTTGCAAGAAAGACCCTTTCCCATTGCCAAGAATAGACGCCTCTGTCGACAAGGCAGCTAGATGCCAGAGGTTCTCTCTCCTCGACTGTTTCTCTAGGTATCACCAAATCTGGATGAAAAAAGAAGATGAAGACAAAACAAGTTTCACCACCCCATTCGGGACATACTGCTACACCAGAATGCCGGAGGGAGAACGCCGGAGCAACCTTTGCCAGAATAACAAAGGAGGTTTTGGGATCACAACTAGATAGAAACATCATAGCTTATGTCAACGACATAGTGGTCATGAGCAAGAACAAGGACGACCACGTCTTCGACTTACAGGAGACCTTCGCCAACCTAAGGACAGCTGGCCTCCGCCTCAACCTAGAGAAATGTATATTCGGAGTCACAAAAGGGAAGATGCTCGGTTATATCATAAGCAGTGAAGGCATCAAAGCGAACCCAGACAAAACTAGAGCAATAATGGCAATGGCAGAGCCCAAAAACAAGAAGGAAGTACAAAAGCTAACGGGAAGAATAGCTGCGCTCAACAGATTCATCTCAAAATCAGCAGAACGCAGCCTACCCTTCTTCCAAGCCCTGAGGGGCGGAGACAACTTCGAATGGGGGTCCAAGCAGTCGGAGGCATTTCACAACTTGAAAGAGTATTTGGCAAACTCATTGATGGTCTCCGTCCCAGAAGCGGACAACCACCTATTGTTGTATGTGGCAGCCTCCGACCATGCAGTCAGCGTAGTTTTAATCCACGAGCTGGAAAAAGAAATAGGCAAAACTCAAAAACCAGTTTATTTCATCTCAGAAGCATTGTCCGGAGCCAAACTAAACTATACAGAGGTAGAGAAAGTTGCCTACGCGGTGCTGATGGCATCAAGAAAACTAAAGCATTACTTTCAAGCCCACGAAATCTCAGTTCCAACATCGCTGCCACTACAAGACTTGCTCAGAAACAAAGAAGCCTCTGGCAGAATAGGCAAATGGGCTATAGAGCTATCACTGTTTGGAATCTCATACGTCCCCAGAACAGCAATCAAATCACAAGCATTAGCTGATTTTGTAGCAGATTGGACACCTCCGACAGAGCCCAAGGTACAACCACCAACTCAAGGCTGGATAGCATTCACGGATGGAGCCTGGGGCCAAGCTAGAGCAGGAGCCTCCGCTGTCCTAACAGCACCCTCCGACGTCAAACTGAAATACGTAGCAAGGCTAGAGTTCAAATCAACAAACAATACAGCAGAATATGAAGCCCTGATCTTAGCGCTGAGCAAAGCAAAGGCCCTAGGGGCAAAAACATTGACAGTCAAAACAGATTCTAAAGTGGTCACTGGCCAAGTAGAGAAAGAATACACAGCAAGAGAGCCAGAACTCATCAAATACCTATCCATTGTCAGAAATTTGGAGCGGAGATTCGAGGGTTTCACCCTGAAGCACATCCCAAGATCAGAAAATGCAGAGGCAGATGAATTGGCAAAGGCTGCGGCAAACAACCTACCACTGCCTCCCAACACTTTTTACCAGACATTGAAGTCTCCGGCAACTGCGAAGACATCCAAGGCACTAAAACCCATACTTCAACTGCACAATGAAGATTGGAGAAAGGTGATAACATAATTCCTAGAAGGCAAAGCCACCGAAGAAGATGAAGCAAAAGCAGCAAGAATGCAGGCCAGGGCAAGAAACTACACAATCATAAATGGCATACTGTACAAGAAGGGAGTAGTCCAGCCTCTCCTCAAATGCATATCGCAGAGCGAAGGAATAGAGTTGCTTCAAGAAATACACTCAGGAATTTGTGGGTCGCACATTGGCTCCAGAGCTTTATCAGCAAAGGCAATAAGGCAAGGCTTTTATTGGCCAACACACATACAAGACGCAGATCAGACAGTCAGAACATGCAAAGCATGCCAAACATTCTCTCCAGGACAGTCGAAGCCATCGTCGGAGACCCAGCTTATACCTCCGACATGGCCACTGCAAAGATGGGGGATGGACCTGGTCGGCCCTTTACCCCCATCCCAAGGAGGAAACAGATTCGTAGTAGTAGCAGTGGAATATTTCATAAGATGGATAGAGGCAAAGCCGCTGGCGAAGATAACATCAGAAACTATCAGAAAATTCTTCTGGCAGAACATCGTTTGCAGATTCGGTGTACCAAGGATCTTGACAGTAGACAATGAAAACAATTCGATTCAGAGAACTTCAAAGAATTCTGCAAAAGCATAGGGACAAAATTAGCCTTCGCCTCGGTATACCACCCAGAGTCCAATATAGCAGTGGAAAGAGCAAACATAATAGTCTTTTCAGCAATATCAAAAACACTGCTGGGCCTACGCAAAGGAAAATGGATAGATGAATTACCAAGAGTTATTTGGTCACACAATACATCCGTCTCACAAACAACAGGATTCACACCATTCAAACTGCTTTATGGAGAAGAGGCCATGATGCCAGAAGAAATAAAGCACGAGAGCCTCCGCACAACAAGCCAGCTGATGTTGCAGGATGAAGAATTTGCAAAAGAAACAATAGAAGCCACCAGACTGGAAGCAGTCGACAACATCGCAAAATATCAGTCCCAAACCAAGAAGTGGAGAGACTCTCAGGTGGTAAGGAAAGACATAAACCACGGAGACCTCGTACTTAGGAGAAAACCCAACGCGCAGCTTGTCGACAAGTTGCAACCAAAATGGGAAGGCCCATACACAGCAACGGCAGCAGGCCGACCTGGTTCCTTCCACTTGACCGACAGCGAAGGTGTCACAACAACCCACACATGGAATATTGACAGCCTTCGCAGATACTACATCTAGGCAATGTACCAAAGGGAAACCTCCGCAAAATATAAGCGGAGGCCCCTACATGCATTTACCTTACCTTTTTTTTTACTTCAATCAAAACAAAATGTAAAAGAGCCTGCACTCTTTTTCTCACAGGAGAATTCCAAGAGGAGGTGAGGTTTTTAACGAGGCAGGCTCAGTGTAAAAATCATCTACAAGTATAAAGAGGTAATTCCCGAAAATAACGCCTCAAAGAACACAAAACCGAAAGCGGCCAGCTATGGCGCCGCAATATTCGGTAAACAAAAACAATAGGTCCTTTCAAAGTGCCAGCCATAGGTAAGGGCAATTTGAAACGACCTCTACAGCCAAACAGGCCTTCGCCCTTGATAAAGACCTGACCAAAGTCAGGCATTAGGGCAAAATTTTCCTTTGGCCAAAAAGGCCTCCGACCCTTGACAAAGACCTGACCAAAGTCAGGCATCAGGGCAAAATTTTCCTTTGGCCAAAAAGGCCTCTGACCCTTGACAAAGACCTGGCCAAAGACAGGCATCAGGGCAAAATTTCTTTTGGTCAAAGAGGCCTCCGACCCTTGACAAAGACCTGGCCAAAGACAGGCATTAGGGCAAAATTTCTTTTGGTCAAAGAGGCCTCCGACCCTTGACAAAACCTGACCAAAGTCAGGCATCAAGGCAAAATTCTCTTTTGGCAAAACAGGCATCCAACCCAGGAAAAATGTCTCCGCCATCCAAAATAGGAAAAACAATAAATGCCCGACAAAACACTGCCACCAATGCGGCGCCAGACCTCTTTACTTCGAAAAGATCTCAAGGGGAACAAATAAATAAGGCAAGATACAGACCATCAAAGCCAAGATATGTTCCAACTAACAACGTACAAAAATGTTAACCCACGAAGGCAACCACCACACTATAAAAACGGATTCCCCCCATACCCCAAAGAAACTCAGTCGGCATAAGGCGCAAGGGCATAAGGGGGGAGCAAGGCGCAGCACAGGCAAAAGCCATAGCGATAGCCATGGAGGCAGGGGTCTCCTTAGATATCCAAGTCGACTGTAGATATTGTACGAAAACTCGTAAGGGCGGAAGCAACGGTAGAGAGTTGGAGACAGTGGGAAAAGAGAGAGGGCCTACGGCACGGTGATGACCGACGAAGGCCTACAGAAGCAGGGGGATATCGCACGAAAACTCGTAACATCCCCCTGACTCTGGAGACCTAACCTGCCATCTCCAAAGATCAACCATGTCCCATGGGTGTACGGCGTCGGAGACCCATGCCTCTAGACAGCTAAAACACCCAGCTAAAGAAATATCAAAAGTCTCCGCCGTCTGCACAAGCTGCGCCAAACCTCCAATCGGATCAAACACCAATCCAGCAAGCCTTGCCAGGCAGACTTCAAGTACGCCTCCGCCGGTCGAAAAACGGCGGAGACTTCTACCCCGGCCATCAAGCAAGCACAGAGAAGGAGAAAAAATGGGGCGAAGGTCCTAGCCACCACCTCTGTATCGCGCTCGATCGCCAAGGCAAAGGACAACGGTGCGCGAGCTTGGGACTAGATGAGATATGTAAACTACCACGATGGGATCAAGCCACCGCACAAACAATCAAGAAAGTCAACCTGTCTTGTATTCCATAAAGCGTCAAGAAACATTCTTACAGGACACCAACTTGAAATAAAATACTAACTATTGTGGTGGAGGTCCACGCCAAGCAAGCGCGCGAGTAAATTCAGCGCGCTCGTCGTCTATGTCAAACCTAACTGACTCAAAAATGTCGTGCGCAACGCTGCGGGGAAAGGCTGAACGCCAATACTCCCAGAGCTCTCCGCTCACGTAAAGACCATCGTTGTAGAGAGTCAAAGGAGCAACATCTTGCGCAGGCTCCCGGTTCGGAACCTGCGCAAGGTTAAAATTTTCCACAAAAACATTCAGAAAAAATATACTTTATTCATAAAAAGCCCAGTTGGACTGCAAGATACACGCCAGAACAACTAAATGCTACAAAGGGCCCAGACCTCCGGCGCATCGGCCGCAGCAGAAGTCTCTGGAGCGGAGCTCGTATCAACTGTGGGCAGGCACGGCCCCCGACCACCGCCTCCGCCGATCGTAGATCCCCCCCGGAAAACACCGGCGGCGAAGGCCCCAACTGCAGTCGCCGAGCGTGGAATCGACGGAGGCATGCCCACAAGACCTTTCTGCGCATCCTGCAACATAGGCTAGAATGTCAAAAAAAACAACGGAAGCCTCCACAGCGAAAAAAAAGGCCGACTACACAAACTGTAAATACCTTCGCCCTCTTGTCCTCCGCCAGTTTCTGGGCTGCTGATCTCCCAAATGGAGCCCAAAAGTGCCCGATGAAATTTCTCAAGGTTTTTCGCAAACCAAGAGAAGTCTCACCGAGTTCCTCCAGACCAGGCAGCGCCCCCTCCGGAATACCGAGTGTCCTCCGCCAGTTTTGCATAGTTCATCACTCCCGCCAGCGCCCCGTAGTCTGTGCAACTGTTGATCAGACTGGGGAGCTTCGCAAGATGACGTTTTAGCCAGGAGGCGAGGGCGTACACGCTGTCTTCCTCCAGAGGAGCGGAGGTTTTGCCTCCGACCTCAGCGACGGTGGCCCGGTAATGACCAACGGTCGCAGCGAGGACCCCCTTGACCGAGTCCAGATGCCTCATCGTCAGAGAAAGCTGCACCCTCACCGCCGCTGCGGATTCCTTCTCGGAGGCAAGCTCTCGCCGGAGACCCTCGGTCAGCTCACTCGCCCTATGGGCCTGCTCGGCGAACAATGCCTCCGCCTCTCGGGCCTTTGCAGCATCAGCCCTTAAGCCATCCTTTTCCCGCTCTTTCTCCATAAGAGACAGGCGGAGAGCCGCGATAGAGTCTGACAAACCCCCTTTTTCACCTTCCAGGCGCTCGACTTCCGCCTTAAGCGCCTCGATCGCGACATCACGGTCGCAGACCTCGCGGGTACAACGTTCTTCCATAACAACACCCGTGTGATACCCCTACGGCCAGAAAAAAAACCCAAAGCAAACAGCGGCGGAATCAAGAACAAGTCTACAAGCGAACATACACGAAAAATAGTAAAGTAAGGAAAGGGGCGAAACCACCGGAGATGAACCAGGCACTGGTGTTCGAGGTGAACACAGAGAAGCTGGAAGAAATCCATATCCCTTAGGCGCTGTTTAAAGCGATCTGTCCAAACAAGAAAAAACAAACACAAAACGATAAGGTGAGAAGCAGATCTCATGATAAACGCACCAACAACGAAAGACCACCTCCGACGTCTCCAAGAACGGCAAGATAACACTCCTCCCAACCTGAGATAGAACTATCGGGGGAGCCTACGCAAAAAAAAAACAACAGCAACAACAGCTCAGGTCAGAGGACAGATAAAAAACAAGCCAGATGATGACCAAAGTAAAAATATTTTCTACTTACTCGGACCCGGCACCGTCGACCCCGGTTGCCCCGGACCGAACCTAGCGCCCGTAGCGGCCGCTTGCTCCTCCGGGGTGAGAAGTCCAGCCATGACATCACCTGCAAAGCAGCAGACGCACAGTAGTGGTACTTAGCCCAACATGCAAAGGATTTAGATGGGCGAAGACAATAAACACAAAGATGTGCGCCAGATAGACCTACACATATAAAGCCCTGGTAGGGCAGCTTGCTGCGACCTCTAAGCAGAAGTCTCCGCCGTATCGTGCGGCGAAGGCCTAAGGAGCCGGACTTCATCAGCCAGCGGCCCGGAGGGCGGAGGACTCAAAGAAGCCTGAGCTGCCGGGGCCTCCTCGGCAGGAGCGGCATCCGGCCGCCTAACGTCGGCCGCAGGCACGGGCGAAGGCGCGACAGTGGTAGGGGATGAAGGAGCATGCCGCGGGATGGCCTCCATGTCCTCTTCAGAGCTTGAGCACAGCCCGCCAAGAACGTCGGGCATAGGCTCGATGGCGCTACGTTCCGGCTGTTTGTCGACGCTCGTAGCACCATGCGAGGAGCGCGCCGGGGCAACGCCGGTTTTCGGCCGCCCGGCACCGCTCATGGCTCCGCCCGTTGGGCACACCAGAGCTGCGGGAGCGCCGTGATCCCCTCCGCTCGCAACTCAAGCATCCGCTGACGGGGTGGAGGAGCTCTCGACGTCTTCGCTGCCGGCGGAGGCAGCGCCCGCACTGCCAGCAGAAGAAAAGGCCGACGCGATCAACGGAGCTCCACCTTTCTTCCTCTTTTTCACAGGCGCCCGAGAGCCGACGACGCCCTTCCTCTCTTTAGACTCAGCCTCCGCCATAACATTCTTCGCGTAGGCCTTCTTCTTTTTCTTCTCAATCGAGGCCAGGACCTCAGCGGGAACCTCGCGCTCCCGGTAGATAATCCCGACCTCCTCAAAAACTCGATTAAGCCGCGGCATGGTGCCTGCCACGGCCATCCGAGACGTGTACTCACACTCGGAAATCTTGTTGACCAACCCTATGGTGGCCTCCTCAACTTCGGAGATGAAACCGTCCTCCGTTACTCCCTCCCCCAAAGATTGACCGAAGCGGGGGAACGGAATCCCGGCCTCCGGCCCAAAAACGGGAACCTTGACCTGTTCCAGCTGAAAAGCTGGGTTGTTTTTGCCCAAGGGCCAGTAGTTGGAGGCCATGATCTCCTCCACCAGATCGCGGCCGCCAGTGTAGCGGCACGCTGCCGCAAAGGCCCGATCACAGGCCTCCCGAGTCGGAGACAACGCCTCCGGCGGATCCACGCGTGTGTGTGGCGCCATATCATCCATCCGAGAAGTCAATGGGTACTCGGAGAGCTCCTCGCCATCCTTAGTTGTGCTGTGGACCCCGTAGGTCTTCACGTAGAACCACTGCTCCAGCCAGCCGCGGTCCCACTTGCCCTTCTGGCAAAAGGAGATCTCCAGGCGGTCCACACCTTGGTTCCTCTTAGACATGAAGGTGCAACTACCATACTGGTAGGTCACCTCCACCTCCTTGCCATCCGCACCTCCTTCTTCTTCTTCGGCTGCTTCTACAGCTCATAGTACGTGCAAAAGGTGTCCACGTCTGGCTCGGCACCGTAAGAGACGCACGCCCAGCAGAATTTGCTAAGTGTCAGGAAAGCAGTGGGCGTCAGATGATGGAGCTGGACATTGAAGGTCTCCAACACTCGGTGAAGGAAGGGGATGTAAGGAAAGCGAAGGCCGCAGGTGAAGAAGTCCTGAAAGACCACCGCATATCCTTCCTCCGGCTCCGGAACAGTCTGACCCGGCGGAGGGATTTTTATCCTAGAAGAAGGGAATCATGACTCCTTCAACATCTCCGCGATTGCATCCTCAGTAATAGAGGATGGGCCGAAGTCCCAAGACTTCATCGCCATCTCTCCGGGGTCCGCGGCGATTAAGTCTCCGATAGAAGCAGAAACACTCCCCAAATCCTCCTCCACCACCTTTTCCAGCACCAGCGCGGAGGCAGAAGCAAGCATGGACTCCTCAAAGCACGCACCCTAGCCGACGGCCCTAACGCCGAGAACATGGCGGTAGGGTCCGGAGAAGGCAGGCCGGCGAGTTTGGGCGGAGGCGGAAAGAAAAGCCACCGCGACAGCAACCTAAAAGCAAAACGCGAACAGAAAGACGGGACGCGCAAGGGCAGCAAGAGGCGAAAGCAAAGAGGGCAAGGAGCAATTTCTCGAATGCAATGAAAGCGAATGAGCGGCGTGTGGGGGGGACCCCGCCGCCAAAAGCACCCTTATATAGGCAGCGGGCAGGCGGTACGACCCCCGCTGCACAACAGTCGCCTCCGGAAAATCCGCCCGCCGCGCAACGGTCACCACCGAAAAAATCGCGAGGAACGCAACGGACACTAACGTGGCAGAAACGGCCGCAACATAGGGCAACGGCTAGATATGCCGCCCAACGGCTACTCTCAATGAGACCAACGGCTACGCCAGAGCGGGCCAGGGGGGAAGTAGCGGGGCCTCGGTCGAAGACACCAAAGGCGGCCTCCGCCCCCGCGGGCGCTTTCGGCCAAGGCGTTTTGAGCTCACGGCACGCTCCAGCGAACCATGGCCTCAAAAGGGGGGAACTGTTGTAACATGGCTTTGGCAGGTGGCGAAGGCCCCCGACAGCGAGGTGTCGCCAAGGCGTCTTCGACCGTCTTAGGGCGGAGACTTGACGCTGACCAAAGGAGTTTTCCCGGCTATGCTCGAAGGGTGCCGAATCTCCTTCTCAACATGGACTCCGCTCAGGCGGGCGTCTCCGGTATCACGTGCGGAGGCCGCCTTATCTCCAAACTAATCAAACAGACGATCTTGCCTAAGTGTGCGCAGGTACTCAAGCGCAGGCGCTCGCGGTCCGCGCAAACGCGCCAGCATGACCCCTGCCCGGCCGGGCGGAGACGTGCGGATGACGCCTCCGCCCAGACCGGCGGAGGTCTTCCTAGGCGACAGCGCGCCCCTGAAGGCGGAGGACAGCGGCAACAACCGTGGCCCCCGCGCGGCCGGGCGGAGACCCGCGGGTAATGCCTCCGACCGTCCAGCGGAGACCCGCCGGGGCAGCGGCGCACCCCTGGAGACGAAGGCCGGCGCTGGGGAACTCAGGCCTTTGGGCCGAAGACCGAGCCACAGTGGGCCGGTTGCACATGGAAGCCCATCACTCGAAGACGGTATATGGCAGGATTGCCCCGCGAACAAGAGGCTAGCGACGGAATATTCCAGGAATGTACTATAGCAGTTGAGGGGCATTGTAATAAATTCTGTTATGTAGTAGTTGAGCCCTATAAATATGGGACACTTATAACCGTGAGGGTTGGTTGGTGGATGAATTAATGAAACCCTAGCTTTCCGAGCCATTCCCTTACTCGACACTCTCCCCCTTTGTCATTTCCTTCCCGAGCCTCCGCCCAAGGCCGACCGTCTGTCAGGCGGATTCCTTGGCCACTTCCACATAGTTTGAAACCGCCAGTTTCAACACAGAGGTTACAAAAAATTATGTCATTTCCTGTTAGCCGTATAGATCAACAAAAAGCAGTTGCACCAATTAGTAACAAAAAATTATATTGATTCCCGCCTTGCTTATGCCATCTATTGAATAAATGGTCCACACGCTCAATGGAAGCATATATAACACCAAACATAATATGTACAACAGCCATAGGAATTTAGAATAGTGGCATTTAAAAAAGAGGTGTTGAATGGTTTCTAATTTACTACAGAAACAACAAAATTTACTATCGTTCCGGTTCCTTCTAGCGAGGTTACCTTCAGTAAGAATGGTCCTCCTTTTAAAGTACCAAAAAAGACCTTCATTAGCCACACTAACCACCTATGGTGAAGGTAAGCTCGGTGCACCTCCTGAAGATCAGGATCCGGCCACCGGCCACCCTGGTGCCAACGCTCTCGTCTCCACCACCACTGCCACGACAACGATGTTGACACCTAGAACCGCAAGTCTACATCTGATAGCAGTATGCCTGCATCCAGCAGGTGAAGATCCTCGCGCCCCTAGGGGCATCTTCAGTCAGGCTAAGATTAATTAAGCCCTAATTAAGTGCTAAGTATGGATTAGTTCACTAGTAGAGAAACGGCCTTTCATCCCATGGCCAAAAAGTATTTAGTCCCGGTTTAAAAATTGCAACTGTGGCTAAAGGGAGGACTGGACCTTTAGTCTCGGTTTGCAATACAAACTAGGACTAATTCTACCCTTTAGTCCCGGTTGTAACGGTTACCGAGGTGTGTCAGAGGCACGTCAGTGCGAGAATCTTTAGTCCCGGTTTGAGACATGAACCCAGACTAAAAGTGTGACTTTTAGTCCTGGTTTGAGACACGAACCTGGACTAAAGGTACATTTAGTCCCGGTTTATGTCTCAAACCCGGACTAAAGGTGTCTCCAAACTGAATTTAAAAGGAAAGCGTATCTTATCTAAGTTAGATGTGTGGTGGTAGGTGAGATGGTAATGCGTGCAAGAGCTAAAGTGGGAGGTCGTAGGTTCGAATCTCCACAGCTGCAACTTTTTTTTACCCAATAAACACCTCTACTCCCGGTTGGAGGAACCGAGACTAAAAATCAAGACCTTTAGTCCCGATTGCATAGTCCTGGTTCCAAAACCGGGATTAAAGGGGGTTGAGAACCGAGACTACAGCTAGGTTCTCTACTAGTGGTTGTTCCTGTAAGTAGGATAATTATGATCATCCGGGAAAAGTTATTAATTCTAACATCAGCTTTCTACTTTAATATAGTGCTGCTTTACTTTGTCACATCAATTTGAATATATCCGATCCGTACACTACCACAGATCCGAATTTCCTTGGCGGCCAAAAACCGCCAAGGAATATAAAAAAAACCGCCAAGGAAATTGTTATTGGCAGTCAATCGTCAAGAATGAACCGCCAAGGCTAGATGGCAAGGAAAATAGAATTTCCTTGGCGGCTAGCCCTCAAGGAAGTTTTCCTTGACTGCCAACCGCCAAGAAAAATATGGACATACACTAGATTGCCAAAACGACAAGAAAATGACTCGGCAGTCAAGGAAATTTGTTTTCTTGGGGGTGAGTAACTGCCAAGGAAATATGTCAACTACCAAGAAAATATGTCAAAAAAAGTTCAAAAATCTCAAAACCCTGCGGCTACTAAGTAGCGAACTCACAACCCTAACTTTCACAATGTTACTTTTTTACCACTGCACCTTGAAATCATTTGTGACTTAGTAGCTAATGCATTGCTTTTGTATTTAGTCTAGTGAATTTTGTAATGCATATTTGACACCCGAAATGAATTCAAATGAAAAAACTTTGAATGGGAAAGTTTTAGATCTTTTTGAGTACAACTTTGGTGTAGGCCATTTCTACATCTGAGATCATTTGATAAATTCATAAAAATATTGATTTTTACACTACTACACAAAACTTAACCGAGGCGGGCATTTTGGATTAATCGAGGCGGTTTTCCCAACCGCCTCCACCGAAAGGTCATGGTGAATCATGCCTTAACGGAGGCGGTTGGCTGCCCGTCTCGGTTAATCGAATGAAAAACAAAAAACAAAAAGAAAAAGCCCCGCAGCCCAACCGGGCCTTGATCTGGGCCTCACGTTGTCGGATCCGTCGCCGCCGCTGGGGGAGCAAGCCCTGCTCCGTGTGCCGACACAGCGGGGGGTGCTCGATCCGCCACTACCTAGATGCTCGTTGTCGGTCGGAGAGGCTCACCGCCTCCTGGAGGACCTCCACAGCGCCGCCTCCACAGCTACTCGTCGGATCTACGACCACCGCCACCGTGGGTCACTGGATCCACGCCCACAGCCACCGGCTGCTCGTAGGTTGGGGGAGCGGTTCTCGCGGATACCACAACCGAATCTGACAGCCTGCGAGAGAGAGAGAGAGAGAGAGAGAGAGAGAGAGAGAGAGAGAGGGTGAGAGATGTACTGAGAGAGGAGAGAGAGGGTGAGAAACATACCGCCAACTCTCAGATCGATGCATGGTCGGCCTCCTACTGGCCGGATACGGGCGTGGTGGCCGGCCTCCTCACAGGATCTGGTAGCCAAGAGAGGGAGCGGTGGTGAGCGCCACCGGGAGGGGAGGGGAGGGGGCGTGCCGCTGGGAAGGGAGGGCCGCCGACCTACCCGGCACGGGGGAGAGGGAGGGGCACTGCACTGCTTGCGCGCCACGTGCCACAAGCTTAGGAGAGGAGGGGGCCAACCACGCGCCGCTCGTGAGAGGAGGGGAGGGGGTGATTCACACTCGGGAAAGGAGGGGGCGCTGCGTGCTTGGGTGAGAGTGAAGGCTGGGAGGGAGGGGGAGAAAGACTGAGAAGTGAGAAACCCTAAGTTGTAGCTATATATTCGAGGTGGTAGTGGGCTGCGGTGGGCTAGCAGGCTGAGCCTGATTTACGAGGTTGTTGGGTAAGAATGCCCGCCTCGGTTAATGATTTACCGAGGCGGTTACACTAGAATGCCCGAATCGGTTAATATATATTAACCGAGGCGGGCCTATTATGTTGCCCACCTCGGTTAATGATTTACCGAGGTGGTTGCTAGGCAGGCTACCTAGCCTCGAATAACCGAGGCGGGAAACCAGGCCGCCCACCTCGGAGGGCATTTGGTAAACGCTGTGCAAAAGAATTTGTGTAGTAGTGTTAAAAAGTGTTTTCCTTGGCAGTTTGCAACAACAGTCAAGGAAATGGTGTTTTCCTTGGTGGTTCACAACAACACTCAAGAAAAGTTGTATATTTTCTTGGAGGCTGAGTGGAAACCCCAAGGATACACATTTCCTTGGCAGTTTAATACAACCCCCAAGGAAATGATAAAATCCTTGGCGGTTGGATTTGGGCACTAAAGGAAATTGTGGACCATCAAGGAATTTCGATTTTGGGGTAGTGGTATAAGATAGTTCTAGAAACTTTTGATCCCAAAGTCATTGAACTTGTACGAACACTATGAAAATCGTTCCTAATAGATCATTAATTGGATGTTGTTTTGCTATTGATGGATCCATTAGTTTGAACTATATATGAACTGATCACTGATAAGCCAATTGACAGTAAGCAGGGCCCTCTGTTGAACAAATAGATACAGGGTGAAGCTTGCACGCTGTTCTTGGTGCACCAGCCACCAGGGATAGATATGGGGCAAGGCTTGTCTTTGCCATAATTATTTCACACAGGATTCAGAACTCTATCATGATCTTCTAGGTAAGTTGCTTGATAATGATCAGAGGCTACTGTAGGTTTCAATAAGGTGAACACAGAATGGTGCCATGCCAGCTCTCTTTCCTCGGTGCCACCCATTCAGATGAGCGATGAAGGTCGTCACATGCAGCCATAGCCATGTCATCGATGGTGGCTCGTTGAAGGAGAATATAGGGGGACATCTGGTTGCTGCATGCTGGATCAAAATGCCAATAGTGTAAAATAGCAAAGGAGGACAAGGGCATGTATTCCTTTTTTTTATTCCCCTCAAACTATGGAAGGTAATGTTGTGGCTCAGGAGCATGGTGAGGGTTTGGGGACCATCGAGCTAGGCATCACTACCAGAATCCTCAAATTTGCCGAGTGTTTTTATGTTTGCCGAGTGTATTCCGTCGGACACTCGGCGAATAAGTTCTTTGCCGAGTGCTGCGCTAAAAACACTCGGCAAAAAAAACACTTGGCAAAAGAGGGGGTTTGCCGAGTGTCAAAAAAGAAACACTCGGCAAAGAGCGGGTTTGCCGAGTGTCAAAAAAACACTCGGCAAAGAAATAAAATCTTTTTTTCTAGAAAAGAAGAAGAAAAAATAAATAAAAAAAACTTTGCCAAGTGCTCAGATCTAGAACACTCGCCAAAGAAATAATTTTTTTTGGAAAAGAAGGAGAAGAAAAAAAAACAAAAAAGAACTTTGCCGAGTGCTCAGATCTAGAACACTCGGCAAAGAAATAATTTTTTTTCCTGGAAATAAAACCCCACCTCCCACCTCCTTTCCCGCACTGCCTCCCCCCGCACGGCACCCCCACCCTCCCCCAGCACACCGCGCGCCCCTCCCTCCCTCCCCTCCCAGCTCCCTCTCCCTGCCCTCCCCGTCGGCGGCCGGCCCTCGCCGGCGCACCTCCTCCCTCCCCTCCCTTCCCCTCTCCTCTCCCCCCTCGCCTCACCGGTGCCCCCTCCCCTCAAATCCTGGCTGGCGCCCCTCCCCTCTCTCCCGGCGCCCCCTCACTCTCTCCTGGCGCCCCCATGTGGCCCCAGCGCAGCCCCTCCCTCTCCCCCATCGGTGGCACACCCCCCTCTTCCTCATGCAGCAGCGCGCCCCTCTCTTCCTCATGCAGCGGCACGCCAGCTGGATCCGGTCGCGGGGTGAGCGGAGGAGCTGGATTCAGCGGTGTGGTGCGCAGAGGAGCTGGATCCAGCTACAACGGTGCTCAGGGAGGCCTCCCCCGGCGGCGGTGGCGCTCGGAGGAGCTAGATCCGGCTACGAGCGGTGGTGGGGCCTGAGCGGAGCAGGCGGGCTCGATGGTCCCTCTCCATCTCTGCTCTCCATGCCGGCGCTGCTTCGATGGCAGCGGATCCAGTGGCGCAGGTGCGGGCGAGGCCTCGGTGGCGGCGGATCCCGAGGGCACAACGGTCCCCACGTGCGGGGCAAGCGAAGCGGGCATGGGTGGGCTCCACCTGCATGCGCATCAGTAGGCACGGGGCGCGCAACTGCATGTGTACGTGCACCAGCATGTGGGGGCGAGCGTGCAGAAGTTGTGTGCGGCAAGCGGGGGCGGGTGTGCAGGCGCAACAGTTGAATGCGGGGCAGGCACGGGCGTCCGGACGGGGGATAGCGTCCCAACGTCCAGGCGCTAGCCACGCTCATGCTTGAATCAAGTAAACTAAGTGACAAAATTAAAAAGCAGGCATGTTCCCATTAAAGTGCTTACCCACTATTTAGGTTGTTAGGACATGATGGTTACCATATATTAATAATAGCGCTAAACCATTTTGAAAAACTAAGGAGTCATAAGATGATCACATAAGATCTATAAGAGAAGATAGTTACGCTCATTGTTTTGTTAGAAACCAGCAACACGCTGACCCGATCCAACAAAACTTAGAGGTGGGTTGCATGGGTTGTCTGGTT
Source organism: Miscanthus floridulus (assembly GCF_019320115.1). Classification (NCBI taxonomy): domain Eukaryota; kingdom Viridiplantae; phylum Streptophyta; class Magnoliopsida; order Poales; family Poaceae; genus Miscanthus; species Miscanthus floridulus. The sequence goes on along the minus strand of NC_089594.1, from coordinate 82,881,082 downwards.
TGCAGTTCGAGCGTCCACAATTGTAAATGGTTTGGGCTATAGTCAACACATACAATCTCCAACTAGAGATCCGTACGTTACCGACTTCCCTGCTGATGCCTGTGCAAGATGCTAGTTAAGGTCACAGGCCACACTGCCTATCTGTGCTCATTTGCCTGATGTGAACTAGGAAATGGTGAATCAATCTGGATATCTTGCCAGTTGTCATTCCTCGGTGCCACTCATTCACATTTAATCTGACGACCAAGGTCACAGCAGGTGGTGAAGTCATCAGTAACGGCTATGCGACGAAGAAAATAGAGGGAGACGTGGTGTCTAGATGGTTTCGAATACCGAGAGTGAAAACTGGGAGGAGGCGGATGAGGGCACTGCGTTTTATGCTCCTTAGTTCCAGAGTCTTTTGGGTTGGTGATGTGGAAGACCATGGTGATTTCATCAAGGACCCAGCTGCATTGTCTATATGTCCAGACTTTTAAGAGACACCTGCCCGTGCACAATATAGAGTGGGTAAAAATAAAGTAGCGCTATATTAGGTTTTTGGAAAAAAAACACTAGATTAGTTTGAACCCAACTGATTAATTAATTGAAAATGTAGGGCCCACCATACATATAAATAATGATTAATATTTTACATGCCACTGATATGCATGACAATGGTTATTGATCTTTCCTTGCTCCCACCCAGGTGCAATATAGTTGTTACAAGGGCCAAGTGTGGTTTGGCCATGGTCATTTTGCATGCCAGTTTGTGGAGCTCATAGTCCTGCTACGCGGAAGAGGTGCACACACTGTGCCACATATAGAAGTAGGCACCAGGTCGTTCGCTGATCCATGCACCATATGCATTCCCAACTGAGCTGCAACAATCTCAGATGCATTTGTATGTTATCAGTTTCAAGACGATGCTCCAATGATACACCACATGCACTGGGGGATAATGTTAGAGCACTTCCATAGATGCCACTACCGGAAACCGGCACTTTGCTGAGTGCCAGAGGCATTGCCAAGTGTATTTTATCGGGCACTCGGCAAAGACTGTCTTTGCCGAGTGCCAAATAAAATACACTCGGCATAAAAAAACACTCGACAAAATACGTCTTTACCGAGTGCCTTTTTTTCTGGCACTCGGCAAAGATGTATTTTGCCGAGTGCTATTTTTTGGCACACGGCGAAATGCGTCTTTGCCGAGTGTCTTTTTTCTGGCACTCGGCAAAGATGCATTTTGCCGAGTGCCTTTGTTTTGGCACTCGGCAAAGAGACATTTTGCCGTGTGTATTTTTTTGGCCCTCGGCAAATCAGTTTTTCAAAGCAATTTTTGAGGCCCTAAATGAATTCAAATGAAAAACTTTTCAACTACAAAGTTGTATAACTTCTCAAGATCTACAAAATTTATTTTGGTCATTTCTTCATTAGACAAAGCGACAATAACGTTGTTCATAAAATCTACATCTCTCATATCTCTCATTAGTTTCATGAAAGTAGAAGAGAGATATATAAGATTTGTGAACAATATTACTACCACTATGTCGGATGAACAAATGACCAAAATAAACTTTGTAGATCTTGAGAAGTTATGAAATTTTGTAGTTGGCAACATTTTGATTTGAAATCATCTTGTCATGCAAAAACGACGTTTGAAGTTGAAAATTTTAAAATTTGAATTTTTTAAAAGACCTCGGATGGAAAAACTTCCTAAATGAAAATTGTAGATCTCCAAAAGTTATGAAACTATGTAGTTGACAACTTTTTGATTTGAAATCATCTTATCATGCAAAACTACGTTTGAATCTCTCAAATTTGAAATTCGAATTTTTCAAACGACATCGGATGGAAAAACTTCCTAAATGAAAATTGTAGATCTCGAAAAGTTATGAAACTTTGTAGTTGACCACTTTTTGATTTGAATTCGTTTAGGGCCTCAAACAAGCAAATTTACTCTCGGTGTAGTATAATATATGAGGATAGATAATGGAGTCTAGACACAAGTGACAGTGTAGTGCAGTGGTAGAGCAGCAGACACGCGAGGGAGAGATCGTGAGTTTGAATCCCGCCGGCCGCGTTAGCCGCGAATTTAGCGCAAAAAATGCAGCGACTTCGATGGAGACGGGCGGGCGCTGGACGGTGGCGGACTCCCCCGAAAAAAAATTTGAAAATTTTTGCTATTATTTTTGGGTTTTTTCGCATTTTTATTTTGCCGAGTGTAAATCTTTGCCGAGTGCTTTTCCGGCACTCGGCAAAGGCTTTGCCGAGTGCCCGACAAAAAACACTCGGCAAAGTCTGTTTGCCGACTAAAATTCGCCGAGTGTCGTTTGCCGAGTGTCGACACTCGGCAAACCCTTTGCCGAGTGCCCCTGGCCCTCGGCAAATATCCTGATTCCCGTAGTGTGCCACCCATTCTCAAAAGTGTATTTGCACACCTCTCTGGACGAGCAAGAACTCATTTAGCAACCCATAAACTACCTATATGTGTAGCTATATATTACTTCAATAAAAGCCCTCTCTTTCTCCTGCTTTTGGTGGCCAAAATTTGTCTGGCAACTAGTGTCACTGGTTAGTGGATACTGAGAATTACAGAATGGATGAGTGCTAGCTATTATTATATAGAATTGGATGAAGGGCCCCCAATAAAACGAGGGTTGTTTGTGCATCCTAGGGTGTGCTGATAGCTGCAAAAAAGGTGTCGTTTGACTTTATTGGCAGATTTTGGCCAAAACCAACTTATAAGGTGTACCAAACAGCCCAATGAAGAGTACTATTGAACAAGAGCATGTGAGCTTCTGGGTAGTTTTTAACGAGACAAGACTACAAGGAAAAAAATATAAGTAAACATTACAACAGAAATGATGATTACATCCGCCACATCTACACTGGTTTGATGGCTGTGCTTGCCTGACCAAATGTCTATACTAGATGCCACAAATGGGTTGTGATACTTCCAGTCATCATAATGGGTTTATTCTACAGACTGGTTGAGGTGCCATAAGAGACCATCACTACGTAGAATATGATGTTTAGGGGCGGCTCTAGAGGCTCTGTAGGGGCGGTTTGCCCAGCCGTCCCTATGTAAGGGTCTCTACAAATCATGCTATTTGTAGGGGCGGTTGGTACTGTAGCCGCCCATACAAATCGATTTGTAGAGGCGGCAACAGTACCAACCGCCCCTACAAATCATTTTTCTGTTAAAAAAAATTAAATTTACAATTCAAATTCGACCAGAACATATATTTTTCATGCACAACTCCATCATGACTTATCTGTGTCTGAACTTGTACATGTAGGATGGGCGTTGGTCAGGCTTGATAAGCAAATCTGAGACAAGTTTTCAGATGCTTTGCGAAGACTAAAAATGAATGTAGTCAAGTACTCAACCAGACCTAATAGCTACACATCAGGAAAAATAATACTATGAGCTCTTATTCTTCTCCAGACACACCTGCTACCCGACCACAGACAGCTCTATCGACATTATAGATTTGAAACGCCTTGGAAACTTCCTTCTCATTCTCAATCGCATCAGCTATCTGCAAATTAGAAATGTGAGAAATGTAACATTACAGATACTATAGAAGTTTCAGTATATGATACATCTGTGGATACAATTCAGAGACTTGCTACAAGATAAAAACATGCAACTCTAGTATGGCAGGCTTCAACATCATATTATTTCTGAACAAGTCATGTGGAAGAAATAAGTTCTAGGTTTCCCTTTAGAAGAGTACAAGTCATGGGAAACAAGAAAAGGATGAACATGAGAACTGTAGTACTGTAATTTTAGTCGGACAAACCTTATCAGTTTCCCCAAGCTTTTTACATATCCTTGCCTTTTGATCATCTTGAATATCATCTGTGCTAACAATCACATCTAGAAACTGCACAAGTACTTCAGTTAGCAGCAGTGACAGATGAAATCAACAGGAATAATAGTAATTAACTGGAGTATGGCATCTAGAAACAAAATAAACAGATGACCTGTGCCATCAGCTGTGAGACTGGATATCCATCTGCTATAATAACATCATCTGATTCATCACGAATAAGGCTAATTTAAATACCTGAGCATCAAGATTAAGACCTTCTTCATTGCATATATGCATAATGCGGCTGCTCATCACTTCTTCTGAAAGAGGCTTGAACCTAAACTTGGCACATCTTGATGCAAGTGGTTCTATTATCCTGTAACATTAACAATCATGAATCACAAAAATTCAATATTTGTACCATAGAAAAATAATAAGATCACGTTGACAAAATACCTGCTGATATAGTTGCATATAAAAAAGAATCTGGTCACTTTGGAGTAAGTCTCCATGGTACACCTCAAAGCATTCTACAGATGGATATAAAATATCAACTTAACATATGTATTAGGTCTGAAGCATTTATTACATATAGAATGATGTGTGACAATATACCTGGGCATCTTCTGTCATTGAATCTGCTTCATCAAGTATAATAATCTTGTAAGGTGGGAAGGGATAACCACTGAAGTCCATCACAACAAGAAAACTTGTAAGGAATACAAAAATCGGATGGAATTGAAAAGCTTTCTAATTTTGATGAGCTTACACTTTCCGTGCAGTACCAACAGCAACAGCAGCAAAGTCCTTGATTTTCGTCCTCACCACATTAATTCCACGATCATCACTAGCATTGAGCTCCAAAACTCTCGATTTATACAGCTCTGGACTGAAACATCCAAAGAGGAGAAGAAAACTGAGTCCCCAAACCAACTGAGAGTAATGTTGTGTTTTTTTTCAAAACAAGACAGTTTCTAATGTCATTTCCACACTTACAAGATTTATAGGGGCAGTCTGGGAACACCAAGCATCAGCTATCTGCAAATTAGATAATATAAATAATGGTGCTCCAAGCAGATAAAACTTGGGTTCCTAGCAACCGCACTTCATTTTAGACAGGTTAAGGTTGTGCATGGACCATAAATACAGTTCTAGTTTCATGAACATGGAATGATGAGTTGCTTTGATTGATGATACTGGAACATCAGGTTTAGTGGACAACCATTAGTCAAGTTAGTCCATGTAACTAAGAGAACTTATAAAAAACACTACCTCAGGATCTGCAAGGATTGTCTCATCAAGAACAGGGCAACAGTTTATTCAGCAAAGAACACATTTAGGATTCAGCAGAGAGAGATGGTTAATAAGCACAAAAGAGAGTTAAACGGCAACAATTTATTCAGTGGTTTTTGTCTTAAACGGCAAAGTGGTCTCATCCTTGAGAATTTTCCCTTGGTATATGAGCATTTGCTGGTCTGCCGGGTAGGTACTCTGACCCTGAGTGGTCTCAATGATCCTCTTCACCTCAGCAACCTAAAAATACAAGCAGTGAGTAGGCTGCACGACTAGAGACGTTGCCGAGCAACATATATTGAATGCCACGACATGCTGAATCACCCGCCTGTACAGCAACCGCGCCACATTACCGAGATGATTCGAACGAACACACCCCACCACAACCGCACCCCCAACCCCCCAAAACTCCAACCAACGACAAACCCTAGACTATGTCCCATGTGAGAAACTGAAGCTCTAAATTCAGAGAACCAGAAGGCAGCGGGGGCCACATCACCCGCCGGCCTGGACACCCCCAAAAACAAAAACCCTAGATTTAGATCAAAGCCCCTGAACTACCACCGGACGGCCGCGCAATCGCTGCACCAGACCACCGCGAAATCGTACCGAGCCGCACCCGAATCGAACGAAACGACCGAGAGTTGCATGGAATCCCTCGGATTGGAGTGAGAAGGACGGGGAAGGGGGGTCGTACCGACGCATCGGGGCTCGCCTCGATCTCGAAGTTGGTGCCCTTGAGGGTCTTGACGTTAAGCTTCATCTCGCCCGACGCCTCCTCAGTCCACACGCTCTCCCTCCTCGCGCTGGCTGACTCCGCTTTGAGGTGGGGAGGGTCTCGTCACACCTCGCCTTGGGGTAAAGATGGGGAGAAGTGATAGATCCAGACGGAAGAGCTTGCGGAAAAGCACGGGACTGATGGAGTAAGGCAAGAATTGTGGAGACGATGGAGCACGGCGATGAAGACTGGCGGAGGGGGGCGATGAAGTGCGTCTAGCACAGCGGCGCGGTGAGAGGTCTGGGAAAAGGGAGGGGGAGGAGAGAGAGGAGCTGGAGAAGAAAGAGAAAAAAGAAGGAGCCCCTGCAGCCGGATCTGGTCGGATCCGCACATGGACGCGCCCGTCGGTGGAGCCCATGCAGCCGGATCTCGCCGGATTGCGCGGAGGAAACCATGAGCGCGACGGGCGTCGCGACGGGGGAGGAGGTGGCCACGGGCGGAGCGCAGTTGCGAGAGAGAGAGAGGACGGGGGCGGCGGATGGATGGAAGAGTCGAGACGGAGAGAGAGAGAGAGAGAGAGAGAGAGAGAGAGAGAGAGAGAGAGAGAGAGAGAAGGAGGGAGGGCAGCAGATATTTTGCGGGTGATTCGGTACTGTATGTAGGGCATTTGTAGGGGCGGCTCAATCACCAGCCGCCCCTACAAATAACAATACCGGGGGCGGCTGGTGAGTGAGCCGGCCCTACAAATCTGACCCATTTGTAGGGGCGGCTCGTATCACTAGCCGCCCCTACTGTTCCACTGTAGGGGCGGCTCCATCACCAGCCGCCCCTACAAAAAAATTGTGCCGTTGCTACAAACCGTTTTTCACGTAGTGCATCACTACCGGTTATAACATAGAGAGCTGCGCAAGACCATGTAACACAACCCGGTTCATGTTTAAACCCAACTGTATCACCTCTGTACCAGTTCGCAACTGTATAGCGACTTCAGCAGGCTCTAAAAACACATTCAATATTTAGCAATAAATTATGTTTTAGTTTTCTGAATAGAAATTTTGTAGGGCTGTTTTTTTTTATTCTACGGTCAATTGCTCTGCATTTTTAGACTTGAAGATCGCTTACTTGTTCACTTGAAAGGTACATCACCAATGGTTTTCTTTGTTTGTACCTAGAAAACCTAGTGTTGCTCTATTGACGAGCTAGTGTTTGCTATCTTTAGTAGCATTTGGCTTCATTGAAAGTTCCAAGTGGATAAAGAGACTGACGGCACTCCGATTTACACTCTTACTCTTGTCCAGAGTGCATCAATAATACTTGTGCACCCATTCATCACATGCATGCATGAGACGCCAATGCACCCCAATTTAATGTGGCTTGGAGATAGACGGACTGAGAATGATGAGCAGTGGTCACCGGATAAAATGTGCAGAGTACTGTTACTAGGAGGGGAGCGAGCACAAGGGTAGTAGGTTTATATATGCTCTTTTGCTAGCGCTCCGGCTAAGCTGCATGGGCCTGCAGCTATAGGCAATGCAAAGGGTCACCAACATGGCCTATGTCGTTGATTCGTAACCATAGCAAGAATCATTTTTGTGCGGTGGGGGTCCATGCGTGTGCCTCCGATGGTTCAAGCACTCAAAACACTTAGAGACATGTGCAATTTATCCTAGTTTAGGCGTCTGAGCCCTACGTCTAGCAGTTTTGTGTTCTTCATGTTAGGAAAACTCAATTAAGACTTCTTACAAGGGAGGAAATCGAGAGAGATGTTGGAGGCAGAACTAGGCAGATCTAGCACATTCTCGGCTTTGGTCGGCCATCTCGTAGTCCGGCCTCCCGATCAGTTGTCTATGCTAAGAATTGGTTTCTGATTAATATCGATCCCTTCCATAGTAGCCCATGCCTTCCCTATACATTGGCAAGGTGATGGGAGTACAAAGCGGAAGGTTCGTCCTAGGGTTTCTCTCCCTGGACTTCGGGTTTCTCCATCTTGGTGCCGCTGAGTCCTTTGTCTTGTAGCTGAGGCAGCTGACAAAACCGCAACCACTCCCTAATGCCTCTGCAGCAGCCGGTGATGACTGCTAGGCGCACTTGCCACAGCGGTGTCTTCTCTGGGTGAGCCTTCTCCTCTCTTCTTTGGCATGCCAAGTTCCTTCCTTTGACCAAAGGGAATAGCCGACAGTGCCTCACGGTGTTGCAGTGCTTTTGCGCCTGTCAGACTTTGGATGCTTGACATATTCCGGAGGTGGCTTCTGGCTTGGCATGGGATGAGTGTTCACCCTGAGCCAAGGTCAGGACGGCCGCGGGGGCTGTGCCTCGGCCATGGCCTCGGTTCGGTCAGGAATCCGTGCGGGTTGGCTGAGCCCCCGAGCCCCAGCAAATGTGACTTTGCCTCCTCAGGCTCGCCCCTCTAATATTTGAGACACTAAACAACTTCAAATAAAAAACTTATCAACCAAAAACATCTAGATTACATCATCCACTACAACTTTGGTATTAACCATGTAAACATTCTAGGAATTTTAAAAATTCTAAATTTTACATTTCAAAATATATGAATTTAAAGCACATATTGGAGTGTTTAAACAAATTCAAATCAAATATTTTCCAACTACAAATTTGTAGATTGTATTGAGAACTACAAACTTTGGTATAAACCGTGTCAACATCCATGGTTGTTCCAAATTTTTTAATTTTAAATTTTAAGATCCGCGAACTATGGAAACCGTGTCATCATCCATGGAGTTTGTCAACAATACTTCAGCAAATTTTTTAAGGAAATGTATCGAATGCAATATATGGAGTAGGCGGATGACGGATCTGCTGTGTTATCGCGTAACAATATTAAGAGTAGGAGCTATGACTCATCTTGTTCTTTTAAGCACTGAACTGATTTCATTCGTCGATGGCCTGTGTTCCTCATCTGTTGTCAGAAGCAAATAGCATGTGGATATGCATTAAGAACATGTACTATTTTGGAAAAGAAAACAAAGCCGACAAATACAGTTGGTAACAAATTATCTTGTTCACTTGGTGCGAAGTAACTCATGGAAGCTACTACTACTATAAAATAACTTTTAGAGGTGCCCTATTTGTTTTTTTCAAAGAAGTCTGTGATTTCTAGCTACCCCTAGAAATCCAATAGAGTGAGCCAACGGATGAATCACCTCTAGAAATAAGCAATTCAAGTGGCATTTGGTCCTTGGACTACCAATGAAAAAGGAGCTTTTTACCTCTATGGCTCGGAAAAAATGCATCTTCCTTGTATCACCCTTTTTTTCTTGAACTTACTTGTATGGCCCCGTAACAAAATTTTCTTCCTTCTATGGTCTTCTGTCAAGTCTGTTAGGGTATTCTATTAGTTTGCCCACTGGTTGATATGCGAAATGTCTATAGTGCCCTTCTGCCTTTCTGCCAATACCGCTGCATCCTATCCAGACCGAGACCGACAAGCGGGCACGACACAGAGGATGGTGGAGGGCACCGGCGCCGCCGCCGGAGGCTAGGGATCGCGGCCAGGATCTCTGGCTCTAGATCCGCCGGATCTGGCTCCGCCAGGCCCTACTCCCGTCGTTGCTCGCCGTGGGGGAGGTGCCACCGCCCGGCTCGTGAAAGCGCGCGCGTCCGGTGCTGGTCCGGCGCGGCTGCCACCTCTAGCGGCCAGCACGGTGTGGCCGGCCTCTACTGCAAGCAGCCCGGCGCTGCCGCCACCTCCAGCGAGCAGCCCAGCACGTACGCATCCTTTGAAGGAGGCAAATGCGTCAGCAGCTCTACGAGCATTGACAGGTTCATGCGGGAGCACTGAGTACCAGTAGAGCCTTCACTTCAACTGCATCTGCCTCCCAGACCTCGTCGACATGTCACTCCCATTGTGCTCAGCAATTGCCATCTTGTACTATGAATTGCAATGTCCGTGGATGATAAGTTTGCAGTACAATTGAATTGTTTTGGAGAGTTCATGGTATGGTGTGTATCAGTGAGTTCAGTATTATATATTCGTGTATTAAGAGGAATGTAGCAAGCATCATCTGATAAATGAACTATGTCTGCACTCAGCAAACTTTAGATTATTTACTTGTCACAAATTCCATGGAACCATCTTAAATCATCTGGTTGTTCTTATCGGTACACATTTTGATAGGTTTGGGGGCCAGAAAAGCACTACCAAGTTCCGCGGATAGGAAATTTTTGGCAAGAAGCTGTTGTCCTCTTTGACAACACTGTCCATTTTCCATGCTTCATGCTAAACTGTACTGATGGGCCGTAGTTGAGTAGAGATGAATATATGAGATTTGTAGATAATTTAGACCATTATTTGAGATATATCACATCTCTTTCTTATCCTCTCGATCAAATAGAAATGATTGAATTTTTAAGTTGGCCACAGCTCGCTCTTCATATTCCTAGCCCAGTGTTTATATGCCATTTGTGCAAATTTTAATGCATTTGATAAGCTCACTTTATTATTATAATATATTTGTGTACTTGATTATGTGTCTTATTATGTATTGTTATATGTGAACTTATTTGCGTAATATTACTCCATATGTATAACAAACAAACAAAACACTGCATTTTATTTTTTTCGGCCAGGGGTATCATGGTCATTTTACCATGGATTTAACAAACATATGTATAACTGCCGGCCTCATCACTGCCGAATTTTAAGAAACTGACAGTGATAGTCCATCACTGCGGATTTTTGCCTACACTACCGGAAACCGGCGATTTGCCGAGTGCCGAGGCTTTGCCGAGTGTATTTTATCGGGCACTCGGCAAATACCGTGTTTGCCGAGTGCCAAATAAAATACACTCGGCAAACAAAAACACACGGCAAAATACGTCTTTGCCGAGTGTTTTTTTCTGGCACTCGGCAAAGAAGCTTTTTGCCGTGTGCATTTTTTTTGCCCTCGGCAAATCATTTTTTCGAAGCAATTTTTGAGGCCCTAAATGAATTCAAATGAAAAACTTTTCAACTACAAAGTTGTATAACTTCTCAAGATCTACAAAGTTTATTTTGGTCATTTCTTCATTTGACAAAGCGACAATAACGTTGTTCATAAAATCTACATATCTCATATCTCTCATATTAATTTCATGAAAGTAGAAGATACATATATAAGATTTGTGAATAATGTTACTACCACTACGTCGGATGAACAAATGACCAAAATAAACTTTATAGATCTTGATAAGTTATGAAATTTTGTAGTTGGCAACATTTTGATTTGAAATCATCTTGTCATGCAAAAACGACGTTTGAATTTGAAAATTTTAAAATTTGAATTTTTCAAACGACCTCGGATGAAAAAACTTCCTAAATGAAAATTGTAGATCTCCAAAAGTTATGAAACTATGTAGTTGACAACTTTTTGATTTGAAATCATCTTATCATGCAAAACTATGTTTGAATCTCTCAAATTTAAAATTCAAATTTTTCAAACGACCTCGGATGGAAAAACTTACTAAATGAAAATTGTAGATCTCAAAAAGTTATGAAACTTTGTAGTTGACCACTTTTTGATTTGAATTCATTTAGGGCCTCAAACAAGCAATTTACTCTCAGTTTGCCGAGTGCCTTTTTTCTAGCACTCGGCAAAGCCGTATTTTGCCGAGTGCCTATATTTTGGCACTCGGCAAAGAGGTATTTTGCCGTGTGCATTTTTTTGGCCCTCGGCAAATCAGTTTTTCGAATCAATTTTTGAGGCCCTAAATGAATTCAAATGAAAAACTTTTCAACTACAAAGTTGTATAACTTCTCAAGATCTACAAAGTTTATTTTGGTCATTTCTTCATTTGACAAAGCGACAATAACGTTGTTCATAAAATATACATCTCTCATTAATTTCATGAAAATAGAAGAGAGATATATATGATTTGTGAACAATGTTACTACCACTATGTCGGATGAACAAATGACCAAAATAAACTTTGTAGATCTTGAGAAGTTATGAAATTTTGTAGTTGGCAACATTTTGATTTGAAATCATTTTTCATGCAAAAACGACGTTTGAATTTGAAAATTTTAAAATTTGAATTTTTCAAACGACCTCGGATGAAAAAACTTCCTAAATGAAAATTGTAGATCTCCAAAAGTTATGAAACTATGTAGTTGACAACTTTTTGATTTGAAATCATCTTATCATGCAAAACTACGTTTGAATCTCTGAAATTTAAAATTCAAATTTTTCAAACGACCTCGGATGGAAAAACTTACTAAATGAAAATTGTAGATCTCAAAAAGTTATGAAACTTTGTAGTTGACCACTTTTTGATTTGAATTCATTTAGGGTCTCAAATAAGCAATTTACACTCGGTTTAGTATAATATATTGGGAACTAAAACGGAATCTAGACACAAGTGACAGTGTGGTGTAGTGGTAGAGGAGGTTTGTGCGCAGCGGGAGGTCTTGGGTTCGAATCCCGTCGGCCGCGTAGCCGTGAAATTTACACGAAAAAAGCCGGAGATGGATGGGCGCTGACCGGTGGGGGCCTCCACCAATTAAAAAAAAAATTCATTTTTTTTGGGTAAAAATTCCCATTTTTTTCGGCTTTTTTTTCGGTTCCAACTTTGCCGAGTGTCGGCACTCGGCAAAGGCTTTGCCGAGTGCCCGACAAAAGACACTCGGCAAAGACGTCTTTGCCGACTCTTTTTTTGCCGAGTGCTCTTTGCCGAGTGCAGCACTCGGCAAAGCCTTTGCCGAGTGCAAATTGGGCTTTGCCGAGTGCCCCTGGCACTCGGCAAATTCACTGAGTCCGGTAGTGCTAAAACTAGCAGTAATAGGATCAACCGACACTGATATTTGGGTCTTCATTGTGGGTTCATATCACTGTCGGTTTTAGCCAACAACCAACAGTGATATTGGGTCATCACTGCTGATTTTAGCTAAGAACCGACACTGATACTATCACTGTCGGTTCGTGGCTTGAACTGACAGTGATATGCTGCAAGAAAATTTTATAAGTTTCTCATATGATGTCTGATGAAGATAAACTTCATATCAAAGTTGCAGTACTCGACGAGATCTACAACTTTGTAGTTTAAACTTTTTTAATTTGAGATCGTTTGGATGTCCAAATATTTTCATTTGAAATCATCTATCTAACAAAAATTACATTTGATTTCTAAAATTAAAAATTTAAATTTTTCAAATGACCTCGGATGGAGAAATGCCCAAAACAAAAGTTGTAGATCTCGAAAAGTTATGCAACTTCGTAGTTGATAACTTTTTCATTTGAAATCATTTACTACTTGAAAATACTGTTTAAAATTAAATTTTGAAATTGTCGAAGAACTCTGATTTCTCTTTTTTATCTCTGGCTAAAACTTGTAACTAGTCTTTCTCCTTTGTACTAACTTTAAATTTGATATTTTTTTCCTAAAAATTCTAAAATCATGCTCTATCAATTTATTGAGTTCTTACAGCTATTATTTTATCCATCTTTTCATGTGACTGTGTTTTATCTCTTTGAATTTTGAATTTCAAAAAATGGCAACTTCAAACGTTATTTTGGGACACAAAATGATTTTAGCTGAAAAAGTCATCAACGTAGAAGTTGTAGAACTTATCCCATAAACTATAGGAGGGATATGTAAATTTTATGAACAATGTTACTACCACTTTATCGGATGAAGAAATGACCAAAATAAAAGTTGTAGATCTCAGAAAGTCATGAAACTCTGTAGTTGATAACTTTTTGATTTGAAATCATCTTGTCAAGGAAAACTACATTTGAGTTTCTAAAATTTAAAATTCAAATTTTGTAAATGACCTCAGATGGAGAAACTACCAAAATGAAAGTTGTAGATCCCAAAAAAGTTATGAAACTTTGTAGTTGACAACTTTTTGATTTGAAATCATCTTGTCAAGAAAAACTACGTATGAATTTCTAAAAAATTGAAATTTGAATTTTTTAAACGACCTCGGATGGACAAACAGCAAAAACGAAAGTTGTAGATCTCAAAAAGTTATGAAACTTTGTAGTTGATAACCTTTTGATTTGAAATCATCTTGTCATGGAAAACTACGTTTGAGTTTCTCAAATTTGAAATTTAAATTTTGTAAACGACCTCCGATGAAGAAACTGCCAAAATGAAAGTTTTAGATCTCGAAAAGTTATAAAACTTTATAGTTGACAACTTTTTCATTTAAATTCGTTTAGGGTCCCAAATACTTATTTTAAAATCTGATGAACATAAAATGGCTATTACGAAAATCTCATTCGGACACAAACAACTTGCAGGTGGAGTGGTTAGGGACTGAAGACACGAAGTAGGAGGTCAACGCCGGTGGCCACGAAGCGTGTGTTTTTTGCGTGAAAAATCACGTGACTTGTGACTTGCGATGCACGACCGTGTGGCTGTCCAATGGGGCCTCTCCCGAAATTAAAAAAAAAATTCCTTATTTTTCGGCCTGTTTTTTGGATTTCCTATAAACTACATCAGTGTCGGTTCATAAGAACCGGCAGTTATGTCAACTCCACATCACTGCCTGGTATGTCACTGTCGGTTCAAAATCCAGCAGTGAAGCGGGATTTTGAATCGGCAGTGATGTCGAAAACTGGGGTAGTGTGCTACTGGAAAAATTGCATTTCTAGGGCATTCTACATTGTAGATGGCCTCTGAAAATGGAGCCCTTTCCCATGGGTGGTTAGTATTACAATATTTCTATGAATGGTTATTAAGGTGGACTACCCTCCGAAGAAAATTTCCCGCTAAAAGTTTTAGATGCAGTTCTTCTATGGCAACTGGAAGCATCCATGTACTGGAATGGTAATGAAGAATCACACTAGGCTTCATTCAGATCCCAGCTTTGAACACTTGAGAATGCATGTGCGTGACATGTGACATCTATTTTTTACCAGTTGATGTTCTTGAATACAACACAGACATCTTGGTCAAGAAATTTTCTTTTTTATAACTTTTGAAAGTATATTCCTAAGGACGGTCCATAATGTCAACGTCCTTCAGAAAATTTTAGAAGCATTTTTGTACCCACCTATTAAAATATCTTATTTCTAGAGACGCTTGTGTAAATGCAATTGCAGATTCGACCCCTAGAAATTGATTGGACCACCTCTAAAAAATTCAGTAATTATGTACACGCTTCTACTTTGTTTGATTGATCGATTAATATTTGTAATAAAATACAAGTATACAAATGCAGTAAATAAAATGTTTTCGGCAAGCCGCATTTATAAATGTGATCCTCTTGTGGTAGTATACCTTTTTATTTGCAAAGTTCCTAAGAAAATATTGTAACCAAATTTTAAAAAAACATTTCTATTTTGGATAAAACAAATATATGGTACTGGTCAGAGAGATGGATTTTAGTACATGTGCCAGCGATACCACTATTGATGGGCTGACAATACCGTGGCTATTACTGTCATAGTACGAGCGATTATTAGGCATGCGTCGGATTTTGGTAATTAAGATAGCAGACTACAAAAATAAATTATCGCATTAGGAATGCATGAAATTAAAGTAAGCCAGTAAGAAATAATGTAAATATCACCTTGATTATAAGAATACTCAAAGCCGAAACATTGGACTACTCTTATATATCAGTCAAAGGAACTGGGTAAATAGATTAATACATGAAAAAGTGTAGGTCTCGCAAAGATAAGCACTATGAAAAACGATCCAGCTAAGAATGTGAGCGGGGGACATTCACAGAGACAGAACATAGTATAGATCAAAGAGGGTGGGCAATCTACTCTTAGCTGGTACATGATGTTGTTAATCTCTAGCTTACTATCCAAGGTGTCCCAGATCTGCCTTGTTTACGCGAAGTGTTTGGTGTACGCTGCTTTTCCTTATTCAGCTTCATGTTGTGAACATCGAAGCATTGAATGAACATGGATACCATGCTAGCTATCTTTTCTCGTTGCCACCGATTCACATGAGACGACCATGGTTGTAAAAGCAGATGTTATCAGCGGTCAGCGGATGTTATCAAAGATGGAGAAGACAGAGGGAGACCTGTGTGCGTGGCCACTAGTTTGGAATGACTATCTAGTAACGGTAGGGAGGAAACTGGTGAGAGGGGGATGACGGCACTTCGTTTTATATAGAGAGAATTCTCTATTTGATACTATGAAGATGAAATATTCCTTCCTTGGTCCTTCAAACCTAGAAATTCTCTACCAGAGACTACTCGTATCTTGGCACCCAAAATGACATTGCCATTACTTTGGAGGTCTAATGGTGTCAAACAGAAGGTAAAAGGAACATATTGCCCCTCAGTATGACTGGATGTGTATATATTGTATAGTATGATCAACTGCATGAATGTTTCAATCTGGGCAACATTTTTGATAAATACATGTTCTAGCATGTCAGCTACATTCTCTTCTTTGATTGAGCAGCACACGTGGAAGACGATAAAGCAGTTTAGTAGCTTCCTTCATTATCTTTTTGCCTCTTCATTCAACACATGATGATACATATATGCACGCAGACAGTAAAGGAAAAGCTTAACTTGCTTCTTTATTTTTATAAGAATTTTATACAAAATCTGGTAAAACAAATGCCCCCCACCAAGTTGGGTTTGAATACGGAGCAAGATTCAAACTCGACTTCGTGATGAAGAAACAATTTGGCTGAGATGGCGCAATAAAAATGCTACCCAGAGATATCAAAACTCCTCAAAATTCTCGATCATCATGAGTCCAGGCTGCTGTGTTGCCGTTGGAGGACGGATGCCAAGGTTGTCGTTGAGGCGCTCGACTGCAGAGGCAAGCTAAACCTGCCAGCCTGTCATGACGCCCGAGCCAGTGATGGTCAGACTCATAGTAGCCATATATATACACGCACTGCAAACTCTAGCTACCACTGCGAGCCTTAATCTGCTGTGTTGCTGTGGCGCACGTATGTTGGAATGAACACACCTATATCAAAATTGTATAGCTCGATAAGATCTAAAACTTTATAATTGAAACTTTTATCATTTTAAATCATTTATGGGATGAAATATTAAATATATGATTATGGAATATTGATAAAAAAGAGATAGAGAGGTGTTCTTTGTGCTGAAAGTCATGAGTTGAAACCTTGAGAGACACATTATTTTTAGTTTATTTTGTTTTCTAGAAACTATTAACAGTATTTGGGTATCTTAATGCATCCGCCTTGGTAAATACTATCAATTAAGATTCACCAATGGTTGGTTTGTCTAGTTAATAAAAACAACAACCTCTAAAACTGGTTCTTATACTAGTGGATGTGGAGCTATAAGAAAGCATGAAACAAATCTCCTTTATTGATGAAAAAGGCCTCAAGGATGCTGGATGTACAGTTTTTAGTAATGACAAGTATGATGCCTTGGGCCTAGCCTATCATGAATGATAAGTGTGGACACTGCCATCTGACGTGTACACACATATGAAAGTGCAATGAGCAATGACTAGCATTCATCCTAAGCCAAACAGACTCTTGATGTTCTGTAGTTCTTGAGTTGCTAGTATAAATACCACTACACAAACCCTCGGACAGAAGAGACATGGGTTGCATTACATTCAACATGTGTTGGTGCAGATCGATGTCTTAGCTAGCTAGACTTGGGAGGTATCAGAAGCCCATGGAAAACAGCTATATCACCGCCGACCGAGCAATGGTGCTTGAGTCAGTGGTAGCCCAGTTTATCAGTTCGTCAAGGTTGTTTATGATGAAGCAGGATTTCTTGGTTACTGTTCTCCACAGCATGGCTGCATCTGGAATCTGTAGTCAGAGGACGGGTAATATTAATATACTGAAGAACGTTTGGTGTGCCAATCTCAAGAGAATGTAAAGACTCATAAATACCATATGTTCCTCCACAAGGAGGATTCAGTGCCCGGCCACCTGCATAATATGAGCCATCACTTCTTAAATCTTAATCTTTCTACAAGCCATCGCTTCTTCTTCCTTTGGATGATACTACGAAATGAATAAGACTGCTGTTTCATGCTACTGGGTAGTCGATAATAACTAAAACAACTATAGTTAAAAACATGAACCCAGCTCGGCCAGCCAGCCATGTATGACAAGTCGGGTGTGCAATCATATAATTTTTTATTTTTATTAATACATTTTGTTAACAGATATATTACAAACATATGCCTCGAAATGAAGAAATATAAGAAAAAGTGCATGATTTCAAGTTATCATATTCCTGCAGAATGCAGTTCTAGTGTACGATTTCCCAATATTATTTTTCATGTAGGATGAGGTTTCAAAATTGTCTTCCCCAGTGATGTTGTGTTATATCATGTCACACGGCGAGACGCCGAGTGATGCTGCAGACTGCCATAGGACAGCCGTAAGGGAGCTGCAGGCTGTTGAGTCACGCTGTGGGACAGTGATTGATGCTGTGGATGTGAACTCAAGCGGTGGTCAACGACGGATGCCACTCAATGCCGAGTCACGCTGCATGACGTTGAGTCACGCCGTGGGTCAGTGAATCATGCCACAAGGCATGCATCGAGTCAATTCGCAGGATAGTGAGGGAGGCTGTGGGGTGACGAGCATGCAGCGGGTCAGTGAGGGGCGCCAAGTCATGTTGCACGTTAGCGCTGGACCCAGCCGGCGGTGATGGTAAAGAAACCCATCTGATCCATGAATCTGCACACAAAAGGCCCCTACCTAGCACATGGTTTGTGGGTGTTCCTTTACCACTGATAATGAATCAGATAATCATGCATTGTAGATAAGAAGGTTAGTACTTTGGACCTAAAAGATTATACTGGTTATGGTGGGATATGCGCTGCCCTACCTCTAGTATATGTGGGTGTTGTATTGCTCTTGTGCCGAATGTTGCGGTTCAGTGTTGAGTAGCAGAGTACAGGATGCCAAGTGACACAATAGGATGCCGAGTGCTCTCAAAGGCCACTGAGACGCACCATAGGATATGCGGGTCACTTGGTCGCCAACAACGCAATAATTAAATGCTACAAGTAGCTAGCATATAAAATTGTGATATGATATTGTGTATTGGAGACCTTAATTCATTCATCAACAAGTCTCTTCAGATGATGTGCTGTTATACGAATCCACAAAATGAATGTCAATACTTTTTGTTCAAAAGGATGGCAACATCTTTGCCATAATTTTTTAGAAGGGAAAGAAGAGATCAGCCTAGTTTTTAAGGGAAAACAGAGGGCAAAAATCCTATAACTGTGAAATGGAAAACAAACAACTAAAAACAACTCATCAAGCTTGCCCCACAGAGAAAACACTGAAGCAACCAAGTCGTGCAGGGGTAGGTGATGCCGCGTATGATGCCTTGGGCCTAGACTATCATGAATGACAAGTGTGGGGACTGTTCCATTTCAGGAGTACAGGAATATAAAAGAGCAATGAGCAACAACTATCATCCAACATAAGCCGAACAGGCTTGTTCTCTAGTTCTTCAGTTGTTGCTACATATAATTCCCAGTTCACACTACACAAACCGTTGGACAGAACAGGCATGGGTTACATGCCATTCAACGTGTATTGGTCCAGATCGAGGTCTTAGGCATGGGAGGTATCAGGTGTTCTTGGAAAACAGCGCTCAATTAGGGCACTAGTATTGCTGGCTTTTGCCCCTCTGCCAACTGCCAATTACATGCTCCATAACATCAGCAAGGAAAATAGGCTGAGTAGATTGGAGGATTAGTTACACTCCATGGAGCGGTCGAGGACGAAGCAATTGGGCCAGCAGATCCATTGAGCCGTGTGCGAGTGGCCGACAAGCTCTGTCAACAAACTGGAACATGAAGTTAAGAGAGTAACAGGGTACTGGCGAGTTTGAACCAATATATAAAATAAAGAAAGCTTATGTACCCTCAATTAGTCAATGGCTAGAAGCATATTTGTAATAGCTTTAATCTTCTTTGTAACTTTCTATGTTTCATAATCTTTGTTGTGAACACTTCTTTAATTATAACAAAAAGACAGTAGGGGCTTGCACCCTCCTGTTTTCCTCAAAAAACAATCAGCTCTATCTAATCATTCATCCAAACTAAACTTCCTTCTCCAATCCTCTGCTGTTCTTCCTGGTTCCTATCCTGCTACCAATTTTTTAGGCTGCTGCATTATATGAATATTCCGTATTTAGGCTGCTGCCAATTTTTATCTGCCTTTTTTCAAATCTCAAGCTTAACATATTTGTTGTCTTTCATCAATCTGCACAGTGCTCTTAATACAATCCGTTAGAGTTTGAGGATCCAAGAGTAACAATGGAGGTGTTTATTACTAAATTGGTGTAATTAGACTTGAAAAGGGTATTCGGTGAAGAATGCTTATGATCAAGCAGGAATGCCTTCAATGGTCACTGACTGCTGCTTCATGGTACTGTATATTTGGTAATTAGGACAACTATATATAGCTAACTAAATGAACCCAGCTTGGCCCTGCCTGCCATGTACGACAGGTCAACTGTGCCATTGCACCATTTGAAATGCAGCAATGACTTCTCGTTTTATTTTCTTAATACATTTTCATACAGATATATTATAAAAATGTGCCGCACAAGAAGAACAATACTAAAAATCACTGTGTTTTCCTGGGTAAACCACCTTCTCATTTGATGAATGAAATATCTTAATTTTTATGATTTGTATAATGGTTTAAATATATCATCTTTCATCATAATGAAATTTACGTCCCTGCAAGTCAATATAGCCGGTTTCCATAGTGTGCGATTTTCCAAATTAAAATTGTCTTCGTGTAGGACGACATTCAACACTACAACGAAAACTCAAAGTAATTATCTGCATATATGAGTTTGACCATCAAGCGGACACCATTTCGTCGTTCTCGGCTGCAAAGCGTAGTTGGCAGCTGCCACAGCTGAGCATTGGAGGGTGGATACCAGCGAGCAGTGGCAGCCAGCAACATGACTTCCAGATTTTGTGTTTCTATTGCACGGCCACTTTTATATAGGAAAGTAACGCCATTTCTCAATACTAAGATTTAGGTCGCCCTCAATCTTTAAGGGACTTTGCTAACTTCGGTGCTATCAATGGAAGAATGACAGTGCGTTATTTTTTTTAATTTTGTGCATCTGGGACATATTTTTGTTACGTGTATCAAATAATAAGAAATTCCAGAACAGGCGTATAAAAGTGGAATGTGCAGCGACTTCCTGCGACGACTATAAACCAAAGAACACACAGGCGACAGTGGGTTGCCTCCACCATGACTTGCTTCTCCCTGTCCAAACAATCTTATATTAGTTTTAAAATTGCTAATACAGTTATTTCCACGGCAAAAAGAACCAGGTTAATTGCTTACTAGCTAGTACCATGTTTGCTGGAACCAAGTGTATGACAAGAGCTTAATTTGGTTCAGATGCCAATTACATGGTCCGTCGTAATAACATGGTAACATTTAGCTGAGATGATCCGAGGATTAGCATGGCATGGGATAGGAGACAACTGCTTATATATGATGAAGCACGAATGCCTTGAGTGGTTACTTGACTGCTGTTTCATGCTACTGTACACTCAATACTAAGACACAACTGTATATAGCTAAATAAATGAAACATGCTGGGCCCAGCCTGCGATGTACAACAAGTCAAGTGTGCCATTGCCACCATTTAAGATGCAGAACATGAGACTTCTCTTTTTTTATTTTCTTAATATGTTTTCATACAGATATTTTATAAAAATTAAAAATAAGCCTCGAAATGAAGAAATATAACAAAATGCACTGTCTTTTACTCGGTAAACCCACCATCACATTTGATGAATCAAATCTCTTAATTTTCATGCTTTGGATAATTATTTATAGATATCATCTTCCTGCACAATAAAATTTACTTCTATGCAAGAGTCAATATAGCAGGTTTTTATATATAGTCCGTTGTTTCCAAAATATTTTTTTTTCAGTAGGACGACATTCAGTGCTCGAATGAACTCTCAAAGTTATTATCTGATTATTAAATGATTTTGACCACCACGATGCTGTAATTCCGTCGTTATCGTGTGTAAAGCTTAGTCATCAGCTTCCACGGCCAAGCACTGGAAGGTACGGCAGCTTGCCATATGGCTTCCAGATTTCACGTTTCTATGGCTTTTATATAGGAAAATAATATAACGTGATTCCTCGGTACTAAGATTAAAGTCGTCCTATCATTAAACGACTTCGCTAACCTCGGTGCTACTAATGGAAGAGCAACAGTGTGTTACTTCTAAATTTTTGTGGATCCGGCGCACATTTTGGTTAGGTGTATAAAATAATGAGAAATTCTAGTACAGGCATGTAAAAGTGAATGTGCAGCGACTTGCTGCAACCAATATAAACCAAACAAGCAGCAGGCCTGAGTTCTTCCTTCTTGAGTCCATCCCTTCTCCATCCACCATATTGCCTGCCCTGCTGTTCAGCGTACCACAAACAATCTGTTTTATTCCCACAACAATTAAAGCAGGGTTGCATACCATGCAGCTTGAAGTCAAAGCTAGGCATGGGAAGTACCAGGAGCTCGTGGATAACTACAGTAGACATGATAGGGGCTTGATTGATTCAACATGCTCAATAATATAAGGGTAACATGTGGCTGAGGTGGTCATCGGTGGGAGAAGGAGGGCCCCCAGCACAGGGGCGACAAGCCTGGCGGACGTCCATGAGATAGCGACCTTGCACGCGGGCTTACCAAACGATGGCGCCTATTTTTTGTTGTTTTTTCCGAATGAGTTAAACTACTAGGTGGTTAATGAAGCCAGTGCACTACCACAGAAATGATTTTAGAAGACACACCCATTTTATTTTGAGAGGCGGGCAACAAATCTACTTGTCTCCTAAAATAGTCTGCCTCCAAATATTGATTAAGAGAGGCTGGCCTCATAAGGCGTCTACCACTAAAAATGGGAGTCATTTGCAGAGGACACTTGAAAAGTCCCCCCTCCGTAACGTATTCGAAGCACAAGGACCACCTCAAAGCCTAGAATCGCATCTGGGTAGATAATACGGCTAGGGTTTTGGCTCGATCGGTCTCCCACCTGCCCATTCTCCTCTTTCACCCGCTGCCTCGCACTCTCCCACCCGCCCCTTCTCTCCACAGTGCCAAGCACCACTCCCCTAGTGGGCACGCGGAGTGCGGCTAGCCCGCCCTACGCCGGGTTCCCACAAGCAGAGCGCCGCTCCCCCGCCCCACACCAGGATCCCATAGGCGGAGTGTCTCTCCCCCGCCCTGCACCGAGATCCGGTACCTAGAGGAAATCCCTCCGTTGCATGGTCTTGCTTCGGCCAGTGCGGAGCACCACCCCCAAGGTCTGTCTCTCCCTCTCCGGGCACAGCATGGTGTGGATCTTGTGAGTGGACAAGGGCGGGAGGAGTGCGACTTGGCGTGGGCTAATCATGGTAGGATCTGGTGGGCCGTGGTTCCAAGACACTCGGGTGATGGGCTTGCCAATGGGCTCAGGAGTGGGCTTGGCGGCGGGCTCAAAAGTGGGCTCGTCGGCAAGGCCATTCTTTCTAATTTTTTGAGGCGGGCAACAACCCGTCTTTGGTATACGGGATTAATAGTTATGTCAAAGCGGACAGTGTTCCCACCTCAGGAAAGTGATTTTGACCGTCTCTTATATTGTCTGTAGTAGTAGTGCTGGTGATATCGAAATATCAGTGCCAGTTGCAAACTAGCGGTCATAACCTTCATTATCACCACCTATTAACACCAACAAAGGTAAAAACCGCATACATACACCTGGAACTAGAGCCCGTTCTAAATTGGAGTATGACCTACTAGTTGCAGAAGCCACACTAGTAGAGAACATACCTTTGATCCTCGACCAAAATGGGCTCTAATCCCGGAATTTTTTGCGCCCGGGACTAGAGATACCTTTAGTCCCGGTTGGTGGCTCCAACCGGGACTAAAGGTCCCTGCCCAACGGCTACTGCGCCAGACAGAGATGGCAGGGACCTTTAGTCCCGGTTGGAGCCACCAACCGGGACTAAAGGTATACTTTTACTCCCGGTTGGTGGCTCCAACCGGGAGTAAAGGTCTACTCCCGGGCCATGGCTGCGCCCGGGGTTGGAAAGTTACCTTTAGTCCCGGTTGGAGCCACCAACCGGGACTAAAGGTCCCCCCTTTATATCCTGGCCGTCTCCTTCCTCCCCGAGCCCGAGCTCAGCACATTTTGAAGCTCACTGCAGTAGTGTTCTTGCTTCCTCCCTCCCTCCATTGTTCCTCCATCAATTCTTCGATTCCTCCATCGATTTCTTCGATTTCTCCATCGATTCTTCGGTTGTAAAGGTTACCAATCTCATACTCTCATTTTCACCATTGTCTTATCTCATTTTGTTCACTATATATATATGGTTCTTTATTGTGGTTTTTTTCATTTGTAAGCAATTTGAGCTCAAAATCACTTCAAGCTTGCATATTTACATGAAAGAAGGTTAAAGTAGCTAGTTGAACTTGCGGACCGTGTTCATCTCGGCGACCATGTTCTTTGCCGAGCGGTAACGGACGTCAAGGAGGAGCTTTGATTCTACGAGGGAGAGCGGCAACGGTCGTGGAAGACCGTGTTCCCTTCCTTGTAGAATCGGAGCTCTTCCGTGGCAAGTACGGTGCCGTCCGGTGGAGAAATGCTCGCCGAGATGATCACGTAAGCAAGTTCAACTAGTACAGATGGTTATTTATTCACATGTCCCGATATCGTCGCAGTAGTCTGTTAATCACCGTACTTTTTATTTTAACTTTTTATGAAATGAAAAACTTAGAAAATAGTTAGAAAATTATAGAAAATCCGTACTAGTTGAACTAGCGGACCGTGTTCATTTCGGCGAGCATGTTCTCTGCCGAACAGTAACGGATGTCAAGGAGGAACTTTGATTCTACGAGGGAGAGCGACAACGGTCGTGGAAGACCGTGTTCCCTTCCTCGTAGAATCGGGGCTCTTCCTTGACTAAGTACGGTGCCGTCCGGTGGAGAAATGCTCGCCGAGATGATCATGTAAGCAAGTTCAACTAGTACAGATGGTTATTTATTCACATGTCCTGATATCATCGCAGTAGTCTGTCAATCACCATACTTTTTATTTTAACTTTTTATGGAATGAAAAACTTAGAAAATAGTTAGAAAATTATAGAAAATCCATACTAGTTGAACTAGCGGACCGTGTTCATTTCGGCGAGCATGTTCTCTGCCGAGCGGTAACGGACGTCAAGGAGGAGCTTTGATTCTACGGGGGAGAGCGGCAACGGTCGTGGAAGACCGTGTTCCCTTCCTCATATAATTGGAGCTCTTCCGTGGCCAAGTACGGTGCCGTCCGGTGGAGAAATGCTCGCCGAGATGATCACGTAAGCAAGGTCAACTAGTACGGATGGTTATTTATTCACATGTTCCGATATCGTCGCAGTAGTCTGTCAATCACCGTACCCAAACATAGTATATATATAAATATAAACGATAATCGATTGTTATGTGTGTACACTCCCATTCTTCTGTTAATTTGCGGAAATATCATGTGAATTACTTACCTGCCGCAGTAAAAGATGAGAACACAATGACCATTAAAAATATCATTGTTTAGAGATATAGATAATTTTATAGTTTCTTAATTTTATTTGTTTATAAAATGAGAAATTTATAGTGTATTAAAAAATGAGTTTAGAGAGTAGATGACAACTGCTTTCGGGTCCTCGGCCTCTCATGGGTTTCCAAAGCGACTTAGGCCAGGCCTCCCTCTCATTCCATGCGGCAAGTGTCGTGATGAGACGAAGATTGTGATGGAGTACCGAGTGAAGAAGGAGGGTCCCAACAAGGATCGTATCTTCTACAAGTGTCTGGATCGCAATGTGAGTTATTTTATCGTATTTAATGATTATGGTTAGTTTATACCTATTTTCATGATGGTTGTGATTAAAGTTCTAATTTTTTGTTTTAATTTCAGTGGGATGGCAGTGGACGATGTTCAGGCTTCTACTGGGAGGAAGAGTATGTTGAACTCATGCAAAAATATCTTGCACAACAGGCAGATACGGCGGCTAATGAGACAGTGATCCAGCCGAAGAAGCCCAAAGATGTTGCACAATCGGGGGATCTGTCTGTTTTAGTTGAGATTGGTCGCGAAATCCTTGTGCTCCTGAAATGTATTTTAGCTTTAGTTCTTTTAGTGGTAGTTGGGATTGCCTACATTGTAGCGATGCTTTCATAAATTTGTACCTTTTGTGGTGGCACGCATGTTGTATAAATAATTAATTATGATCTAGGTTTTAATATGGTATTTATGTCATATAATGCAGATGAGCCGGCATTGGATGTACAATGCTGATCGCCACTCCCAAGAGTTCATTGACAGCGTGCATTCTTTGTTACGTGCGGCCGAGGCAAACAAACGCGATGGTTTTATGTGCTGCCCATGTGCCATATGTAAGAATACGGTGGAATATCCTTGCTCAAAGACTCTTCATTCACACTTGTTCAAGTCGGGTTTCATGTCAAACTATATTTGTTGGACGAAGCACGGAGAAACCAGTGTTGTAATGGAAGAAGGTGAAGAAGAACAATGGGACGATAATGATATTATTCCCGATGGTGCGTGCTTCAATGATACTGCAATGGGAGAAGCTGAAGAAGAGGTAGCTGCAGAAGATGATTTGGCTGATGATCTTTGTCAGGTCATTCGTGACGCACAAAGAGAATGTGAAAGTGAAAAGGAGAAGATCAAGTTCGAGCGGATGCTAGAAGATCATAAGAAATTGTTGTACCCAACTTGTGATGCAGGGCAGAAAAAGTTGGGAACCACACTAGAATTGCTGCAATGGAAGGCAAAGAATAGTATATCTGACAAGGGATTTGGAGAGTTACTAAAAATCCAAAAGAAGATGCTTCCGAAGGACAATGAATTGCCCGCCACTACCTACGAAGCAAAACAAGTTGTCTGTCCTATGGGGCTAGAAATCGAGAAGATACATGCATGTCCTAATGACTGCATCCTGTACTGTGGCAAAGAGTACGAGAAATTGGATGCATGCCCGGTATGCCATGCATCGCGGTATAAGATCAGGCGAGATGACCCTGGTGATGTTGAGGGCGAACGTCCGCGGAAGAAAATCCCTGCCAAGGTTATGTGGTATGCTCCTATAATACCACGCTTGAAACGTCTGTTTAGAAACAAAGAACATGCAAAATTGTTGCGATGGCACAAAGAAGATCGTAAGGTAGACAATATGTTGAGACACCCTGCTGATGGGTCCCAGTGGAGAGCAATCGACAGAGAATTCCCGGAGTTTGCAAATGACGCAAGAAACTTAAGGTTTGCTTTAAGTACAGATGGTATCAATCCTTTTGGAGAGCAGAACAGTAGTCATAGCACTTGGCCTGTTACTCTAAGTATCTACAACATTCCTCCTTGGTTATGCATGAAGCGGAAGTTCATTATGATGCCTGTACTCATCCAAGGCTCGAAGCATCTTGGTAAATGATGAGGACACTCCATGGTTACGACGCGATCATAACCAAGGGACATACGTAAAGAAGATGTTCACTGTTGTGCCCACTTGATGATATAGTGATTTAATGTAGTGTGTGTTTGAGATACTATGTAATAATTGTGAATTCAGATGTTTATTATGTCATGTTTCAAATTAAATCAATGTTTGATTTGGTGGGATTTCTCTCTCAAAAAGGTAAATTAGGATATTGAGTGATGAAAAATTAAAATATTAACGTTAAAATGATGTGAAAACAAATTTCCTGTCCAAAACCAATAGTTTTAATAATTTTAATTAAACACTACATTTTTGCATTAACAAAATAATAAATATTAGTTACATTATGTTTTATAATTATAACAAAAAATAAAAAAAGTTAGGTTATAGATTTTTCCTATGTGCAATAAAGAAAAAGAAAATCCATATTTTTAACAAAATAATTTTATGCCTTTTATTTAATTTACTATGTATTTAACAAAAACTATTGCATTTCTATTGTATGTAACAAGACTATTGCTTAAAACACGCGGGAAATGAAACTGCAGCCCACCTTTACTCCCGGGTTGGAAGCCCACCCGGGAGTAAAGGTGGGCTACAGTTTCGTGGCCCGCCAAAAAAACCTTTACTCCCGGTGCTTATTACCAACCGGGAGTAAAGGTAAACCTTTACTCCCGGTGCGTGTTACCAACCGGGAGTAAAGGTATACCTTTACTCCCGGTTGGTAACACGCACCGGGAGTAAAGGACCTTTACTCCCGGTGGTGGGATGGCACCGGGAGTAAAGGCATATGGCATATATATACCAGTGCCATCTTCTTCCTTGCATTCTTCGCCGATTCCTCTCCTGCGCCCACGCCACTCGGCCCGCCACACCGAGGATGCCGCGCCGCCACCCCGCCCAACGTCGGTCGTTGCCACCGCCTTGCACGCGTCCGCGGTCCCCACGCCACCCCGCGCGCCGACGACCTCGCGCGCGGCGCCAGCTGCTGCCCGGCCGCCCCGGCCAGACGCAAGGTGCGCGCCACACCACCGCCCCGGCCAGACACGCGCGCGCGGCCACACAGCGCCAGTACCCTCACCCCGGCCAGACATGTGGCCACACCGCCGGTACCCTCGCCCCGGCCAGACGCGTGGCCACACCGCCGGCCGCCCCGAGGTATGCTAGCTGTGCGTGCTTGATCCTATTCCATCGATCTCCATGCATGAAACACTACGTACATATGTTTTAGGCAACGATCATGGTAACCGTACGTACATGTTGTTCACGTTTTCTTTTATTCCTACGTGCATGCTTTGATACAGTAGCGAAACTTTGTTGGTTGTCACTTGCATACGTACGTACGTCAACAAATGTGTGTATCGATCACAAACCCAAACGTATACTTAGCTAATTTTCATGGCACGTCGCACATGGTGTTCAGACGGGCATTATTCTCTGTCACGCTAACTATTATAAGAAAGAAAGCGCCAAAGGAACAGATCGAAAAAAATTCTAGTGTATACGCGCCATCTATAAGCGCCATGTGTTTCTATGTATAAGCGCCATGCGTTTCTATGTATACGGTGGAGCACCGCCGCCCTCGTTCGCCCTAGGGTTTATACGGCGGAGCACTGCCGCCCTCGTTCGATGTAACGTGTGTTGTTGTATTTGTTGTAAATTTGGCATGTTATTGTGAACCTCTTCGAGGGTTCCAATCATTTAGGCGATTTTGTTGTCACTTTGGTTTGCAACAACACCCCCCTTTTCTTTTAGGCGAGGCTCATCGTTTATTGTTCTCAGAAACTTGACGGCAACGATGCCCCCTTTCTTTCAGGCGAGGCTCGCTATTTTCCGTTTAATAAAACCTAATGCGTAGCGACACCCCCTTTTGTTTCAGGCGGGATCGCCGCCAAAACCTACTTGCTTCCTGATTCTTCTTATCATACAAACCAACCTTCACCCGTCAAAACCTACTCATTTAGGGTTTAGGGTTTATACGGTGGAAGATTTTACGCATGTAAGCAAAGATTTGACGTACTATATATTGGTTTTATTTTTTGAAGCTAGATGGCCGACCCGAGAAACATGGATGAGGAGGAGTTGACGATGAATTTGATCAACACTGGCACTCAAGTTGCTGGCGATGATGGTGCTAAAAATAACGTGCAAGAGGATGCAGATGACAGGAGTCAGTACTTAGCTCTTGAACAAAATGAGCAACAACATATTGGCCAAGTATATATTTTTTATTATTAGCTATATATATTATCATATGTCTTATGTGTGCTCATGACATTAAAAATAATGTTTATGTTTTGTAGCCCTCTGGATCGACATCAACAACTATAACGAAGAGTAAAAATGTTCGAGGTCCCAAAAAGCCATTGGAGGACCGCTTCATCATCTCGGAGTTCAATGTGGATACAGGAGAACCGGGGGGGCCGAATAAAATGAAATCCGTGCACCACTGTGGTTACCTTGTATGGGACCGGCTCCCGATCAGTACCCGCGAATGGAAGAAGAAGACCAATGCTCCTCATATCAGTTTGGTCTCCGATCGTGACAAGACGTTAATTTGGAAAGATGTCTTGGTACATTTCACGCTCTAAACAGATGGTTATGATGATATAATAGATGGTGATGAATTGAAGGAGCGAGTTAGGGATTGGGCAATGAAGAAGATGGCCACCCAGTTTCAGACTTAGAAGAAACACCTATACACGACGTATGTCAAGAAGAACATAGCATCAGATTTTACTGTCCCAGGCCCGATCTCAAAGCAGAGGCCCTATTGGGATGAGTTTGTATAGTACAAGACTTTGGAAGAGGGTGTGAGTCAGGTGATAAAGAACCAACGTAATGCCCAACAGAAGACATACCACCATAACTTGGGATCAGGTGGCTACCCGACTGCCATTAAGAAGTGGAACAAAATGGAAGCAGACATTCTTGCCAAGGGTATCACACTAGAATCACTCAAGTGGGGAGAACGTGCAAAGAATTGGTTTTTCGCTCATGGGGGAACACTAGACTAGGATACAGGGAAGTGCGTTTATGGCGCAAGACTGCAAGAAGCAGCAGAAAGATTGTTTTATGCTCAGAGAGCTACTGCTAGTGGTGCATTCAGGCCCAACAGAGAGAAGGATGAGCTGACATATGCCATCGGGACTATTGAACATGGTGGCCGAACTAGAGGCAAAGGAAGTGTCTCGTGGGAGCATGGATTCCCTCAGGACAGACCTTCCTACAGAAGCTGCTAGAGAAAGAAGGAAGAAGAGGCACAGCGGCTCCAGAGGTTGGAGGAAGCGGTGCGTGAAGCACAGGAGCGGGAAAAAACCTTGAAGCGAGAATGCAGGAGGAAATCAGAAGGCAAGTGCAAATAGCAGTGAGTGCAAGCAAGCAGGCATCAGAGCCAGGAATCAACATTAGCCAATCTGTTCAGTTGAAAAGCAGCTCCGCCTCCACAGAGATACCAAATCAAGGGGACACAGGACTGTGCTTCCCTGTGGATGACGTCACTGAACCTTGTACATCGTGTGAGCTACACATTCCAAAGGGGAATTCCACAATCAAGATGGCTATCGGTCTTGTTAATCCTATCGACCGAACCAAGACACCAAGGATTCATGGGAATATAATCCAAGAAGGATATGCTACCATCTCGGTAGATAAAGCTGAAAAAGGTTTTAGTGATTTGCCTCTTGACATTCCTGGAGGTGATGGCGAGAAGACTCTAGGAGAAGCGGAGAAGACATTCATTCTATGGCGCAAGCGCTACATCATCATTCCTGGGATGTCGGCTCCACCTCCTCCTGAACTACCTCATCATAGGTACGTGCGGATGAAAACACTACATCATTAATTTGTATTGGCTTAAATAATTAACAATCAGCTCATAATAATATGTCATTCCTTTTTTTGTAGCAGATCCTCCCCCAACCTAAATCCAATTGTTCAATCGCCAGATCATTATAGTGCTATGTACGATGACATTGTGTTGGAAGGCGAGGCTGCATCCACACCATCTCCAAGGAGGTCTCCAACGCCGTAGCCGCCACCTCCAAGGAGGTCTCCAACGCCTCCCCCGCCCCCACCTACCAAGAAGCCTAGCAAGAGGCCAGCCCCGCAAACGAAGAACCAGTCCCCGCCGGCAAAGAAAGCCACCGTGAAACCAAGGGCTATTCCCAAAATAATATCTAAAGAGAAGGAAGAAGGAACTAATGCATATAAAAAAGATATGTCTAGATTCTATGACAAACTTAAAAAGAATCAAGAAGCAAGGAGAAACCCGGAGAAATCGTACTTCTTCGTATCTCCAGATATTCTAAGAAAAAGGGTGGCTTCTTACTAGCAACAACAGCGGGAATCTCGTAAGCCGTCCAAATCAACGTTATCGGACTATGACCGCACTCTCACCAAGTCAATTGAGGTGGCACAGAAAAAGAAGCAGGCAGGGAAAGGAGTTGCCCAACTCGGACAACAAGCGCACCAATCAGTCCCCCCGCTAGTTGTTGGTAATGAATATGGTACGAATTTAGGATTAATGCATCAGGCAAACATACCTCCGGATGTCGATTTGGATCACCTTGGTGAATTTATTGATGAGACTGGTCTCGACCTTTACCAGATGTTTGGTGATGGAAACATTGAGAGTGCGGTGGAGGTTGATATTTGGAAGAAAAATTTGTACTAGGCCAGAGTCTATACAACCCTCAAGCCTTATCTGATCTGGGGACGCAAATGTACCTGCTAAACAAGTGGTACATGCAGGCGTCTACCGGTGGAGACTTCTGCATTGGTGTCAGAATTAGAGACGAACATTGGTTCCGTGGCGATGATGTTATGTATGTTGACTTTGCAGAATTTCATCAACTATGACACCTGACCTCTCTAGACAAAGTTATCATTAGCTGCTATTGCCTGTAAGTAATAATTCTTTTGATCTATTATTAAACTCATCATATGTGTGTATATGCATATAAATTATCCTAACAAGTACTATATATATGCAGATTTACAATGACAGAGCTCAGAAAAGGAAGGGTGCAATGAAATTGGTTTTGTTGATCCCCATATAGTATTCAAAGACCCAGTTACTCCAAAGACTAATTGGAAGTCTGAGTCAGAGAGTAACCTCATGAACTTCTTAGTGAACCAATGCCACAAGAAGGATATACTCTTTCCCTACAACTTCAAGTGAGTGTTAATAATGTCGATCATCCTTAATGGCTCATATGTTGATTCTAGTTAATTAATGACTGTTATGCGTTATATCCTATAAACACATGCAGCAATCACTGGATATTGATGGACATCGATCTGGTGAAAAGTCACTTGATAATCTATGACTCGATGAGAAAACCACAACAAGACTATCAAGATATGATAGATATTATCCAGAGGTAATTTCGGTATCTCTAGCAACTATATATACACACAAACATGATGATTAACTATATCTGATGACGTGGCAAATTTTTTATTGGGCAGTGTTTAGAAAACCTTTATTGAGAAGCAATACATGGAAAAATGCAAAGCGCCACTGAATGTAATCCCTTTGAAAGTAAGTCCCCTAAATCGCATCATCTTTATTAATTAAACATATAGCTTTCACCGGATCACCAGATTGGATGACAAATCTTTTTCTCGTAAAGTGGTGTCTGAGGCAGGAACAGGGAAACAACTACTTTGGTTACTATGTTTGTATGTTTATCAAGGTGGTCTCCTAAAGAACTCCTACAGAGAGACTAAAAGTACGTTAAAAATACACTATATATTCATTTAATTATTATTATTGATTGTGTTACTATGTCTTTATATATATATATGTACATATATTAATTTATTTTCTTTTAATTCAAACCTGTAGACTCGATGGTTGGAGGAAAAGGTCATACGGCAAGACCAAATCAAAGCAATTCAAGAGTCTATAGCCGGATTTTTTAATGAGCAGGTCATTGATTCCAAGGGCGAGTTCTACTTCGACCCAACACTGCCATGGAAGCCAAGCTAGAGGATGAGAGAAAACTTGTTATATCACAACAACTGTAATGCAATCTTTTTGTAATATATGCACATGAAATAATATAATGTAAAATACACATATGCATGCATGCATGTAAATATATATGTGATGCATGCATATATATATATATATATATATATATATATATATATATATATATATATATATATATATATATATATATATATATATATATATATATTTCTATGCTTGTATTGTGTGATTTAATATGTTCATTGTGCTTGAACCGAAACATACTATACGCGCGTATAAATGTATAATTAGCAGCGTACAATACGACTTCGAAAACCTATTTTAAAAAGAAAACAAAAAAATGAAAAGAAAAAAAAAAGAAAAAAAACTTTAGTCCCGGTTCGTATTACCAACCGGGACTAAAGGTGCCGGCCATCGTGACATGTCAGGAGGCACCTTTAGTCCCGGTTGGTGTTACCCACCGGGACTAAAGGTCCTCCTTTAGTCCCGGTTCCTGACCCGGGACTAAAGGACCCCCTTTAGTCCCGGATGCTTGCTCCCGGGTGGGGAACCGTGACTAGAGGGGGTTCCCCACCGGGAGTAAAGCTCTGTTCTCTACCAGTGCCACTTTCCTAATAATAGTGTTTTCCTCGATTCTAGTCATATATAGCACCTTTTATGAGCATCATTTTTTATTGAAATTGGAAGTGGCCAAATTAGTGGTAAGGCTTTAGTATGGTCATTATTTATTTTTTTCAATTCTTGTCTACACTGACCTTCTATCATTTTAATGGCACTAGAAAGTTATTACGTCATCAAATTTTTAGCACAGATGTCGGGAATCTTGGACAACCTATCTCTCATGTAATTATTTGTCATCTATGATGTTTTTTATGTTGTCAACCATGTCGGACAAGTTGGGCCCACCGCCACTACGATGGCGTCCAGGCATATAATTATAAAAGAGTGCAGGGACCTGTACCGGAACAAAAACCAAACAGCCCGTGCTAGTTTTTTCAACTCAAGTTTATCCCCTCTAGAGGCTATGTACCCTGTTTTTTTTTTATTTCTCAAACCAATAATTCATTTCTTGCTTCTCTCTATCTGTACATATGTAGTTCTTCAATTGCTACAACAACTCTCACCGGGCATGCATTGGTGCAGATTCAAGTTTTAGCTAGGTATGAGAAGTACCAGGACCTCTTAGACAACTTCCATTGTCATTGTAGGAACTAGCTACCATACCCACGGATCAGACAATGGATTTGTGACTTGGCTTTTTTGACAACCAAATTTGAACTATTTTACGATTTAAGCTTGATACTGTGCTTAAGCGCTATTTAGCCAGATTAGTTAAATTTGAGTTTAATTTGTCTTTACAATCAAATTTAGTGGTTAGAGGATGATCAGGTGACTAAGAAACAATTAATCATTTTTGTCTATTTAATTCGGATGGAGAATGTCAATGGCCCGATTGTTTATGCATTAGCTTTTGTTGATGTGGTTTGTGGCCAAGTATGATGCAACCAATTGCATTCAGTTAGGACATCAACGCACCGAGCTAGTATGGAAATAAAAAGTTACCAGAAGATCTATGTACGTCCTGGACACTACACCACAGCCCCATAATAGCGACTACATAGAGTTGGTAAAGGTCGATATAGCCACATACCATCGGTAGCGAGTTCTACGTCAACTTGGCCAGGTTCATATAAGCAAATGGGCCTTGCGAATGAGAAGGCAGAATTCATCCAAGCCGACGTCAGTGCAGAAGCCCATGATGTGCATGTTACAATTTACATATCCATGTAACCGACCATGAATAAGTCGAATCACACTATATATACTGAAGGGTTGCGGCCGATTAAGATGACACAAAACAAATCTATTATTATTATTATATTCCTCTATATTCTTTTACCTTTCGCATCTAGATTAGTAGTCATGCTCTGCTATTTTCCTGTAAACAAACCGCAAGCTTCAATGTCATATATTAGAGTATCATCCTTTGCTATTCTTGCTCATAAAACAGTCGGTTTGATTCTCCACATGTGTCATCCTGCCAAGCTGTGAGAGAGATACAGAATCAAAATAATAGTTTGTTCCCACCCTATATGTTTATTAATCTCATGTGAGATCAATGAACACAAGGCTCCTCGCAAGCATTTATAAGGTGCTTGCTTTTATTTGATTTAATTGCATTCCAAATGGTTTCAGGTCAGTGCCAAGGTTATCAGGGAAGCTGAATGTGCATGGGTTGTTAGAGTCACGTATGATGCCTGTTACGTATGAAAATTGGATAGTGGGACTAGCTGTTGGCATCTAAGGAGTGCAGGCATATAAAAGGCGAATGAGCAGCAACTAGCATCCAACATAAACCACACAGGCATTCGTCATCCCCACTCAAGTGCATCTAGATCTCCTCTCCATCCCCTTTGCTTTGTCCTATTGCTCCACTAAAAACGTACTTCCTGTAGTTCTTGGGCTGCTACTATAATTCCCACAACATAATCTCGGGGACAGAACTAGGTTGCATGCCAAGCAACATGCATTGGTGGAGGTCGAAATCTTAGCTAGGCATGGGAAGTATCAGGATGTTTTGGAAAACTTAGTGACTCATTGCAGGAGCCAGTGCAGGAGGTTTCACTTGCTTTTGCCCCCCTGTCCAGCCGGTTCAATGCTCGGTAACATCAGAAACTTTGTTAAGAGTGACGATGGAGATCAATAGGACTTTATGAGAGACAAGGTTTTAGTCTGATTCCTAAAACAACCAACCATGAATTGCATGCTCATACCTGGAATTGGAGCCAGTTTCGAGTGGGTCATGATCTATCTAGTTGTAAAAACATTTTTTGTAATAGTGTTTTCCTCTATTCTAGTTATAGACAAGAACCTTTTATGAGCACATTTCTTTGGAAATTGTAAGTGTTATCAAATCAAATTAGTGGTAAGGCAGTAATATAGTCTTTAATTGGTTTTTTCATTCTTGTCTTGACTGATCTTGTATCACTTTAATGGCACTATAATCTTGTTTAGGTCATCATATTTTTAGAACAATTAATTCATGCCTAGAATCTGGGACAACATATCTCTCATTCAATTATTTGTCATGTATGATTTTGGATGTTGCTAGGCATGTATGAGAAGTAGGGCCCACTGCCAGTGAGAAGGCATCAAGCATATAATTCCAAAAGAGTGGAGCTACCTGTAGTGGAACAGAAACCAAATAGTGTGTGCTAGTTTTTCCACCTGAAGTTTATCCTACTGGCTATGTACCCTGTTTTTCTCTTTCTCCAGAAATAATTCAATTCCTTGCTTCTCTTTATCTGTACATATGCAGTTCTTCAATTGCTACTGCACCATAACTCCACTGGCCAGCATGGGTGCAGATTGAAGTTAGAGGTAGGTATGGGAAGTACCAGGACCTCTTATACAACTTCGAATGTCATTGCTCGATCTTGCTAACATACCAACAGATTGGAGGATCAATTTGTGGTTTTGCTTCAAGTCAGGCCAAGTCTAGCATTGCGGTTCCAAGCAGAAGAGTTTTCATGCTGCTTGCACAATCATGTTTATGACACTATCACAGGTGTTAGTTCCTTTCCCAAAAGAGATAGATAACCCTGTTGAAATTCAGAGACAAGGCTAGCACAAAACAAGACAACTAAAAGTGTTTAAAAGAATCTTGCCACACTCTTGACATGCCTTGTTTAGTCAGTGATACATGGGATATAATATTCCAGAAGAACGTCATCGATAAATGGTGCTAACCAAACAACAGCCAAAGTTGCAATTGTCAATCCTGCCTCGTGTGGCAAATTGTTGCAACTTGGTTTGTCAATTTTTACATCATTTGGTTCACGAGAGGGTAAAAACTAAAAAGTCCTAGCAAATGCCATTTGTTTCATGCAGACCACAATCACAACCCAGCTGGTCAAATGGGTATCAAAACTATAGGAAGTTGACCAATGTTGCTTATATATATGGGCATCCATGTTGCATGGGCATGGGTATGGACACATCTTCAGATCCTTTTCATCCACAACACATACGCTCTTTTCTTCTCTATCCTATCTCACACAACATGGCAATGAACAATCGCAAGTAAGTCTAGGTAGAAGGGAGCCACTAAGACCATCCGGTCGTCTTTAAATATATCTACAAAAGCCCCACGCAGACTATATATCCCTAGCAATTACTATTGGTCATCTGTGATGCCTGACGCCCAATCGCCATGTATGACGTGCAGTCTGCCACCATTTGTGACGGAGCACGTGCAGAAAATTTTATTTTTTTCTCATACAAATTGAAGAAAACTAACAAATATATTCTTCACACAAAGCATGGTGATGAGGAATATGAAAGGAAAACTTGGTAGAAGCGAGCCACATCCAGAGCATGCATCTTATATTTCAGAAACCCTTATTAGGCACACTACAAGAGCTTAGGCCTTCTTTGACTAACTAATTGTGACAATTACAGCATTTTTCTTGTCATTGGATCCCTTATGTGACTATATGGTAGTGGTCATAGAAGGTTGTCATAAAACCCCTTCTGTGACTAACAGACCTAATGGCACGTTTGTCACCAGGTTATGACTATGGTATTTGTCACTATATTGGTCATAATATATTAGATGTGATGATGACAAGTGTCCATGTGCTGACGTGGCACATGACGTGGCGTATAACGTGGCATAGGTAGTATGACGAAAATATTTGTCATAAAAATGAATTTGGCCTGATTGGCCCATGGGCTGGTTTTTACAATTCTTATTGAACTAAGCCTGGCCTATGGGCCAGCCAGCCATTTTTTGGCCCAATTATTGACAACCTCCAAATAGGCCCAGTAGTATTCCAGCCCAGTTTGCATCTGATATTACGGCCCAAGCAGCCCATATAAAGAATCATCATAAATAATAAACCACATACATTTTAATAACAATAATAATTAGACATCTAAACAGATCATTTCCTCCAAAATTAATGGTTCGTAGAGCCATAGAACAGTTCAACAGAGCAACAGCCATACAACAGTTCAATAGATCAACAGCCATACAATGGTTCATACAATAGTTCTAACCATTCACCAGCCATACACATGAATCACAAAAAAATAGGTCCACCAAAATTCTATATGTTCCAGCCATACGTCAACAACAGCAGCAGCCTGCTATATGGAACAGTCATGTATGACGCCTTGGGCCCAGCCTGCCACATGGGACAAATGGGGCCGCTGCGGCTATTTGAGAAGGACCACGTACAGGCTTATAAAAAGCGAACAAGCAGCAACCTGCTATATGGAACAGATGCCAAAGACCCATTGGTTATTCCTTGTCGAATTCAGTCCCTTCCCTCCTATGTGTAGAAGAAACTCCAGCTAGTTCTTCATTTGCTGCCGCACCAGCTCGAGACGAACAGGCTCTGTGACAGAAACCAGGTTGCATGCCATGGAACATTCAATGCTCCGGATCCAATTGTTAGCTAGGCATAGGGATAGGAGGTACCAGGATCTCTTGGACAGGGTACCACGAGGCAGTGGTAGAACAAATTGTGGGCCAACTGCATGATCTGTAGCATAAGCAAGTTTTGAGGAATATTCTGTTCACCACGCGGCACTAGCAGCAAGGTGAACTTTACGTGATTGGATCACTCAAGCTAGGAAAGA
This sequence comes from Miscanthus floridulus, assembly GCF_019320115.1. Taxonomy (NCBI): domain Eukaryota; kingdom Viridiplantae; phylum Streptophyta; class Magnoliopsida; order Poales; family Poaceae; genus Miscanthus; species Miscanthus floridulus. The sequence goes on along the minus strand of NC_089594.1, from coordinate 82,842,228 downwards.
GCAGCTCGTCAATCAGAATGCTCCAGCTGATTAGGAAATTAATTGATGATTGATTTGTACTATTACCCGCAAGGTTCCTATTTGCTTGACTTATCTGCCGTACTTTTTCAGCGAATGAACAGTATTTTTCTCTCCCAACATATCAGCGAACAGTACTTTCAGCCTGACTTTTCAGCGAAGCGAACAGGGCCTAGTACGTACTGCTATAGTATACTTATATATAGAACGATCCATGAAATTACCATAGAACGATAACAGAAAAATCATTCTCTTCAATTCAACTCACCATCAGGTCTTCTGTAGCTCCTGTTTCATTTGTGAGTAGTAGACCTGGAGATTACAGTTCCCTGTGCTGTTTATCATCGCTATATTGCACAGTACTTGTAACTATTTGTCTCTGTAGTCGGGATAGGCATTAGAGAAACCTCAATTATTCATGATGATACTCAATCAGACTATACCAATTCATAAACTCTTTTTTTTCGACGTGACCAAATTGTCAGATAGAGTGTGGTCGTTACTTATTTTTCAATTTGTTCTAACATTCCTTTATCATATTACACAGAACTTGTCCCTTGATGCGTAAGTCCACAGAACTTGTCCCTCAATCCATCACTCTCACCCCGACGATCTATCACTACTGGAAACTCGAATACTTCTGTGTGTGCGAAAACACACAGAAAAATGCGAATACCGTTAGAAAAATACACACGGAAATAGAATGACAGAAAAATTCAATTGTTCTATGTGTTCGCCGTCAGAAACAATTTTTCTGTCGGTCTTGCACGTACAGAAAAATTATGTTCGGCCAGATTAAAAATAAAATTTCTGTGCATTATTCCTCACAGATCAAGGGTGTCGCGTCAGTGCGCTCCCCCTCCCAGGTGACAGCCCTTACCAGCGGCAGCGATCTCACCCTGCCATGCACCCCCTACAGGCAGCGGTGCTCCCCCACATGGCACACTCCTTCCCCATCCACATTGAGCCCTTTCTGGCGAAGTTGCTGACCCAAGACCCATGCTGCATGCTCCTCACACATCCATAGTGATCCAATAACCGCGGTGGCGTTCTCTCACCCTGGTGCATGGCACACTACCAGAAAATAAAAATTCCATGGGGGGCAGAATTTTCTTAAGCGCCAAAATCCAGCCACCAAGTCGTAATAATCAATTCCTTGGGGTTGTAGTAAACCGCTAACATAATTTGTATCCTTGGTGGTTCCACTCAGCCTCAGGGAAATGTGCAATTTTCCTTCAGTGTTATAGTAATAAACTGCTAAGGTGAACAACCATTTTCTTGATTGCTATTGTAAACCACCAAGGAAAATCATTATTTTAAAATAAATATTTTCTTATGAATTTTCAAATGACCACGGATGAGAAATGACATAAATCAAAGTGGTAGTACTGGAGAGATCTAAAACTTTCTAGTTCAAACTTTTTATTTGAATTTGTGTAGGTGTGTCAAATATGCACTACAAAATTCAGTAGAGCGCATACAAATGTACAGGGTTTCCCTGAGATTTTAAAACATTTTTGACACATTTCCTTGGTGGTTGTAACCCATTTCCTTGGGGTTTGAGGCCCTCAAGAAACTATATCTACTTTGCGGCTTATTAATTTTCTTGACGCTATGTAACTTTTGCCATGGTCCACTTTATCTTGGTGACAAAACAGCCAAGAAATTTATCCTTGGGGTGCACCACCAAGGAAATTGAATTTTCCTTCTCTATACTTGGAGGATTTTGCTTGACGGTCGCCCCTCCAGAAGCATTTCCTTGGTGGTTTGCACATTTTACCTGGCGGTTTTTGACCCTCAAGTATTTTCTGATTTAGTTTAGTGGCGCTGGCACACCTGGCCCGCAGCAAAGTCCTCCAAACCTTTCTGGCAAGCTTAACTACCTCTCATGTTTCTATAGTTTGTCTACTTTGTTTGGGTCATTAGTTACTTCTCAATGTAAAATGTAACTATAATGCAAGTCGCGTCACAAAGTAAGATACTATTGGGATTGTATACTTTTTTATTCAAATTTTCTAAGAAAAAGGGCAGCCTATAGTTAAAAAGTATTTTGATTTTGTAAAAGAGAGTACGGTTCTAGATAGAAGCGACGTTGGGGAAATTCACACTATAAGCTATGAAACTCGTAATGCACTCAGTATCACACAATAGGCTGTTAAGCATGCATATGGCTTGAATAATGAAGATAACACAAAAGAAAAATAAAGTACTATATGCATGACAAGAGTGTCAGTAAGAAAACATAATATTTTAATTTACGCCTTGACTAGCAATAATACTACTCAAAGCCGAAACATTGTACTACTTGAATCAATGAAAGAACTAGATTAATTAAAAAGCACGGGTTTCACAAAAATAAGAACTATGACGTAAAATAGATCAGTCTAAGAAAGGCAGCCATGTACACAGACCAAAAAGATGCATAGTATAGAGAGGGTGGACCATTGACATTCTCGACTGCTACAACAGATTTTTTTTACAGAAAAAACTATGGGGGACACTCACTACTGGAATCTTGTTTTTTTTCTGTGTGTGCAAAAACACACAGAAAAATGCGAATACCGACAGAAAAATGCAAAAACTCACTACTAGAATCTTGTTTTTTTTTGTGTGTGCAAAAAACTATGGGCTACAACAGATTTTTTTTTACAGCAAAAACTATGGGGGACACTCACTACTGGAATCGGGTTTTAGTATTTTTCTGTCGGGATATTTTGGAACCGACAGAAAAATCATAATTTTTCTGTGTGTACCGAAAATAACGCACAGAAAAATTTATCACCCACAGAAAAATGCGAGATTCCAGTAGTGACTAATACACAATTGATTTTTGCTATTTTTTTACTTGCGGTTCATAATGTATAGGCGCCACTAGAAATGAAACTGTGGGTCCATGCCATGAATGGCCAGTGTAAATTCATTTTTATTGGTTGTTTTCTTAAGTTTGCCGCCAATAAAAATACATGGTTTCTACTGGCAATAGCCTTAAGAAAATTGCCAATAAAAATGCGTAGTGGCGATTCTCTAGAAGATGCCTATGAAGTTCGTGATTTTTACTTGCCTTTCACACTGGAGGATGGTAAAAACCCTGAAAATCGGTTTAGAACTGCCAGTACTAATGTTCTGTGTACCAGGCTGATCCCCACAGTTTGTATAACAGATTTTGCTAAGACGGATGTTGTTAACTCATAGCTGCCCCTCTGCTATTTTGGCAAACGGTACGTTCTATTCAAATGTGTCTGATTGTGTTCACCTACGTTCTATGAACTTCTAATTGGAGAGTTCAGAGCGAGAAAAAAAGCAAACTCTCTTTTCTCGGTGGCGCCCATTCGTATGAGATCACTAAGGCTGCAGCAGGTGGTGAAGTCATTTAGGAGAGATGGAGAGAGGACACAAAGAGGGCTCTGCATAAAGGGTTTGATCGAAATGGCTAGAGTCGAAACTGGGGGAGTGACGGATGAGCGAGGGAGATACTGTGGGTAGTATATATGGTCATGAGATCGCTGCAGAGGGCTTGTTGGGTAGTATATACCAGTCAGGACCATGCCTAGAGGAGGGCCAAGCATGCTAGCAGGTTGGGTACAAAATTAATTAAAGGAACATTAATTAATGGAAACAAGGAGAGGAGCGAGTGATTGCTTTGTGGGGATCATGGTGACTAACAATGTTAAGGAGCACGTCGATGGCATGCTTTGGAGTAGTAACCAGGGTCCGGTGCTCACTACGAAGAGTTGACTGGCATGGCCCATGACCCACTGATTTAATTTTTCATGTTTTTATGATTATATTTAACACGAACATGATAGTTCTGTAAAACTTTGAGTTCGAAGTCATTGAACTTGTAGAGACGTGGTAAGAAGTTTGATCATCGCTAACTAATTGGATGCCAGCCATCTATAGATATGAAAATAGGCATTCAACTTGGAGTTGGAACTCATTGAACTTTGTCTGTACTCGTATATATCCTGAGTCCCTAGGTGCTAAGCCATCCAAACTGAACATGTTATCACAAATTTACGAGTGGCCAGCATGAAACTCCGTGTACCACCATGTGTGGAAACAGAATTTAACTAGTATTTTCCTAAACACTAACATCCTATTCGCTTGGTCGTAAACGATCGTGGATTATAAGCCAGAACAGTATTTTTCTCTCACACCGAACCAGCCAGCAGTAATAATCCACGATCGTTTCAGCCGAAACGAACAGGCTGTAAATGGGCCAAGCGTGCCAGCAGTTTGGGGACAAAATTAAATAAAGGAACATTAATCAAAACAAGGAGAGAGAGAGAGGAGGAGGATAGAGTGTCTGTCAACAAGGAGGAAGAGGAGGGTTGATCTACTGCTGGTCCCAAACTACATCGACTCGTGGTCTTCACTAGTAAAAAAATATATTATAGGACACACTAGATTTTATTTTAAGAGGTTGACCTTTTGATCTACAGCCACTAAAAATCATCTAGGGGCCCAATGGCCAAGACTTGCGCAAGACGGGTCTTCTATGGAAATCGATTTATTAGTTGTACCTACTAAATAAAAAAGAGGGCACATATTTGTGCTCCCATAAATTAAACAAAAATAGTTCTCTCAAAGTTAAACATGGTTGACTTCGAAAAAACTCTGAAACAACCTACAAATTGGAGCAGATAGTGTTTTGTGTGCTGATGGATATATAATAAAGTAGGTCAAAGTGTATTTGATGAAGATAAATCTTGACAGGACAAGCTAATAGCACATGCATGGGGTGCGTTACATTAAATTGCGTTTTCCTAATTGATTTATAGGGGCAGTCAACCTTGTGGCCCGTACGACAAATTGGTTTCTAATAAGGGCAGTTTCAGACCTGCCTTTACAAATGCCTAATTTTCTACATGTAGGAATAATTGTTTTCTGACTGCAGCTTCAAATCAATTGAATATGTTCCTATTCATGGACAGGCAGTCAGGTGATTTGTGTTGCATATTGATGAAGTTTCAGGTCATCGCTCTGAAGCATAATAACTTCGGCCAGTGCCCAACTTAATTACAACATCCTCTTTCTTATAAGTTGTGCTATTTATGGGTTTCATGTCAGCTGCTTGTTTCTCTTGTTTGTATAAGCATGATGTTCCATTCCACCCCTCCAAGCTCCACCTTACATACTCAACACATGGAAAGACATATCATGATAAACATGATATATATATCCCAGTGAGTTCAGCCATTTGATCTGCACCAGAAGTCCTAGTTGTAGCTCATGCCTACTGTACTAGGATGGTCATCAAATATTCATTCACAGGCCCGGCATCTATGATTAGTTGTTATGAGGGTTGGGAGGCATCAAGAAACCAAAGTGGTGCTCCAAATGAAAGAACTGAAACTCATCAGCGCCACCAATCTCTAGAAACTCTGAGGTGCTATCGACTTTGCAATGTCCACTGCCAAGAATGACTCTAATCGCTGGTAGTCTAGAAATTATCATGCTTAGGAGTACTACCACATGAATTGTGTGCGGAAATTCTGTTAGCATGAGACAAGTTACTGGTATTGCTAAATCATCGTTGCTGCCGACGCATCACAGTAGCACTGGTTTATGCCCTGTGGTAGCACCTAGTTGAACTGCTCTATCAGCTTGTCATTTAGTTTCATCCTGCTCATTGTGTGCATTAACTTTGGGAAGTGCCCAACTTATATCATTTTCTTATATGTTTATGGGTTGGATGCGGCCTGTTTCTCTTGCTTACGTAAGCATGGCACTGTCTTTGTTCTATTCACCCCTCCAAGCTCCACCTTACCTATTCAACATATACACGCAAAGACATATCATGTAGAGTAGATAAACATGATATCAGTGAGTTGAGCTATTCCGTATCAAAGGTCCCAGTTGTAGTTCAGTATCTTAAAGGACAACCATTCATTTGGTGAGATCTAATGGTTAAAAAATAGAAAGAACCTATTAAGAAAAACTTAAGTTGTGGGCCGGAACCTAAATTTAGTGGGCCAGGAACTAGTTGTAAATTCATTTCAAAGGGTATAACTGTACTTCCGTACCGGAGCAGTTATTTAGTTTGGCCCAACGCAAACAAATCCATGACCGATAATGCAAAAAAAATGCAGAGCTCTCCCACTAGATTAAGTGGCGACCAAATCTCTGTAGTCTGGGTGGTGGTGGTGGTGGCCGTCCATCACCCTCACTGCCGATGCTCCCTTTCCCTCTTCTTCTGCAACCACGCTGACCTGGGGCAGTAAGTTGGCATCCCACAGTCGATAGCCAGCCCTACCAGGGCTCCCTATTCATCTGACCCCGAGCAGGCATCAGCAGATGAGTGTCCTCCCTGGCTTGCGCATCTCTTATTACACAACTACTACAATTTCTTTCTAGTTTAGTTTAGTGGCTCTCCCACTAGATTTTCTGTTTTAGTTTAGTGGCGCTGGCACACCTGGCCCGCAGCAAAGTCCTCCAAACCTCTGTGGCAAGCATCTGCAGGTGGTGGGGCTCCCCGTGGCACGCTCCTCCATCGGTGAGATGCTTTGAAGAAAGTTGTCAATCCCCCCCCCCCCCCCCCCCCCCCCCTCCCCCCCCCCACACACACACACACACACCCAGAAATCTATTTTAACCACCGCTCATGTTTCTATAGTTTGTCTACTTTGTTTGGGTGATTAGTCAGAAATCTATTTTAGCTACCTCTCATGTTTCTATAGTTTGTCTACTTTGTTTGGGTGATTAGTTACTTCTCAATGTAAAATGTAACTATAATGCAAGTCGTGTCACAAAGTAAGATACTATTGGGATTGTATACTTTTTTATTCAAATTTTCTAAGAAAAAGGGCAGCCTATAATTAAAAAGTATTTTGATTTTATAAAAGAGAGTACGGTTCTAGATAGAAGCGACGTTGGGGAAATTCACACTATAAGCTATGAAACTCGTAATGCACTCAGTATCACACAATAGGCTGTTACGCATGCATATGGCTTGAATAATGAAGATAACACAATAGAAAAATAAAGTAATATATGCATGACAAGAGTGTCAGTAAGAAAACATAATATTTTATTTTACGCCTTGACTAGCAATAATACTCAAAGCCGAAACATTGTATTACTTGAATCAATGAAAGAATTAGATTAATTAAAAAGCACGGGTCTCACAAAAATAAGATCTATGACATAAAATAGATCAGTCTAAGAAAGGCAGCCATGTACACAGACCAAAAAGATGCATAGTATAGAGAGGGTGGACCATTGACATTCTCGACTGCTACAACAGATTTTTTTTTTACGGCAAAAACTGTGGGGGACACTAATACACAATTGATTTTTGCTGATGTTTGCTATTTTTTTTACTGGCGGTTCATAATGTATAAGCGCCACTAGAAATGAAACTTTGGGTCCATGCCATGAATCACCAGTGTAAATTTATTTGTATCGGTTGTTTTCTTAAGTTTGCCGCCAATAAAAATACATGATTTCTACTGGCAGTAGCCTTAAGAAAATTGCCAATAAAAATGCGTAGTGGCGATTCTCTAGAAGATTCCTATGAAGTTCGTGATTTTTACTTGCCTTTCACACTGGAGGATGGTAAAAACACTGAAAATCGGTTTAGAACTGCCAGTACTAATGTTCTGTGTACCAGGCCGATCCCCACAGTTTGTATAACAGATTTTGCTAAGACGGATGTTGTTAACTCAGCTGCCCCTCTGCTATTTTGGCAAATGGTACGTTCTATTCAAATGTGCCTGATTGTGTTCACCTATGTTCTACGAACTTCTAATTGGAGAGTTCAGAGCGAGAAAAAAAACAAACTCTCTTTTCTCGGCATGCTTTGGAGTAGTAACCAGGGTCCGGTGCTCACTACAAAGCGTTGACTAGCATGGCCCATGACCTGCTGATTTAATTTTTCATGTTTTTCGCGTGCCCTTAAACCCAGCTTGATCCGCTTCTTTTTTCATCCAGAACAGTGTTTTCCTCTCACAGTTTCCTCTAGAATTCCTCCAAACGAACGGGGCCAATATTTAACACGAACATGACAGTTCTGTAAAACTTTGAGTTCGAAGTCATTGAACTTGTAGAGACGAGCTAAGAAGTTTGATCATCGCTAACTAATTGGATGCCGGCCATCTATAGATATGAAAATCGGCATTCAACTTGGAGTTGGAACTCATTGAACTTTGTCCGTACTAGTATATATCCTGAGTCCCTAGGTGCTAAGCCATCCAAACTGAACATGTTATCACAAATTTATGAGTGGCCAGTATGAAACTCCGTGTACCACCATGTATGAAACTCCGTGTACCACCATGTGTTCCATTCCACCCCTCCAAGCTCCACCTTACACACTCAACACATGCAAAGACATATCATGATAAACATGATATATATACCTCAGTGAGTTCAGCCATTTGATCTGCACCAGAAGTCCTAGTTGTAGCTCACGCCTACTGTACTAGGATGGTCATCAAATATTCATTCACAGGCCCGGCATCTATGATTAGTTGTTATGAGGGTTGGGAGGCATCAAGAAACCAAAGTGGTGCTCCAAATGAAAGAACTGAAACTCATCAGCGCCACCAATCTCTAGAAACTCTGAGGTGCTATCGACTTCGCAATGTCCACTGCCAAGAATGACTCTAATCGCTGGTTGTCTAGAAATTATCATGCTTAGGAGTACTACCACATGAATTGTGTGCGGAAATTATGTTAGCATGAGACAAGTTACTGGTATTGCTAAATCATCGTTGCTGCCGATGCATCACAGTAGCACTGGTTTATCCCCTGTGGTAGCACCTAGTTGAACTGCTCTATCAGCTTGTCATTTAGTTTCATCCTGCTCATTGTGTGCATTAACTTTGGGAAGTGCCCAACTTATATCATTTCATTTTCTTATATGTTTATGGGTTGGATGCGGCCTGTTTCTCTTGCTTACGTAAGCATGACACTGTGTTTGTTCTATTCACCCCTCCAAGCTCCACCTTACCTATTCAACATATACACGCAAAGACATATCATGTAGAGTAGATAAACATGATATCAGTGAGTTGAACTATTCCGTATCAAAGGTCCCAGTTGTAGTTCAGTATCTTAAATGACAACCATTCATTTGGTGAGATCTAATGGTTAAACAATAGGAAGAACCTATTAAGAAGAACTTAAGTTGTGGGCGGGAACCTAAATTTAGTGGGCCAGGAACTATTTGTAAATTCATTTCAAAGGGTATAACTGTACTTCCGTACCGGAGCGGTTATTTAGTTTGGCCCAACGCAAACAAATCCATGACCGATAATTCAAAAAAATGCAGAGCTCTCCCACTAGATTAAGTGGCGACCAAATCTCTGTAGTCTGGGTGGTGGTGGTGGTGGCCGTCCATCACCCTCACTGCCGATGCTCCCTTTCCCTCTTCTTCTGCAACCGCGCTGACCTCGGGCAGTAAGTTGGCATCCCACAGTTGATACCCAGCCCTACCAGGGCTCCCTATTCATCTGACCCCGAGCAGGCATCAGCGGATGAGTGTCCTCCCTGGCTTGCGCATCTCTTGTTACACAACTACTACAATTTCTTTCTAATAACCATCCCGACATTCATTGCTCTAGACATCACCAGCACTCCAGCAGGCAGTGGTAGTCAACTTGCTGCTGCATAAAACAGAGGAAAAATCAACATGTTGTGGCTGCAAGATTATCACACGCCTGTAATACTGGAAAGATCTTGTTACGGATCCGTGTAGTGAGATATTCTTGTAATATGAAATAAGTGCTTTGAATAGGCAGAAATTAGCTAACAGAAAACAAACAGAATTCCAAGAGCAACAACATAAAGTTTCTATTTTCTAAATAAGATTTCTAGGGTTGCTTTATTGATGTCACATTTGTTTGCTTTCCATTTCTGAATTTAGGATTGCTACTTGTTTCACTTCAAAGGTACATACCAAAGCTTTATTTGCTATATGGACTGAGAAAATACTGCATCCTAGTTAAAAAATATTTCTCTTGAGAAAAAGCTTAGTGCTAGTCATGAGAGACTTGGCCAATGTAAAGAGAGAAGAGATCACAGTGATATTATAAAGACATCGAGGTATAGAGTGGGCTGCTATAATGGTCTAGGTATTACCAATGCAAGGCTACAAGGCATGCATGACTCCTGTGATTATGATAGCACATTACATATATGCAAGGCAACAATATTAGTATGACATTACAATACTTTATTTTACACCTTAAATATTACTAATACTCGGAGAAAAGACAATACATATACAAGCTCAACTTCCCTAATACAGTCTGGTGGGTCCCTTTACCCAAGGTTTTTTTTATCGGCCGAAATTCACGGAAATTTCCGAAATTTCCTTTCTATCCACAGGGTCCGATAAAATTTGACATCTGCCAAATTTTTTCCTTCTATCCTGCTTTCACACAGACAACCCAAATTCAGCCTTGCGACAATCCCACACTATAATGTTTTATTCTTGTTTTTATCTGTGAACAAGCGACGTTTAATAGCTTAGGAATAGTTTCAAGTCAAATTCTACGGAATTTTTTCAAAACAATTTGAATTTTTTTTGAATTTGGTCCGATATTTCCGATATATCTTGCTTATCCTCTTTATCCATGACCTCCGATAAATTTTTATTTCCGATAATGAAAACCTTGCCTTTACCTGGTAGCTTATCCAGGGTGCACGTCTACTACTTGCACAAGGTGTTATTGAAGCTACCCTGCAAGACCGTGCTAACGTCCATGACTAGTCTCTGGCAACCTCTTTATTCCTGGTGCCACCCATTCGCATCCAAACATCAGACACCAACAGCTTGGGGCACCCCATTGTATTGTGCAAATGGAATGCAATGTGGCTGGGAGATCAACAGAGAAGCAGTTAAAGGGAGAGATGTACCCTCAGCGCTTAGGCCATGGCTCGATCGGGAGCCAGGCAATTAATTTCACCATCCGTCAGGTGGAAAATATAGTGCAAGCTAAGGGATTGTTTTAGCATAATTTGGCAGGTTCTCTGCCTTTCAGTCAGAATGAAGCAAAGTTCGAATAATTACATGGTAAAATAAACGAAAAAGAGGAATACAAAGTAAGAGGAAACAAAAGAAGGTAAGCAAGGGGACAGTTTTGAAACTGTTGTATTGAACTAATACTCCAATTCCTGCCCAGACAGCGTAAGCAATTGTTGTTCAACTTTGATCACCTTAGTGGATCTTCGGTAGGGGCGTGCTTTATTATGAAATACTTGTTTGCATCTCTATTTCCGCAAATTCCAAGTAGTATAAGTTATAAGAATCTCCCCTGACCTTGCAGTTTGTGTATTTGCGTCCACCAATCTCTGATGTTCACCCTCATTACCAGCCCTCCTTCTCTTGGCATAAGTACAGTTTGCTACCACTGCAGAAGCATTTCTTGCCGGTAAAAGCACAATTGCAAATTGGGTTCACTGGGTCCCCTGTTTGATGGTTGGGCTGCCTGTCAGCAACTTCAATTGGAGAGCTAGATGAAGAAACGACATTTATGTTCTACACTCATTTTCTAGACCTTTGCTCTGTTCCGATTGGGGAAGGTCCCAATGAACTGTGCTTTCTAAGCTGTTCTTGTCGAGTAATGCCCTGGTGGTTCTCCAGGGTGCACCTGTTCTAGCTACTTCCTTTAGATGTTTAGGATACGCCGCAAGACCATGCATTAATGCACTGGAATATATGTTAAGCTCTTTTTTCCCGGTGCCACCCATTCACATGTATGCATGAAACACCAATGCATGATCCTGGTAGACCATTGTACAGTACCAATGCAATGCAATTTGACTGGGAGGTCAACCGAAGATGAAGGGAGAGATGTGCAGCGGTCACCAGATTATAATGTCGAGACTATTTGTAGAGATGGCTCAAAATAGGCAGGCACCAACATAGGCAACAAGTGCCCACAACTTTATTTTTTCGCCCAATATAATCATGTCACCACCCATCTAATTATTCTTTATCTCATCACATATCCACGATCTCCTACGTCCTCTCCCTCTGTCTCTCCTGGACCACTAGCTCATATTGACTCCTTCGTGGGTTGCTTATCTGGTGTTGCCCACCCTTCACCTCTAGCTGCCTCTGGATGCAGCAGCTTCTACCTCCTCCTCTCTGACCCATCTACCAGTCCAGTCCGATCCATGGACATGAGAAGGAGGACAATTGCCAAACCATGCTATGGACATGCATCGAGTATTACTAGTGAATTAGCTGATCCTAGTCACAGTTATAATGAGATTAGCAGAAAATGTGTAGTAACCCATTACCATGTAACAAGCCATTCGTTGGGGCATTCCACTAGCTACAGATAATAGAAACACTCACGTAATTTTCTGTGTATGATCTTTTTTGCTATACGGTTATGGGCAAATGATGAGTTCAGTTCTTGTGGTAGCAATGTGTTGGAATGTTTCATATTTTTTTTGAAATATATCAATGTAAAATTGGATAATTAACTAGAGTAATAAATTTATTTTGTCAGAAATACTTGTTTGCTTTGCATCTGAGTTCTGCTTACGAACTCTTCTCTTTCACGCTCCACAACCATTCCAGTAGAACGACCTGTTGAAACTTGCGGTTTCAAACTACGTGGAAGTGGCCAAGGCCTCCGCCTGACGGGCGGTCGGCCTTGGGCGGAGGCTCGGGAAGGAAATGACAAAGGTGGTGAGTGTCGAGTAAGGGAATGGCTCGGAAAGCTAGGGTTTCATTAATTCATCCACCAACCAAACGTCTCGGTTACAAGTGTCCCATATTTATAGGGCTCAACTACTACCTAACAGAATTTATTACAATGCCCCTCAACTGTTACAGTACATTCCTGGAATATTCCGTCGCTAGCCTCTTGTTCGCGGGGCAATCCTGCCATACCGTCTTCAAGTGATGGGCTTCCACCAGCATCCGGCCCACTGTAGCTCGATATTCGGCCCAAAGGCCAGAGTTCCCCAGCGTCGGCCTTCGTCTCCAGGGGTGCGCCGCTGCCCCGACGGGTCTCCGCCGGACGGTCAGAGGCGTTACCCGCGGGTCTCCGCCCGGCCGCGCGGGCCACGGTTCTCGCCGCTGCCCTCCGCCTTCAGGGGCGCGCAGTCGCCTTGGAGGACCTCCGCCGGTCCGGGCGGAGGCGTCATCCGCTGGTCTCCGCCCGTCCGCGCGGGGCCACCGTTCTTGCCGCTGTCCTCCGCCTTCAGGGGCGCGCAGTCGCCTTGGAGGACCTTCGCCGGTCCGGGCGGAGGCGTCATCCGCAGGTCTCCGCCCGGCCGGGCAGGGGTCATGCTGGCGCGTTTGCGCGGACCGCGAGCGCCTGCGCTTGAGTACCTGTGCACACTTAGGCAAGATCGTCTGTTTGATTAGTTTGGAGATAAGGCGGCCTCCGCACGTGATACCGGAGACGCCCGCCTGAGCGGAGTCCATGACGAGAAGGAGATTCGGCACCCTTCGAGCATAGCCGGGAAAACTCCTTTGGTCAGTGCCGAGTCTCCACCGGAAGACGGTCGAAGACGCCATGGCGACACCTCGCTGTCGGGGACCTTCGCCACCTGCCAAAGACATGTTACAACAGTTCCCCCCCCTTTTAGGCCATGGTTCGCCGGAGCGTGCCGTGAGCTCAAAACGCCTTGGCCAAAAGCGCCCGCGGGGGCGGAGGCCGCCTTTGGTGTCTTCGACCGAGGCCCCGCTACTTCCCCCCTGGCCCGCTCTGGCGCAGCCGTTGGTCTCGTTGAGAGTAGCCGTTGGGCGGCATATCTAGCCGTTGCCCTAAGTTGCAGCCGTTTCTGCCACGTCAGTGTCCGTTGCATTCCTCGCGATTTTTTCGGAGGTGACCGTTGCACAGCGGGCGGATTTTCCAAAGGCGACCGTTGTGCAGCGGGAGTCGTGCCGCCTGCCCGCTGCCTATAAAAGGGTGCTTTTGGCGGCGGGGTCCCCCCCACACGCCGCTCATTCGCTTTCATTGCACTCGAGAAATCATTCCTTGCCCTCTTCGCTTTCGCCTCTTGCTGCCCTCGCGCGTCCCGTCTTTCTGTTCGCGCTTCGCTTTTAGGTTGCTGTCGCGGTGGCTTTTCTTTCCGCCTCCGCCCAAACTCGTCGGCCCGCCTTCTCCGGACCCTACCGCCACCTTCTCGGCGTTAGGGCCGTCGGCTGGGGTGCGCGCTTTGAGGAGTGCATGCTTGCTTCTGCCTCCGCGCTGGAGCTTGAAAAGGTGGTGGAGGAGGATTTGGGTAGTGTCTCTGCTTCTATCGGAGACTTAATCGCCGCGGGCTCCGGAGAGATGGCGATAAAGTGTTGGGACTTCGGCCCGTCCTCTATTACTGAGGATGCAATCGCGGAGATGTTGAAGGAGTCATGTTTCCCTTCTTCCAGGGTAAAAATCCCTCCGCCGGGTCAAACTGTTCCGGAGCCGGAGGAAGGATATGCGGTGGTCTTTCGGGACTTCTTCACCTACGGCCTTCGCTTTCCTTACATCCCCTTCCTTCGCCGGGTGTTGGAGACCTTCAATGTCCAGCTCCATCATCTGACGCCCACTGCTTTCCTGACGCTTAGCAAATTCTGCTGGGCGTGCGTCTCTTACGGTGCCGAGCCGGACGTGGACACCTTTTGTACGTACTATGAGCTGTAGAAGCAGCCGAAGAAGAAGAAGGAGGTGTGGGATGGCAAGGAGGTGGAGGTGACCTACCAGTATGGTAGTTGCACCTTCATGTCTAAGAGGAACCAAGGCGTGGACCGCCTGGAGATTTCTTTTTGCCAGAAGGGCAAGTGGGACCGCGGCTGGCTGGAGCAGTGGTTCTACATGAAGACTTACGGGGTCCGCAGCACAACTGAGGATGGCGAGGAGCTCTCCGAGTACCCATTGACTTCTCGGATGGATGATATGGCGCCACACACGCGCGTGGATCCGTTGGAGGCGGTGTCTCCGACTCGGGAGGCCTGTGATCGGGCCTTTGCGGCAGCGTGCCGCTACTCTGGCGGCCATGATCTGGTGGAGGAAATCATGGCCTCCAACTACTGGCCCTTGGGCAAAAACAACCTAGCTTTTCAGCTGGAACAGGTCAAGGTTCCCGTTTTTGGGCCGGAGGCCGGGATTCCGTTCCCCCGCTTCGGTCAATCTTTGGGGGAGGGAGTAACGGAGGACGGTTTCGTCTCCGAAGTCGAGGAGGCCGCCATAGGGTTGGTCGGCAAGATTTTCGAGCGTGAGTACATGTCTCGGATGGCCGTGGCAGGCACCATGCCGTGGCTTAATCGAGTTTTTGAGGAGGTCGGGGTTATCTACCGGGAGCGCGAGGTTCCCGCTGAGGTCCTGGCGTCGATCGAGAAGAAGAAGAAGAAGGCCTACGCAAAGAATGTTACGGCAGAGGCTGAGTCTAAAAAGAGGAAAGGCGTTGTCGGCTCTCGGGCGCCTGTGAAAAAGAGGAAGAAAAGCGGAGCTCCATTGATCGCGCCGGCCTTTTCTTCTGCAGGCAGTGCGGGCGCTGCCTCCGCCTACAGCGAAGACGTCGAGAGCTCCTCCGCCCCGTCAGTGGATGCTCGAGTTGCGAGCAGAGGGGATCGCGGTGCTCCCGCAGCTCTGGTGTGCCCAACGGGCGGAGCCATGAGCGGTGTCGGGCGGCCAAAAACCGGCGTTGCCCCGACGCGCTCCTCGCATGGTGCTACAAGCGTCGATGAACAGCCGGAAGGTAGCGCCATCGAGCCTATGCCCGACGTTCTTGGCGGGCTGTGCTCAAGCTCTGAAGAGGACACGGAGGCCATCCCATGGCATGCTCCTTCATCCCCTGCCGCTGTCGCGCCTTCGCCCGTGCCTGCGGCCGATGTCGGGCGGCTAGATGCCACTCCTGCCGAGGAGGCCCCGGCAGCTCGGGCTTCTTTGAGTCCTTTGTCCTCCGGGCCACTGGCTGATGAAGTCCGGCTCCTTAGGCCTTTGCCGCATGATACGACGGAGACTTCTGCTTAGAGGGCGCAGTAAGCTGTCCTACCAGGGCTTTATATGTGTAGGTCTATTTGGCGCACATCTTTGTGTTTATTGTCTTTGCCCGTCTGATTCCTTTGCGTGTTGGGCTAAGTACCACTATTGTGCGTCTGCTGCTTTACAGATGATGTCATGGCCGGGCTTCTCACCCCGAAGGAGCGAACGGCCGCTAGGGGCGCTAGGTTCGGTCCGGGGCAACCGGGGTCGACGGCGCCGGGTCCGAGTAAGTAGAAAATGTTTTTACTTTGGTCATCATCTGGCTTGTTTTTGATCTGTCCTCTGATCTGAGTTGTTGTTGTTGTTTGTTTTTTTTTGCATAGGCTCCCCCGACAGTTCTATCTCAGGTTGGGAGGAGTGTTATCTTGCCGTTCTTGGAGACGTCGGAGGTGGTCTTTGGTTGTTGGTGCGTTTATCGTGAGATCTGCTTCTCACCTTATCGTTTTGTGTTTGTTTTTTCTTGTTTGGACAGATCGCTTTAAACAGCGCCTGAGGGATATGAATTTCTTCCAGCTTCTCCACGTTCACCTCGAACACCAGTGCCTGGTTCGTCTCTGACGGTTTCGCCCCTTTCCTTCCTTTACTATTTTTCGTGTATGTTCGCTTGTAGACTTGTTCTTTGATTCCGCCGCTGTTTGCTTTGGTTTTTTTCTGGCCGCAGGGGTATCACACGGGTGTTGTTATGGAAGAACATTGTACCCGCGAGGTCTGCGACCATGACATCATGATCGAGGCGCTCAAGGCGGAAGTTGAGCGCCTGGAAGGTGAAAAGGGGGGTTTGTCGGACTCTGTCACGGCTCTCCGCCTGTCTCTTACGGAGAAAGAGCGGGAAAAGGATGGCTTAAGGGCCGATGCTACGAAGGCCCGGGAGGCGGAGGCATTGTCTGCCGAGCAGGCCCATACGACGAGTGAGCTGACCGAGGGTCTTCGGCGAGAGCTTGCCTCTGAGAAGGAATCCACAGCGGCGGTGATGGAGCAGCTTTCTCTTATGACGAGGCGTCTGGACTCGGTCAAGGGGGTCCTCGCTACGACCATTGGTCATTACCGGGCCACCGTCGCTGAGGTCGGAGGCGAAACCTCCGCTCCTCCGGAGGAAGACAGCGTGTACGCCCTCGCCTCCTGGCTAAAACATCATCTTGCAAAGCTCCCCGGTCTGATCAACGGTTGCACGGACTATGGGGCGCTGGCGGGAGTGTCGAACTATGCCAAACTTTTGGCACGCGGCGGGTGTACGCACACCGAAGGTATTCCGGAGGGGGCGCTGCCTAGTCCGGAGGAACTCGGTGAGACTTCTCTTGGTTTGCGAAAAACCTTGAGGAATTTCATCGGGCACTTTTGGGCTCCATTTGGGAGATCAGCAGCCCGGAAACTGGCGGAGGACAAGAGGGCGAAGGTATTTATAGTTTGTCTAGTCGGCCTCTTTTTTTTATTGACATTCTGGCCTATGTTGCAGGATGCGCAGAAAGGTCTTGCGGGCAGGCCTCCGTCGATTCCACGCTCGGCGACTGCGGTTGTGGCCTTCGCCGCTGGTGGTGTTCCGGGGGGATCTACGATCGGCGGAGGCGGTGGTCGGGGGCCGTGTCCGCCCGCCGTTGATACAAGCTCCGCTCCAGAGACTTCAGCTGCGGCCGATGCGCTGGAGGTCTAGGCCCTTTGTAGCATTTAGTTGTTCTGGCTTATATCTTGCAGTCCAACTGGGCTTTTTATGAATAAAGTATATTTTTTCCTGAATGTTTTTGTGGAAAATTTTAACCTTGCGCAGGTTCCGAACCGGGAGCCTGTGCAAGATGTTGCTCCTTTGACTCTCTACAAGGACGGTCTTTACGTGAGCGGAGAGCTCTGGGAGTATTGGCATTCGGCCTTTCCCCGCAGCGTTGCGCACGACGTTTTTGAGTCAGTTAGGTTTGACATAGACGACGAGCGCGCTGAGTTTACTCGCGTGCTTGCTTGGCGTGGACCTCCGCCACAATAGTTAGTATTTTATTTCAAGTTGGTGTCCTGTAAGAATGTTTCTTGACGCTTTATGGAATACAAGACAGGTTGACTTTCTTGATTGTTTGTGCGGTGGCTTGATCCCGTCGTGGTAGTTTACATATCTCGTCTAGTCCCGAGCTCGCGCACTGTTGTCCTTCGCCTTGGCGATCGAGCGCGATACAGAGGTGGTGGCTAGGACCTTCGCCCCATTTTTTCTCCTTCTCTGTGCTTGCTTGATGGTCGGGGTAGAAGTCTCCGTCGTTTTTTGACCGGCGGAGGCATACTTGAAGTCCGCCTGGCGAGGCTTGCCGGATCGGTGTTTGATCCGACTGGAGGTTTGGCGCAGCTTGTGCAGATGGTGGAGACTTTTGATATTTCTTTAGCTGGGTGTTTTAGCTGTCTGGAGGCATGGGTCTCCGACGGCGTACACCCGTGGGACATGGTTGGTCTTTGGAGATGGCAGTTAGGTCTCCGGAGGCAGGGGGATGTTACGAGTTTTCGTGCGATATCCCCCTGCTTCTATAGGCCTTCATCGGTCATCACCGTGCCGTAGGCCCTCTCTCTTTTCCCACTGTCTCCGACTATCTACCGTTGCTTCTGCCCTTACGAGTTTTCATACAATATCTATAGTGGACTTGGTTATCTAAGGAGACCCCTGCCTCCATGGCTATCGCTATGGCTTTTGCCTGTGCTGCGCCTTGCTCCCCCCTTGCGCCCTTGCGCCTTATGCCGACTGAGTTTCTTTGGGGTATGGGGGAATCCGTTTTTATAGTGTGGTGATTGCCTTCGTGGGTTAACATTTTTGTACGTTGTTAGTTGGAACATATCTTGGCTTTGATGGCCTGTATCTTGCCTTATTTATTCGTTCCCCTTGAGATCTTTTCGAAGTAAAGAGGTTTGGCGCCGCATTGGTGGCAGTGTTTTGTCGGGCATTTATTGTTTTTCCTGTTTTGGATGGCGGAGACATTTTTCCTGGGTTGGATGCCTGTTTTGCCAAAAGAGAATTTTGCCTTGATGCCTAACTTTGGTCAGGTCTTTGTCAAGGGTCGGAGGCCTCTTTGACCAAAAGAAATTTTGCCCGGATGCCTGTCTTTGGCCAGGTCTTTGTCAAGGGTCGGAGGCCTTTTTGGCCAAAGGAAAATTTTGCCCTGATGCCTGACTTTGGTTAGGTCTTTGTCGAGGGTCGGAGGCCTTGTTGGCCAAAGGAAAATTTTGCCCTGATGCCTGACTTTGGTCAGGTCTTTGTCGAGGGTCGGAGGCCTTGTTGGCCAAAGGAAAATTTTGCCCTGATGCCTGACTTTGGTCAGGTCTTTGTCAAGGGTGAAGGCCTGTTTGGCTGTAGAGGTCGTTTCAAATTGCCCTTGCCTATGGCTGGCTCTTTGAAGGACCTGTTGTTTTTGTTTACCGAATATTGCGGCGCCATAGCTGGCCGCTTTCGGTTTTGCGTTCTTTGAGGCATTATTTTGGGGAATTACCTCTTTATACTTGTAGAGGATTTTTACACTGAGCCTGCCTTGTTAAAAACCTCACCTCCTCTTGGAGTTCCCCTGTGAGGAAAAGAGTGCCGGCTCTTTTACATTTTGTTTTGATTGAAGTAAAAAAAACTAAGGTAAATGCATGTAGGGGCCTCCGCTTATATTTTGCAGAGGTTGCCCTTTGGTACATTGCCTAGATGTAGTATCTGCGAAGGCTGTCAATATTCCATGTGTGGGTTGTTGTGACACCTTCGCTGTCGGTCAAGTGGAAGGAACCAGGTCGGCCTGCTGCCGTTGCTGTGTATGGGCCTTCCCATTTTGGTTGCAACTTGCTGACGAGCTGCGCGTTGGGTTTTCTCCTGAGTACGAGGTCTCCGTGGTTTATGTCTTTCCTTACTACCTAAGAGTCTCTCCACTTCTTGGTTTGGGACTGATATTTTGTGATGTTGTCGACTGCTTCCAGTCTGGTGGCTTCTATTGTTTCTTTTGCATATTCTTCATCCTGCAACATCAGCTGGCTTGTTGTGCAGAGGCTCTCGTGCTTTATTTCTTCTGGCATCATGGCCTCTTCTCCATAAAGCAATTTGAATGGTGTGAATCCTGTTGTTCATGAGATGGATGTATTGTGTGACCAAATAACTCTTGGTAATTCATCTATCCATTTTCCTTTGCGTAGGCCCAGCAGTGTTTTTGATATTGCTGAAAAGACTATTCTGTTTGCTCTTTCCACTGCTCCATTGGACTCTGGGTGGTATACTGAGGCGAAGGCTAATTTTGTCCCTATGCTTTTGTAGAATTCTTTGAAGTTCTCTGAATCGAATTGTTTTCCATTGTCTACTGTCAAGATCCTTGGTACACCAAATCTGCAAACGATGTTCTGCCAGAAGAATTTTCTAATAGTTTTTGAGGTTATCTTCGCCAGCGGCTTTGCCTCTATCCATCTTGTGAAGTATTCCACTGCTACTACTGCGAATCTGTTTCCTCCTTGGGATGGGGGTAAAGGGCCGACCAGGTCCATCCCCCATCTTTGCAGTGGCCATGTTGGAGGTATAAGCTGGGTCTCCGACGATGGCTTCGACTGTCCTGGAGAGAATGTTTGGCATGCTTTGCATGTTCTGACTGTCTGCTCTGTGTCTTGTATGTGTGTTGGCCAGTAGAAGCCTTGCCTTATTGCCTTTGCTGATAAAGCTCTGGAGCCAATGTGCGACCCGCAAATTCCTGAGTGTATTTCTTGAAGCAACTCTATGCCTTCGCTCTGCGATATGCATTTGAGGAGAGGCTGGACTACTCCCTTCTTGTACAGTACGCCGTTTATGATTGTGTAGTTTCTTGCCCTAGCCTGCATTCTTGCTGCTTTTGCTTCATCTTCTTCGGTGGCTTTGCCTTCTAGGAATTCTGTTATCACCTTTCTCCAATCTTCATTGTGCAGTTGAAGTATGGGTTTTAGTGCCTTGGATGTCTCCGCAGTTGCCGAAGACTTCAATGTCTGGTAAAAAGTGTTGGGAGGTAGTGGTAGGTTGTTTGCCGCAGCCTTTGCCAATTCATCTGCCTCTGCATTTTCTGATCTTGGGATGTGCTTCAGGGTGAAACCCTCAAATCTCCTCTCCAAATTTCTGACAATGGATAGGTATTTGATGAGTTCTGGCTCTCTTGCTGTATATTCTTTCTCTACTTGGCCAGTGACCACTTTAGAATCTGTTTTGACTGTCAATGTTTTTGCCCCTAGGGCCTTTGCTTTGCTCAGCGCTAAGATCAGGGCTTCATATTCTGCTGTATTGTTTATTGATTTGAACTCTAGCCTTGCTGCGTATTTCAGTTTGATGCCGGAGGGTGCCATTAGGACAGCGGAGGCTCCTGCTCCGGCTTGGCCCCAGGCTCCATCCGTGAATGCTATCTAGCCTTGAGTTGGTGGTTGTACCTTGGGCTCTGTCGGAGGTGTCCAATCTACTACAAAATCAGCTAATGCTTGTGATTTGATTGCTGTTCTGGGGACGTATGAGATTCCAAACTGTGATAGCTCTGTAGCCCATTTGCCTATTCTGCCAGAGGCTTCTTTGTTTCTGAGCAAGTCTTGTAGTGGCAGCGATGTTGGAACTGATATTTCGTGGGCTTGAAAGTAATGCTTTAGTTTTCTTGATGCCATCAGCACCGCGTAGGCAACTTTCTCTACCTCTGTATAGTTTAGTTTGGCTCCGGACAATGCTTTTGAGATGAAATAAACTGGTTTTTGAGTTTTGCCTGCTTCTTTTTCCAGCTCGTGGATTAAAACTGCGCTGACTGCATGGTCGGAGGCCGCCACATACAACAATAGGTGGTTGTTCGCTTCTAGGACGGAGACCATCAATGAGTTTGCCAGATACTCTTTCAAGTTGTGAAATGCCTCCGACTGCTTGGACCCCCATTCGAAGTTGTCTCCACCCCTCAGGGCTTGGAAGAAGGGTAGGCTGCGTTCTGCTGATTTTGAGATGAATCTGTTGAGCGCAGCTATTCTTCCCGTTAGCTTTTGTACTTCCTTCTTGTTTTTGGGCTCTCCCATTGCCATTATTGCTCTAGTTTTGTCCGAGTTCACTTTGATGCCTACGCTGCTTATGATATAACCGAGCATCTTCCTTTTGTGACTCCGAATATACATTTCTCTAGGTTGAGGCGGAGGCCAGCTGTCCTTAGGTTGGCGAAGGTCTCCTGTAAGTTGGAGAAGTGGTCATCCTTGTTCTTGCTCATGACCACTATGTCGTCGACATAGGCTATGATGTTTCTATCTAGCTGTGATCCCAAAACCTCCTTTGTCATTCTGGTAAAGGTTGCTCTGGCATTCTTGAGTCCCTCCGGCATTCTGGTGTAGCAGTATGTCCCGAATGGGGTGGTGAAACTTGTTTTGTCTTCATCTTCTTTTTCATCCAGATTTGGTGATACCCAGAGAAACAGTCGAGGAGAGAGAACCTCTAGCATCTAGCTGCTTTGTCGACGGAGGCGTCTATTCTTGGCAATGGGAAAGGGTCTTTCTTGCAAGCTTTATTCAGATCTATGAAATCTATGCACATTCTCATTTTGCCATTTTTCTTTGGTACCAAGACTACGTTTGCAAGCCATTCTGAATACTTGACTTCTCTTATCACTTTTGCATCTAGCAGTCTTTGCACCTCCGCCTTTGCTGCCAGTATTCTGTCCTCCAACATTTTTCTCTGTTTCTGCTTTCTTGGTCTCATGTTTTCGTTGATGTCCAGTTCGTGCTGTATGATGTCCCTGCTGACTCCCTGGAGGTCGGAGGCTGACCAGGCGAAGATGTCCTTGTTTTTGACTAGGGTTGCCATGAGCTCTTCTTCTTCTACCTTGCATAATTTTGAGCTGATGGTCACTTTTCTGTCTGGTAACTCTTTTTCTAGAGGGATCAGCTTTGTCTCTTCCTGTCCTGCCATATCTGTTTCTCCTTTGGGCATGTCCGGAGGCTGTAGTTCTTTGTTCGCCGACTCGACTGCATTGATGTTTCTTTGGGCTCTGTAGATAGCTTTCTCTATGTTTCTTGCTTCTTTCTGGCTACCTCGGACTATGATAATACTGTGGAGTGCTAGTATTTTCATGCACAGGTAGGCCATATGCAGGGCTGCGTTGAATTTGGTTGTGAATCCTCTTCCCAAGATGGCATTGTATGGATAATACAGATCGACGACGTCGAACGTTATGTACTCGGTTCTAGCATTCGCTTGGGTTCCGAATGACACTAGGAGTGAGATTTTTCCTAATGCTTGTATCTGCTTGCCTCCGAATCCTATTAAGGGGGATTCGGAGGGCTGTAGTTGATTTCTGCTGAGCTTCATTTGGTCGAAGGTATTTGCGAAGATTATATCTACTGAACTGCCAGTGTCAATCAGTATTCTGCTTATCTCCCATGCTGCTATGTTTATCCTGATCACCATTGCGTCTGTGTGAGGGTAACTCTCTAGCTGGAGGTCTTCTTCTATGAAGGTGATTGGGACTCTGGACCAATTTGTGTGTTTGGCCGGGCCTTGGACTGCTACATTGTTTACCAGGCGGAGGTGATCCTTTTTCTGCTTTTTCGTTTGAAACTCCATTGATGATCCTCCGGCGATTGGCAATATCATGCCAATTGTTGGCAGTGCTCCATGAGGGTTGACTTGGTTTTCTGGGTTCGGCTCGTTTTTTGGTGTTTGGGGTTGGTTGTGCGGTGGTGGCGGAGGCAATTGTTGCATGTGGTGCTGTGGCTGCGAAGGCTCAAACCTTATTCGGTTTTGCTCCGGTGTGCTTGTTTCAAGGTAGGTTATATGGGGAGATTTTGGGTTTATGTAGGTCAAGCTTGCGTCCGACCTGTAGTTGCCCGCCGGAGGCTGCTGCGAAGGTGATGACCGCCATGCTGGTAGGAAGTTTGGGTAATAGGCGGAGGCCGGTGTGGAGGGATGTATTTGGGTTGCGTTTAGCGCTGGGTACATTGGGCAGTACTGCTGGTGGCTAGTTGTGTATGTGGTGTTGACCTCTCTTGCGCTCTGCTGTGCCGGAGGTTGGGCAGTTTGCTTGTTCTTTATCCTTTCTTGTGTTTCTTTTGTCTCCGGACAATCTTTTGTGCTGTGCCCTGCGTTTTCGCCGTGAAAAATGCAATATGGCCTGCGTTGTTTCTGGCTTTGGTTTCTGTTCTAGTTTTTGCCTTGGTATCCTTGCCGATCTTGGTTCCTTGTCTGGGTCTCCGGCCGTGTTGGCGCTGTCTGTTGCCGTTGCTCGATGTGGGGTTGACCCTTGATACTGAGCACTTGCCCCTGGCCTAGCTTCTGATTTGATACATTCTGGTTCATATAGGTTTTCTGGGGATTTTTGCTGCTGTTTTGTTGTCTATTTTGACCTTGCTCCTCCAGCCTCTTGCGCAGGTCATTGTCTGATCTGCAGTACTTCTCAAATTGGTCATACAACTGCTGTATGGAGGTTGGTTTCTCTCTTGCTAAGTGTGCTGCGAACGGCCCAATTCGGAGGCCTTTGATTGCTGCTTCGATGGCGATCTCGTCTGGGACATCTGGTGCCTTCGCCTTTAGTTGCACGAATTTCTGGAAGTAATCATGGAGTGTCTCTCCCTGCATTTGCTTGCACTGAAACAGATCTGTGGAAGTCAGCGACTGTGCTGTTAGGCCTTTAAAGTTTGCCAATATCTTGTCCCGGAGGTTCTCCCAAGAGTAGACTGTACTTGGTTTGAGCATAGAATACCAAGCCAGTGCGTCGCCTTCGGCTGCAATGACAAATGACTTTGCCAAGACGGCGTCATCTCCGCCGGCGGACGCTACTGCTGCTTCGTAACTCATGATGAACTGATGGGGGTTAGTCTTTCTGTTGAACTTGGGTAGTGTGATTGGCTTGTACGCTGTTGGCCATGGCGATTGTTGTATGCCTTCAGATAGTGGTGACTTTGGATCGATAGGCCTCCGCATCACCTGAGATGGTATTGTCGGCTGGCTGATCACTGGCGTAGAACCTTGAAGCATGGTTGCAGTTGGTGTTGCTACAGAGGTTGGGATTGCGGAGGTTGTTGCTGGTACTGCATGCTGCATACTTAGCATCTCAGCATGTAGGACTGCCAACTGCTGCCTTATTTCTGCTGCTTGTGCTAATGCTTGAATAGCTTGCTGATTAGCTGCGAATGCTGCTGCCATTCTGTCCCTCTCTTGTTGCGCTCTTTGCAACTGTGCTTGCAGCTATTGCAGTTCTTGCTCGGGTGTCGTGGCTGAATTTGGCTGGGCCTCCGGATCCTGAATCTCTCGGTCTTGGGGTTCCGATGGTTGACCCTGGGCATCTGCTCTGGTGTCATCCTCCACTGGCGAGGTTGTGTAGGCGCTACGAGTGTTGCGCCTAGGCCTTCCTCGCTGACCCGTGGTCGCTGCTGCTCTAGTGGTGGTCTTTCTTTTCCCTGCCATCGTTGGTTTGCCTTGGCCTAACCACGGTGGGCGCCAATGTTGAAACTTGCGGTTTCAAACTACGTGGAAGTGGCCAAGGCCTCCGCCTGACGGGCGGTCGGCCTTGGGCGGAGGCTCGGGAAGGAAATGACAAAGGTGGTGAGTGTCGAGTAAGGGAATGGCTCGGAAAGCTAGGGTTTCATTAATTCATCCACCAACCAAACGTCTCGGTTACAAGTGTCCCATATTTATAGGGCTCAACTACTACCTAACAGAATTTATTACAATGCCCCTCAACTGCTACAGTACATTCCTGGAATATTCCGTCGCTAGCCTCTTGTTCGCGGGGCAATCCTACCATACCGTCTTCGAGTGATGGGCTTCCACCAGCATCCGACCCACTGTAGCTCGATATTCGGCCCAAAGGCCAGAGTTCCCCAGCGCCGGCCTTCGTCTCCAGGGGTGCGCCGCTGCCCCGGCGGGTCTCCGCTGGACAGTCGGAGGCGTTACCCGCGGGTCTCCGCCCGGCCGCGCGGGCCACGGTTCTCGCCGCTGCCCTCCGCCTTCAGGGGCGCGCAGTCGCCTTGGAGGACCTCCGCCGGTCCGGGCGGAGGCGTCATCCGCTTGTCTCCGCCCGTCCGTGCGGGGCCACCGTTCTTGCCGCTGTCCTCCGCCTTTAGGGGCGCGCAGTCGCCTTGGAGGACCTCCGCCGGTCCGGGCGGAGGCGTCATCCGCAGGTCTCCGCCCGGCCGGGCAGGGGTCATGCTGGCGCGTTTGCACGGACTGCGAGCGCCTGCGCTTGAGTACCTGCGCACACTTAGGCAAGATCGTCTGTTTGATTAGTTTGGAGATAAGGCGGCCTCCGCACGTGATACCGGAGACGCCCGCCTGAGCGGAGTCCATGACGAGAAGGAGATTCGGCACCCTTCGAGCATAGCCAGGAAAACTCCTTTGGTCAGTGCTGAGTCTCCGCCGGAAGACGGTCGAAGACGCCTTGGCGACACCTCGCTGTCGGGGACCTTCGCCACCTGCCAAAGCCATGTTACAACACGACCACAACCTGACATGTTGATGGCTGCAGGTACAGAACAGGGAACGAAATTATTTCCGTGGACCAACAAAACCATTGTGAATACTAAGAATTGCGTGCAAATAGGACAAGTAACTAATCACATCCATGTGACGAAAATATATGCAGTACTGTACAACCCTAATGATCTTTAATTGCAACCGATGTTGATACATAATCACATACTATAAAATTTAAATTTTACTACTGTGAAATTACTAACATTCACATTCACATTCACAACCTAGGGTACAAAGTTATTTTTTTTAATAGGCATAAATATCTTTAGTAGATTGGTGGCGCAAAGCAACAAAGAGAATTCCAACGAAGAAGAAGAAGGGACTGAACACAATCATCATTCTAGACTCCTGAATCCTTTGGAAGCACCGAAATTCCTGCGTTTTTTAAGGGATTCGACCCCCTGTATCACAAGGCTGCTCGCTGAATTCAGAGATGAGCATCATCTTTGGTGCATGGTGGGAGCGCATGGCCTACGCATGCTGGGTCTTGGTCACAGTGGTGGGCTCAGATTATCTTAGCTTGGTTGGAGTTTGTGTGGTCAGGTATCACCCCAAACTTAGTCTTTATAGTTTAAGTTGTTCAATGTAATGAAACAACCCCTCACAGCCCGGGCCGGAGTGAGGTGGTGATATTTGTAAGGGGCCGATATTTTCTCTCTATAATGCAATAATATACAGATCTCTTTACGTATTCGAGAAAAAAAAAATATATCAACTTTCCTTCTGTTTCATGGAAAAATGGTGGAACCAAAATTTCACTTTTATTAAGTTTACATAAGCTAAAGAAATCTAATTGTCCATTTTAGAAGTGGTCGCCGCTTGGAATAATGGCCGAGAGCAAGAGAACAATGAGGGCACACTCTTTTTTTCGTGCTGTAGGGAGAGAGAATATCAACTCTCTGTATGATAAATGGCCGACTAAAATGTGTAGTAGTAATAGTGAGTCTGTTGCTCGTTGAAATTGCTCCCTTCCCTTTAAATTCTGATTTTAGATTTCCAATTTTCTTGGTCGTTGGAATTTTCTCGGTTCTCAGCTTCATCCATCTCCTTAGGGTGAACGATCTACCTTCTGATCGGGTACAACAGTATCCTACGATGAGAGATCATGTTACAACCCTATCTAAAGTTCTAAAGTGCACCCCTGGTGCAGTCCAAAGCAAGGCAGTTCTCAGAACAGTGAAAATCCCTGGTGCAGTATCCTACTATAGAAGATCTCATCCCTGCCTGACCGATCTCACTTGCATCCAGCGAAAATCAAAACAGTGAGTCAACTCAAATATCTGGCGAGCTATCTTTCCTGGGTGCCGCCCATTCTTATGTAATGACCAAGCTTGAGTCAGATGGCGAAGGACTGGGAGAGGGGCATAAGGGCACACACTCTGTTTTATATGCTCCTGAGGCATTTGTTGTTTGGGTCTTCAGGTTGGTAGTCGGGGGTGAATGGGCCTGATTGGTGGAGAAGTGAATCAAGGAGAATTGTGCATGTGAGCTAGGCCAGACCTGCCAGGAGATTAGGTAAAAAGGGAACAACAAATTCAAACAACATGATTAGGTAACGACATACATTTCAAAAATAAATTAACCTCTTCATATATAACTACTACTGATTTGCTTGAGTTTTGTAAAAAAAAAATCAAGAGGAGACAATTTGTTTTTGAAAATTATATGAAGTATACACAGCGTGTTGCAAGCACAAATATTCCATAGAGGAAACGACATACCTTCATGCAAAAATGCATTTCAGCACTATGAGCAATTTTAAATTTTGCCTGTACTTTTTTGGTAAATTGTTCGAGCAGGGCACATATGGTGGAAAATTTCAAATTTGCTATGTTTTCTATATAATAATGTTAGGTGCTCATGATTGTTAACCAAGGTCCTCCCTAGCTCATGGATCTCTCGATATGACTCTTCAAATAAGTTTGGGCCTGTGTAATGGTTTGTTCAATTTGCATTCGAGACATAACAACATGTATTTGGTATGGACTTCAAAGGCAAAGGGTCATGAAAACTATCCGATTTTTTCAGCAAGCTGAGATAATGTTACTAGAATGTCAATACATAATTTTGAAATATCAAAACAGCAAAGTGGGAAATGCTAGGGATATCCTGAATAATTTATGCTGAAAGTGACTAAAAGCTATATATAAATACCACACCGAAGAGAAAATCCAATGTTATGTGGAAGTGAATATATAGTGTCACACAAATTGCAGCGGGCTTCAGCCTGAGTCTGTCGCTGATCATTAGGCGTTATGTGTGATTGTTTAATGTGTAGGCCTGGGAGGTGTCAGGACTTCACAATTGCCATAATAGGTCCCCATTTAGGCCTTATGATCCAATTCTAGGCAAGTGTCTGGTGTGTCCCCTGTTCTAGACCACATCGTCCCCTCCTGGCGCCCACTGGAAACGAGCTGAGCCCATCCAACTCGGGCACCCCAACGCCCTGCGCACCAGTGTTGCCAGATGCTTGTCACCACGATAGCTTCTTCTGCTGCTTGTGCTGCCTCGAGCAACTACAATGCATCGCTCAAGCAACTCCAGTGCCTTGAGAATCAAGTATATGTCGTGGTTTTTTCCTGATATCAATCAGCAGCAGCTAGAAAATGTACAGCAGATCGATCTGTGAGGAACTGACACAGCCAGCAGTTATGCAAATAATTAAACATGTCTATTTGAATTATTAAACATGTCTAATAATGCAAATAGATCCCAATCGACCAATTCAAGGTGGACCTAGCTAGGTGAACGGAATCAAAATGACATAGAGGAGAGTTAACCATAAGCGAACAGAGAGGAGACAAATATTTTAGGCTGGGGTGAGATTCATAGTCCATCAAGAGTTTTAGGAAAAAATCAGGATTAATCGACGCAAGAAAATCAGCCACAGGGAATCAGAGTTGTCAGTCCACCTATGAAAAGACAGTTCATGAATTTGTATACAGCAAGAAAAAAATATTGATGACTTACATTAGGCAAGAAATAAATTACAAGACATTGAGAAAAAAATTAAGAGGAAGAGAAATACTATGCCAGAAATGCACATTAGTGACGCGTCCAGAGGGTCATCAGTGATGCAGAAAAAACGCGTCACTTACATCGCGTCTGTGATGTGAAGAGATCAGTGATGCATTTGATTTGAGTTATCAGTGACGCATGTAGCCGAAACGTGTCGCTTGTGTAAGTTACCAGCGACACGTGTAGCCAAAAACGCGTCACTGATGTGAGTTACAGGCGACATGTATGGCCAAGACGCGTCACTGATGTGGGGCTCATCAGCGACGCGTATAGCCAAGACGCGTCACTGATAACAATTCAAAAAAAAACCCTGCTACTTGTTACTTGTTCTAATGTTTTTTATGACCTATAGCAATATAGAATTTCTTTCTAGTAACATAATTTCCCTCACAGTAAGTGTATTAATCATTAACTAGCACCAAGTTGCAATAGAAATAATAATTAGACTACAATACGAAAACATGATATGCCACTGTAGAAAATCTGTTATAGAAAATTCCACTATGGGTATTAGTACTCTGCTTTAACGCATCGTCAGTGTGAATTAGTACTTGTAAGTTCTAACTAACTAAAGAGACAATGCAACCTGCACTGTAAATCACTTCAGTTTAACTGAAGGAAAGATGCACACTGCATTATGAATTCGATTGATAACTGAAAGCCTTTACAAAAGTAGTTAACATATATAACTACATAAAGAAATAACAATCTGCATTTCAAAAGCACTGTTGTTTGCAGCAAAGCAACATACCTTGCAAAATGAATGGAGTTCGGCTGCTGCCCACCTCAGCCTCCGTCACTGTAATGCTGATAACAAAATCCTTCTTGTTCGTACACAAATGCAAAATGTGTTATAGGGTCAATGCTTCCAAAATTGTTAGTTCACAGACATGGTTGGTATCTAGATACCACAAACTTATAGCAAAATAAACTGAGAACGTTGTACAATATATATCAGAATGTTATCATACAAGTAGAGATCCAAATTTTTTGAGTTTTTGTATTATCCTAACAAGGTCTGCATTCAGAGAAATCTATACTAGTCATTGCAGCCTTTTAATCAGCAAGAGCTTCTACAGTTTTTACATGTTTCATAACAGATAACCAGATATGATAAGTATATTAGAGACTTAGTGACCATGTTTCAGCATCATGTGAAACTGAATTTGTTCTCTACGATTTGCACTAAAAAGTAGCTGAATAATCTGTACAAAAAAAGTAGCTGAATAATCTGTACTGAAAATGTTGAACAAAATAAGTCTTACTACTAGGTCCTTTTTACTAGAATTCTTTTGGTAGAGCTGAAGTATATTACTATTGTTTTACTAGTTGGCCCCTACACATTTATGATGTAAGCTGACATTTAACCCCATAAGATACACTGACTGAATATGGGCATGGCCACTATGTTCTGAAAACTCGTTTATTTACAACCATGCATAGCATGTTAATAGCGTTAACAGTGAGAAAATTTACCTGTAACTGCAAGAACTGACCCAACATCTTCAGATGATAAACTCAGTCCACCATACTTTTGTCATTTCCAGTCTGCAGAGAGAACATCTAGAGTTAGATATAATGAGAACAATAGCAGGATTGCCAGTTAGCTGTAAAATCAACATATTCCTTCTATTCCTCTCTGATGCAGGCATTAGCTATAGACTATAAAATATGCTTGAACCTTAAAATAACAGAGCCAGAATTGACAAAATTCCAAATTCTCTGAACAGGATCAAAGAAATGCATGGTCAGGTACCACACTTGCTCACTTGATGTTGCAAAGTATTTGAATGTCATCATACAAAAAACTGCAGTCTAGAAACCATTTATCTGACTTTATCTGCTTGGAGATATGCACACTTGAAGCTGCTGTCTGATCACCAGTTTGTGCTTAGCTTTAGATCAGTAACTTACGTAATGATTTTTTTAGAAATAGCAAGGTGCTGTCCCAGTGAAGCTATTTCCTGCAAGATTTCTGCATAACCATTTTTTAAAAGCATTAATAGGAATGATGAGGTACACATCAAACATGACTCACAACCTCTGGAGATTAGGATGAAGATTATAAGAAATGCCACTGCCTTCAAGATTATTGTTGCTTCTATCCCAGCAGAACACTAAAGTATGATGAAGACAAGAAAATGACATGTCGTCTGTAAACATCTGAGCATTGACATTTAAGAGAGCATGTGAGATCTAAATTACATCTAAACTAGTATAGTCAGATGGTTCAAGTTATAGCCCGGGGAAACATTCTGATAAGGAAAAAGCACAAGCTTAAGGGAAACAACTACAATTGTGTTCTATGCAGCAACAACATCGAAGAAACTGCATTTCATTTGTTCTTCAGCTTCCCCTTTAGCCAAGCCTGCTGGCAACACCTTGGTATGTATTGGGACTTCACAATAGATTTATTCCGGATGATGCAGCAAGCCAAAGTCCAACATAACAACCCCTTTTTTATGGTGATCTTCATCATTACCACCTGGCATATTTGGAAGCAGAGAAACAACTTTATATTTGACAGGGGCCGGCCGTCCTTTGATTCTTGGAAAAGTTCCTTCTACGAAGAAGTTAGACTACAGGCCCATAGATTCAGTTCTGCTAAGCGCTCTGTCTTCCTTTCTTGTACAGCTGCTCTAGTTTAGCTCTGCTGCCCACCTCGGGCTTGCTTCCATTTTTTTTTGTTTTCTCTTTGTATAGAGTTGTTGTTGCTCTTTTTAGTTTAAATGAAAAGTTTACAGTGGGGTCTCCCATGCTGTATTTTCCGCTCAAAAAAATTATAGCCCGGGGTGCCATTCACAACTGCAGACGCCCTCTTTGCCGAGTGCTGGGGGCACTCGGCAAAGCCAGCCAAGCACTCGGCAAAGGCTTTGCCGAGTGCCGCACTCGGCAAAGGTCTCTCGGCAAAGATTTTGTCGGCAAAAATTTCTTTGCCGAGTGCCAAAAATCGACACTCGGCAAAGTCTTTGCCGAGTGCCAAACCCGCACTCGGCAAAAAAATAACTGTCGTCAACATTTGACGCCAGCTTTGCCGAGTGCCTAGGGACTGGCACTCGGCAAAATTTGAATGTTTGCCGAGAGCCAGGGCTGAGCACTCGGCAAAGAAACAATTTTTTAAAAAAAAAATCTTTTTAAAAATAGTCTTTGCCGAGTGGTACCATCTGGCACTCGGCAAAATTGACCTCTTTGCCGAGTGCCAGGCTGTGGCACTCAGCAAAACTGGGGAAGTGACTGTTTTTGCAGCATTTTTTCCCAGCTTTGCCGAGTGCCACACCCCTGGCACTCGGCAAAGCTGGGAAATTTGCAATTTTTTTTGTTTGTTGCTTTCCTTCGAAAGCAAACACGCAAAACTCATATATAATACATGAGACAGCACACAGGCATTTAGCATCACACAAAACGCATACATAATCCATAATACATCACAAGCACATCCAACATCCATCACAAGCACATCCTCCTGCATAATCCATCACACGCACATCCAATGTGCAAATCCATGACAACATCTAAGAAGTCTTCATCCAACACAAGTCCTAGATCAAGAAAAGTCAATGAAACATGAAGGGGCACCACCTACTGCCATTGATCCCAATGGGAGCCTGAAGGGGCACCTCCGTGCGGTGGTGGACCTGTCCAGCCGGGGTGTGTTTGCTGAGGCAAAGGAGTCGGGTTCGAACCCGATGACTGTTGCACAAAGGAGAATTGAATTCATTAGTATCTACACAAGCTAAAGGACTTGATCAACCATATATATATACTCATCGGAGTGCCTAGAGCCAGAGGAGTAGGAGGCACAACTGGAGCGAGCAGCGACTAGGGCACCACCACACCCGGGAGAGTGGTGCCGAGGCTCGACATGAATGAGAACATGTCCTGCATCCTCTGCGCCTCGGCCGCCCTCTAGGCCCTCAGGACCTCCCACTCGGCCCTCTCGGCCTCCCTCTGGGCCCTCTCCCTCTTCCTCTCGACCCTCTCGGCCTCCCTCTCGGCCTCCATCCTCTCCACAGTGGCCTGCAATATTCAATCACCAATGTTTAAACAATGCAAATGCAAGGTACATGTATAAAAGTAATGAACGGCGAATGAAATAGAACTAACCTGGAGTGCCGCCATCTGCTGCAGTGTGCTCGCCTACCGAGGTCGAATGGGGACAGAGGAGCTCGTGCTCTGTACTCGGATCTGGACGAGGTTGGGCACAGAGGTCGAGTCGACCATGTTGGAGGCCATCTAGTACCGGCCGTGCTGCTTCCCTCCTCCGAGCCTCATCACGAGGTCGGTATCAAGGGGCTGGGTGGCGGGGTCGAAGTCCTCCCCATGCCGCTCGCGGGCCACCGAAGCGTAGTCGGTGAGCTTGTTGTGGACGCTGGTGTTGCTGTATGCCTCGGGCCCGTCCTCCGGGTTGTAGACGGTGTCCGGGGCTATCGCCTTGCCCTTGTGTGCCATGGCGTACGCCATGAACTCGTTGCATTCCTAGCCATCATGCGACTGGGACTGCAAGGAAAACACAAAGACGATTAGAAGTAATGAGAATTGAGCGTTAGAACAAATAAATAAATAAGCGCGTAGCGTGTACCCAGGCCTGGGCGTACGAACTGAGGGGCCGATTGCCTTGGTGGTGCGCTGGCCCACCCATCTGCAGGTGGCACTCCCGACGGAGGGCGTGCCTCTCCCTCCACTCATCGGAGACCCACTTGTCCACGATGGCCGCCCAACAGTCTTTGTGCCTGGCGCACCAAGAAGGACACATCTGCATGCCATCAAGTATTGTATTAGAAATGTTAGAATATAAAATGAAGGCTACCTATTCTTCATGGAATGAGTCAGTAACAATGTTTTATAACTTACTGCGAGGTACTGCTCCCTGGTGAGTGTCATGGTCCTGGCCTCGCTCTTCCCCGGGTACTGACCAAGGACGTCGCACGAGTGGTTGATGTGGCACTGCAGCCTCGCCTCATAGTACAGGTCCGTGACTCGGCCCCTGCATGCCCTGTCCTGCACCTTCATCACCCAGGCGGGGTCATGCCCCTCCTCCAACGTGAAGAAGTCCTGCATACAGACATCATGTGTCCTTTCATTATTTCAAGAATGTCTAATGATTCCATAGTATTGAGCAATGTAGTGTGATGTGGACTCACCCAGAACTCTCGCCTGATCCGCTCCTGTACGGTGCCGTACACGGCGTCCACGGCGGAGTTGAAGTGGTCCCACGTCCAGGGAGGCGACTCAACCTAGGCGTGGGTGACCAAACCAGGGTAGTGCAGGCAAATCAGGCCGCCGAGGATCCCATTGCACTGCCGATGATTGCCCTAGGACACAAGTTCCTAGTTCCTACAGGAGTCAGTAAGAAGAATTGTTAGTCCGCAGTTCGGTTTTCAGCATATGAACAAGAAGAGATGCAAAATGAACGGATACTTACTTGTCGCCCTTGGGACGAATCACCGGCCTCCTCTGAAATGGGATCGGCCGCGTCGGGAGCTGTGAGGACCCGCGCAAGTGCGGTGCCGATGAGGTGCTTGAAGTGGAACCCCCTGCCACCCCCCAGAGGAAGTGTCACCCCCTGCCACCCCCCCCAGAGGAAGTGTCACCCCTCCTGTCTAGGGGGCCAGCTGCTGGTCCTCGTCGTCAGTGGTCGTCGTCCGGTCCTCCTCGGGCGGGGGGACGGCAGACGACTGCACCGCCCTCCTCGGATGGCCGCGGGGGCGGCGGGCCGGATGGCTCCTCGCCGACGCCTCCGCCTCCGCCTCCTGAGTCGTCCTCGCGTAGAGCGAGTTGTAGGTCCGGGTCTGCCTTTCACCTGGCATTTTGTCGAGTGCCTGCAAATACAAAGAGTAAACCAGTTAGCACAATATAGACAAATATAGAGATGCAAAATGAACGAAACATAACTAGAAAATAATAATAATATAGTATTACATGAATTAGAAATAATCTTCAGGATCGGCAGCGGCCGAATCATAAGTGTCGTCATCACTAACAATATTGTCTAACATTTCCGCCTCATCTCCATCGTTGTCATCAATGGCAACGCCAAACCGTAATCGCTCAAGCAGTGCTAAGTCTTTGGCATTTTGCACCTCTTCTCCATCGTCCTCATCTCCATCGTCCTCATCAATGTCATTGTCTACTTCCATGCCCATCAGCGAAAACATGTCTATGTGAAACATGCCATCTAGCCCCTCGGGTTGATAGAACTCCCCTGTATATGTGTTTGGGTCAAAGTTGTAATCCTCATCGTTTGGGACAGGCACTTTGCCATGCGGTGATACCAACTGCGCAAGGTACCAACCCTCAAGAGTGGGATCTTTTTGGCACGCCCATGGAAGATAATAAACTTGCGTGGCCTGTTGAGCCACAATATAGACATCGTCTCCTTGATAGAGGGAATCTTGTCGAATTTCAACTTGTCCAATCTCAAGGGTTCTTCTCGTGACATTGGGATCGAACCAATGGCATTTGAATACGACTGGCTTATGACCTCTGCGAAGCTCAAAGTTGAGCTTGTATATTTCTTCGACTATGCCGTAGTAGTCGCGGTCATCGGTGCCAGGCGTACAAACTCTAGTATTCGTGGTTTTTCGATTGGGCCGACTGAGCTCGTGGCTTCTTGTGTGGAAGCGATAGCCATTCACATCATATACGGTGAATGACTTGACCCTATAGGGGAAGCCTTTGACAACCTGTTTCAACTCTTCATCCATTTCCGCATCCGTGCGTGCCTATAAGGTGAGGGCGGATAGATCATTACTCGCTCGTAGGAGCAAAGTGGGATGTCACAGATGGAACGATGTAAATTGGATGGTACCTTCTTTTCGAACCATGAAATGAAATTGGGCACACCACCTTTGAGAAGACTATCTTGTTCTTGAGGGGAAGGATCCCTATTTCCTGTCCAGTATGTATTCAGAAATTTCCTGAAAAAGCAAGAGACAAGGGGGTTGGATAGATAGACGATAGTGACGGCGTATGTAACAAGCTCATTGAGAACTTACTGCACATAAGGGTTCACTTCGTCAAGGTTCAACAACACATACAACATGATAGTGCGCCACTCATCATTCCGCAAGGTCTTGGTGCTCGAAACGCTTGCCCTGCCAAGTTGACCTTTGAAAAGGCTGAGATTTGATGACCTCTCGTCGGTGTTGTAACGAGGGATTGGATTGTGCACGCTGGGAATGCTATCCTTATAGTATGATGTTGTGAAGTTTGACACCTCCTCAAGAATGAATGCCTC
Source organism: Miscanthus floridulus (assembly GCF_019320115.1). Taxonomy (NCBI): domain Eukaryota; kingdom Viridiplantae; phylum Streptophyta; class Magnoliopsida; order Poales; family Poaceae; genus Miscanthus; species Miscanthus floridulus. Next base: position 82,805,594 of record NC_089594.1, on the reverse strand, counting down.
TGCCATGGATGCCTCAATTCTGGCTTTATTTCTACACTTTTTCTGAAGAACCTTTAGACATCTCTCAATTGGATAGCACCAACGGGCTTGCACGGGCCCCCCCCCCATTCGTGCCTCGTGAGGCAGGTGCAAAATCAGATGCTGCATTGAGAGGAAGAAGCCGGGTGGGAAGATCTTCTCCATCTTACAGAGCAACACAGGTGCCACTTTCTCTAAGTCATCAATCATGGCCCGAGATAGCTCCTTGGCACAAAGCTGGCGGAAGAAATAGCTCAACTCTGCCAGGACGCGCCACACATGCTCGGGGACGAAACCTCTGGTCATCGCTGGAAGGAGCCGCTCAATCCATATGTGGAAGTCATGACTCTTCATCCCTAACACTCGGCAAGTGGACACATTCACTCCCCTCCTCAGATTCGCCGCATACCCATCAGGGAACATTAACGACTGAACCCACTGACATACTTCCCTCCTTTGGTCCTTCTTCAAAACGAAATCGACCAAAGTCCTTTTCCATTTCTTGCCAGGCGCGGGAGTCTTCATCACTTGCTTTGGTCTATCGCACAGTGCTGCCAGGTCCACTCTTGCCTTAACATTGTCCTTTGACTTTTCTATGTCCATGAGTGTTCCCCAAAGCGCCTCGGCGATATTCTTCTCTGTGTGCATTAAATCAATGTTGTGTGGAAGAAGAAGATCGTTGAAATAGGGAAGCCTAGTCAAGCCCGATTTATGAGTCCACATGTGGTACTGACCATATCCATCAAAACGACCTTTCTCTTTATCAACTTTGAGAGCCTCTATCTCAGCGAGGATCTCGACAGCGGTCATCATCTGAGGTGCAGGATCGGTGACTTCAACACCTTTTGTGAAGTTCTTGATGTCTCATCTGAATGGATGGTCAAGGGGGAGGAATTGACGATGTTGGTCGAACAAAGAAAACTTGCCACCACTCTTCAGCCAAGTGAACCTCACACCTGCCTTGCATATTGGGCATGGGAACTTCCCGTGAACACACCACCCGCAGAATATGCCATACGCCAGGAAGTCATGCAGGGAGTAGTGGTACCACACATGCATTGTGAAGTTTCTCTTTGTAGCTCGGTCGTATGTCAGTACCCCCTTTTCCCAAGCATCGATCAAATCATTGAACACAGGCTCCATGAACACACCCATATTGTTCCCCGGATGTCCAGGAATTATCAGCGACAAAAATACGTTCTTGGGTTGAAAGATGACATCAGGGGGGGGGGGAGATTCAGGGGTATCATGAACACGGGCCAACAAGTGTATGGGGCCGTGGACAATCCATATGGGTTGAACCCATCTGTTGCCAACGCTACACGTACATTGCGAGCCTCCTTAGCTTTAACATGATGTATGCCATCAAAATGGGTCCAGGCGTCGCCATCTGATGGGTGTACCATCTTGTCCGGATTGTACCTTTTGCCATTTTTGTGCCATGTCATCTGTTTCGCGGACTCCTCTGTCATGTATAGCCGTTGGATCCTCGGTATGAAAGGAAGGTACCGTAGGACCTTCGTAGGGATACTCAGCTGTTCCTTCTTGCCATCACTAGTGTCGACCTCCAAGTACCTAGAGGATTTGCACTTTGGACCGTGCGTTGCTCCCTCGTGATCTTTCCTAAAAAGGACGCATCCATTCGGACAAGCATGGATCTGCTCATACGGCATCTTAAGTGCATGAAGAAGTTTCTGTGACTCGTACAAGTTCTTTGGCAGGATGTGATCCTCCGGAAGCAGGGATCCAAAAACTGCCAACATACCATCGAAGTTGTCCCGACTCATGCTAAACTATGACTTCAACCCCATGATGCGTCCAATTGCATCCAGCTGCGATACCGTTGTCTTTTCGTGTAAGGGCTTCTGCGCTGAAGACAGCATATCATAGAACGTCTTTGCGCTTTCCTCTGGCTTCTCCTCCAATCCTTCACCGAACCGTGCCTGCTGAATGTCATCCATCCAGTCTGCTACCCCGCCATCTCCATCATAATCCTCGAGACACTGTCTCACCACCTCCTCTCTAATACGATCGGCTTCACCATGGTGGATCCAGCGGGTATAGTTTGCTGTGAATCCATACTTGATAAGATCTTCCCCCACGAGCCTCTTAATTTTTCTTTTCTTGTTCCCACATCTGCTGCACGGACACGGCATCCGGGCTGACCCTTTAGCAGCCTCACCAAATGCATGCTCCAGGAAAGCATTGGTCTTGGTCATCCATTCTAGGGTCATACTTGCGTGGCCCGTGTACATCCACTCACGGTTATCCATCCTCTGGCACATGCATATGTAAGCGAGTAATAAAAACTGTAGGTAAATCCACAAGGCGTTCCTACTATACATCTAATAGGTGAAGGATAGGTCCTAATCCCACCCGAGGATGCGTAGAAGAGGTTGGCTTCCATGGTCCGCTCCTATCCAAGATAGAATTTCGGCAGCACCTCCCCGCTGTTCTCCCGATACACGTCCTGGCAGGGAGATTGTGTATCAGGAGAACAACGAGGAGGTGGTGCCGAAACTCTGTCTCGGATAGGAGCGGGCCACGGAAACCAACCCATCTACGCATCCGCGGGCTGTCCAAAAAACGTGCACAATCCGAAATAGGTACAGAATTTGGTATGCAAAGATCTGCATACCAACGACCGTATCTCTTTCGGACAGGAGACGCCTAACTGGGGTTACACGAGATGCAAGTATGCAAGATGGGTTATACCTAGGGTGTCGGTGAGATCAAGCTAGTGGGGCGGTGGCGAGTCGCTGCAGTGGTGAGGCGACGCGGTGCAGGCAGAACCGCAACGCCAACGAAGACGATCGGGGTCACCGAGTGCCTCCCAACGGTCCTCGTCCTGCAAAGAAAAGGCAAATGGTTAGACTCCATTGAAAATTTCGGCAGCACCTACCCTGCACGGAGAGCTTCCCAAAACTTGTAGAAAACATTGGCACGAAGGCCAACAACCACATGTATACCAAACATAGGCACGAAGGCCATCAACCACATACATACAACAATAACTACTACTAACACTAAAACTATGAACAACAACTACAACTACTACTGTCACTATGACTTACTAACTAATACTAACACTACTAATTAACTACTACTACTAACACTACTACTTACTAACTAATACTAACATTAGGGCATACCTTGCCAGCGAGAATGCGAAGACCGAGGGCCGGCGACGACAACGGGGACGACCGCTACGGCGTGAGGGTTGACGAACCGAGGCGGCACCTTTCTTCTCCTCTTCTCCTCTTCTCCCCTTCTCCTTCTCTCCTCCCTTATCTTTCTTCTTCTTCCTCCTCCCCTTCTTCTCCTTCCTGCTTTCCTTCCTCCTCTTCCTCCTACCTCCTCCTCCTTCCTACAGCGGGCGCGGGGCCGGCGGCGCGCGGGCGCGGCGGGCGCGGGCGCAGCGGGCGCGGGGCCGCGGCGCGTGGGCGCGCGGGCCGGGGAGCCGGTGGGGCGGGCGCGCGGGGAGCCGGCGGCTGCGGCGCGGCGGCTCCGACGGCGGCGGCGCAGCGGCTACGGCGCGGCGGCGGGGCGGCTACGGCGCGCGTGTGTGTGCGTGTCTGGTGTTCATCACTCACATGTGATGATGTCCTGGTTTGTGAACACCATACGTGATGATGTCCTCCAAACGTTTTCAAATTTTTACCACCGCATATGCATGTGATATCACGACATCTCGCCAAGTTTCATGATTTTCGGGATTCGTTTGAATTTTATAGAATTAAATAACCACTCGCACGCAAGTTCGCGACGTTGCCCCGTGAGCACGTTGATCGAAATTTGGAGATAGTTCCTAGATTTAGCATAAAGTGACACTAACAAACAAGAATAACATTTTTGGAATGGATCAAAACTATTATTCGATGCACCTGCAGTTCAAACCTACATTTTGCGGAAAATTGCAAGAAAACGAAATAAAGTGAAGAAATATAGCAAACAGCAATGAAATTGTGCCAAATTTGAACATGTTGTTCATGGTACAAATACAAATCTAAGAAAAAAAGTTGGTGGCAAAAAACAAAAAAAAAATTATTTTGCCGAGTGCTAAGGTTTGGCACTCGGCAAAGTGAATATTTTGCCGAGTGCTGGCCCTAGGCACTTGGCAAAGCCAATATTTTGCCGAGTGCCAAACAGAAGGCACTCGGCAAAGAGGCTGACGTTGGGTACCGTTATCCCCGGGCGCCTCTTTGCCGAGTGCCCAACTTTGCCGAGTGTCTGGCACTGGGCAAAGTTTGGCTTTGCCGAGTGCCAGACACTCGGCAAAGCCCTATTTGCCGAGTGCCACGTTTCGCCGAGTGCCCGATATTTGGCACTCGGCAAAGATTTGAGCACTGGGCAAAGTCCCGGTTTCCTGTAGTGATTAAGTAGCATCCTAGATAACTGAATACAGCATCGAATACAGCATCTCTGAATTCAGTATCTCTTTAGTGCAGTTATCTAAATTCAGTGACGTGTGGACAGCACACCTGTATCTCAACCCAAATTTTCACTGATTCAACAACAAAAATTCCTATAGAGTTGTGGACAGCACACCTACCCAAATTTCATGAAACAGTCATATATACCAACCTGAATTTTTTCAGAATTCATACTTTTTTTAGCGAGAATTCATACTTCTGCAGTCGCAATGGACTAACTAGAACAAGGGGAATACAGTGGAGCCTTTCGCTTCCATTTATGGCTGAGAAAATCAAACTAAACCATGACAAAATGCATCGTCTCTTGGTGCACGGAAGCCAAATGTGTTCTGAGAGAAGAAAAGAAAAAACGACTAACAGGAGCAGAACTCCCTCACCAGACGAGGCTGAGGTAGACCAAGCCGAGGAGGTAGGCGATCGCGATGACGAATGCGAGGAGGCCAGCCAGGGGTCGAAGGAACCAGTGCCCCTGGCTCGCCGAGGAGGCACCTCTGGCAAGGAAGAGCGTGAGCATCGTGGCGACCCCCAACGGCAGATCCCATGCACGCACGCACCTTTGGTGGCCATCCCTCGCTGGAACCGCTCGATAGCGGGCACGGCAGCCTTGATCTATGCCTTGGCGCCGACGAAGCGTGATCGGGTCCCGGACCACCCCGCGGCGTGGATGAGCCCGCACTGGCCGACCCACGCGCCGCACGGTGGCGAGAGTGCGAGGTGAACGGGGGAGGCGGTGGTGAGGCGGGGGTTGACGGGCACTGAGGAGCACGTGATCTGACGAGAGAAGCAGGCGTTCTCTCAGATCCGCCCCGTCTGCGGCCATATCTAGTCTTGAGTTCGAAGATGAGAGGAGGTGGGGGAGAGGAGGAAGGGCGGCGCAGATTAAGGATGCGGAGGGGGGAGGGGCGGTGTGGACATGAGACCTGGTGGACCTAAGGATGGCTTGTGAGATGAGAGGAGGTGGGGGAGGGGCGGTGGGATAACTGGAGTTCATTTTATTTTCGGGTCCGTGTAACCTTGTGAGAGACGCACCTAAGGATGGCTCCGTCGCTGCTACCTTCTGTACACGAGTGACGCGTTTTTGCTTTATATGAGTGACGCGTTTTGTCGAAACGAGTCACTGATATGTACAGCAAAGGGATGTGCTTCGTTGGAGCTGATACACCAGCGACGTGTTTTGACTTCACGCGTCTCTAATTAGATACAGTGACGCGTTTCAATTTCAAGTCACTGAATATAGTATCTCCTTTGTGCAGTTTTGGCATATGCATGCTCTTGTGAGTTCCTTCAAGGCAGGAGTTTTTCATGGGAAATTGTCAGTATATAGACTATAATAATACATAAAACTAACTAGTACTAGTCTTCTCCCACGTTTTTTAGACTGCTATTATCACTAATGCTGACTAATATGTAGACTGATCTTGGAAGGCCCTACACATTTGGGGGCCTGTCCTTGGCACTATTTGCACATGTACATGCGCGGTAATGGGCCTGATCACAACTCATGGTGCTGCTATGTGTATGGAGATAGACCATCGATGGCGTATGGTCAGGAGCTTCATCGTGCTGCACATATCTTGGACGATGCTCGGTACTACACAGCTCAACCTTGCGCCATAACCAATTCCACCTAAGCCACTGCAATCTCAGTTCCATGTGTACTCCATAGACAAACTACATACTTAAAGAGACATTGTTAGAGGAATTCCATAGATGCCACCCATTCTCAATATGTACTTCCGCTATTCTCTCTGGACGAGCAAGACTCGTTTAACAACTCGTCAGCTAGTGGTGTAGCACTGTAGCAATATATTATGCAACAACAGTTCACTATCTCTCTCTGTGTTGCTTTCGGTCGCTGAAATTTGTGAACCAACTAGAGTTACTAGCTAGTGGATGCAAAGAACTGTAGTATGGATCGTAGCAGCCCACTCCTTTTCCCGTTCCTCCTCTTCCCTGCGATGAGCCGGCCGGGCTACGCGTCGTGGCCTCCCTCTCGCTTGCATGGACGCCATGGCTCAACCCAACCCGCGCTCCCCCTCTCCCCTCACTAGCGCATGGGCCCGGCATGTCAATACCGTCTCCTACCACCTGCCATCAACGCGAAAACCGCGTCATCACAACCGCCTCATCCACGCCGCCACCATCTCGCCCGGCTTCGAGTGGATAAGCATGGGGGCGCTTTCCCAAAGCTTCTTGGCCCCACTGCCTTCCCTGTCTTCCTCTCTTCCTCTCACTGCTACACCCTTGACACGCGGCGGCACAACCTCTCCCTACCCGTACCGCCATGGCTGAGCTTTGAGCTCCCACCAGCGCGCATGGATAAGGACATACAGTGGCAAACCGCCTTAGTCTTGAGCACGTGCACAAGGTGAGGGAATCCGAGGCACGCGGCGGAAAATATCTCACCGCGGCCACCGCCATTGTCGGCCTATAAATAGCCCTGGCCAGTGAGCGCCTCCTGCAACCATCACCGCCACCAGCTCCGCCTTGGTCTAGAACATGCCATCTCTCCCTCATCTCCCCTCTTCCCTTCCTCTCCCTAGCTTATCTCCACTTGTCCCCAAATTTGGTGCGCCGAGCTCCAATCTCTGTCCGATTGAAGGAGCATGTAAGCCCCTGAACATTTCCACCATACTGGCCGTTGTTCCTAGCCTCCTCCCCGTCCCTGTGTTGCCCTGTCACCATGAGGTGCCCACCGCCAAGCCACCATTGCCGCCGGCCATTATCGGCAAGGCATGCCTGAGCATGGAAACACCCTCAGCACACTCATACGCACATTGCGACCACACCACCCACACCCCTGCACCGCACCACTATACCCGCTCGGCAAGCGGCCACCACCGCCACAAGTATCCGCCATACCCAACTACCCCCCCAACAGCCGTGGGTCGGCCTCTGGAACATCAGACACCACGTTGCGGGTGTTTCTGGGCACGGATGTCACCGGCAAAACCAACTCTAGTGAGCCAGGGCCGCTGCTCTGTTCTCGCCGTCGTGGCCCACGCCGTCGTTACACCGCCATCCCCCTCTATCCCTCTCTCTTGCTCTGCTCATGGGCCTAGTGCCGTGATGACGTCCTTGTCAGGTCGAGAGGAGAGACGAGAGGTGGCCCATGTGTCAGCGAGCGTGGCACTAACACACGGACCCCACTTGCCACACAGAGCCCCATCCTTACAGTGCACAACACACAAAAATGCTATGTGCACCCGGGCACTGTACACAGGAGGTGAAACACCCATTTCCTGGCATAGAAAAATTCCTTGAAAATTCCTAAATAAACTAGGTACACCCTAGATCATATCCAAGCATTTACATCTCATTTCCACTACTCTAATTTCCAGAAATAATTCCAAAGTTATATTCCACATATACTTTTCCTAATAAAACTTTGATAAATCATATCTTCTCCATCTTAATTCCAAATCACTTGATTCTTCCACTGAAAACCTTCTAAATTCAAGCCCTATTTAATCATACCCTTTGTCCTAGTATTTGGTGCCTAATTAAATTATAGTTTGATTGCTTTCCTTTTTCTATAATTAAATTAAATACTAACCATAGTAGTAGCCACCACCGCAGCAGTAGGTAACCCCTATATTCACGTATGTGTGTGCACTATGACACATACTCGAATATATCCATACCCAATCACCTTAAATAATAGGATATCTATACATACAAAGATATGCCCGATATCCGGGTATACGCCTATGTATGGCTGACTTTATCCCCGTCTTTTTCCATCATGGGTGCATACATATGCATATGCGTATGTGCCAACTAGCCATAGCTGTAGCATATACTAACCTAACTCGTGGACCTGTAGAAGTCAGACAAGTACGATGACTTGGTCAGGCTTTCTCTTCCGGGTTCACATAATAGTGGAACCTAATAATGTGGTCTAGTTTTCCATCAGGTAACCGCACCACACTAACCTAGCCCATAGAAGCCTCCTTGTTGGATGGATCCATCTCCATCCAACCTTGCTTCAAATTGATATAGTAATGATAGGCTTAGAAATAACCCATCACCCAATATGACTAACCCGTCTAGGATCGTTTCCTTTCTTTGATTGCTTGTTTTACATACCTTGCTTGTTTTTTTCCTTGTTGTGCTTCCTCGCTTGTCGACGCTAGACCGTGTACGATAGAAGACTTGGAGAGAACCCGATGGAGTCCTGAAGACAAGAACTAGAGACACAGGAATCAGAGGACATGATCATCAGCGAATGGAGTCAAGTCCTAACACCCACCTATCCCTTCCCTCCACTCCATTTACCATCTCTTAACCACTCCCCTTTCCAAACCCACTACAACTTGCTAGCCTCCACCATGAACCCTCCACCTTCCATATCCACTAATTAATTAACTTAACTTATACTACTTAAATTCTCCTTTATAAATTAATGGAATTATAATAATGTCATGAGCTAGGTTATGATAATGTGAACCTCGATGATAATCATTTGGATATGATATAAGTTTGACTATGATATTGTGATAAGGTAAAGGTTACCATGATATGAGATGATCTCTATGAACCTGAGGATAATAACTATGAACTTAAACTGGTAGAACTAGACTAAACCCCGACAGGGGGCGAGTGGGGGTAATTTATGGAGGTAAATTACCTTGTAGGAATGCCTGGAGAGGGTTCCTATGGGAGATACTCGCCTCGATCATATAATGACCAGTTCATAGTCCCTCTCGTCTAGTGTGATATTACGTACAACAACATGTCTATGTGGGTAGAGAACTGATCTCACACCCCGTTAGATAGAACTATAGTTCTACTCGGAGGCCGGTGTTGGCAGTGGAATATCAGGAGCAGACACAAGTGCTAGGTGTTCTTCCGTGGTCTCGGTGGCGTGGTTGCTATGTGATCCTCCACGTTAAGACCTTTGAGTTTTGGCCATGTTCGAGCCCATGATTATTTTGGCCGTGTTCAAGCCATGTTATTTATTATGATGATTAGATATCATCGGCCCTGTATGATGGGACGATTAGGTATCCTCCCGAGATTAGTGTGTTTTCCAACCCCTGGGAAGCCATGGTAGAATTATATGAACATCTAAGGTCGCGTACTCTCGAGTACAGGGTCTTGTTAGGCCTATCGCACCACTGGCCCTGCATGTGGTGAAATTTGTACACCTCTATGGAGTTTAATTGATTGTATTCGAATTGCCATGTCCTTGGAATGGGCAGATGCTGGGATGAGATACGATGATTAGACATCTAAAATGGTGACATTCTAGTAAGACGTGTTTCACTAATTTGGTAAATTATAATTAACCCCAGGAACTGGTGAGAATGGTAATACTCTACCAGGGCACATCCTATAATTATAATCACTTTACTCAATCACTTTCACCTTAAACACCTTAACCCCCTCCACATATAGCCTTCCCCTTCCACCTCTCCTCCACCCAAAGTTTAGGGCTTGCTGAGTACTTTATGTATTCAACCCCCTCCATTCTATGTTTTTAGGAGTGAAGCTACAGGAGCACATACCAGGATGAAACTTTTGGAGCTACGCAAGGATAGGACAATAGGAGAATGCTCGAAGACAGAACCGTACGACTACACGAAGGTGCAACGCTAGGACTACAACGTTGGGATATAGGCGCATGCTTAAGGAACAAGTCTAGGGTTATGTCCATACTCCAAGTTGCCTGAAGGAATGGAGCCACGATGATATAGGACCGTTGTCTTAGAACTTCGATGTACAATATAAGGCCAATGGCCCAAGCTATGTAACCCGAACCATGTAATATGTTTTCCCCATTAGCATTAAAAGTGTGGTTTTTTATATCATTCTTGTTTGAATTGTGCGTATCAACTACTGATCCAGGGACTGATACACGATGCATAGAGGACCCTAAATTAGGGGCCCAACAATGAGGTCAAGAACATGTGGATTGCATCAAGAGAATGTGTAGTCTCTGCAAAAACAGAACAGACAAATACAATTGCTAAACCCAATTGCAAATTCAACCCCTAGAAATTGATTTGGACCACCCCTAAAAATTTGAGTAATTATGTACATGCATGCTTCCACTTCTTTAGTTGATTAATAACTTTTTTAAATAAACTAAATGCAAACCAATGGTGTAATAAAAGATTTTAGGAAAGCTGTATCAAAAAATACATCCGCTTGTAGATGTATACCCTCTTCTTTACAAAGTTGATAAGAAAATATTGCAACCTAATTTAAAAAAATATTTCTATCGAATAAAAGACAAAGTACAAGTGTAGAGAGATTCAGAGATATGAGATGGTTGTTATGCTACTGTTGGGACTTGAATATGTGAGTAGTGGAGGCTAAGTACAACTTGGATTGTAAAGTACTAACATCGACAGGTCCTCTGGATAATGATGTGCAGGAGTCGCTAAGAAAGGCCCTTGCGCCTGGGCAGAGGCTCGGTGGAGACCCCAAACGCGAAGGTGAAGGCTTTCGGGAGCAGGCATGAGGCAAAGTGGTGGACTGCAAGAACCATAAGGGGGAGGCCTTCGCTATGGTCGCCAGCGTAGGTGAAGACCCATTAGCGAAGGCAAAGGCCCCCAGAAGGCATCAGCATAAGTCACTGCGAGTATAGCAGCGGAGGCTACCCCGCGACCTTTGTCGATAGAGGTGAAAGGCGGAGTGGTGGAGGGCACTATCTAGGTGAAGGCGCCAAGATGTGGCGGAGATCTCCATTAGCTAAAGCCACCAAGACCCTGGGCCACGAATGGACCGTCTAGTGGAGGAGAGATAAGGCCCATGAAGTGAGGCGGTTGATAGGAGAAACAGCCCGAAGTACCCTTGGAGGGGGGATATCTGTATCAGAATATTCATGGGAATATGCCTTAGCTGTCAAAGGGTAAAGATTTAAAATGGCCCCCCTATGAGTAGTGCCCTATAAAAGGGAGGAACCAAACCCAGGGAGAGAGATTGGTGAATTCATTAATGAAACACTAATTGATTCCGGGCCCACCTAAGTGCTCTAAACACCTTCGTCTAGTTCATCCACCTAGGCGAAGGTCCCCGCGCTCCTTATCTATTAGAAACCCCAGTTTTCCAACATTGGCACCCACCGCGTGTAGGCCATGCAAAACCCACATTGGCAAGAAAAAGAGCAGTCTTCGCCAGGGCACCTTTAGAGTCCACAAGGAGGGGAAGGTCCTGGCACAACACCCATAGCACCTACACTAGCACCCAAGAAGAATAAGACTTAGAAGAATAAGTAGTAGAGGATTAGCCCGTCGCAGCCGAAGAGCAGCCGACCACAAATCCAACCCCAGTGCAAGTGCTCCAACAGCTCCAAGCTGAGTTGCAGAGTATGCAACAAGAGAGAGACAGGTTGGCAGCAACTATCGCTGCAAGCTAGAGGGTAGCTTAGACATCACTCCAAGCAGTGGAGGTCAGACAACAGCTAGCTATGTTGCAAGCAGAAATACAAAGCATGCAACCAAACCAGCCAGGCTCCAACAATTCCAACCAACACCGCCCGGCTACACAGAGCCAACCAAACCCTTCGCCAAGAATACCACTCAACCAATTCTTGGCACACCATATGCACTATTGCCACCAACACATCGAGTTATAGACTCTAAATCACCACTGTTCGAAGGAATTCAAAACTCACCCTAGCCTACCTCTTACAAACCCATCACTCTACCAAGTTCAACAGAAAATTTGACCCGCGACATTTTATCATGAGTTTTGAGGCAGCCGTAGCCTCTGCTAGTGGAGACAACGTCGTATTGGCCAAATCCATGTTAAGGCCAAGCTCCATATGTTCTTGGGAGGACCTCCATGATCAAATCATAGCAAACTTCAAAGGGTTCACCAGTGAGTCCTTGACTTCCATGGATCTATTTCAGTGTAGGCAAAGCTAAGGAGAGGCCCTAAAGGATTATTTCCAAAGATTTGTATAGCTAAAAGCAAAGGCACCAAACGTCCCAGAAGACATCACCATTGAAGCAGCAATCAAGGGCCTTCGGATAGGGCCCCTCACAGCCCACTTGGCTAGGGAAAAGCCAAGAACCATTGAGGAGCTGTACAGCGAATTTGAGAAGTACTGCAGATCTAACAATGACCTCCGTAGAAGGCTTGAAGAGCAAACCAGAACAAGCAATACCAAGGAAATAGCAGGAACGCTCAGAAAAGCAACAGAAGGCAAGGCCAGCCACAACCACAGCAAGGGCAACATCAGTAGGTGTTCAACATAGAACAACAAAGAAGCGGCTAGCAAGCGCAGCAAGAGCCGAAGGTAGGCATAAATAACACGTACCAGAAACATTATGAAGGCAAGGAATACAACCAAGGCAAGAATCAGAGCAAAAATCAAAACCAAAGACAGCGAAGGCAGTACTGCTTCTTTCACAGAGAGAACAAAGGGCACATCACTAGATACTGCCCAGATGCCAAAGAATCCCAAGAAAGGATAAAGAACAGAGGAAACCCACTGCCTCCGCCTCAACAACCACAAAGAGAGGTAAACCATACCCTCACCATACCCCCTCAGTAGCAATATTGCCCAATGTACCCAAGCCTAAATTCCACTCAAATCCACCCATCCACCCAAGCAGCCGCCTACTAACCAAATTTTCTACCGGTGTGGTGATCAAACACACAGCCACAAGGGTAAGCTAGCAACCAGTGTGCAGAAGCCAACCTCACATATGTAAATCCATGTCCTTTGCACATAACATTAATTCAAACAAGCCAGCCACCTCAAGTACACAACAGATAGTTTAGGCACTACTTTTGCTCCCACCTCCACCATAGCTAGCCGCACCCAAAAATAAACCAATTCAGAGAACCAGCTTAACCCACATACACCGATACCCATCATCAGCATGATATTGCCAATAGCCGGAGGCTCTACAATGGAGTTCCAAACAAAGAAACAAAAGAAAGATCATCTCAGGCTGGTCAACAACATAGCAGTCCAAGGCCCAATACGCTACACAGATTGGTCAGAGATGCCCATTATGTTCTTAGAACATGACCTACAATTGGAGAGCTACCCTCATGTTGATGCCATGGTAATAAAAGCCAACATAGTAGGCTAGGAAAACAATAGAGTGATGATTGACTCAGGCAGCTCTGCTGACATCATCTTCGTCAATGCCTTTGATCAGATGATGTTAAGCAGAAACCAGCTACAACCTTCAGACTCCCCTTTGATTGGTTTTGGAGGAAAGCTAATTGACGTGTTAGGAAAGATCTCCCTGGAGTGTCATTTGGAGGATAGGAAAATGCAAGAACGGAGTATGTCACCATCGACGTGGTAGGCCTCTACTACCCATACAACACCATCTTTGGAAGAGGGTTTGCCAACAAGTTCAATGCAGCCATCCACATGGGCTACTTATGTATGAAAATGTCAGCCCTGCACGGTGTCATTACAGTCCACGATAGTTAGAAAGAGGCAAGAAACATAAAAAGAGCCATTTACAAATCGCAGTGCAACATTAACTCAGTTGAATCAGCCAAGAGTAGCATGCCGGAGCCTTCGGACATGCCGAAGGAAAAATAGACCTTAAGGACCAAGAAGAAACAAATTCAGCACCACTAGAAGATGCAGTTGCAGACAGAAAAGTCTTCATTGGAGCAAATCTTTTAAAGGAAGAAGAAGCTTGACTCATAGACATAATCCAAAATTCACTCGACATCAACCCTAAAATAAAGCCAAGAAAGCAGAGACAAAGGAAAATGTCCGAAGATAGGGTCTTAGCAGCGAAAGTCGAAGTGCAAAAACTGCTCGATGCAAAAGTCATAAGAGAAGTCAAATACTCAGAGTGGCAGGCTAATGTACTTCTGGTGCCAAAAAAGAATGGCAAAATGAGGATGTGCATAGATTTCACAGACCTAAACAAAGCCAACAAAAAAGACCCATTCCCACTACCAAGAATAGTCACCTCCATCGACAAGGCCATGGGTTGCAAACGTTTCTCTCTTGGATTGCTTCTGAGGCTATCATCAAATTTGGATGAATAAGGAAGATGAGGAGAAGACAAGTTTCACCACTCCCTTTGGAACTTATTGCTATGTATGAATACAAGAAGGCCTAAAAAATACAGGCTCAACCTTCGTCGGAATGACAAAAGTGGTTCTTGGCCCTCAACTGTAGAAAAATATCATAGCTTACATCGATGACATTGTGGTGATGAGCAAGAATGAAGAGGACCACATTATAGACCTCAAAGAAACCTTGGCCAATCTCAGGGGAGCAGGGCTCAAACTAAACCCAGAGAAGTGTGTTTTCGGTGTAAGCTGAGGAAAAATGCTCGGGTATATTATAGGACCCAAAGGCATCAGAGCAAATCCAGAAAAGATGAAGGCCATAATCTCAATTGTGGAACCATCAACCAAAAAGGAGGTCCAAAAGTTCATAGGAAGAATAGTGGCTCTAAACAAATTCATCTAAAAGTCAGTAGAGCGTAGCCTCCCGTTCGTCAAGGCACTCAGAGGCAGAGAGAATGTGGAATGGGGTCCAGAGCAGTCGAAGGCTTTCCAGCAGCTCAAAAGTTACATGGCCAGAAAACTCTTAGTCACAGTGCTGGATCTGGAGGCACCGCTACTGTTGTACATCGTAGCCTTGGACCATGCAGTAAGCAGAGTACTCATCCAAGAAAAAGAAGAAGGATTGAAGGTCATCCAGTAGCCCATCTATTACTTCTCAGAAGCACTATCAGGAGCTAAGTTGAACTATACAGAAATCGAGAAAATAGCATATGCCGTCCTAATCACATCAAGAAAGTTGAAAGATTACTTTTAGGCAACGAGATCATGGTGCACTTGAAAGAATAGGGAAATGGGCAATAGAGCTATCTTAGTTTGAAATCAACTATGTCTCCAGAACAGCAATCAAATCACAAGCATTAGCTAATTTTATGGCAGACTGGACACCTTTGGTACATCGAACCTCGCAACCCCAAGCTCAGATCTAGACACTTTATACAGATGGAGCCTGGGGACATCTGGGAGCTAGAGCCTCTGCCGTATTAATAGTACCATCAGACCTCCGAACAAAATATGCAGCAAGACAGGAATTCAAAGCAACAAATAACATAGCAGAATATGAAGGCCTTGTACTAGGACTCAACAAGGTGAAGGCACTTGGTGTAAAAACTGTACTAGCAAAAACAGACTCTCAAGTCATAGCAAGACAAGTAAAAAAAGAATATATGGCACGAGAACCAGAGCTGGTCAAATACCTAGCCATAGTAAGGGCACTTGAGCGGAAATTCTAGGGATTCACCCTGAGGCACATACCAAGAGTAGAAAACGTAGAGGTAGATGAACTGGCGAAGGCAGCAGCAAACAACTTGCCAATACCAATAGGAGCATTCTACCAGATATTGCAAGCACCATCAACACAAGTAGCTGTGAAGGCATTCAAAACCATACTAGTCACTGAATCGAAGGATTGGAGACAATTGATCACAGGCCACTTGAACAACGTGCACCTCTCATAAGACAAAGCGAGCATAACAAGAACGGTAGCCAGAGCAAGAAGCTATACGCTGATAGACAACATCTTGTACAAGAAGGGTGTAGTCCAACCACTCCTCAAGTGCATAACTCAAGGCGAAGGCAAAGAGTTCCTCCAAGAAATCCACTTAGGGGCATGCAGCTCAAATATCGGTCCAAGCGAATTATCCGCGAAGGGCATTAGGCAGGGATTCTATTGGCCCATGTATATCAAAGACACTGAAGAAATTGTCGGAACATGTGAAGCATGCCAGAGTACCTCCCCACATCAGTCAAAGACTTCGGCCGCATTGCAGCTCATCCCACCAACTTGGCCACTACAAAGATGGGGAATGGACCTTATCGGGCCTCTACTACCCTCGCAAGGATGGAACAAATTCATAGTAGTAGCAGTTGAATATTTCACTAGATGGATTGAAGCAAAACCACTAGCAACAATCACTTCAGAAACAATGAGAAAGTTCTTCTGGCAAAACATAATTTGCAGATTTGGGGTACCAAGAACCCTAACGATCGAGAATGGAAAGATGCTTGATACAAGTTTAGAGAATTCTGCAAGAACATAGGCACAACAATAGTCTTCGCATCAGTTTATCTTCCAGAATCAAATGGAGCAGTGGAAAGACCTAACAGGATAATATTTTCAGCAATCTCGAAGACCTTGTTCAACCACCATAAAGGCAAATGGGTAGAAGAACTACGAAAAGTGGTGTGGTCTCACAATACCACAATATCCCGGGCAACGGGCTTTACACCATTCAAGCTCTTTTATCTAGGGGAAGCAATGCTACCCGAGGAAGCCAAGTGTTGGTGTTTATTAAAGTGTCATTTGTTTGAAGTACTTAGCCACCTATCATAAACCTATATCCCTAACTTTACAAGGTTGTCATCCCTAGTGTTGATACAGAGATATTTGTTGGTACTACATAGTATTACTACTAGAATAACACTAAGCAGTTCTTTATTAATTATGTGACTAGAGAGAATATATATAAATCTATGAACCAAAAGTATCCGCAAGCGCACAGATAATATACCATTATAGCATTTCACCCAAGAGTATTCCAGGTATCGTTATTTATATTTTTATCACAGGGAAGGTCTAGCATGGATATATATTGATAAGTTATACTGTTAAAGGAAAAATAAATCGTAGCCAATATTCTACTCACAACAGGAGTAAGTCATAGGATAAGATATGTATATAATAAGTAATGAGAATAATAAATCACTCAGAGCACTCCTTTCTATAGCATTAGCATGGTCAGGTAGAATATTAGAGGAATAATTCCTAAGTTATTCTTAATTGCACGTCAAAGCATATATTTGATTAGTGCAATTACACCTAGTAATCATGGCTAAGATCATCATCATATCTACACCTAAGGGATAATACTAAGGAAGATTGAGGGCAGAGCTCGTTCGACCTTCATAATCGGACCCTACTTGCACCTATATTCGGGGAGTGGACTACAAAGGACTCAACAGGAGTGTCACATCCGTTATCTACCACATGACGCGGAATATAGGGTGTATCCGCAGGTAAACAATATATAAGCACCATGCTTACACAATGTCGACCACCCACCCCGTGTACATCAGAGTGAGCGCTATACTAACTTATGCATACACACAATGATAAACTAGCTATACTAAATATATAATCAAAGTAGATGTTGAACATCATAATGAAGAACATGAATAAGATGAACACTGAGATTGTCGTAACAATTGTAACTTGCATATAAAAACAATGGAGAAACAAGAGAGAGAGAGGGGTCCAAGCGAAGTCCTGCTTGCCTCCCTCTAGATCTATCCTAACTAGCTATGCTATGGAGGAGGAGGAGCTTTGAGGAGATTAGGGTTTCTGTCATCTCAAATGACTTGATGACTAGGGTTATGCTTGGGGGAGAGGCAGGTGCTAGATTATATAGCCCTGAGGGTCCAACGTGAGCCCTTGGATCAAACCGACTTAAGCAACAACCTAAATTCACCCTCAAAGGTGGTGGGAGACCGACATACGAAGCTAATGATAGGTGGGGCCCATAGGGGCCGGGCGGCCCCAACTGTCACGGGGTGGCCCTTCGCTTCAGTGACGTGGCTTCTAGACCCTTCTAGAGTCTTTCCATGTAGGTACCACGGCGGAACTCCGTATTTTCCTTTGACGGTTAGGTCCTCCTTGGCAGTTTTTTTATTAAACCCTGCTAGAAACACAGATTCACCAAAACTTCTAGATTTTATTAGTTTAACCCCAAAACCTTCATTGGTGATTATATTTATGCCCTTATACATGTTTAATTTACGGTTTATATTAGTTGTTAACTACCATCAACACCAAGCATTAGAGCCTCCGGGTCATGAAACAAGCCTTGTCAACAGTCGAAGGCACAAGACTGGAAGTAGTAGAAAACAATGGAAAGTACCAAGAACAAACAAGGAGGTGGAGAGATAGCTAGGTAGTCAGAAAGCAATACAAGACGGAGACCTAGTACTAAGAAGGAAACCAAATGCACCGAATGTAGGAAAGCTCCAGCCAAAATGTGAAAGCCCATACACGGCAAAGGTCACAGGAAGGCCTGGATCATTCCACTTAACAGATGGCGAAGGCAGATCAACAACACACACCTAAAACATCGATAACTTACGCAGGTTCTACACATAACTGTAAGAGGATAGCCTTCGTTGGACTATAAGCGAAGGCCACCTCATCAACCTTTCTATAGTTTTTTCTTTCATACTTTTACATTCCATGCAAAAGGGCCTATACTCTTTTCCTCACAAAAGGGGGACTCCTAGGGGACCAAACGCATCTAAAGCCAAAACGCAAAAACCCTACCGTGCTATAGAAAAAACCAAAAGAGACATGGAGGTGGGAGTCTCCCTAAGAGTTTAAGAGCCACAATATACTATGCGAAGACTCGTAAGGATAGTAGCATAAGCCACCCGACGAAGGCCACTGAGAGACCAAACGCATCTACCGCAAAGTGTTGCACAGCTACCACTGGGTTACAACAATAGCTCATAAGAAACCAGCCAGTATCGAAGGTTGCAGAGGGATATCGCATGAAGACTCGTAACATCCCCCCGCAACTGAAGATACTGAAAGGAAGAATCAGGCGATGGCCATGTTCAATGGGAGCGCAGCTGCTCCAAGAAGGATGAAGGCAAAGATGCCACTATCCAAGAGCAAGCGAAGGCACCATACAAGCATGAGTTCAGTGGCCACCGTTGTTTGGACAAATTGCACTGTGGCCTCTTGAGACGTGACAAGGTCCAAGATTAACACCCCCAACAAATGCTCCAATTGAGCCAAAGCCTTTGCAACATCTCCAAGATCAAACACGAGCACCTCAGATTCTCCACTGCGACACGCAAGAACATCCCCAACGTCAACCAGAGAAGGGATAAGCGGAAGTAAGAGAAAGAAAATATGTGCCATCAGCCAGAACTTTTCAGCCTAGGCTGCATGTGTAACACGATTCGACAATCAAACAAGTGTGCACCGAGCAAAATAAACAAACTTCACTCAAAGTCAACTCGTTAATTACAACAGACACTTCACTAAACAAAACAATCAAACCACAATACACAGCCCGAAGGCAACAAAGCAAAGCCCAAAACAAAGTACACAAGTATTACAATGGCACGAAGGCCTAAACAGGCAGATGAGACGCCACCAGGCTAGTGACCTAGTAAATTCAGCACGCTCATCATCTATACATTCATCACGAAGGTCCACATTTCACAAACTAAAGGCCTTGTAAAAGCCTCACGCCAATATCCCCATAGTTCACCACTAACATAAACGCCATCAAGACACATAGTTAAGGGTAGCACGTCTTGCACAGGCCTAGAAGAGGAAACCTGCGCATGACAAATTTTACAATTAACACCCAATGGGCGAAGGCACCAACAAAATAACACAAACTACAATGTACATGAAGACTGAGTGTCTGCAACACATCGCCTCTTACTAAAGACTAAAACTACCAGCTAAAGACCTAAACACTACACCTCCGGATTAGTGGGGGCAGACACAGCTTCCGCGGACTTCCGGGCATCGGCACTAGCAGGAGTAGCCCACTGGGTAACCACTGCTTCCCCAGCCTTAGAGGCCCGTGCCTCCGCAACAACTCATCTAGCTT
Organism: Miscanthus floridulus; assembly: GCF_019320115.1. Taxonomy (NCBI): domain Eukaryota; kingdom Viridiplantae; phylum Streptophyta; class Magnoliopsida; order Poales; family Poaceae; genus Miscanthus; species Miscanthus floridulus. The sequence goes on along the minus strand of NC_089594.1, from coordinate 82,785,517 downwards.
CCGCCTTCTTCAAATCCTATACTAGAAGTAGTAGCACATACAAGTATCACCAAATCAGACAAACGAACTAAAAGCTAAAACAAAGCAGAAAAAGCAAAAAGTTTAGCACGAAACACGCACCGCAGCACGCCGAGCCTCCGCCAGTGAACGAGCATCCGCCCGGCCAAACTTAAGCCAAAATGAGCCAATGAAATTCTTCACTAACTTTGCGATAGCTCGAGAAGATTCGCCAAGTTCCGCCGGACTTTGGAAATCTTTCTTCTCCCTCAAATGCTTGACATGGGTGCAGCCGAGTTTGCTCAGGGTCTTCGACAGATTGGTAGCACTAGAAAGCGCCCCAAAGTCAACTGTGCCAATAACAAAATCCAGCCACTTGGCAAAATTGGACTTCATCCAGGAGAAAATTCCCTAGGCGGAGGCATTGGCCGGCAGAGGGGAAGTTGCGCCACCAAAGTTGGCTAACACAAACGCATACAACTCAGCAGCAGCAATCCCAGTAGCCTTCGCTTGCTCAAGTCACTTGTTCAAAAGCTCAACCTGAGCAAGCAAAGCAGTATTGGACGACTTCTCCGCCTCCACCTCCTTCAGAAGATTGTCCGCAACGCTATTAGCCTTCTCCAACTGAGCCACAACCTGCTCCTCAGACGCCTTAGCACTAGCGACCTCACCATCCAAAGACTTCACCTTGGCATCTAGGTCTTCAATAACCTTTTGGCCCACACGAAGGTCTTCAACCTCCTTGGCCAGCTCCAGGTTCCGGCCCTCAAATGTGTCCATTTCTTTTTGCAATTCTTCAATTGCAATGTCACGATTGATGACCTTCTGAGAAGCACGCTCCTCAAGGGCCTCTGCCATATGGTGGCTCTACGAAAACAAAAGTAAGACAACAGAAAACAATATGCACAATAAGGAAAATGAGCATCTTCGCAACATACAATGCACTGCTGCTCAAGATTGCACCACAGCAGCTTGTAGAATTCCATCGCTTTGAACTGGTGCTGCACCCGACCTAAACAAAAAGACACATAAGTAAAATAAGCAAAAAAGAAGATAAAAAGAGAACAGGGAGGAAATAACCTCCAACTTCCTGACAAAGAGCACCAAGATACTCCGCCCCACCCACTTATTATATCTGCAGAGCAACTCACTACAAAGCAACAAAAGAAATTAGTAGCGCAAAGAAAAAACCGCAAAAACAGATGCAGAAGAAAGTAAAAGCCAACCTTCGCCAGCAGCAGGGCCAGGTTCCGAAGGACCGGCCTTTCCCATCATGAGCGGAGCTTTCGGACCACCGCCCAAACCTTTGCGGGCAGGATCGTGGCCTAGAGGCAGAACTCTCTCACCCTCTATAGGATGGGCCATAGCCCTAGTCAAGTCACCTACATGGCCAACGCAAAAGGAGGGCTCACAACAATCAAGCGAAAAAAACACTTACTCAGATGCAAAATGCCTACAGCGGCACAAACAGCCTCCAAATCATCCGCTTGAGGCGCCACAACCGGGGGAGATGGGGCTCGAGCTAGCGCAGACGGTGGGCGGCCTTCAGATTCTGCCTCAGACTCCTCCAAATGGATAGCCTTCATGGGCACAACGCGCCCATTGGTAGAAGCCCCGCCGTCGCCCAATGCGGAGGCCTTTTCAGCAACAGCCTCGCCGCCCCTCGAGCTGGACGAATCATCACTAAGGACACCCAGCATGGGATCCGCGATGGAGGCATCCAAAAGAGAGGCGCCACCACCACCCGGAAGGACAGAACCACCTAGATTCGTAACCGCAGCAGCAGTGGAGGCAATGGGGCGATCAACCTCAGCACTCACCCCCACCGAGACGGAGCCACCAGGAACACTGTCTCCAACATGCTCAGAAGAGCCAGTAGAGGCTATACCGGAACCGGATCCCACCTTTCAGTTCTTGCTAAGGGCCTTCGAATGACCACTGCCCTTCCTCTTCTTAGCCTCTGCTGCGGCGGTGGTATTCTTCGCAGCGGCCTTCTTCTCTTTATCCTCAAGAGATTTCAGCACCTTCGAAGGAATTTTATGCTCCTCATGGTGCACCCCTAGCTCTTCAAAGACACGATTCAAGCGGGACATAGTACCCGCGATGGCCCTATGTGCCAAATACTCCTTGTCAGAGATGTCACCAACAATCTCTCGTGCTTCATGCTCCACAATAGAAACAAACTCTTCGGCAGTCTCATTAGCAGAGAGTTGTATATCAAAATGGGGGAAGGGAACCCCAACGCCTTCACCAAAGACAGGAAGGCTAACCATCTCAATCCTCATCTCTGGCCTCATCTTTCCAAGCGGCCAGCACTTGGACACCACCATCTCATCCACCAGATCCCGGCCTTCGGAATAGCGATAGGCCAAAGCAAAAGCCATGTCACAAGCCTCACGAGCAGCGTCAAAATCAGAACTAGGAATGCCCTTTGTCGAAGGCTTCATAGCTTCCATCACCGAAGCAAGTGGATAATGGGTAGTCTTCATCCCGTCATCATCCGTACGAGTCAGCCCTCCGGTTCTGACATAGAACCAATACTGCATCCAGTCTTTTATCCACTTGTTCTTTTAGCAGAACGAGATTTCCATCCTAGCTCCCGCTTGCTTCCTCTTCGTCATGAAAGTGCAGCTGCCAAACTAGGCCACAAGGTTGTCTTTGCCAATCTTCTTGGGTTGATGCTGCAACTCATAATATTCGTAGAAGGTATCGACATTTGGTTCCGCGCCATAGGAAATGCAAGCCCAGCAAAACTTACTCAAAGCTAGAATTCCTTCAGAGTAAGATGATGGAGCTGAACATCAAATGTCTCCAAAACATCCCTGGGAAAATGAATAGGTGGGAAGTGAAGGCCGCAAGCGAAAAAATCCTTAAAACAACAGCATCGGCTTCACCGGGTTTGGGTACGGTCTCACCTTTCGGAAGAAAACCCTTTCCTACTGGAACACAGCCCTCTTTCTCCAGAGCCTTAATCATTCCCCTTGTCACCGACGTAGGCCCAAAATCCAGAGTGATTCCCTTGCCACCCACACCTTCGTCTTCTTCGGCTGTAATCAAGTCATCCACGGAGGCCTCGACACTAGACAGGTCCTCCTCAAAATCAACAGCCTTAGCGCTCGCCAGCATGCAATCCTCAAAACGCTGAGACCAACCGACCGCCCTAACCCCAAGAAGGAGGGAATAAGGGCCAAAGAATGAAGCCTAGTGGAGAGGAGGGCTAACAGGAGAAGCCAGCTCTAAGCACTAAAAAGCATCGCAAAGGAATAGCGGAGCAGCCCTAAGCTAGCGAAGGCAAGCTCAAAGCGAAAGGAGGCTAAGAGCAAAAAAGGGCTTAGAAAGTGCAATTGAAAGCGATAGCTTGGGGGTTGAAGGAGGAGCCTTCTGCCAACACCCCCCCCCCCCCCTTATATAGGCCACGGGCGGATGTTTCAACTTCCAGACACCAGCAGTCACGACTGTTCGCGAACGCGTCGATTCTAGAGCTACCGCATCAAATCGAGAAACGACACGTCCAAACTCCAATGATCAGATATGGGCAACCTAGGGGGGAAGCAGGGGGTGGTCTCCGCCAAGAGCCTCCATGACTCAATGTCAATTGGAAAATTGAGGATCACGGCCTGCTCACATCAGACTGCGCCCTCAAGGGGGGAACTGTTGGGACATGAATATATGACTAGCGGAGGCTAAGTCCCAACTTGGACTGTAAAGTACTAACATCGACAGGTCATCAGGATAATGATGTGCGGGAATCACTAAGAAAGGCCCTTGTGCCCGGTCGGAGGCCCGGCAGAGACCCCAGACGCGAAGGCAAAGGCTTCCGAGAGCAGGCACGAGGCAAAGTGGTGGACTGCAGGAACCACAAGGTGGAGGCCTTTGCTATGGTCGCCAGCACAGGGGAAGACCCACTGGCGAAGGCGAAGGCCCCCGGAAGGCATTAGCATAAGTCAATGCGAGGATAGCAACGGAGGCTGCCCCGCAACCTTCGCCGACAGAGGTGAAAGGCGGAGCGGTGGAGGGTGCTATCCAGGCGAAGGCGCCAAGAGGTGGCGGAGATCTCCATTGGCTGAAGGCACCAAGACCCTACGCTGTGAATGGGCCGTTGTGGGGAGGAGAGATAAGGCCCATGAAGCGAGGCGTTTGATAGGAGAAACAGCCCAAAGTACCCTTGGAGGGGGATATCTATATCAGAATATTCATGGGAATATGCCTTAGCTGTCAAAGAGTAAAGATGTAAAATGGTCCCCCTATGAATAGTGTCCTATAAAAGGGAGGTACCAAACCCCAAGGAGAGAGGTTGGTGAATTCATTAATGAAACCCTAATTGTTTCCGGGCTCACCTAAGTGTTCTAAACACATTCGCCTAGGGCACCCACTTAGGCGAAGGTCCCTGCGCTCCTCATCTGTCGGAAACCCCAATTTTCCAACAGCTACTGGGCTAACGATATCACTGTTGTGGGCTGCCAATATGCTGGATATTACAGTAGTAGTACAGGCAATTATTAGGCATGCATATACTCTAACTTGGGTAATTAAAATAGCACATTACAAATATAAATTATCACAATACAAATGCAATTATTAGGCATGCATATCTTAATAATTGCTAGATTAATAAAAAAAGTTTGCCTCACAGAAACAACTAAGAACTCTAAAAAACGGCCTCACTAAAAATTGCGACAAAGGGTACATTCACAGAACAAGAACCATAACTCCTACATCACAGCTGAATCATAGCACTAAAATGTTATCTATATTTGGACTGAGGAAATGGAACAGAGAAGATGGAATATGTACACGCTGAGCTGCTACAGGATCTTGTTAATTGCTAGCCAATTATCCAGGGCGCACGGCTACTGCTTGCGCATTGCGTCTGGACTACGCTGCTTATCCCGGTTCACCTGCATGGCTCGAGTATGGAAACAGTGACTGAACATGGACACCATGCTAGCTGACTTTCCTCGTAGACGATCAAGCATGGTGGCCACAAGACAGACGGCCAGTGAAGTCATCAGCTTGCAGCTCATGGGATCGATCGGAGATAGAGCATACAAAGAGGGCAAGCTCTGCACCAACTGAAAGAGGATCATGAGGGCACTCTCTTTTATAAGCTCCTAAGTCTCAGAACAGTTACTTATATCGGTTTCAGCAAGGGTCTGTGGTCAGTGGCAAATGAAATTAAAGGAGAGTATGATGGGCTTTCATGGTATGAGCTGCTGCCGACTGACTGTAAAAATGAATTGCAAATTAAGTCGAAGCACATCATGATAGCCTCCAGTTACAACTCTGTCATCATCTTCACTCTAAGCCACGCTGCTTGCTGACAGCGGTGTGCTCACCACATGCATGATGTGCACGACGGTGAACTAAATATGAGGGCATTAGTTGACAAATTACTGTGCTCACTTGGTGTGAAGTAATCATACATGCTACGCGCATCTACTATTGTCCGGCTGATTATATTTTTTCAGAACGAAATGTATACATAGAGATGCAGTATATAGATTGCAATGATCAATCAAAGGAAATACGTTAATTAAAAAATGTAGTTCTACTAAAAGAGAAATTTTAAAATGGTTCCAAAAAACATGAGCCATCCACTAGATGAGATCGGACAGTGTAAAAGTAGGAGATACCAGTGTGAAAGTACTTGGAGGAACTAAATAGGTGGGGACAGTACGAAAATAGATATGATTAAAGAAGCACTCATGTGTACATGAAGTAAGAAGGCAATCCCTCCATACCAGAATGCAAAATATTCTATAAGACTAAAAAAATTCAAATTACTGTTTTAGCTCCTGGACACCACCAGGTCCAGGTGGTGCCCGTTTCAGGATCCCACGGAAACAAATCTCGCGTACATGTGACGTGCAGTAATTTTGGGTGTTAACCAATGTGGTTGGCTACTTGTGTCCACGGAAAACACATCTAATAAATACAGTAGTACATTAATCTTTGGCGCACTGTGTTCAAGCCATGATGCGAGATGTCATGTGCTCGCGTACGCTGTATGCATGATGTGAACAGTGAAACAGTGAATGACTGAATGCGCACCGTGATACCATGGGAGCCCTCTTTCCTTGGTGCCAGAGCCATTCACACAAAAGGACCAAGGTTAATTAGCCGGCATGAGGCAAATTGATCAGTATATTGGCACAGGGAGACATACAAGATAGTTAGAGTGGGACTAATATTAATTGTTTGGATTGGAATGCAGAGAGTGGTAACAAGGAGCGGTGAATAAGCAAGGGCGCTCCGTTATATGGTACTCTGGCTTGGATGGTATTGAAAAATAAATCAATTCAAAATTATATTTATAAAGAGCTAAAATTTTTGCCCATCTCTTTGGTCTGGCCCATTCCAATTGCTCACCCCGCAATGCCACACGCCCCACTTGCCTGCTCCTCTGCCTGCCCCAGCCAGGGCGCTCCCCCGCTGCAGAAACATAAGATCTTGTCGTGGGGCAACGTCATACAAGAGGAGGCGGTGGGCCACCGATGTGCTCCATACATGCTTCTCTCCGGCCATGGCTGCTGTCGTGGCCTCCTTCTCGTCCATGGTTGCTAAAGAAAGTTTCATGCCTCTTGCAGTTTTCAATTGTCTTGGAACAATATGACCGAAGAGAGCAGCTTAAGAAAAGTGGCCTGGTGGTAAGGACCAATAGGCAGTGTAAGTTTGATGCCTCATCTTATTTCTTCCTCGCTGGTGATAAGGACCAATAGGAAGCCAGTACAATTATCTTGATGTTTTCAGTTAGATGCCCCTTTTTCCTGATCTTTCAAGCTAATACTTGTGCCTTCTAAAGTTTACCATTATAATGAACTATGCTTCTATCTTAACGATCATAGTACTGCAGTACTAATAATTCAGAAAGCTCGAGCCTTCTTATTGAGTCTTATAGATGCTAAGTACAGCAGTAACTAGACATGCTTTTGCTTGTACATAAAAGAAAGTTGTGCAATTTTGTACTCACTTATCACTACTCTTGTTTGCCGCAGCAGTTTGGTGCAGCGGCGGACCCCGAAAATATTTCAGGGGGGCTGAACAACACTGTTGTTCGATCTTAAGTCTCAGCCCCCCTACACTATAGAACTTTGCCTAAAATTTCATGGGGCTCCATAGGGGGTTCCACTGCTGCGATACGGGTAGGGGGGGCTTAAGCCCCCCCCCCCCCCCCCGGCCCACCGCTGTGTCCACCCCTGGTTTGGTGGCTGCAGAAGGATTCAGTGAGGAATCCTATCATGGAGATTTCAAGTGTCATGGATAGACTACCTTGATCTGTTAATTTAGAACCCCACTTGTTTAGTGCGCATTTTCTGTATACTTAGTTCTTATGCTGGATTCCTATTAACTTCATGTATCTCTATTGTACTAGGTTAAGTATGATAGTGTTTGGTACACTAGATAGTGTTATCAATGGCTACTATCTGGATGTCATGTTTGTATGCTAGTATGTAATAACAGCTATTCCAGAACCTTGCATCCAGGATTTATAATTTTTTTGTTTTTTAATTCGGTATCACAGACACGTGTTGGTTATGTGTGTCTGTGATAAGGGAAAGTCACAGACGCGTAAACACGTCTGTGATAGGGTTACTACAGACACGTCTTTATCCCACCGGTCTGTCCTATAGCCTAAACACGTGTTTGGGACATCACAGTGTCTGTAATATTTGCTTATTACAGGCACAATATAACAGATGCGCCGAGGCGCGTCTATAATGTGCCTGAACGCGCATCTGTAATGTGCTTTTTTTACATAGTGTACTGGTGTTGCTGGTGCTATCACTCGACGTGGCCTCCAATGTAACGTTGCCCCACACTATGACTCAGTGACTAAATCGTTTCACAACACAAGGCAACAATTGAATTATATGAATTGCATGTGAAAACCGTGTAATGAAGTTGGGCATTAAAGTCATTGTTTCATTCATTGACTACCATATCTCTTTAGACGATCCGACGCTCAAAGAAAACCTGAAATATAATGAAAGTCCTCACTAAAAGGGCCCCACAGAAGTTTGAGGGGTAGGGAATGGTAGGGGGGAGGGCGTTATATATGATGCCTACGGTACAGCTTGTCAAGGAAGGAAAAGGAGGAGTAGAGGAATATAAATGGAGAATGAGCAATGACTAGCATTGAACCCAATCCAAACAGCATTCTTCTTCCTCTCGAGTTCATCTCCTGATCTCCGGCCTCTTCCTTTGTCCTGTACGTGCATGCTACTATAATTCTAACCAAATAAACGCTGGACACAGAACAAGGTTGCATGCCATGTAACCTGCAATGGTGTAGACAGAAGTCTTGGCTAGGGATGGGAAGTATCAGTAAGTTTTGGACAAGCCGATGAGTAGCAGGCTGATAAGACGATCAAGTTAGCTCACTACGGGATACTGATTAATTACCGAGTGTTATAAACACTCGGCAAATATGCATAAACACTCGGTAAATCATTTACCGAGTGCCACACTCGGTAAACATGACTCGGTAAACAACGACTCGGTAAAGTTAGTTTACCGAGTGTCAACTAACGGGGCACTCGGAGAATAAATATTACCGAGTGCTAAGCCGGCACTCGGTAAACAACTACGACGTGACGGTCGTCAGTCCTCAAGCTTGCCGTTAACGGCGTCGTTTACCGAGTGTTATACATAGCACTCGGTAAACAGATAACCATTTTCATGATTAAAACAATTCCGCAAATATTTTTTTCCTAATATAGTTTACCGAGTGTAGCGGTAACACTCGGTAAACATGTAACTCATTTACCGAGTGTTCCACTCGGTAAAAAATGGCACATATATCCGAGTGGGGTCGCAGGCACTCGGTAAAAAATGGCACATATATCCGAGTGGGGTCGTGGCACTCGGTAAAAAATGGCACACTCGGCAAAATTAACAGAATCAGAACCAATTTGGTTCTGTTCTCTGTTTTACCGAGTGTAACACTCGGTAAACATCACCATTACCGAGTGTTACACTCGGTAAAACCTGTCCACAGTATTTTTTTTTGTTTGTTTCAGTGCATATCCAGCCACAATTAACAACAATTATAACAGAATATCACAGTTACCAACAGATAGACAATATATATCACATATATGTCCACAAATGTCACATCCACTCATTATAACCAACATATAGCTACAACAAATGTCACAAGCACAATGCAAAGTCCACAAACACCATCAACATGTCCAAAGTCCACAAAGTTCAACCCACTTCTAAGTTCAACATACAAACAAGTGAAACATGGTCCTGTCACATGGTCGGAGCCCTACCGAGAAACGGAGACAAGTCCAAGTCTTGATCGTTGTTCGATCCAGCTGTAGAAGGTCCCTGGAATGAGGGAGCAAAAGAAAATAAACATATTTGTCAATTAATCATAAGGTAGTATGCCAAATTCAAATATTCCTTCGAAAGACCAGTTAACAGTGACATCAATATATAGGCATATAATAGATAACACATATCAAGTTAGTTGCTGTTTAGTTCTCCTCTATGTGCAAGATATCGTCACACATGGTCGAGTAGACTGAACATGAATTGGGCAAACACCTATGTACTCATGTAGAACCTAACATGATGCCTTTCAAGGTCTGAACAATATTACTAATAATCTAACTTATACATGTATGTATCCTACTCTCTTCTAGGTTCTAACATGATAGTGTTGACTGTAGCACAATCTGAACTGAAAAAGCCTTTCAAGATGAAGAGTGACTCACAGGAGTGCCGTCGCGCGGAGGTGGAGGCACCAACGGTATCATCGGCGGCGGCGGAGGTGGTGGAGGCTGGCCCATGCTCTGAGAAAAGCTGGCCATGTACTCGTACCAGGCCTTCTGCGACTGCTGGAAGGCCTCAAGCTGGGCCTGCACTCGCGCCCTCTCCTGTGCCAACTCGGCCTGGTGCGATAGCTGGAGGGCCTGAAACTGGCTCTGTGAGGCCTGCTGTGACTCCTGCAGGGCTTCAATCTGAGCCTACAATTATTTATCACATAGTTAGAATGCAAATAAAGAACGGGTAGAAAATGAATGGACAACGAATGCAACAGAACTAACCTGGAGTGCTACCACCTGGGGCTGTGAGTGTGGGCGTATGGCCGGGCTCGAACTCGTGCTCTGGGCTCTAATCTGGGCGAGTGTCTGAGTGTTGGCCGTGTCTATGGTGCTGTTGCCCATATAGTACCTCCCGTGTGGCTTACCTGGTCCCAACCTCATGACGATGTCACCCTCGAGGTCAGCAGTGCTCGGATCAAATTCTGGCCCATGGATCTCTCTCGCCATCGCCGTGTACTCGCTGAGGCTACTGTGCACGCTCAGGTTACTGTATGCCTCAGGCGGGTCCTCCGGGTTGTAGACGAGGTCGGGGTCCTTTGCCTTGCCCTTGTGTGCCAAGGCATATGCCTTGAACGAGGCGCACTCCTGGCCGGGGTGGAACCGCGTCTGCAGGAAGAAGCACAACAATAAGATATTATGCATTCAGAAGTTAGCGTAGCAACAACGAAATGAAATCCGCGTACATATCTGGCTGCATATTCCTTGAGGGTAGTGGGCCCTTGTTTGTGCGAGGAACCCTGCATCATCGCACGGCAACGTGAGCGTACGGCGTGATATTGCTCGTACTCCTCACTCAACCACGTGTCCACAATGGCCTCCCAGCAGTTGTCCATCCCCGCACACCAAGCAGGAGGCACCTGCACGTACACGAGCACATGACAAATCATAAATCAATTTCAGTGCAATTAATCACAGACGATGTAATCTCATGTTTACCGTCAAGTATTGCTCCTTAGTTAGGGGCAGGTGCACTGCCTGCGCTCTGGTGACTCTGTTTCCTCTGCGGGCATAGTAAATTCTTCTGCACAGGAGCTTTGTCTCGTAGAAGAGGTCCTGCACTCGGTGAACACAGACTCTGTTCACCACGTCATCCGTGTCCTCCCTACGTACTCCTTCCGCCAAGGTGTAGTAATCCTACAAGCAAATACAGTCAGTAATATACAATTAATGTGATGTTATTATCAGCATAGTGCGATGAACACGTACCCACAGCTCTTTCATCACCCGGTCGGCCTTGCTGTTATAACACCTGCCAGCTCGATCAGTCTGATCGCTGGCGGCGTGCCAGTGGGACCACTTCATGGCGGGCTGCACAACACCATCGATCCTCACCATCCCGGGGTAGTTTGCCCTGCACAGAAGACCCAGGATCCCGTTTACTCGGCGAGAGTGACTCCCTGGGATCACCATTTCCCAATCCCTGCACAAAGTTATTGAGATTGAATATTAGTTTCTGTTATAACTTAAAAACCTGTGAATTAGTGTTAACATGCAAAAATTACTTACTTAGTTTCGGATGGTCGAATCACTGGCCGTCTCTGTATGGGTAAGTCTGGGAGGCGCGACGACCCTCGCAGCCAAACCGTAGGCACCCCATTTTCCTCTGCCACCAAGTCGGCATCCTCCTCGCGCTCAACCCGCTCGGAAGCATCCTCCCTCCGTGCCTCCTCCACCGCCTTCGCTATCTCCTCCCTGGTCTCCTCCTCCTCCTCATCCTCCTCCGTGGCCGCTACGAACTCGTGGTCATCGTCCTGTGGAGGAGGTGTCGGCTCTCGACGCCCTCGTCGTCGCCGTCCTCCTCCTCCACCCTGGGCTCCTCCTTCATCCTGGGCTCCACCTCCCTGGGCACGCCCTCGTCGTCGTCCTCCTCCTCCTCCCTGGGCACGCCCTCCACCCTCAGTCTGTGCACGCCCTCCTCCTCCACCCTGGCTGGACCCCTCGCCACCAGCCAGTAAGGTCATAACCGACCTAAGCTTCCTGATTCCACCGCCCACCATCAATCAACTGCAACAAAAGGAATAAACTATCAGTACGCATATACAAAAGTAAATGTATCATACATGTATAAAAGAGATGCAAAATAAGTAAATATATCATACATGTATAAAAGAGATGCAAAATAAGTAAATGTATCATACATGTATAAAATTGCCATAAGTACTACAGATCTTACATGTACTAGAAATAATCATCAAGATCATCGATAGGTGGGCCAAAAATCTCATCATCGCTATTGTCGACGTAATTATGATCGTCTCTCAAAGTCTCATCACTAGCGACACTGCCTGAATGGTGTTGCTCAAGTAATAACAAGTCCTTCGCGTTGTTAACCTCCTCTCCATCATCCCCGTCAACAATGATCATATCATTGTCTACTTCCATTGCGAGATCTACATCTAAGACAATCTCAAAACTCCCTTCTAATCCTTCTTCTTGAAAGAACTCTCCATCATATGTGTTTGCATCGATGTTATAATCATCATCGTTTGGGACGGGTACTTTACCATGCGGCGATACCTTGTACACAACATCATACGCCTTAAGACGGTCTTTGGTTTGGCACGGGTATGAGAGATAATAAACTTGCGTGGCCTGTTGGGCCACAATGTACACGTCGTCTCCTAACAAGACGGATGACTTTAGAACTTCGACTAACCCAAGCTCAGGGGTCTTTATCACTTCTTTGGGATCAAACCAATGGCATTTGAATATGACAGGATGAAGAGGTACACAACCAGGAAACTTGAGTTTGTATATTTCTTCAATTATTCCATAGTAGTCCAACCCATCTGTGCCTGGCGTGAAAACACCGGTATTTGTGGTTCTTCGATTCGGCCGACGCTGCTCATGCCGAGTTGTGTGAAAGCGATATCCATTGACATCGTACACAGAGAATGACTTTACCCTAAATTCAAATCCATTGGCAACTTGCCTCAACTCGGCACTCATAGACACGTCAGTTTTGGCCTGCTAGTTCAAGTAGGATGATTCGTTATATATTTGTCAAGTTGAGAGTTAAGTACAAACAACAAATGAAATTGAACAGTACCTCCTCCTTGAACCAACAAATAAAAGTGGGATTTCGTTCTCCCGCGCCATGTCTTAGAAGGGTTTCAACTTCCGCTTCGGTGGGTTCCCTCCGTGATGGACGATGGTAGAGGAGAACAAATTTGCTGTAACGGCCGTTAACAAGAGGGTTGGATGGGTGCATGCGAAATACTGACAAGAAAAGAAACAAGTTTGTGTAAAACTTACGCAATGTACGGGCCAACCTCTTCAAGGTTCCGCAACACATACAGCTGGATAGAGCGCCACTCTTCTAGGCTCAACATCTTCAAGGTAGGTTCACTTGCACTTCCGAGTTGCCCTCGGAAAAGGCTGAGGGTCGACTGATTGTCGGCAGCATTGTAACGAGGGGGTGGATTATGCACGTTAGGAAGGTTGTCGGCATAGTATCTTGTTGTGAAGCACGACTTGTGTGTCCAGGCATGCTCTTTTCCATATCCCACGAAGCCCCCCTTTTCATTGTCGACCACAAGACCATCTAACATCTCAAGAACCTGGGCACCTGTCATCATTTCCGGTGCAGAGTCTTCCACTGTGACACCTTTTCGAAAGTTCTTCTTGTCTCTCCTGAATGGGTGGTCAAGAGGGAGGAATTGTCGATGTTTGTCAAACGAAGAAAACTTGCCCCCCTTCTCCAACCGAAAGAACTCCACAGCTGACTTGCATATCGGGCATGGCATCTTCGTGTGAACACACCAGCCACAAAATAACCCATAAGCCAGGAAGTCATGCATGGAATAATGGTACCAAATATGCATTCTGAAGTTTGTCTTTGTGAATCGGTCGTATGTCACTACCCCTTCGTCCCATGCACGGACCAAATCGTCTATCAAAGGCTCCATGTACACACTCATATTAGCCCCCGGGTGTCCTGGAATTATAAGTGACAAGAAAATATTTTGCCGTTGAAAGGCGACGCCAGGTGGGAGGTTGAGAGGGATGACGAATACGGGCCAACATGTGTATGGTGAAGAACCCATTCCATAAGGATTGAACCCATCAGTTGCCAGTGCAATGCGTACATTACGAGCCTCATCAGCTTTGTCGGTATGCTTCCGATCGAAGCTTTTCCATGATTCACCATCGGACGGATGTATCATCTTGTCAGTGTATCGGCGTCCAGTTTTGTGCCACGTCATCTGTTTTGCGGATTCCTCGCTCATGAAAAGCCGTTGGATCCTCGGTATGAAAGGAAGGTACCTCAGGATCTTTGCGCCGACTTTTGTTTGCGTCTTCCGACCATCACCAGATTCTAACTCAATGTACCTAGATGCCTTACACTTCGGACAGTACTTATCGTCAGCATGTTCTCCCCTGAATAAGATGCATCCGTTCGGACAAGCATGTATCTGCTCGTACGACATCTTGAGTGCACGAAGGATTTTATTTGACTCATATGTGTTCTTTGGCAGAACGTGATCATCCGGAAGTAGGGTGCCAACTACTGTCAACAGTTGATCGAAGGATTCTCTACTCCAGCTAAACTGGGACTTCACAGCCATTAGACGTGCAATGGCATCCAGTTTAGAAACATTGGTGCGCCCGTGAAGGGGTTGTTGTGCCGCATCCAACATGGCGTAAAACGCCTTTGCAGTTTGCTCTGGCTCCTGCTCTGCACTTCCTTCATCGAAAGCCATGTCATGGTCATTTAACATTTCTGCCACCCCGGCTTCAGAATCAAACTCCTCGATCCGTTGTCTCACGACCTCTTCTCTCGCACGATGGCGTTCACCATGCATGGTCCACCGGGTATAGTTCTCTACAAATCCATTGTTGACAAGATCTTTACTCATCTCCTCATATGTTTTCATTGCCTTGTTCTTACACTTCCTACAGGGACACCAGGCATGTCGCCGTCCGTTTGCAAATGCCTTCGTCATGAAATCATTGGCCTTCTCAATCCATTCATTTGTGTATTGACCCCTCTTCTGATAGCCCGTGTACATCCACTGACGGTCATCCATCCTAACATATAAACGATATTGCAGTTTAGAGCAATAGAGTAGTAGTGCTAGAGAAAAACCATATGAGATGATAAAGAGACATTCATGTTCTTGGTCGATTCACATAGAAGATGTTTGCTAGATTGGATGATGAGATTTTACCTAAGGTTGAAAGGCCGCTATGTCACTTGTAGATGGAGGAATACATGGAACCAGCAAGAGTGATATATTTAGCAAGTGGAATACATGTTGATGAGACTGCTCTGCTTTCAGTTCAACTATGAATTTTCCTAAAATTTCAGTTACGTGAACTGTGAGTTTCCTAAAATTTCAGTTGTGTGAGTGTCAATTTGAACCCATATATGCTGTTAGTGTGAACTCTCCCTTTGGTGGGATAGTGTGAAAATGAATCATAGTCTGTACTATAATTTCTTGTGCTATATTTCCAGGTGTTGGAGATGTCATCACAGATGGAGATCTATATGCTGTAAATTCTTATGACATTGAGTTCCATCTATGGCTTCATTCTGAAGCCTAGTAGCTGTCTAATATGTAGATGCATGCTGTTGACCCGTGTTTACATCATCATGATTGCTATCCTGTCATGTTTATAGTTTGTCCTGACTATATTAGTTACATTGATAGTTATCCTGTGTTGCATCTAGAGCTAGATGATAACAGTGATCCTACCTTGGATGTTACAGAAACTACCAGTGCCCCCTGCATTGCACTGGTTTGTAAGCTACTGCATGCTTCTAGGACTAGTTAGAAACGACTTGCTAAGTGAATCGCCACTAAAAACGTAGCAGGCATCTATAAAATTTATTTCTGTAGTATTGTGTGCATAAAGGCTTCAGGCCTATTTTTATAGGCGGGCCTCATAAACATCCGCCTCTAGAAATAGGATTTACAGAGACTTTTGCTTATGAGGCCCACCTCTGAAATGGAATGATTTTCAGAGGCGGGCTCTTTAGTCCTCCATCCAAAGGTTTAAAGAGGCAGGTGTTGGGCGTGACAAATTTTAGGACCTCCTCTAAAAATAGAGTATGGTGTGTCTCAGTGTGACCTGTAGAAGGTTGGTGCCTTATATATATGCTTACATGCTAAACAATAACAAGTTTACAAATGTGATGCTATGTAACCAGCAAGCCATTTAGCTACACCTTAATCTTTCTTATTTCTACGTTGAAACTGGCTATTCTTTTCTCACAAAAAAATAAGAAGCTACAAGAGGTAAAATTTATACACTAAACTTAATTTGACTTTTCCAAAATAAAATACACATCGTATTCCTTCATGAGAGGGAGCTAACTGATATTTTTATGAGACCACTATTCTATATATGTTGATAACATGCACTGTTCCTCCCACATCTACCTAACCCTTACTTCCATTTCAGGAAAGCAGTATATAGTAAACAAAGATTTGAGAGGTAATAACTCATTGAATAAGTTAGCTTCTGTTGACCTTTGGAAGGTTTGTATAATATTACTTTTGCCTTGTGCTTGTGCTAAACAAGGAGAAGGCAGCAAGTGGCATCTCTGTAGGGTGAGTTGGCAGCCAAGGATACCTCCATTTCTGGTGGGGGAGAGATAGATAGATGTTAGTGGGGTTCCAACTTGATGATATCTGTTCTTGAAACTTTGGCCTCCCAGAGAAATATAAATCAATATCTTCTGCCATAGTAAACTATCTTTCTGCTTCCTGTCCTAATAGTTGATATGTATCCATGTGCAGAGATATCCACACAAATCTGAGCTCACTAGATGCTGCCCCATAGACATGTTTACAGTCTAGCTAGCAGGCACAATCTAGCTGGATACATATAATAATGCTGCATGTTGGGTGCCATGTAATGATGCCCAAGCTAACTTGGGATTGTGTTTCCTAGATTCCAACTCGCAATATGCAATGCAGGGGGCACTGGTAGTTTCTGTAACATCAACAACAAATGGGAAAGAAAAAAATGTGCACATCCAAGGTTGCACTGGTAGTTCATGACAGCGAGGATGATGAAGATGAAGAGCCTCAGAATACCTCAGAAAAGGGTGGACGATTGGATGGAGTTGGAGCCGGGGGCTGCGCGTCCGCGTGCTCGGTGTCGAGCGGGAGGCCGGGAGCTCGTCGGAGTCAGACGACGCCGTGGATCGCCCAGGTGTCCAGCGCGCTCGCGTCCAGGACGGCCAGCGCGAGGAGCCGGAGCCGGAGGAGGAGGAGCCGCAGCCGGAGGAGCAGCCGGAGCCGGAGGAGGAGCCCAGGTTGCAGCCCTTCCTTTCCCGGTGGCGGCGGCTGTGGGGGACCGCCCGGTGGCGGCGGTGGTGGAGGGGAGGAGTCGAGCTGGAGCTTCAGCCCTTCCTTTCCCCTTCTCCAGCTGCTTCGTCTTCCACCGCGCGCGCCGGTTCTGCGACGGCGTGGAGGGGAGGAGGCGGCCGCGGCGGTGGGGAGGCGCCGGCGACGGCGGGGAGGCGCCGGCGTCGGCGTGGAGCGCGCGGGCGCGGGGAGGCGCGGGCGCAAGTGCGGGGGACGGCGGGGAGGCGCCGGCGCGGGGGACGGCGGCGGTGCGGCGGGGATGCGCGGGCGTGCGGTGTGTGTGTCGTCTGCACGATTTGAGGGAGAAACGACTAAGTGAATGCCTCTGTTTACCGAGTGCCTAGATATACAGCACTCGGTAAACTCAAGCACCGCAGCCCAATTACATGTGGGCCTGGTACATGTTTACCGAGTGCCCAGATCTACGGCACTCGGTAAACAGAAGCACCGCAGCCCAATAAATGTTTACCGAGTGCCTAGATCTACGGCACTCGGTAAAGAGACAGGTGGGCCGTGGCTAATCTTTACCGAGTGTTTGAGGTCACACTCGGTAAAAGTATACATTATTTCATGCAAAACAAAAATGAAAAAATGCCAATTTAATCCTAAAATTCACCAAACTTTCACATGAACTATTTCATGTCATCTATTTACTATCTAAAAAATTCTAAGTTCAAATCATAATGTTGAATTTCACTCTTAATAGAAATCCTACTCGTCATTGTGAATGTTTAGTGTCTCTTTGGGAGATGTACCGGTTCGGCAGCGACGAATGTAAAAATACTTCCGAAACGTTATGAAAATTTTTCTATAATATAGATGTATGCTTCAATGTTAATTCTTCCAATCTCGTGATTTATCGAGTTCGATTTTAATTATTACAATTAAATTTACACGATATGTATCTAATTATCATAAAGAATGAAAATTTTGTGAAATATAGTAAATAAATCGAAATAAACACCATATTTTGGAATGGAGTACTAAATATCATATGTGGATAGAGGAAAAAGAATGAAGGGAAAAACAAGAAATTTGGTTGAATTTTACCGAGTGTTGCGCCAGTACACTCGGTAAAAGATAGTGTTTACCGAGTGTTGTGAACTTACACTCGGTAAAACTTTATTATTACCGAGTGCAAATACTTCTACACTCGGCAAAATGTCATGCCGTGACGCCGTTTGGCGCACGGTTGGTATACTGGAGACGTGGCAGCTCAATACCGAGTGTCTCTTTTTACCGAGTGCGCCCCTTCGGTAAAATTGTAGATCTACCGAGTGTTTGAGGTTACCGAGTGTTCGGACTCGGTAAAGAGGTCTACTACCGGGTGTTTATTTTTTCCGAGTGTTGGCACTCGGTAATAAATTTTTTCCGAGTGCCCCGACTTTTGACACTCGGTAATTGTCTGGGCACTCGGTAACTACACAGTCTCCGGTAGTGGCTGTTCTTCTGGGTAGTGAACTGGTACCCGTCAAATGGCTTATTCTCCCTCAAGAAGGCCTGACAGAGCTCAGGAGCAAGTGGGCTGCATTCAGAATCCATGCCAGACTCGGAGCTCTTTAACAGTTGGTGTCCTGCATGCTATCATCTGCGAGCGAGATTAACTGTCCTATGATGTAACTGATTGGAACAATTTCGTACTAATGTTAATACATGGGGGCATTAAGAATGTGTACATTTTTCCAAAAACAAAGCAGGCAAATACAGTTGTAACAAATTAAAAATAAAAATTCGCTCACTCCATGAGAAGTAATCATGCACATGCATCTTCTTTTGTCCGGCTAATTAATTACTTTTCAAAACAAAATGTATGTATACGATGCAGTAAATTAAATAGAGTGTCTCGCAAAAAAATTAAATTAAATAGAGTATTTTTGGCAAAGTCAATTCGAAAACTTTGATCCTATTGTGGGTGTATAATTTTCTAATGCAAACTTGGCAAAGAAATCTGCAAATATCTTAGTTAAGGAATATATTTCTACTATACTACTCCGTAGAGTTGAAACTCAGTGCCGTGGGAATGGGTTGGGTTGCCCTAGTTTAGAACACTCTCCAACCCACTTCAACCCGTCCGAGAGATGTCACAGCTTATCCTAGCGGCAGCAGTAGAGATTCTGTGCCTCGTGCCCTCATCCAGCACCGAGTCCTGCGGGAAGAGACCTCGTCTCTCGCCTCTGGTCTGTGCTAGTAAGAAATTGCTCCGAGTAACTCTTGCTTGCTCGGATTGATTCCTTTGTTCGTTTCTCGAAGAATCAAACTCAGATTCTTGGTTTCTCTGCACTGAGTTCCTTGAGAACTTCTCTGCTGCGTGCTATCCTACTAATCAAACCCTTTGTTAATTACGTGGAAAGGACTAGTGTAGTAGGGACTTCAGTTTGACTGAAATTCAGTGTTATTAATTCATTGTTTATTTCAGCTTGGTTCATATCAGCTATGTGTACTGCTGCTGGTCGTTATGAACTGAATGGCCAACTACTTAGCTATATATATAGGAGAATTCGATAAGCAGCGTTCCGTGCAGCAGGCAATAGCAGTTTGAAGAAGCAAGCCAGTTTCGAACTATTGAAACTGTTGAACCATACCGTCCTAACCTGTTCTGCTTCCAGCCGCCACCGGTATTGTGCCAACCGGGCAAAACCAGTGCAAATCGTGATTGAACAAATTAATGCCAACACAAAAGCACCACTGTGTGGCCTAAAGTAGCACACTTTTCACGAGTTGATTCAATATGGCTTGAACTTCTAGAAACAAAAGAAAAGTTTCTGATTGCACAAATTTCACTCCTGGTAGGCCAATGAACACTCATCTGAGCTGGGGCAGAGGCAGGCCGGTGCAGGGTGCTGACTGCTGAGACACCCATACTAGTACGTTAATAAAATCCTTCCTTTATAAAAAAACAATAATAGTACGTAGTTTGTCTTCAGTGAATCATATAATATCTGGTCCAAAACTCTAGTTTTTGTTACTAATTTGAGTTTAGCTTAGCACCTGCTCACTAGATAGCACCCCTTTGAAAGTTTCTAATTTTCTATGGCTAATGGCTACAACCCTGCATCTGAGAAACTCCACCTTATTAGGTAGTCTGCTGCAACACGCTAGAGCGCTGTGCGTGCACGTGTGTAGAATTTCTTTTCCCTGTGTGCCACCCATTTCTGTCTGCATGCTAGCATAGGTGGACTCGCACTGCCTTGGTGCTAGCCCCCAATCTCACGCCCGCAGTCTTCTCTACTCAAACAACAGCACTCTCAGTCTCTCACAGATGAACGATCGAATGGGAGAGAGTGAGGGGGGGGGGGGGGGGGGGGGGGGGGGGGGGGGGGCGGGGGAGAGAGGGAGGGAACTGCAACTGTTATATATTGTGAGGGATCACAGGCTACGAAGTCAGATATGTTAATTAGTTGCACTGATCCGGCAATATATATAGCACGAGCCAGAGCTACTATTTTCTCTGCACTGCATTTTTTCATTAAGACTGAAGTCAGCTGTCACTGGATACCAAAAACAGTTTGGCTAAAATGCCTTTGATCAACGAACCAAATACCGTTTTAATTCGCTTCCAAAGAAACAGCTTGCCTTATCAATGGACAATTTTAGGCTGATAAGTTTGATCTACAGTCTCATTAAAATTGTTACCAAAATCCTCCTGACTTGATTGGCACCGCACATGAACCGTTTGAATTTGTGCATACAACTCAGGAATGTTTGTGAGGTGTATGACAACAACCACTTGCACAATGGTGTATAAATTGTCTTTCTTTTTTTTACCTCCGTCTCTCTCTTTCATGTCATCAAAAATTCAATGTGGCACCATATGAGACGACCTATGAGACTGCTTAGGTAAACATTGTCATGCATTTTGCCCTCTAACAAACCGCCTCATACTTGATCCACGGCATCCATAATTTCTTGTACTCTATGCCTATCGAGTTGACCGAGGGCAAACTGCACGCCGTGGCCACCGCCAGTGCTGTCATCTCTCGCATCCTCGCCGCCATCTGAGCATGCAGCCGACAGACATAAAGAAAGTGATCGTGGCCCTCCTAGACACCATTCTCATGTGTTTCTCATGCACTATAGACATAACTGCACGAGGCTTGAGCTGGTTGTGGTGACAGCTACTTGATGCATTACCTGTGGTTATCGACATCAATGTACAGACAGGGGAGCGCCACCAACGAGTGTTGTCCAAGAAATTAATGGACAAATTTCATTGAAATGCGTCAGGCGTTTTGCAATACATCAGGGATCGGAGAAGTGTTTACTGGATTGTTGGTAAAAAATAACACAAGAAAATGGTTTGTGATGAAAGTTCCTTAGGATCAATGAATAATGCCATCAGTGGTTCGTTATCATCATATTCAATAGTCACAGTAGACCACACGGTAGCCTGAAAAAGAAATTTTAATACTCCCTCCATTTCAAATTATAAAAAGTTTTGGCTCTTCTACCTACATTGCTTTTACTATATATATCTATATATATTGTATATCTATAAGTATATAGCAAAGTCAAAGCCAAAACGTCTTATTGTTAGTTTTTACTGATAAATAGCATCGTTAGTTACTGACTGATAGATAGAAGAATTTTTCGCTTTCCTATAAATATATACAATAATACATGGAACTATGTATTAGCTACATGCCTAGTGAAAAATAGACTGCTCCACGCATAGAGGGAAGCTTGATCCCATGGAGCCACTACAGCAAACGCGTGCTTTGCCGCGTGCAATTGCACTCGGCAAAGAAGGCTTTGCACTCGGCAAAGCCTTTGCCGAGTGCTGCACTCGACAAAGAGCTGTCGGCATATCCCTTCACGGCAAAGGCTTCTTTACCGTGTGCTTTTTGTCGGGCACTCGGCAAAGCCTTTGCCGAGTGCCGGAAAAGCACTCGGCAAAGATTTACACTCGGCAAAATGAAAATGCGAAAAAACCCAAAAATAATAGTAAAATTTTTCAAAAAAAAAAATTCGGGGGAGGCCGCCACCAGCCAGCGCCCGCCCGTCTTCATCGAAGTCGGTGTATTTTTTGCAATAAATTCGCGGCTAACGCAGCCGGCGGGATTCGAACCCACGACCTCTCACTTGCGTGTCTGCTGCTCTACTACTGCACTATACTGTCACTTGTGTCTAGATTCCGTTATCTCTTCTCATATATTATACTAAACCGAGAGTAAATCGCTTGTTTGAGGCCGTAAACGAATTCAAATCAAAAAGTGGTCAACTACAAAGTTTCATAACTTTTTGAGGTCTACAATTTTTGTTTTGGAAGTTTTTTCATCCGAGGTCGTTTGAAAAATTCGAATTTCAAATTTGAGAGATTCAAACGTAGTTTTACATGATAAGATGATTTCAAATCAAAAAGTTGTCAACTACATAGTTTCATAACTTTTGGAGATCTACAATTTTCATTTAGGAAGTTTTTCCATCCGAGGTCTTTTGAAAAATTCAAATTTTCAAATTCAAACGTCATTTTTGCATGACAAGATGATTTCAAATCAAAATGTTGCCAACTACAAAATTTCATAACTTCTCAAGATCTACAAAGTTTATTTTGGTCATTTGTTCATCCGACATAGTGGTAGTAACATTGTTCACAAATCTTATATATCTCTCTTCTACTTTCATGAAACTAATATGAGAGATATGAGAGATGTAGATTTTATGAACAACGTTATTGTCGCTTTGTCAAATGAAGAAATGACCAAAATAAACTTTGTAGATCTTGAGAAGTTATACAACTTTATAGTTGAAAAGTTTTTCATTTGAATACATTTAGGGCCTCAAAAATTGCTTTGAAAAACTGATTTGCCGAGGGCCAAAAAAAAATGCACACGGCAAAATGCCTCTTTGCCGAGTGCCAAAACAAAGGCACTCGGCAAAATACATATTTGCCGAGTGCCAGAAAAAAGGCACTCGGTAAAGACGCATTTTGCCGTGTGCCGAAAAATAGCACTCGGCAAAATACATATTTGTCGAGTGCCAGAAAAAAGGCACTCTGCAAAGACGCATTTTGCCGTGTGCCGAAAAAGAGCACTCGGCAAAATACATATTTGCCGAGTGCCAAAAAAAAGGTACTCGGCAAAGACGCATTTTGTCGAGTGTTTTTTTTTTTTTTTTTTTTTTGCCGAGTGTATTTTATTTGGCACTCGGCAAAGACCGTCTTTGCCGAGTGCCCGATAAAATACACTCGGCAAAGCTACCGGCACTCGGCAAAGTGCCGGTTTCCGGTAGTGAGCTGCATGTAGAGCTAAAGTAAAAAATACTGCTCCACCAATGAAACAGAGCTGTACCAAATAGATCTTTGATCTATTGTCTGAGCATGTTCAGCTGCTGGTGAACCACCTCTAAAAATTTCAGTAATTATGTACATGCTTCCACTTTGTGGTTTTTAATGAAACAAAATTACTATGGTTTACAGCACTCTTCCTCTGTGTTTCTCACCTTGATATGGTTCTTGTAGAAGCCCTTGACAACAGGGTTAGTGAAGAATCCAGCGTCAGATGGAATTGCCTGCCCCTGACCCTTCGCCCAATCCACGTACTGCTTCCTTCCTCAATACTCATGGTAATAATTCACAAGGCTCAGAATCATCTTAATCCCATACTTCCTAGCCTCAGATAGCTCAAAATCGAACCCCTGAATGAACAGCAGAGAAAAAAAATGGCAATGCATGTGCATGAGCTCACAAACAACACAAATAAAGATCCAGAAGCCCACAATATCTCAAGAAACTTAGTTGTCTTTACCTGGAAAGTCCTCTCGTTGTAGCAGACGGGAGAGCACAGCAGTGCACTGCTGCGGTTGCCGTCGTTGAACGCCCACGTCCTGGCTAGGGAGGGGACGGCACCGGCAGCCTGGCTCAGCGCCGAGGTGACCTTGCCCCTCTGCGCGTGGTTGCCGCCCAAGTTCATGAGCCAGTAGGCATTGAACCCGTTGACGAAGAACGGCTTGCCGTTCCGCACGAAGCGGGTGCCCTGGACCCTCACGAACGCATCCCCGCGGGCCTCCGCTGCTTGCTGCTGCCTCCAGCATGGACGAACACAGGAGCATAAGCAGAGCAAGCGCTCCACCGCTGTGAAGCCTCGCTTCCTGTGGCGGAGCCAGAAATTACATAGGGGGGCCCGACCAAAAAGGTCTAACTTATAAACACAATTGGTTAGGTTTCTCATGATGACCATCTAGCTTAGTTCATTGACTTGACACGAATGCTCATATTTTCATATATATATATATATATATATAGGATCAAAGACGTTATTTTTTTAGTGGTAGGTGACAACTTAACAGCAATGCGTCTGGGGTAATTTCATAAACCTCAAGATCTATGTCTTGGTCTTTCTAATGTGTGCTTCATAGTATTATCTAGTTGTCTGAGAATATTAATAGGTGTATATGACAAAATTTTTGTTATATTCTACCTCTTAATATAAATAAAAATTATAAATTTATAGTAGTAAAAAAAGTTTGTTGTCACATGTTAGGGGGGGGGGGGGGTGGCTTCCCTCTGCCACTGCTCGTTTCTCTCATGTTTCCTATGTGTTTCCGCTTTGTTCTCAATTGGATGGCAACGGTGGTGAGGTGAAGCGAGGATGAAGAATGAAACTATGGGAGGAGCTGAGGATGCCTGCAGGTCTCTAGCTAGCTGAGGTTTAAATAGGCCAAGGATTTGCTGGTTTCAGTCATTCTTCTTGAGGTAATCTGCATCATCACTGGGAAAACAGTATCTGAACCAGATAGGCCAACTTGTCAATGGCACCACTATTTTAGCGAGCTGAGCGGGAGAAGACAACATCAATTTGTTGATATAGACACTAGTCAATTAATGTTGTCTTTATTAGAGAACGCTCTTCAATTGTATGATTGCGTCTTACAAACTGGATATTACTAATCATGCTAGGTTAGAGACATTATGGATATTACTAACATTATATTGCTAGGCTATTATTAGACACTATGTATATTACTAATAACCATCAGCAGGTAGGAGATGTAACCTTGGTAGGTTAGACACATTATGGATATTACTAACATTATATTGCTAGGCTATTATTATACACTATGTATCTTACTAATAATCATTAGTAGGTATGAGATGATGAAAGGCGACAAAACAGGGCATACACTTTTGATACTGACTCTATGGTGCTTATGGATGGAATCAACGAAATGCGATAATCTTCAGGGAGCATCGGAAACCTGCGCAAGCTGTGTGTGTCGAAATAAAAGACACGTCATACTGCTGGTCGTTAGCAGGGGACTCGTTCCTCATGGTTGCTCATTTAGGTAGTGAGTAATCAGCATTGTATTTCAACCCTACGCAGCCTAGGCTTCTGTAGCTAGGGAGCTCTTCTCGCGCATGTAACCTGTTGTTTGCTATTCCCTCCTTAATAATCAAAGCTGGCTAATACCAGATCTTTCAAAAAAAAAGGTATGAGATGATCTACTAATGTTACTAACCTTTTTAATGGGTGGTCGTATGGACAGAGTTAGATCCAGAACAATGCTCGCTCTTTTGTTGACAAGAGGTGTTGCCAATTGCTAGACTGTTGCTTGTAAGAAATGAAGTCGATCGTTTTTTATAAAAGGCAATCTATTTTTTCATCTCTGCTGTGTGCTTGTGTCTTCACCATACCTAAATGCCTGTTGATTGTACTACGTCGCTTGCCTTACCTT
This sequence comes from Miscanthus floridulus, assembly GCF_019320115.1. Taxonomy (NCBI): domain Eukaryota; kingdom Viridiplantae; phylum Streptophyta; class Magnoliopsida; order Poales; family Poaceae; genus Miscanthus; species Miscanthus floridulus. The sequence goes on along the minus strand of NC_089594.1, from coordinate 82,759,695 downwards.
TAATTATCCTGACGAATGGACGACGACAAGAGTACGTGACAAATCGAGATTTCATTTGGAGCGTCAGTTACGTGTTGCTTTCTCTGAACGACAACGACCGACTATATATGCGGAGGAGCTCTGAGCTGCAGGCGTCTGACTGTCTGTCTCTTGCGGCCAGCAAATCCTCGAACATTTGTCACAAATAATTCACGATGATCGATCTAGGGCGCTAGCTAGCTAGTAGGCGTACGTACCGACATGATCGATCCTGGTACCTTTGCGCCTGCAGTGGGGGCATGCACTGTCTGTGAGATTGATAATAATCCCCGTTCCGATCGATTGGCAATATAATCACGCTGTGCCATCGGTCGACGTGATCGGATTCCAGAAGAAAGAATAAAAGAATGCGTCGCCGTTCGTTTTCGGCATCTTACTTACTTCCTCGTAGCAGCAACAGCCAACAGCAACAAGCGAGATCCCAGCCGGCGGCGAAGTGCCTTGCCCGCCAGTTTCAAGCAAGCGACTGAGGATGCCCCGCTGACTTCGTCCGCAATGATTTTGCATATATGCCACAAACATAAATAGACATATGCTGTCTGTGCGCAACAGCCAATGTCGGCTGGCGGACACTACTGGAGCGTGCATGACTTGTGTGGAAAGCATCCAAGTTAAAGGCATGCATGATAAAGTTTTTGAGGACGTACGTCCCCTTTTTTAGATTAAGGAAATTGTTTCCGGCCTACCCCATTCACGAGTGAATGAGTACAGCCCTGCAATACAAACTCAAGGATACTTAAGATCCAAATCGGTCGACTCTGGACTGAAAACAACAGAACACCTAACACAAACGGAAAAACACATAGTTCACACAAAGCCACAAGAAACTAGTTCTCAATTCGTCTCCTATATATGTCCCCATCCCCCCCCCCCCCCCCCCCCCCCCCCCCCCCCCCCAAAAAAAAAAAATCAAGCAACAAGACTTCAACTCGTTTACAGCCTTCCTGCTTCAAAACCATTCCCTCTTCCTCTTTAGACAACTGAGACCAGTGCCTGATCCCATATATCCCTCTGAAAATGACCTGCAGGAAAGAGTTAGTATTCGACTTATTAAAAACTACCTCATTTCTGCACAATGATAGAGCCCAGCACAATGCTGCTATACCCACTATTACTTGGTTCCTAATCAACGCATCGAAACTCAATAGCCAATCGCCAAACAAATGGGTCATATCTCTATAGGTGGCTGAAACCTGAAGGTGATGTGCGACACATTACAAAGAATTCGGGCTATATGGCAGTCAAAGAAAAGATGTTGGATCAACTCTTCCAATCCACAAAAAAAAACACATTTTGTATCTCCTTTCCATCCTCTCTTTAAATACCAAAGAAAGATTTTAATCTTTATGGGTAGTTTTGTCTTCCAGAAGACCGTCCTCCCCAGGATTCGTTCTCTTTTCATAATATCTCTATGCTAAGATTGTGTAGTAAACATTCCATCCTTCCTCAACTGCCAAATAAACTTATCCTTATTCTCTCATTTAGATTGACCGGTAAAACTAGAGCAACAAGATTAATAAGCCCCTCCTGTAGCTTTTCCCCAACTATTGCTCTCCTAAAAGAAACGTTAACAGGGGCTTACTTAGTACATTGGCCACTGTGTCATTCTTCCGCCTCACAATATTGTACAACGTTGGAAATCTGTCCATTAAAGGTTCCTGGCCCAACCAAATGTCTTCCCAAAATCTAGTTTGAGTTCCACTATTGACCTTAAATCTTCCATTTTGAAAGAGGAGGTCCTTGACGTCCATGAGACCCGCCCAAAAAATGTGAATCACTCGGCTTCCTAACAACGTACTTGTCATTGGCATTTATTTTGTACATATTTCTTTCGCAAGACCTCTTACCAAAGACCATCGTCGTTGTGCAGTTTAAATAACCACTTGGCTAAAAGGCAGGAATTCTGAACCTCCAAATTCAAAATGCCTTGCCCACCCATACATCTTGGTTTACACAAGATGTTCCATCGAGCCGGTCTATACTTTTTCTTATGTTCTTCACATTGCCAGAAGAATCTAGAACGATAGTAATCTAACTTTTTGATTACTCCTTTAGGAATAGCGAAGCACTATGTAAAAAACGACATTACAGACGCGCCTTTAGAGACATATAGATGCATCTCGGCGCGTCTGTTATATAGCGTCTGTAAGATATCATTACAGACGCGCCCCAACACGCGACTGTAATATGCCAACACACGTCTGTGATTAGGCTTAAGACAGACTGGTGGTAGTAAAGACGCATCTGTAATAACCTCACCACAAACGCGCATAGCCAACACGTGTCTACGACGACACCTTATCACAGACGCGCGTAACCAACACGCGTCTGTGCCTTACCCTTGCCACAGGCGTGTATTGTTAACACGCGTCTGTGATAATGAATTAAAAAACAAAAAAAATTAAATTCTGCTGCCAGTATCTTATATACATCGCAAATGATACTGTACATCTTGTTTATTACATGATATTATACAACTCATCATACAGTACTGATGAATTTTTAGTTCATAGACAGTAGTAGTATTGGCTAAATACAGAGTTGTAGAGACCAAAAAGTTAAGTGAAGGCGATTCGCTTGTATTAGCATGCCAAGGACAAATGCCAGCTGTGGTTTCACGGTTTTGCATAGCAGAAGGGAAGGCAGGACAAGGGGTCAGCATACGCATACCTGATAGGTGCAATACTGACCTTTCATAACCATGCTTTATCAGAATAACCTAATCAAAACAAATAATCAATCATATCAGGTAAGCACTAGGTTCTCATAACAAAAAAGATTTATATGGCTCTCTAAATTGCAAGATACATAGTAGAACACGCTTGCCACAAATGCTCTAGAATATATATACACATATGAGCCTAAGACAGATATCACAAAGTATTGTTCAATTGGGTAAAGGGACTAGATTTCAGCATTAGTATATATATGCTTGTGGTTTTCACATCTAATTTAAAAAGTTCAACGACAGAGGCAATTGAACAGAGGCTATAAGCATCTTTCGGAGTTTTGAAAAAGTCAGCATCAGCTCTCATAGGCCATCCTAGCCGGAAACAATCAACTGACCTGACAAGCCCTTTCAATTGTAGTAGCTCTAAGGCAGAAATGCCATGATACAGTTGTTTTCTTTTCAATGTAGCTACCTGTCCAAGTATACAGTTGTTTGCTCTGCCTACCAACTTCATCTATCACATACATTTCTATGTATTACTTAATGTGTGTGCAATTAGCTGCTTAAACTATATAATAATAACATATTAAATGCCTATGAACCGATTTCATATGTCCTGGCTTCTATACTATCATCTTTACTACTGCTGCTGCTTTTACTAATATTATTATGCTTCTATAATTTGTCAGCCTAAAATGAAAAGACCACACATGGCCCGGTGTCATACCAATATGCCATTCTGTGATTCTACAGGTTCTCTATTTGCATCAATATATATCTAGCTTATGCAGATAACAATTCTTAGTACTGATGAATTTTTTTAGTTCATAGACAGCAGGAGCAGGTACCTGCCAATATTTTCTAGTTCAAGCGACCCCCAGAGCGACCCAACTTACTGAAACATTATGTACATTGGTAAACTAGACAAACTGAGTTCACCAATACTAGTCTTCCTCCGTATCATAACAATTTAGCGTTCCAGCTACTAATCTTCTTTTGGAACCTTTCCTCCATTCGACTCCAATCCTTATTTGACAATTTTCGTTAGTGCATTGGAATTCCAAGGTACCGGAATGGAAGAGTACCTTCTTTACACCCAAAGAGTTCTACAAACTCCTTACTCTGGTCCCTAGCTAGCTGAACCAAAACAAAATAATTCACTTTTGTGAAAATTGATCTTCAAACCTAACAATTTTTCGAAAGCACCTAGTACCAACTTTAAGTTTTTGGCTCCCACTAGATCGTTCCACTACTACTGTAATTTTAACCGTGGCGGGCGTTTTCCATTTACCGTGGCGGTTTTTCCAACCGCCTCCGCAAAAAGGTCATGGTTAATCATGCCTTAACGGAGGCGGTTACAAGGCGGTTGCCCTAATGGAGGCGGTTTTCTTACGTTGCCCACCTCGGTTAACGTATTAACCGAGGCGGTTGCTGGCCTGGCTGTCTTGCCTGGAATAACTGAGGTAGGCAACCAGGCCACCCGCCTCGGTGCCCCAAACCCAAACGCTATGCAAAAGATTCTGTGTAGTAGTGTTCTCCATGAAAACTATAGTATCATCCGCGTACCGGAGAATGGAAAGACCATCCTCCACTAGATTAGGCACTAGGCCCTTGAAATGGTCGTTGGTCTTGGCTCGAGAGGCTAAGATGGCCAACATATCAGCAACTAAATTAAACAAGATGGGGGATAAGGGATCTCCTGCTTGAGACCATTCGTGGTATGAAAGTAATGGCCAATTTCTGCATTCACTTCAACGCCTACACTGCCTTGACTAACCACTGACACAATCCACTTACACCAACGCGGTGAGAACCCTTTCATTCCTAAGGTGTGGTGCAAAAAAAGCCCAATTAACTTTGTCGTAAGCCTTCTCCAAATCTAGATTAAGAATGACTCCATCTTTTTTCATCCTATGCATTCCTCGCATTGCTCTCGTGAAGGGAGCCGCTCATGGAGTCACAGGCCCAGTTAGTTGAGACGGGTGGAGGCTCTTTGCCTCCCCTTCGGATCTGGCCGGTGTGGCTCCCATTCCTCCCTCAGCCACCCACAAGATCTTCTAGTCTCAGCTAGTCACGGCTCTGCCCCCGGCCATAGGCAGCTCGTTCGGTGATCTGATGATGAGACAGATCGAGCGACTCGATGAAATCCGCAGCAGCATCAGCCTCCACTATGGCATGGTGGCATTTGTGTTAGTTTTTTTTATTGATGATTGATTGGTCTTTGCCCTCATGAGTTTTTTTGGAGTTCTATGTATTGTTTCTCCGATTGCCGCTAGGAGCCTAGGGCTGTGCATCCTAGCATATGCTTTGGGAGCTGATGTGTTTAGCTTAGGATTCAGATATTTTTCTTTCTGTCGTCAAAGATATTTGATCGATGACACAGGTTCCATATATCAGAGGTAAAAAGAGGTTAGCGACACCACGAATCTATTCCAGAGACGGCTAGAGGCCTCTATAGGATTAGTATAAGGAGAGGCAGAAAAAAAAACAGCAAAAAAATTGGCTTTTAATTATTACTAGCAAAATTGCCCATGCGTTGCACCAGGATACTATCTGGTGCTCGTGCGGTTGTGCCAATAAAAATGAGGTAACTATTTTTGTTGAACTTAATTGGACTACCATATATCAAATAGATTACAAGGCAATAAATGCTAGTGCATGCAGTAAAGTATTGATTATGTGTGCAAATTAATAGAAGATTGATTTAATTTGAAAAAGATAATTATTTGTATGTATCTGTTGTGAGTTTAGAAAGGTAGAAGGCAAGGCACACACATGCACGCGTGCCATGATGCGAACAGGCTCTAACAGCTAGGCCATGACATTAGCGGTGCGCCGTCAACAAACACATATATCCATGTGTTACAACAAAACATATCAATCATTTACTTAGATAACTTATGATTTGAAAATTTGAATAGCGTAGTTGACTCTCTGGAGTGCGCACAAGATACAGAAAAACAGTTCAAGGGTAGTGTCGTGGGGTCGAAACCGCGGCAAGCATTGTTGTTCGAGTTGGTGTCAGAGTACGTGTCTTCGATGGCTCGGGTGGACTCAAGAACTCAAGAATCACAGAGAGGACACAACGGTTTATCCTGGTTCAGGACAATGACGCCCTACGTCCAGCAGCTGATGATCCTTATACTCAAAAGCACCCAAAATCGAGGGGTTACAACAGAGTGTAGGAAGAGATTTGGTAGGGGGTTAGCTCGGTGCTAATCCTAATGTTGCCTCACCGCCGGTGAAGTCCTCCCCTCGTCGGAGAGGAGGAAGACGATGAGAGTGGAGGAGCTCTCGGTGCCCCTCTTTGGGTTGCTCTGCCCTTGGTGCCAGGCGAGAGCGGATCGGTGGAGAGCGATGCGATCGTCTGGGATCACCCCTCTGGTGGAATGATCGATCGATGCTCGAATGATAGTCCTTCAATTGTCCTCCCCCTCTAGGATCTGCCTCCCCTTATATTATGAGATAGGTCGGATACATGGCGGTTTGGGGGATTAGTCTATGGTCTACATGCACCGGACTCCAGGAGGGTCCTGTAGTGGCATCTTATGGACCGTGGAGATGGCGTGGAGCCAAAGAAGCTCTGGGCTTCATCTCGCTGCTCTGCTCTAACACCCTGCGTGTTAGGTTCTGTCGGCTTGGACCGGCTTTCTCCGGGCGCACCTTCTGGAGTCTTCTCGGTGGCGTGGGAGGCTAGCTGGAGCGGCTGACTCATGGGCCCAGGAGCCCCCAAACCCCTAGAGGCCACGGAGGAGGAGTTTGTCTTCTTGTGTCATGCCCCGTGCGTGACCCTATCGGGGGAGCGGCCGACAAGGCCGCGCCCAAGGGGCAGCGCCTGGGAGCCCCCGAGCCTTCGTGGCTTGGGGCGTCGTCTTCTTGTGCCCGAGCCTTGGCTGGTGCTGAAGGCCGGGAAGGAGCCAAGGGTCAGGTCCAGGCTCTCGTCGGTCGGGATGGGGCTCGGGCGATCCCCCAAGCGCTGAGCAGAGGCCGCGGGCGTGCTTGGGCTCAGCCCTTTTCCTTCTCGCTAGCTCCTTTTCCCTTCTCATATATAACCACCAACCCCTGCAGCCTTGGCAAAACTCAAGGTCACTTCTGATCAAAGCAAGCGACCCGTAACTAACCTTTTATCATTTATACAATATAGGGTTATTTTGTTGCCGATCAAACTTCTCAACTTTTGACTAAGTTTATATAAAAACATATATAACATGTACAATATCATTAAATGCACTACCCAAATATTTTTTTCTTGGCTTATCTAATTAATATATTTAATTTTGTAAATGTTTATTTGTACAGTTATCTATAAATGTTGTTAGTAAAGATAAGCAAGTTTAACTTTGAACAAAACTAAGTGCATGTTTGGCATGGCTCCTACTCCAACAGCTCCTCCACAGGAACCATTGTTGGAGCCAGAGCAGAAGGATCAAAAGTAGCTTCTACTCTACATGTAAAAACAGTTCTAACTCCTCATATCTATAAAAAAAATAGCTCCTCATCTACGGGTGCTTCTTCTACCTCTTCCCAAGACCGTTGGCGTGTGTGTGTTTGAGTGGTTCCTTAACGAAGCCAACATACATCACCAAGATCGCGGTGGGCACGTCGGGCGTTGAGGCGCTGCTGGTGCTAGACACGGGCAACCACGTCACATGGCTGCCATGCCAGCCATGCCGGCGGTTATACCTGCAGTCCGGGCCGTGTTCGACCCATGGCACTCGACGTCATACTGTGAAATGGGGTACAACGCGCCAGATTACCAAGCGCTGGGACAATCCGGCGGCGACGACGCGAAGCGCATGACGTGTGTCTACCATGTGGGCTGCGGGGATGGCTCTACGGCGGTGGGAGACTTCATCAAGGAGATGATGACCTTCACGGGCGGCGTCCAGGTTCCGCACCTGTCGATCGGCTGTGGCGATGACAACAAGGGCCTGTTCGGGGCGCCAGGCGCGAGGATCCTGGGCCTCGGACGTGGCCAAATATCGTGCTCGAGCCAGATTGCTGCTCTCGACTACAACGCCATGAGCTTCTACTACTGTCTCCTTGACTTCTTGTCAAGCCTCGGCTCCCACTCCTCCACCCTCACCTTCGGTGCTGGCGCTGTGGAGACCTCCCCGCCAGTGTCCTTCACCCCCCACGGTATGGAACCCGAACATGGGCACATTCTACTACATGCGGCTTATCGGCGTCAGCGTGGGCGGCATGCGCGTGCTGGGAGTGACTGAGTGTGACCTCCAGCTAGACCCATACACGGGTCACCGTGGCGTCATCCTGGACTCTGGCACCACCGTGACGCGGCTTGCCCTCCCAGTGTACATCGCAATCCGTGACGCCTTCTACACCATGGCAGCCGATCTCGGCCAGGTCTCCATCGGTGGCCACTCCAGCTTCTTCGATACGTGCTACATCATGGGCAGAGAGGGCGTGATGCTGCCCACTGTGGGGGTGGGGGGGGGAGGTCAGGAGAGAGGGGAGGGGCCAGGGAAGGGGAAGTGGTATTAGATTACTTGCTTCCTTAAGATTGAATGGTTATAGGCCCCTCCTATTTATAGTCCTTGAAGACTTGGTTCTTAAGCAATCCTACTTTTCTAAAAGAACCTTTATAGATTCGGGTCTCTTCCGTAACAAACCTTAATCTAATCTTACTGAGCACACCTTTACTACTTTTCCTATTCTATTCTTACTCCCCTTGATTGGCGGAGCCCTGCTCAGGCGGTGGCGGCCCTCCATGGCCTCGCCCCCTCCCAGTCGCGCCGCGCCCTCCTCGGGCTGTGCACAGGAGGCGCCACAGGCCCACGCGTTGCTCTGCGCTGTGCCTCGCTTGGTCACCTTGGTCCATATATAGTCAGGGGCCACATTGAGTGTATGACAAAATCTATGTTGAATATAGGGAGGGTGATAGGGCTAAGATGAAAACGTGCATAGAGGTGCTCAAGTCGAGTTCGGATAGGGATTGATTCATGAAGGCTTTCTTGCTTCTAGCTTTGGGGTCTGTTTATTGTACGAGCACAACAAATGTAGTGACCTTGAAGTATCTTCATAGCCTACGTGATGTATCAAAGATCAATGAATTCGATTGGTTTGGCCATATCCTAGAGGTGGTGATGGAAGAGGTGAAGAAATACAAGAGATTATCTCCTGAGCATGACCATTACGTTGGATCTTGTCTTGCGATTTTAGCTGTATTTTGACTTTCTTCGTTACATTGCTTATTATCCATGTACTGTACTATCTTCAAATCATCGTATTGTTTTGTACTATCTTCAACATTCCTTTGTTACATGGCTCAGCGCCGAGGTGACAAGTGGCGGAGCTAAGGGGGCCATACCCTCCCCCCCCCTCACCCCCCCCCCCCCCCCCCCCCCCCCCCCCCCCCCCCCCCCCCACCCCCGACTTAACATGTCACGACAAAATATTTGTAGTAGTATATAATTTTATAATTTTTAGGCTTGTTAAAAGAGAGAGTATAAACAAAATAATATAATTGTTATATATACCTATTAATATAATTTTATAATTTTTATACCTATTAATATAATAGAGGATGACGCTGCGTGGCGCCTCGCGGCTGACGAGGTGCTCTAGCTCTAGCTGGAAAGACGCCGCCGTGTTCTGGATCCCGAAAGGCAGGTCCGAGAGGTAATACCAGAAGCGGTACGGTGGTGGGAGCACCTCGTCGGTGGCGATCTAATGATAGATGTTGGCCAGCATGTAGAACATCTGGCGACGCTCTGACATGGTGGGGTTAGGACCCAGACTGCGTTGGATCTGACAGGCTAGAACCTCGAGATCTGCTCCCAAGAGTTCAGGCGGAGTGGGCGATGTAGGCCAGGCTCCCAAAGTTGAGGACTTGGCCCGGAGTGAAAGCGCCGGCTGTGACGAAGAACTTGCCAGGGAAGCGGACGCCATAGTCTGGGGCGGCGCCGCTCGCTTCGGCAACGAGACGAGTGGCGCCGACCACTGTAGAGCCTGAATTGCACTTGATGTAGCCCCCTACCTGGCGCACCATCTGTCACGGGGTCGAAACCGCGGCAAGCATTATTGTTCAAGTTGGTGTCAGAGTATGTATCTTCGGTGGCATAGGTGGACTCTAGAACACAAGAATCACAGAGAAGACGCAACAGTTTATCCTGGTTCAGACCGATGATGCCGTATGTCCAGCAGCTGATGATCCTAATACTCAAAAACACCCAAAATTGGGGGTTACAACCGAGTGTAGGAAGATATTTGGTAGGGGGTAGCTCGGTGCTAATCCTGAGGTTGCCTCAGCGCCGATGGAGTCCTCCCCTCGTCGGAGAGGAGGAAGACACTGGGAGTGGAAGTGCTCTCAGTGTCCCTCTCTGGGTTGCTCTACCCTCAGTGTCGGGCGAGAGCAGATCGGTGGAGAGCGGTGAGATCATCTGGGATCACCCCTCTGGTGGAACGATCGACTGATGCTCGAATGATCGTCCTGCCCCTCTAGGATCCGCCTCCCCTTATATTCTGAGATAGGTCCGGTACATGGCGGGTTGGGGGATTAGTCTATAGTCTACATACACCGAACTCCAGGAGGGTCTTGCAGCGGCGTCTTTGTGGACCGTGGAGATGGCGTGGAGCCGAAGAAGCTCTGGCCGTCATCTGGCTGCTCTGCTCTGTCACCCTGCATGTTAGGTTCTGTCGGCTTGGACCGGCCTTCCCCGGGCGCACATTCTGGAGTCTTCTCGGTGGCGTGGGAGGCCAGCTCGAGTGGCTGACACGTGGGCCTTGGAGCCCCCAATCCCTTGGAGGCCGCGGAGGAGGAGTTTGTCTTCTTGTGTCACGTCCCGTGCGTGACCCTGTCAGGGGAGCGGCCGACAAGGCCGCGCCCAAGGGGCAGCGCCTGGGAGCCCCCGAGACTTGGTGGTTTGGGGCGTCGTCTTCTTGCGCCCGAGCCTTGGCTGGTGCTCAAGGCCGGGAAGGAGCCAAGGGTCAGCTCTAGGCTCTCGTCGGTCGGGATGGGGCTCGGGCGAGCCCCCGAGCGCTGAGCAGAGGCGGCAGGCGTGCTTGGGCTCGGCCCTTTTCCTTAGCCGGAGGGTGCGCGCGAGCGCACCCAATGGGTGGAGCCCCCGAGCCCCCTGGCGATCCTGGAGGTCACAAGGACGAACGGGATGCATGTCGATAAGAAGCTGCGCGAGGGGGAGGTGTTCAGAACACAGAAGACCAAATAGAGTTTCTTTGCTTCCACGCCATATCTATCGATCTCCGAGGTTGAACCAAAGTCACGTACTTCGATAAAACTACTTGTGCCCAGATTTGCCTATTTTGCTTGCCCTTACGTCGTGCTCATGCACACATGTTGCCAAAAGGAAATAATTAACGACAAGTGGGAGGTTGTGACGTGACGTGAGCGAGTTCGATTCGTATACGACACGTTGGGGCCTTAGTTTTTAAAATAAACACAAAAGAAATCCGATCAGTACGTTCTGTATTTGAATTAGGATTCCTAGTTATATTCTTATTATTTCAAGATGTCATACATATGTCGTTTATAAATATAACATGGGAGATATAGATAGATGTGAAGGGAGATAATTTGCACATTCATGAAGTGAGTTAGGGGACGATGGACCAACAAAATGCCCGCAAATTTTTACCTCTTTATTATATATATATATATATATATATATATATATATATATATATATATATATATATATATATATATATATATGGAGAGTATATTCAGTAGTTAGCTACAAAATAAGTTATTCTATGGCCACCTTCATTTACAATAATGTCAATACATATTTACGACAGTTGGGTTACTATAACACACGGGGATATTTATCATAACGTTATAGTAAACCACTTAGTAAGGAGTTACTATAATCTCGTAAATTAACATAGTAATTATCGTAACTCAAAGTGGCTACATAATAACTTATTTTGTAGCCATATATATTTACTATAGTTAGGTTACTATAACATACGGGTATATTTACCATAACGTTATAGTAAACCACTTAGTAAGGAGTTACTATAATCTCATAAATTAACATAGTAATTATCATAACTCAAAGTGGCTACAGAATAACTTATTTCTGGCTACAAAATAAGTTATTCTGTAGCCACTTTGAGTTACGATAATTACTATGTTAATTTACGAGATTATAGTAACTCCTTACTAAGTGGTTTAGTATAACGTTATGGTAAATATCCCCGTGTGTTATAGTAACCCAACTGTCGTAAATATGTATTGACATTATCGTAAATTAATATATAAAATTATGGTAAATGGAGGTAGGTACAGAATAACTTATTCTGTAGCTGGCTACTGAATAGCCTCTCCCTATATATATATATGCGTGTGTGTGTGTGTCACTGTTCACCTAAACGGCCGTTTAGCTCGTTTACACACCGTTTAAACGCTACACGGTGGTACACCATTTCCGTTTAATCGGTTGTTTTGACCGTTTAAATGACCGTTTTTCCGTTTAAACACCCGTTTTGCCCGAATAATGGGCTAAACGATAGGTGGCCGACTGTTTACCGTTTAGCATTTAGGATAACACTGGTGTATATATATATATATATATACCTTAAATCTAAAGATATACACATCAGGTGCTAGCTTGCTGTGGAGGAATAATCAGAGATACAATTACACAAAGATATATATATTGTACGTTGATGGATGGGAAGTACATAATACTTATATTTATACAGCCTTGAATTTGCTTTGGACTTAATTGTTTACTTCCTCATTATTATAACCTGGTGCAACAATGTTTTGTTTAATCTACTATTACTTCTTCCAAATTAAGAGCATCTCCAAATGTATTTCTTAGATTCATTCTCTAAATTATCTTTTTGACAAACTATTTAAATAATCTCTCTTTATATCTTTCTACACACAAAAAAAAACATCTTCTCTATATCTTAGTGCTCACTTCAAAGAGCCAACCCCTTTCTCTATATTTGGAGATTTAGAAATCTAGAATAAAGGTTCTCAATATTTAGAGATCTATTGATAAAACCTGCTGGAGGCTATTTTTTCACCTATTATTTTTGTTGCGTCTACTGAAATCCGCATTCCGATGCATAAAGAAGAGTATAAAAAGACTTTTGGAGTTGCTCTAATAAAGGAAAGATGATTTTCCCGTAAGACAATGAGCAGTACGTGTATGTTTATGTCCTAACGGATGGATGGTCATGGGAGTCAACTAACGGATGGATGGCTGAAATGGATGGCAGTGCCATTTACAAAAGAAAATTTTAAGTTGGTGCTAAGATAAGGAAATTCAAAAATTTCAGTGCTTATACGGAAGAGTGATTTGTTTCAGTGCCAAATAGATAATTCTCTTTATATTTTTCCACCCTCCAACATCTTCTATAGATCTTAGTGCTCACTTTAGAGAGCCAACCTCTTTCTCCTTTTTTGGTTAGTGAGAAATCTGGAATAAAGGTTGTTAATATTTAGAGATCCCTTGAAAAACCTGCTGGAGGCTTTTTTTCACCTATTAATTTTTTACATGTACAAAAATCCGTATTCCAGTGCATAAAGAAGAGTATAAAAAGGCTCTTAGAGTTGCTCTGGTAAAGCTAGGAAGGATGATTTTCCTGTAAGACAATGAGCCGTACGTGTATGGTTTTGTCCTGCAAATGATGCTTGGTTGTGATCTGACTATGACTTGTGCTCGTGCAATTGAGAAGTTGAGATCGAGGTCAGTCTCCCATTAGTGATTATTATTATTATACTGAATTGCATGCTCTCCTCTTTTTTTAGGCTCTTCGATCTCTTAGCCTGGGCTTCTTCTGACCGCTCTTCCTTTTCTCCGTTGATGCTTGGTTATATTGACTAGTAAAAATGCACGTGCTTCGCTACGGGGTGGTTTATTATTTTTTAATATATTTGTAAGTTGGTCATTAACGTAAAATTTCATTTGGCATTGTCATTATGTATGATTTTATTTTTTTATTTTGTCTTTTCTTTTGTAAGTTTATCATTGATGTATAATTTCGTATTGACACTGCCATTATGTATTTTTTTTTTACTTTCCATTTTTTTCTTGATTTTCTGAATCCCTTTTTGTTTTATTATTTTTAGTTTATTCTGACCAATGTGCCTTTTTTATTGTACAATATGATTAATGATTAATAAAAGGAAATTTGAATCAAGATTACAGGCTTTTTAATAGCTCTTAATATCCCAGATTTTTTTAGGCCCGTACGAAGTCCTGCTTTGGCGTCTCTTACGCTTCGATTGTGAGCGTGACCTACGCCCACTGCCCCGCTCCATTGCCATCGCACACAACAGTGGCGGCTCGCCCCGCAGCCAGGTAGCAGCTCCACGAAGGCGTGCAGCGCAGTCCACCGCGACGGCTACCTGCCGCCCTCCGACTCCGATTTTCTCAAGCTGTTTTTGGATCAAGAACCGTATCTAACAGGGATTCCAAAGACAAGCCGTCCCTAGAGAATAGAGAAATTGATTTATGGTGGCGGGTGGTGTTACCTGCTGAACGACCGAACTGGCAACCAGAGGGCGGTAAATGAAAGCATTACAGTTTTCTCGTCGAGCAGGCAAAAAGTAGTGTGCTAAATTACAATTATCCACGCGTTGTATCTCTCGTCTAATCAATCAATGGTTAGCTGAAGATGATTTAAATAGTTGATACACTATTACTTGATAGTGACACAATCCAATGGAATGATACACTGCTGGAAAACTTGAGCTTTGCTGAACTGCAGTAGCAAGCGCATAAACAGAACAGCTGCTGGGACTGTCCATGCAGAAAATTGCAGTCACCTGAAGAAACACTGTCGAACTGACCGAGATGGAAAGCTGCAACACCAGAAGCTACTGGTGCACACCCGAAAGCCAAACAAGCAAACACCTTAGGAAAATCAAAGATGCAGAGACTGAAAATAGCAGCCACTACTGCCATCAGATAAGCCGACTGGTATTAAAGCCAACTGATAAGCCGGCTGAAGCTGTTTTGTTGTGAGAAAAAAATACTGTAGATTCTAGCTGATAAGCCGGCCGATAAGTTCAAGCGAACAGGCCTAGAGATCGACAAGCAAGCTGCTGCTAGGACTGTTGTGCTGTTCCTGCAGATGACAAGCATAGACAAAGGAGCAGACATGAATACAAGCTGCTGAAAATAATTTCTATAAGAAAACACGGTCTGCGTATTGGTTAAGTGGCCCACCATAAGCAAGCTGTGATTAAATTAAAAAGACCCTGCTAAGCCTCACAAAAATCAGTCGTCACAAACCTGATCGATGCATTCTGGTGCTTCTGTTCATGATACATTGTCGTTTCAGAAACAACAAAGGAAACAGAAGCTAACCAATCTGCACCAAAACAAAATTCCAGAAACTGGAATTTGGATCACATCCTCACCATAACGAGAAACCAAACCCAACTTGATCCATCCAGAAATATTGAAACTTTCTCACAAATTTCAGAATCCAGGAAAAATGGGGGAAAATATAGTTTTACATTCAAGTTAGCATCCCATATCTATATTTATTGTTAAAAATAAATAAATAGTGCAAAAAATGAGCTAGCGTGAAGTTCAAGAACTTCACAAATTGTTAGTTAATTTCCTGATGTAAATAATCCAAGTACTACTGTAGCAAAAACATCTTGTTGCAGTGTCGGCAGCGCCTAGTCAGCTGTACAATGTAATTAAAGACTCATGACTCATCTCTCACTGATGTAGGCTGTTGAAAATTATGGTTCACTGCCACAGAGCATATCTCTTCAGTAAAGGGGGCGTACCCAGTGCAGAGAGCTCCCGCTCTGTGCGGGGTCTGGGAAAGGGTGTCAGTGGCAAGCCTTACCCTCGCCTGTGCAATGCGAGACCGCGACTCCAACCCGGGACCTTCCGGTCACATGCGGTAAGACTCTGCCGCTTGCACCAGGCCCGCCCTTCAGAGTATATCTCTTCAGTGCTTTGTACAAATTCTGTGAGCTAGGTGAATCAAAGTCTGTAATGACTGTATGCTCTTCTGTAGATCCAGTTTTCAGTAGTGCATTGTTGCAGTCACCAAGGAAACTTTTCGGTAGCAGCTAGTCATTCTGCTTGCCAACCCTTGTACTAAATTGCATGGTGATTACTAAGCAATATATAGATACTCCTTTCAGGATCCAAAATCCTCTTAGATATTGAAGAAATATAACCACTTTGTTGAGGGTGCAGAGCCCTTCAAATGAGTCTCACATGTATGGGAAAGGTGGAGGATGAACTAAAGCACAGCCATAGGGTAAGAATTGATTTTAGACTGATTCGATAATCAACAGTTTCAAGTCCTCTAATAATTGTACATAAATAAATCGTCTACATTATAAAAAAAATATGAGGAAGCTATTTGATTATCTCTAAATCTGAGTATTTTTTATACATCCAATGAAGTCTTGAACTCCAATAGGTAAGTTGTCTTCACATTTATTTTCCTTCAAAGTCTCTGTCCCAAAAATTGTTTTCTAAGTTATAGCCACCCCGTTTGTAATAAATGATTATTTAACATATAAGCATCATATAAGTGAGAAAACTATTATATGGTTTTTACCTTTCTTGGTGGCAATTGTAGTTCTTCATCTTTCCACGCAGACATGGTCTCTTTAAAGGTGGGACATCTAAATTTTTGTCTGATTTAATATTGAAAGAATCCATATTCTTCAAAACCAATAAAAGCTAAAATTAGTACATTGTAAAACCAAGATATAATGCAATATAGTGCTAAGCTTCAAATAAACACCAGCTCCAATCTGAATAGAGAAAACACACATCAATTATAGCCTATCCTATAAAAAAAATTAGACTTCTACAATAGCAATCCATCACAGAAATACATCTTTAATGACATAGAACACAGACTAAAACGAACACCTAGAAATTAAAGATCTGCGCATAAACTAATGAAGTTCCCTTACAAAACAAACCAATCTAGCAAAATATGAAGCCGTAGGTAAAAGAGGTAGAAATAATCAGAGAAAAAATATAGCAACAAATCTTGCCTAACAATAGCAAATAGCAGATCCGGATGAAGTTTGGAATCCCCGTTGTCAATTCCAATCCGACGAGACCAAGATTCAAAACTGGCAAGATTGACTTCGCTATCAACAAGGATTATATTGGTTTTGATTGACATGAAGATTTGTGGGCTATAATATATAAGGGGAAAACACGGAAAAGAGAGAAACCTGTATCGAATACATCATGGAAATCTTTGACCCAAGCCGATTCCGTTCTGATTACAAATTTCCTCAACAACACAGAGCAACGGGAGTCCTGGCGCCGCTCAGAGAGATACTGGAGGCGAAGCCGCTCGGATAGAGGATTACTGAAGCGCAAAATTCCTGCCGCCGCTCCCCATCGACCGCCGCACGCAACAGTGGCTGGCTCGCCAAGACTACAGCCGCCCAGCTCCCGAGGCCCCAGCCCGCCACTGACGGACGCCGGACGTCCTCCCCTGCTCCGCATCAAGGCCCTGTGCTACTAAGCAGCCGTTGCCGCCGCCCGCATCACGTGATTTCACAAGTGCTAGCTGCAGATTGCTCTCAATCTCAACAGAAGGAAATTAGAAAACGAAATCTTTAATTTTTTACTCTGAATAATGGATCTGACCCTGGTGTCCTCACCTTGCGACGGCCGAGGGACTCAAGCTAGGAGCTTGGGACAGGGAGGGCTAGCGAGCTTGAGACAGGGAGGACCGGAGAGCTTGGGACAGGGAGGGCCAGAGTGGGCCGACGGCCGAGGCCGAACTGGCGAGCGCGCGGCCGGCGCAGAGCCCCGGCGCGTCGGGTTCGACGCGTGGCACGCGGCCAGGGTTCACAACCGGCCACCGGAGCTCGCGCGGCCTGGGCTCAGGGCCGGCCATGGCGAACGCAGCCAGAGGAGGAGGCTCACGCGACGGCCATGGCGGATCCGGCCGGGGCGGCGGTGCGCGTCAGGGCGGGACTGGCCGAGGCGGCGACGCGCGTCGGGGCGGCGGGGAGGCTCGCGGGGCCAGCGCGTCGGGCTGGGGCCTCGCCTGGGGCGGCCGCGCGATGAAGGCTAACCGGCCATGGCACGGGCGGCGGCGGAGAAGCAGCGCGCGGCGAGAGAATGGTCGGGTCGGTGACGGGAAAGACCGTAGGCGGACGGGGTGAAGACAGGGCGAGCGACGGTGCTGTAGCGGGACGGAGGGAGTGGGCCGAACAGTTGGGCCCAACGAATGGGCCAGATAGAAAAAAAAGGCTAAGGTCCTGTTTGGTTACTCCTCCTGAAAGCTTGAGCTAAAATCTGGATAGAATCTGTCTAAAGAACCAAACACCTTCTCCTAAAACTTTCTAAAAGTTTTAGGAGGCTGATTTTTTTTATAAGCTCCACCCCTTCTAAAACCTCCTAAAGTCCTTCCTAGACCCCCACTACCTCTCATTTATTGCCCCCTCCCTCTTTCTTTCTCCTAAAGAAGGGTAAAAGTGTCTTTGTTCAATAACATTTACTGTTTTTAGTCAGTTTTAGGAGGTGCAACCAAACACTTTTTTAGGAGATTTTAGAAGGCTACCTAAAACTTTTAGGA
The DNA here is from genome assembly GCF_019320115.1 of Miscanthus floridulus. Classification (NCBI taxonomy): domain Eukaryota; kingdom Viridiplantae; phylum Streptophyta; class Magnoliopsida; order Poales; family Poaceae; genus Miscanthus; species Miscanthus floridulus. The sequence goes on along the minus strand of NC_089594.1, from coordinate 82,741,457 downwards.
ACTAAAGTTTTAGGAGGTCGGAACCAAACAGGGCCTAAAGTTTTGCCTTTTTATTATTAGGGATAGATTGTTTGACGGGCTTGCCTGGCTTTAGCCTGGGTTGCAAGCTTCTTGGGCCGATCTGGGCTTCTCGAAGGATGCCACGTTTGATGTCTCCGATGTCCGGCTGTGTGGCCCATTAGCGCGGGGTGGGCTGATAGCAGATGCCGGCGATGCTTTTTTCCTTTTGCCCCAATACGGCCTCAACTATAGGTGTTTTTTTTTTTGAGGGAAACTATAGGTGTTTTTTTAGGTAAACTTTAGGTGTTTTAGTTTCACGAATAGGATGCTTCAAAAAAAAGGTTTAGAATAGGACGGTGTTATGGTGTATTATCTTCTCAGTTTTCACTTCTTTTTTGTTTGGCTGATGAAATAGAATGGGTTGATATACATCACCTTATTCCTCACAAACTAATAATTAATACTAATATAAGAGATGTAGTCATTCCACAAAATTTAAGAATTAAACTTGATGCACCATCTCATTTACAATGGTTTGATTCCTCAAACCAAACACTTTAAGTTAAGCGGCTCAGAGAAATCTAAGCATAAGATGGGGTTCAATAATCCCATATACAGAGCAAGGTATGGATCAGGTTGTACAAGCGATGGTTGTCATATTCTTCATAGCAAACAATGCAATTCTAGCACAATGTCGCGTTTTAGTACTTAAGTTTGGCCAATTATAGATAAAAAAATATCCATGTTTATGATACCAAATAAATACCATCAGATTAATTATGAAATATATTTTCATAATAAACTAATTTAAAGACTTAACTGTGAATATTATTCACTAAAAACTTAGTCAAACATGAACCACTTCTCAAGGCACGCAACCTGTAGCTGCATTCTTTTCAGGACATAGGTAGGACAATCAAAAGTATGCTAGTGTGAGACTATTACATGGACGCAGAGAAATGCTTGAACCCATCAGGTGGCCAACCGTTTCTTTTATACCCCCGCATGTAGAATGGCCGGCAAAATGCTTGAACCGACCAAGTGGCCAACCGTTTTTTTTTATACCCCCACATGTAGAATGGCCGGCACATCCCTATAATTTTCTCCTCAGCGTGCGTCTGAACAAGCATGAATCAAGAGCAGGTACATTGTCAAGTCCTAAGGGCGTGTTTGGGACCGCGTATTCCGCGGTGACGGTGGAAAGAATCGAACAATCGCGTCAAACGCCCTACGGCCACGATGATTCTTTCAACCGCACTCGGCATGGGAGTCGCGAAAATGAACTAGCAGCTCGTGGTGCTCACGTTTACGCCACCGCGACTCAGAGCTCGCGGTGCCCATACCGCACTGCGCGGTCGACGACCGCGGTCCCAAACACGCCCTAAGTCGACTGATCGTCCAAATTAGTACATGTTCAACCCTGACATAACACTCCGCGTCCAAAATCTGCTAGTATATATGGCCCGGGTCCGCACGTGGAACGGGCCTGAGCACTACTCTTACACTTTCGTCCTCACTTGCTATAATGTAATAGTGGCTAGGGTGTTACACACCCCCTTAAGGGCATCAGGTACTAAGGGTGCTAGCTCACCCCTCCACGGGCACAATAGCAAGGGTTGATTTTTAATACCATCGTCCACCCCCCACTACTACAGGAATCAATTTGCGTAGCGTGGCCAAAACACGCTCCGTGGCGGGCACCTTTTTTGCCTGCCACGGTTAACCGGTGGCCGGCCAGCGAGGCCGGCCACCAGGGCGCCCGCGGCGGGAAATTGGTTTACCACGGCGGGCAACCTTACCTGCCCGCCGCAGGAAATCGTTATTTACCGCGGCGGGCGGTATGAATAGCCCGCCGCGGTTAATACGGTTTACCATAGCGGGCTCTTTAAACTGCCCGCCGCGGTAAAGACTTGATTTATCGAGGCGGGCGTTTTATGTTGCCCGCCGCGGTAAAGCCTGTACAAATACAGACCTCAGACCCTCCTTCTTCTCCACGGGTCTTCCTCTCTCAAAACTCATGGGGGAGGCTTTGCCCTAAAATTTGAGGAAACTTTTGATTTGAGTTGAAGGGCTTGGATTTGAGGGAGGAGGACATCATAAGAGGTTCATAATGGCTCTCCCTCTCTCCTTCCATCCTCTCTCTCTATTTCCATCACCTAGAGTTCTCTTTAGATCTAGATCTAGATCTAGATCAATTTTAATGGAAAAAATGATGTCATGTATTTCTTTAACTTTAGATTCATCATAGATGCATGCTTCATCTTTCACATCGTCATTTCCTCTCTTTTTCATGATTTTGGACGTAAAAATCATCAATTTCTCCTAATTCTTCTTTATTTAATGTTGATTGTGATGGATAATGTTCGCAGATATGATGGATAGATCGGAATGGATGTACCGGATCGATAGAGTGAATGATCCGCGGTACCTCTTTGAATTAAGGAAGTTTATTGCGGCTGGTAAAGCTCACCGTGAGAGACTGAAGCGGATGACAACCATATGTCCATGTTCTCGTTGCAAGAACCTGAAAGCCCACCGAGACAGCGAGGTGCAAACTCATTTGATCATGTATGGTTTCATCGAGGGCTACACAGTCTGGACATTTCATGGCGAAAGAGTTGGTGCGAGTGGCGCTGCATCTGGAGTTACCTCTTCGACACCGACGACGACAGCACCACCGGTGAATAAAGATCCTTCCATAGCAGCTGCGCCAGCCGACAGTGACAACAGTTGTAGTGATTACATCACGGTGGATGATGTAATGCAAGACATGGCCGACGAAGCCGGCGACGGTGGTGATGGTCAGGATACTGTGAGCCAACCCGAGGATGTGCAGCTTGTTGAAGATCTAGTCAAACACTTCGATGAAGACGACGTTGTGTTGGGTTGCCCAAAGTGGTTGGAGAATTTCAGAGAGTTGAAACAGACGGCAGTTGATCCTCTCTATAAGGACGGCGGCGATTGTCCAAAGGAGTGCACGGCGCTCCGTTTTAACCTCCATATGTTGATGTTGAAGGCTCGTCATGGTTGGTCTGACACTAGCTTCAATGAGTTGTTAAGCTACCTTGCCACCACGTACCCAACGGCTAACAAGGTGCCCGCCAATACTTATCGGGCCAAGAAGCTGATCCGGCCAGTGGCGATGAAGCTTAGAAAGTTTGATGCATGCCCTAACCACTGCATCCTGTATCGGGGCAATGAGTATGAGAATTTGATGAGTTGTCCGCACTGCGGCTTTAGTCGGTACAAGAAAAATACTGGTTGTCGCGTGGATGCAGAAGACGAGGGAGGCTTGCGGGGTGGTCGAAAGAAGAACAAGAAGGGGGCAAAGAAGAGCAGTGTGGCCAAACAGATCTCGGCTCAGCAGGACGATGAAGAAGAGGGTTACACGCACAGGAAAAGTCCAGCACTGTCGGTGTGGTACCTGCCCGTGACCGATCGCCTGCGTGCAATATTCGGGAACCCGGACGATGCCAAGCTCATGTCCTGGCATGCATCTGCTGACCGCCTGAATGACGATGGCAAGCTACGGCACCCATCCGATGGCAAGCAGTGGAAGGATTTCGACGAGGCCTACCCGGAGTTTGGCAAGGAGCCTAGGCATGTTAGGTAGAGGTACAAGGAGGGCATCTTTCAGAAGGGCTATGATCAAGGCGTGGCCAAAATGATCAGTCGGTCCATAAAAGAAGCCTTCACGAGCAATGACCCAGATATGGTGTCGATGAGGTCACAGATGCTTCGCCAGGCTGGCGTGGCCGTGCCACAAGTTCCACAAGGGCAGACACAAGGGCAGCCACTGCCGATGATCGAGGATCGCCCAAGGCACCCCGTCGACGACATTCGGCAACCCATGCACGTCCACCTCAACATCCCGTTCGGCAGGGCGAAAAAGTTGACCGTGGGTGAGGGTTACATGCACCCCAAAGAAGATATCAAAGATTTCAACCAAGACCAGATCCCTGCCAACTATGCTACCGTGATACTTACATGGTATGCGACCCAATACGAAGAATTTGAAATGGAATATCCAACTGCACAAGGGGTAACGATCCTTGGAGCTGCCATTGGTTCTGAAGTCCTGTGGAACAAGGACGACATAGAGATCATTCTCTCGACGCCGACTTCTATGCCGATGGCGACACCAGCATCACAACCATCCGTTGCCGGATCTTGTCCCCCCGATGATCCAGATCACGGCGACGGCGATGACGAAGGCAATAGCGGGGATGACAAGGGAAGGAAGTCACCCCGAGGCACAAGCCCTCACCCTCGTTCTCCTCCTCCAACAACAAGTCCACCTCCACCTCCCGATAGTCCGTCTAAGGGTACAAGCAAAGGACCGGGAGGCACGGAGGAACCGGGGGCAAAGACACCGCCTGCTGCCATTGTGAGCACAAACCACTGTCCTCCACCGCCGGCGAAGACTAAAGGCGACCAAGGGCATCTCACATACTCACTTGAGTTCGAAAGGTATGGTAGCGGCGAGCATAATTTGCTAATAACTTTTCTTTGCCATAATATGGTACTAACATTTCTATCCCAGGCCGAGATCATCTTTCCATCTATTTCCTGAATCGGATGACTGCCTCGGCCATTACGAGCATGGGAAGTTCATGATAACCAAGGCCCAGCTCGTCGACGAGGAAAGGTGGGAGACAAGGAGGTTTCATCTCTGGTACATGGAAGCAGCAAAAGCTGGCCTACATGGTTTTCTAGTCAAGGTTGTGGCGGAGTACTTCCACTTGCCCGGCAACGATGTAGAACTCCCCATGGACTTCCACGACATGTACAGACTACTACGGGAACAAGACCTTAACATCGCCCAAGTCACCTTGTTCTCTATGTAAGTGATGAATTGCGAGTTTCACATATCACCTGCCTTTGAATCGGTCAAGACTACTTATATATGCCACGATGGCTTGTCCTTGCAGGTTGATGGCCTATATATCCAAGGAACTAAAACTTGATGTTATCTATCTATCTCCAATGCATATTGCTCAAAGAGTCATCATTGGTTACCACCTAGATGACAATCATCCAACCATGAAAGACTTGACCAAGCGACAGAGAGAGGCGCACAGGAAGAAACTGATCGACAATGAGAAGTTGAACATTTCAAGGTACATACTAGGAGCAATGAAGAAGATCAGGAGAAATGGGTGTATCGTAGCTGCCTACCACTTTGGGTAAGTCGAAGACATGCCTGTAGAGATAAGTGGGTAGCTAGCTAGTATTATTATTTCTCATTGTAACCTATATTTTATTTCAATGGCGCAGCCAAGGCCTCGAGGGTCACTGGGTTGTATTTATCATCTACCCTCAGGATGGCAGGGCCTGCGTATTTGATTCGTTGAGAATGCCAAACTTAAAAGGGTACAAGGCCTTTGAAGATTGCCTCAGAGTGTAAGTGACTGAACTGTCTTCTCATATGCGTTCTAATGCCCTGCCTAATACTAGTACATTTCGTATAGCGCTTATAAGGAGTACATGAAGGATCCTGAATGCTATGATCGAAGAACAGAGAATTTTAAGGCTAAGCATAAGAACCGCATCAAAATCAGACGCAACTTTCCGGTAAGTATTTGAAAGGTTTAATTGTCCTTTCTGTTCATAAGCGTTCTAATGCCTGTATTTTAATGCTTGTGTATCGATCATGCAGTGTGCCAAACAACCGGTAGGATCACAAACCTGTGGCTTCTACGTCTGTGAGTACCTGAGTGAGTGCAAGCAGTACAGCAGCAGTTGGAGGGTGCTCAAGAATGGATTGAACTGGTGGAGACACGTGCAGAGCACCCAACACTCCTTCAAGCAGACAAAGGCAGACATATGTAAGTTTGTCTTAGACAAATGCGTGCTTGAAGGGAGCACGTTCTTCAATGAGAACAGCCAGCTAGCGATTTTACCGGAGTACGAGAGGCTGAGGAAATGACCCACGATGATGCGTCCGCAAGATTACTCCTTAGAGCATGTATAACGACTTTAATATGTAAATGTAATGAATTAACGATGACAAGAACGACTAAGTGAATGTATATATATGTATATTATCTCATGTGTAATGCCTGCATACTTTTTAAGTTTAATCTGTGAAATCTGGATGTGATTTGAATTTGAATTTGAATTTAATTATATGCATGCTGTATTTTTTTTAATTCAGGAAATAATTTACCGAGGCGGGCAAATAATAATGCCCGCCACGGCTAACGAACATAACCGCGGCGGGTGGTGTACCGTGTCCGCCGCGGTAAAATAATTTACCGCGGCGGGCGGTTCAACGTGACCGCCGTGGTAAAAGTATATTTACCGCGGCGGGCACGTTACACCGCCCGCCGTGGTAAATCGGTTAACCGCGGCGGGCAAAGCCGCCCGCCGCGGTTAAGCCACGATTTACCGTGGCCTCTAGGCCGCAGCGGACGGCTTTGCCCGCCGCGGAAAATCAAAAACGTCCGCCTCCATTAAAGTTTGTGTAGTAGTGCCCATTATGCGACAAGGGTTGATGATCTGAATACTGTCGTTCAAAATTTGCTTATGTGTCCTAAATCCACACGTGAAAACATGCCTGTATACGTGTAGCACCTCTCTTACACTTTCGTCCTATCAGGGTAAACCCGAGGGTGCTACGTTTGAAAGGACAAGGATTATAAGCTAGTCTCCACCCTCTAAACTTTCAAGGTGATACTAAACCCACCAACAACAACTCCTCATGTGCCACATCCAACTACTACATGTTTCTAACGGGATGAGGTGTTAAAGAGGAGATCAGATGTGATTACAGGCATGGTGATATTATTTTAACAGAGATAGAATTTTATTAACTTAAGATTCTCTAAACCGCGTTTTTCAAGTTTCACGTCAAAAACCATTTTGGAAATGAATCGGTTCGGAAAACAGTAGAAAAGTCGGCCTGGCCGACCTCAAACCCGCCTAGGCCGGGATTCACGGCCTCCAGCGCTGTGGCTGGCCCGGCATCAGGCAACCCGGCCTAGCCAGCTTTCGAAACCTAGCCTGGCCGGCTTTGGCATAGTAGCGTCGTCATCGTCTCCGTTCCGCCTTGCTCTTTGAATTATGATGCACCAAATATTTCCTAACACGTCTTTGATGTCAGTAACTTGATAGTGTAACCCAATTGCCTCGCTGGGACATTTTTGTGTGTCAACAGACAACAGTCCAAGCATGAAGTGTTAGGACATAATTACACGAGTCATTGTCACAAGGAAAATTTGACCTTTATTAATTTGGAAGCAGTAATAGATTAAAGTAAACATTATTGCACCCAAGTGGAAATGAGAAAATAAATAACTAAGCTGAAAGCAAATTCAAAGGTGTATAAATATAACAACATATCATGGACTCCGCGGCATAATGTATATGCTGTTATATTAGCAGCACCCTGGGATGAAAACCAACCTTTCCTCCGGCCACATCGTAGACCACTTCCGTGGACGCCAGCGTGTACGTCCCAATCACGGCGGAGAAGACATCGCCCCCGGCCGATGTCCAAGCTGGAGAAAGCGGGGCAGGTCATGCCGAATGCACCGGCGCCGGGGTCGTCGTAGTACAGCATCTGGTGCCCATCGATCTCCAGGCTCTCACCGTTGCTGAACTTGAACTGGACGAGAGGTACGATGAGCACATCCAGCCCGGTGAAGTTGAAGCACGTGTCGAAGCCGGCGAACCCCGGCGCCGAGCGGTTGTACTACGACATCTCCTTCCGGAAGGCATCGCGCAGCGGGGCGTACGCGTCCGGTGCCAGTAAGCCGTGCCAGCATGGTGAAGGCGGTCCCCACCGGGATTGGAAGGTCCTCACCGCCAAGGCTTATCCCGACGAGGTCGATGAAGTACATGCTCGACAGCTCGAGATCACCGCTGCTCACCAGCGGGGCGTGCACGGTGAGGTTGTAGTCGTCGTTTCGGAGGGTGGCGTCGCCGCCGAGGGAGAGGAAGCACTGGGAGCTTGGGGAGCGTGGCAAGCAGTAGGAGAAGGTGGCGGGGCCGGCGCCGGCAAGCCGCGACGGCAACGAGTTGCGGTCTGGGCTGAGGACGAGGATCCCGGCCCCCGGCTGGCCATCAGATTTCACATCCAGGCAGACGAATCTGAAGTCGTGGACGGCCATGGACGGCGCCAGCGTTGTTAGCACGTCCTCCACAAACGTGCCTACGATGATCGAGGAGTTCGCGTTGTTGAACGGGCAGACGGAGCCGCCGGAGCAGTTGGTCGGACAGTGCGGCGAGCCGCAGAGGACATAGGCATACGTTGAGGACCACGACGTGTCGAACGCCGGATCACAGTCGTCGGAACATGAGGTGCAGGGCTTGCACCGGAGCAGCGACAGGCCAACGCTGTTGGTGTCGAGGAGCACCAGGAATTGCTGCTCCGGCGTGCCGTAGCTGACGAGCACACTGTAGTCCAGCGCGCCCGGTAGCCTCGAGTCCGATGAGCCGTTGGCCGGGATGATTATTGTGGTGGCGCCGTCGACGGGGCTGCCACCACAGACGACTGTGAGGAGATACGGACGACTGCGGGAGATGTCACGACGCAGTACATCTGACGCCGTTAGGGACGGCAACCCATGCAACCGCGATCATGGGCTCTGCCGGTGCACTACGGGTAGTAGCTTGTTGCACTCAAAGATCATTTGTATAGGTGGTTTGGTCAGTCGTTCCTACCGAATCGTCTTTATAAATTATGTATATTTGTTTGTAGATGTGGTTCAATCTAGAACCGTCTCTACAGTATGTTTTTCCACAAAAAAAAATTCAAATTTACAATTCAAATTCGACCAAATCGTCCTGTTTTTTTCCGCGTATTCCCGCGTTCGCGTTGCGAGTGAGCGATCAACGTTCCGAACCGCATTCGCTCAACGTCCCACCGAACGCCCCGCGACCAACGTTCTGAACCGCATTCGCTCAAGAGTATTATATAAACTACAAACACAAGAGTATTATATAAACTACAATTACAAGTCCAATTCACAAGAATATATACAATCCATCATTAAATAGACATAATTCACAAGGTAAAACCAATGTCAAATTCCATACACATTGTTATCAACGTCCTAGAGCTAGCCTTTCAGTCTCATGAAGGTGTTGGTACTGTGGATTTCTACCTAAGTCGGACTCTCAGTCATGGTAGGTGCCTTTGACGTGTACAATCTGGTCCAATATGAATATGCAAAGGTCGCCGACGAGCTCTATGAGTTGGTCAACCTTGTATGGGTCTCTTTTCATTTCTTTCTCTTATTTCTACTACAAGAGAACAAGTTTCGGTTTAGTATTTCATACTATGTACGAAATTTTTATACTACGGGTGAAGAGGTTCAAACTTACCCTTAAGGGGTGTCTCATGTAGGCACCGGTGTTACTCATCATATAACATACATAGTATTCACAATGTACACTCCCAGGCTTCTGCTTGGTGTGTGTTTTGCATATGGAAATGTTAAGTAATGCTTTTGACAGCTATGTAATGGAGTACTAAAGAAGTAAGTTACACTTACCGTACATAGTGTTTTTATAGCCAGTTTTTCCTTCCTTACTGGATCATGCCTTCTGTGATGTTTAGTGACATAGAAACTAAATGCCATGTTCGAATTATTTTAGCAAATATAACTTGTTAGTATCCAAAAGTGAACGTTACAAAATATGTATACAAACATATAAGCTAATGAGGATTGTCGATATGTATACGTCTTGAGAATTGATATGAAGTCTTTGTATGTCACTGGGTCCCTATCTATTGAATCAAAGACCCATGCCATGCTCCTCCCGACATCGACGCCTATATAAATCCAGTGGTTGCTGCATGAATTTAATCATAGAACTAGATAAGCTCTTTTGCATCGAATAAAATATATCGAACAAAGCTTTAAGTATAGAGTTGAACTTACTCGAAGTTGTATGGTAGCCATATAGTAGAGTGTTGTTGGAGAATTTTAAAAGCCAGGACAATATATGCCGAAACCTCAAGGGACTCTTCCCTTAGTTTCTTCGTACGGATGTGCTCTTTCTCCCGAAGGGTCTTTCCAGCAGCTAGCTCTTTGTCATCCAGTTTTCACTATTTAGGGTAATTAAAATTTATTTGTGCTATAGCTTGAGGGTCTATATACCTGGCTTTCACACTTGGTATTTGTTTTACAATGTGCACTGCATTCTACAAATCACGGCGTGGGTTAGTTACAACAAAATTCAAAGATTACATTCATATCATATCGGGAGGACAAGGATTTACAAGCACCACGTGCGAATTAGATTCATCTCCATTGCTCTGAGGTGAAAACATGTCTGCATGTCATTGAAGTCAAAGACAATTTTCTCGGCTGGGCTTCCAAATGTGCCGGTGGGGAAGCATGCTTGTACGAGGTCTATGCTCGTTGGGAGAACACGCAAGTACCAATCATGGAACCTTCTCATTCCAAGTGGTAGGCGCTGGATGTCCCGGTTTGGTAAGAAGGGCTTGCCTCTTTCATCTATTTTCGGGCAATCCTTTGACTATTTGATGGCATCAACAGTTGGATACTGCTTTGCTGTTTGGTGGAGTTTGCTAGTGACGGCCTCCTCAGAAGCCCGTGATGGGACTTTTTTTAACTTCGTTCTCAGGCTTGAACGGGTCATGGGAATACCACTTGCGCACCGACGAGACGTCTTTCATCGAAACATAAATTGGTTTTATGGTGATTGGATGCTTCTTTTGAAGTTCCCATTTAGGCACGCCCTCATCTTCTTGTGCATCACCTTCTTCAGGAGGCACTCGTTGTTTATGTATCGGCTGTGCTTGTTGAGAAGACTGTGGCATCTCATCATGCACTCGCTCGGTACGAGCTGGAGAAGGTTGTGGCTTATCAGGCATCAGGCACATGCTCGCTAGGCGGTGGGGAAGAATGTGGCATCTCAGGAATGTGGTGGTCACGAGACGGTGAAAATATCTCCCTGACCTCAACAACTCGCTCCAAATTTGGGAGAGGGGGATGCGGCGAAGAAGCAGTCAATATAATGACCCGTTTGTGCCAGAGGATAAACTGCCCTATTACGTCTCCGAGTAACACCAACCCCTCGGGAGTTGCGTAGTCTATCCTCCACTACATGAACTCGGGCTTCACGCGATGCGCCTCGACCCTAGTGTAGTCCGGCGGTATCTTATTATTGTTGTGTAAGCCACCGGGAGGATGTGCCACACCCATTGCCACATCCATCACAATATTCTGCCGGCCGCTGAGAAACACCAAGGTGCAACTAGTTGTTTCCCATATGCGATCGACGGAGGTTGTGGCTGCAGGGGAACCTTGGCTGCTAGGAACTTTCAGAGGGCTTCCAACTAATGCCAGTTCTTTCCATAGATGAACGCGTATGTTTTTCACCATTCTGTACATGTATTCTCTGTTATGACGTCTCTCCGGAGGGGGTTCAATCTCTGGGGTGTTGTCATAAAATCTAAAGAACAATTTGCTACGGTACTTGTCACTTGTCTTTAAGAAGCATCGGTTCCTTAGGTAAACTATCTTCTTGGATGCATCTAGGTACACCCATGTAGTACCATCCAAGCAAACCAAGCATCCCATCTTCCCTTTGATCTGTCCAGACAAAGCAAACAACGCGGGGTAATCATTGGTAGTAACAAATATTATTGCTTCACATATGAAGTCCTCCTTTCGGAACGCATCATACATCGGGTCCCCATGTCTCCATAGCGTCTCTATTTCTTGCATCAAAGGCTCGAGGAACACGTCTATATCAATGCCTGGTTGTTTAGGGCTAGAAATAAGAATAGTGAGGAGAAGGTACTTTCTCTTCTAACACAACCACGTTGGGATGTTGTACATGGTCAAGATCACTGGCCAAGTGTTGTGGTCGCTCATCCTCTCATTGAAGGGATTCATTCCATCGGTGCTCAAGCCAAACCGTACATTCATCAGGTCATCGCTGAATTCTTTGTGCTTCTCATTGAACCTTTGCCACTGACTACAATCAGCCGGGTGTGCAATCTTATCATCATCCACCTTGCGCTCATCATCCCACCATGTCATGAGTGTGGCTTCTTTAGGGTTTAGGAAGATACATCTCAAGCGGTCAGTCACTGGCAGGTACCACATTACCAAGGTAGAAATTTATCTCTGCTTTGCATCGTTGTCTAATGGAGTGTCCTTTGGGGCTGAGATTCTTATACCACCTTTTTTTGTACCCTTCTTATTCCTCTTTTTCCTCGTGGAGGCTTCGTCCCCACCGTAAAGGTCATTGTTCTTGTACCGGCTGGCCCTACACCGGGGACATTTATCTAGTGACTTGAACGTTTCGCCACAAAAAAGTATACAGTGGTTGGGGCATGCATGGATTTTTTCAACCCTCATTGTCAATGGACTTATGACCTTCTTCGCTTGGTATGTGTTGGCGGGAATTGAGTTTGGTTGTGGCAGCACCCATGACAGGAGATGCAATAGATTATTGAAACTACAGTCTGACCACCCGTACTTAGCCTTCAGGATGAGTAGCTCAAGCACAAAACGTAGCAATGTCCAATGTGTTGGACAGCCCTTTTCAATACCATACACAGTCTTTTTCGATGTTTTTGTCATCCTTTCTAAATTTTCTAGACCTTTTAGGCTATTTAGTAAAATCTCTGGTCCAAGGGCTCGAATCATGTCCTCCAAATCATCTTCATCCCCGACACGTGCTCCACCATCATTATTGGCACCACCTTCGTCGTTACCATTACAACCACTAGCATCACCACCTTGTTTATTGCCAAACTCGAAATCCATTCGTGCATCAAGCTTTGTTGAATATTGGGACAGGGATTCTAGGGTTTCATTGTCGTATTCCTCCTCATTCTCGTTGTTAACAATAACTGTTTCACCATGATGAATACACACTGTGTAGTCCTTAATAAATCCTCGCATAATCAAATGTGATCTGATGATAGTCACATCTGTCCATGCCATACGGTTCTTACAATTTTTACAGGGACAAATAATTATATCCTTATTCTCTGTCAACGTCGTTGCATGCTTCTTTCCGGTTTCAATAAATTTATCCACCTCTTCACGGAAACCTGCCTTGAACCTTAATGAACCATACATCCAAGAGTTCCTGTACTCCATCTTTTACAACAACAACAAAACAAACATTAAAGGACTACTTATTCAGATATATATATATATATATATATATAAATGAAACAAATTAATAATTACTTGAGAATAATTGTATATACTTTAGATATATATGAATATAAATCAAATATAATTATATGAAGCATACAAACACACCATGGTAGAGGAAAATTAATTAATGGCCTATTTATCCATAAATAATTAAAATACATATTTGTTGATTACAATAAATAATTTCAAAGACAACAATTAGCAACAATTATATTTTACCCAATATCTTTTATGCAAACCCTAGTCTAATTTCATCAAATATAAATTTATAAAAATAAAATTAATAAAAAAAACCAAACCCTATATCTAGATCTACATGCACATAAAACATCCATAAAACTAACTAATTATTCACAAAAATCAAGAAAGATGGACCAAATAAGGACATGATCTTGTTACCCTACCTAATTTACCCTAGTACATTCAAAACTTGAATCTAATTTACTTTATAAGTAGCTCAAGCACCATAGAAGAGAGAAAAAACAAAACTCTAATTACTCACTAACCAACCATTAAAATTTCAAAAAAAAAGTGTGGAATAGTATTTTCTTACCTTCTACAACTTCTCTACCAAAGGATTTGAGACCAAAACCTTCCCTCCTTAGTAGAGTAATTTTGGGGAGGTGCCCAAGGCCTCCCCACCTTTCTTTTACGGGTTGGAGTGAGTGACCCGAAGAAGAAGAAGAGGGCTATAGCCATTTTTACAGTGGACATTTGTAGAGGCGGCTGGTGATTGAGCCGCCCCTACAAATCCTAGATATTTATACGTGGGGCATTTGTTGGGGCGGCTCAATCACCAGCCGTCCCTAAAAATAGCAACATCTGGGGCGGCTGGTGAGTGAGCCGCCCCTACAAATCCTACCATTTGTAGGGGCGGCTCGTATCACCAGCCGCCCCTGCTGTTCCATTTGTAGGGGCGGCTGGTCTCGTGGATCCCGAGCACGCCACTGTAGGGGCGGCTCTATCACCAGCCGCCCCTAAAAAAAATTATTCCGTTGCTACAAACCATTTTTCACGTAGTGTTGTTGCGTAGTTGTGTGCCTATAAAAGTTCAACAAAAATATATAATATAACAATTAAGTTTCATCCAATTTTTTGTCCATTGCACTTTCTCTCCTTGTCCACGTGTCCGTCCACTTTCTCGAGCATAAAGGTAGGTACTTGACAGTTTTACAAAGAGTATTAGCTACATGATTACGTATTAATTGGTTTGTTGCCTATTTCATGACCCGAAACTCAGGGCGTACGCTCATACGAGTTATAATGCAGGTGGTTGCAGGAGGCACCGTGGAGGCCTGCTTTGAGTTGCCAGATGACCTGCCAGGTGTCTTGAAAAAAAACTTGTCTGGACCCTAGCTTGTAGCTTGCATGGTAGGAAGCGCCAGCATGTCGAGCAGGAAGCAGAAGCAGGCAGAAGAAGAAAAGAGAAGCAACGGAGGAGGGAGTCATTGTGCTAGTAGCTAGTGCAATACTGCTACGTACATGCATATTGAGTCGTAGCGAGTGCACGTATATATACGGAGGAGGACGACGCGTCACCTCTCACAAATACGCGTCACGACCGACGCGACGAAATTTGTAACCTCGGAAGCATGCTTAATTCCCCTATGCCGACGCGAAGCATATGCAAAGGATTACTACTGGAAATCAAGACTTTCTGCTTGCTGGCATGCTGCTTCCCCGATGCAATGCAATTGCAAAGCAGCGATGGAGCTAGAGAAAGCGGCCAATGCAACAAACAAAATATCACATATTGTACGGCCGGCCGTGCAGGACAATATCAAAAAACGCGCCAGATGTTGGCCGTTGTGTTCAATGTGCATGCTTTACGCAACTTGGTGTTCTAAGTTCCCGGGTAATTAATCTGGAATAACAACGCGCCAAACAACAGGTTCAGATCAGTGTATATGGGAATGTTTCGGTTTTGAGGTTATATATGCTGATAGAAATAATAATAATGAAGAAAGAATTTATATATTTAATCTATAGCAAAATTGATCGAGGCGTAAACTAGACCCACAAAAAAAGGTGGGTGGACCCCTTGGCCCCATGCCGCTCTTCATAAGGGGCCACACAGGAAGTGGTGCTCGCTAGCGCGAAGAGACTCCACTGCAGACGTTCTAGCGTGGCCCTGTCAGCTGCGTCCCGCTCAAAAGGATGCACTAGTGCAGGACTGGGTTGCAATCCCGGTTTAAAAAAGACCTTTAGTCCTGGTTGCCCAACCAGGATTACGAATCTAGGACTAAAGACCTCCCTTTTGGTCCTGCTTCTGGGAATCGGGACTGAAAGTGGACCTTTAGTCCGGATTGCTATTACCAACCAGGACTAAATGCCCCCTCCCCTCCCCCCCCCCCCCCCCCCGACATTGCACCGGGACTAGCATGTTTAGTCTCGGTTGGTGTTTCCAACCGGTACTAAATGTTCCTTTATTTTTTCCATTTCATTCCTTTTTATTTTATGGTTTCTTTTCAATTCAATTCTTTTTTGTTTCAATTAGCTTTTCTTATACGAATTCTACGCTGCTAATATACGTCCATATATACGTATGTATAAGATTCCGTTCGAGCATTATACATAAATAACACACTAAAATATATGAAACTATACATATACAAATATGCATGCATGAAATATGTACATATATAATAAAGTCACAAATGTACTCATGTTCTTGGGATTTCTTGCAACCCTAATCTTCCTCCGTCATTTGGCTACTAGGTATGAATTCTTTAGGGTCATAGTAGTACACGCCCTTGGGATCTATGACCTGCTCCAAAAGAAATCCTGACAATGCCCCTTGAATTGCTTTGATCTGGTGACATCGCAAGACCTTTTGCTTCCTCCATTCGATCTTCAATTCGAATGAAAGCAAAAGTATGAATATATATATGATTATCTATATCAATACAGTGGTAATAAATAAATTGTGTATATTTTTTACGTACTTCGAGGATCTCTTCACTTGTTCTCCTTAAGTACTTCATGAGGAACTCGCAGACGTAGTATCCACATAAGTTGTTCCCCGATCCCTGTTATAGACACCACTTTACGAGAAAAAGATTCATCATCAACCAATGAAACATGGTAATAATGAATTGAACTAAATAAAGATGCGGTGACCTATATAGTACTTACTGGGTATTGGACTATATGCAGAGGCACTTCCCAATTACTATAATGGTGTTTCTCGGTGAACATTTTTCAAGCACTGCTCAACAAAATAAATAAATGGAGTTATATCATTAAAATGGCATAAGAGAGTATACAGTATGTGCGAGACCAAAATTACCACTGGAGTATATCGAGGATTTCTTGGTAATCTGCTCGGGGTTTTGTCGCTGAGTCAAAGATTTTTACACGACTCCTGGTCATATCAATGACCAGCACTATCCAGTAAAAGATACATGTTTATACACATGCATAACTCATTAACTAAAATCAACATGGAGTAAGCAAAATAAAATAGGCACAAGATATTCACACTCACTTGAAGCCGTATGGGAAGAGTATCAGTGTCTTGTTAGCGTTCTTATCTAAGAACTTGAACAGAAGCTTCTCCACTTGAGGTCACCATTTATCATATGAAGTAACCCTATCCTTGAATACACGATTCGGATCAATAAAACCAACCTCAGTCATCGCTTTTTTCTTTAGTTTTAGCAGCTCATATCCGGCTACTCCCTCATCCGCCCCTCTCATGGCTTTCTCACGAGCTCCCTTTGTTGTCGGATTCGGCATCCTTGCAGCTGGATCTACTATTCCCCAGGTTGATTTGCCCTTTCAAGGCCGGTGGTACGGTGCTCGCTGACAAAGCCACTTGGGCTGAGGCTCGCGAGCGTTAGTTCTACGGGCGCGTCATAGGAGGTGTGATGCCTGCTAAGACTTGCATCCATGTGTGCATGTTATTCGACTCTAGGAGGCGCTGTTGGGTCATGAGAACCGTTGCTAGCCACGTCGACCGTCTATCGACATGGCCTTCTGTTTGCAATGACTCCATGAGCTCAGCTCAAGAGCTACGTATGGTGGTGGATGACAAGAAACTTCACCTGGCTTAGCGAATGCAACTGTGTTTAGCCACATGTGTTGGTGTCCGACCATGTGCCGTGGAGCTTGCATGATCGGATGATGAGTAGTTGTGCGACCCTTTTGTTCAGGTGTGAAGTGGAGTGTGTTGGGTGAAAGCCTCGTCTGGTGATAGCAGGAGCCGATGATGGCGACACTTTGGGGTGTGATTCCCTTGGAAGCGTCATCAAGGCGCCTCCCCTCATCATGTTAGGTTCTTTTGAGGAAACTCCGCCTTGTATTCTTATGTAGGTGATCACAGTGCTTATCATCGTATCCTTCCTGAAGGTGCCATTTATGATCTTGAAATTGTCAACCCACATCACACGTACCCGTTCCTCGTACCTTCCATACCTGGAAACCTTGTGGACCGTGCTCACAGATAGGGAGACAATTGTTTAACCTCCTCTGCTATCAACGCATGAAGGCTCCTCGCAAGCATTTATATGGTGCTTGCATTATTTGATTTTGTTGAATTTGAAATGATGGCTCCAGTCTTCCCGATCCGTGCGAAGGTTACCATGTAAGCAGGATGAGCATGCAGAGGTTGGTAAATGTCACGCGTGACTCCTGGGCCCATCCTATCTTTGTATGACAAGTGAGAGCTACAACTTTTGTTTGATGACACCGATTATTCCCAGAATTTCGTCGGATAATAAACCTAGATTAACACATACTATTATATCAATCTAATGTGACCAACTGTTTTCTACTCGGAATAATGATAACACATACTAGCTCTTGAATCCATTTGATTGCCTTGAGATGAATGGACCTATCTAATAATGTAGTAGCAGCATTGATTATTACCTCCAACAAGACAACAGTGAACCGTCAGTTTCCTTTCCTTCCTCCGCTTTTCCTTATATTTCCTCCCTTGCTGTTCTACTTAGCCGAGCATGAAGCATGTACTACAAGAGATCAACACCGGCATGTTCTACTTAGAACTCGGTGTCGGATGGAAGAGGAGTACGTGAATAGGTAAGGGAAACCTAGATGAAATCTGATGGCCCAGATTTATTCGGCTCGATAGGGGTTGATCCAAATGGAAGCGGGGAATATGTTAATCAAATGAAATCGTCTCGACGAGCTCCATGAAATCAGGGACTTTGATCATACATACAGATTATGGTTTGACAGATCAAATTTTTCTCTCATTGGCCCGTTTGGTCAACCTACTAATTTCATAAAATTCAAGGATATTACATTCATTCACTCTCTCCTCTACCTTAGCATAAAGCTTACCTACAACCTTTTACTATACTTGCTCTCATGGGCCACTCCACCGGACAATGGTGGCATCCTTGGAGAAGCCAAGATGGGCCCAAGAAGCTGCAGCCTAGGCTAGAATCAGATAGGCCCAGCCCAGCAATGTAATGAAAGCAGTCAACAGAAAAGTGCAGTCACATCTAACGAAGCCTAGGCTAAATATTTCGGATTACCATGATGTAGCAAGTCATAGTGTCGACACACTAGCAGTCGTCGCATACAGATGATATCCAAGCATGAAGTGTAGGACATACGTATACGAGTCATTGTCACAAGGAAAATTTAACCTTTATTCATTTGGAAGCAGTACTAGATTAAAGTAAACATTAGCTTTGTTCGGCTGACACAAAAAAAAATCATTGTTCACGGCTGAAAACACTGTTCATGTTGAAATTTTGTGACAGAAAAATACTGTTTCAGATGAAAAAGAATTGGATCAAGCCGGGTACAAGGTCAGCTGAACACGACCATTATTGCACCAAAGTGGAAACGAGAGAAAAAAACAAGTTGAAAGCAAATTCAAATGTGTATAAAGATAACAGCATATCATATATGGACTCCGTGGCATAATATGTTGTTATATTAGCAGCTCCATGGGATGAAGCCAACCTCTCCTCCGGCCACGTTGTAGACCACCTCCGTGGTCGCCAGCGTATACGACCCAATCACGGCAGAGAAGGAATCGCCGGCGTCCAAGGAGGAGAAGGCGAGACAGGCCATGGTGAACGGAGCGGCGTCAGTATCGTCGTACCACAGCATATGGTCTGCGTGGATCTCCTGGATGTCGCCGTTGCTGAACTTGAACTGAACGTTCGGTATGACGAGGTCATTCAGATCGGTGAAGTTGAAGCACGTGTCGAAGCCGCCGATACCCGGCGACGAGAAGTTGTACTGCGACATCTGCTTCTGGAAGGAGTAACTCAGCGCCGTGTACGCGTCCGGCGCCAGCATGGTGAAGGTGGTCCCCACGTCCAGGTTGGTGCCGTTGCTGCCGAAGGTCCCCACCGGAATCGGGAGGTCCTCGTCACCGAGGCTCATCCCGACGAGGTCGATGAAGTACATGCTCGCCAGCTCCGGGTCGCCGTTGCTCACCAGCGGGGCGTGCGCTGTGACGTTGTCGTCTTTGACGGTGGCGTTGACGCCGAGGGAGAGGAAGCCCTAGGAGCTCGGGGATTTAGGCAGGCAGTAGGAGAAGGCGGCGACAGGGGCCTGCCCCGACGACGATAGCTGCGACGGCAGTGAGTTGCGGTCGCGGCTGAGGTCGAGGGTCCCGGCCACCGGCTGGTTATCAGATTTACTCACGTTCAGGCAGACGAATTTGAAGTTGTTGATGGCCGTGGACGGCGCCAGCGTGAGCACATCCTCCGCAAACGTGCCGTTGATGACCGAGTATATGCCGTCGAGCGGGCAGAACGAGCCGCCGGAGCAGTTGGTAGGACAGTCCGGCGAGCCGCAGAGGACATTGGCGAACGTCGAGGACTGCGACGTGTCGAACGCCGGATCACAGTCGTTGGAACCTGAGGCGCAGGGCTTGCACCGGAGCATGGACGCGCCGACGCTGCTGGTGTCGAGGAACACCGGGAACTGCTGCTCTGGCGTGCCATAGTTAACGAGCACGCTGTAGTCCAGCGCGCCCGGTAGCGTCCTCAGGTCCGACGAGCCGTTGGCAGGGATTATGGTCGCTGCCGGCGATGGGGCCAGCACGGTCGCTGCCGGCGATGGGGCCAGCGCAGCCACCAGAGACGATTGTGAGGAGAAACGGCGCCAGATGAGAGAGGCATCACGACGCAAGACATCTGCCGCCGTCAGGGACGGCAGCCCGTGCAACTGCGAGCATGGGCTCTGCCGGTGCACTACGGGTAGCTTGTTGTTTCCTAGGCCTGTAAAGTTCAATATATATAACAATATATAAGAGTATATCTAAGAGTATTTTTTAAACGCACTTTCCAAATCAACATTTGGAGAGCTACTTTTATATCTTTTGAACCTCCAATAATTTTTTTATATGTTGTGCACCCTATATAGAGCTAATTCTGCTCTTCGTCTTTGGCTAGCAAAATTAGAATTTTGGTCATTTCTCTATCTGAGATCGTTTGAAAGTTTTCGAATTTCAAATGTGAAAATTCAAACATAATTTTCCTTGAATAAATGATTTCAATAAAAAAAACTGGCCGCCTCGAAAGATAGAGGTATTTATAGATGCCGCTGAAAATATTGGCCGCCTCAACAAATGTCTTTCTAGAGGCGGTTTATTTTTTGGAGCCATGTTTAGATGTGGTTTTAGATTGAGACATCTCTTAAAAAAAAGAAATGTTTCTACAAATGGATTTTGTAGTAGTGAGTAGTATACAAATGGATTAGAGCCTTAATCGGTTTATTGTGTGTCATCCATGACCCGAAACTTAGGATGCATACTCATACAAGTTATAATAGCGCAGGCACAGTAACAGTACAGAGTCTAATTCTATAACATATTAGAACATATGATGTAAGACGATGTAAATTTCATTGCAACGGAGTATGTTTTGTAAGTAAAAAATAAAACCATTAAATATATATGCTCTATCTATGTACCAGTTGCGAGGGACGAGCAGGTGGTTGCAGTAGACACCGTGGAGGCCTGCTGGGAGTTGCCAGATGTCCTGGAAAAAATTTGTCTGGACCCTTGCTTGTAGCTTGCATGGGAGGCGCCATGTGGAGCAGGAAGCAGAAGCACAAGCAGGCAGAAGAAGGAAAGAGAAGCAACGGAGGAAGTCATTGTGCTAGTACTATACTGCTACGTACATGCATATGAGTCGTAGCGAGCGCACGTATATATACGGAGGAGAGCGACGGGTCACCTCACAAATACGCCTCAGGACCCACGCGACGAAATTTGTAACCTCGGAAGCACGCAAAGGATGATTATTGGAGAATCACGACTTGCTGGCATGCATGCTTAATTCCCCAATAATGCAATGCAAATCACGACTTACTACTTGCTGGCATGCTGCTTCCCCAATGCAAATGCAGAGGATTATTACTGGAAATCAAGACTTTCTGCTTGCTGGCATGCTGCTTCCCTAATGCAATGCAATTGTAAAGCAGGGATGGAGCTAGAGAAAGCGGCCAATGCAACAAACAAAATATCACATATTGGCCGGCTGGCCGTGCAGGACAATGTCAAACGGGCCAGATGTTGGCCGTTGTGTTCTATGTGCATGAGTTGCATAATTTGGTGTTGTTAAGTTCCAGGGTAATTAATCTGGAATTAATTACACGCCAAATTAATAGGTTCAGACATGTATACATGGGAATGTTGGTGTTTTAAGGTTGAGTAAAAACAATTTTACCCAGCAAAAAAAAACAATTTAAACAAAGGTAAGAACTTTGTGAATTTGGAATTTATATATTCAACTTAGCGAAATCGAATGAGGCATAAACTAGACCTGCAAAAATGGTGGGTGGACCCTCGGTCCCATGTCACCCTTCGTAAGTGGCAACATGGGCTGCGATCCAAATATCCCAGCCACCACCGCCACTCTCGTTCCCCCCTTGCCTCGTCGCCGCACAACTCCCAAGGACGACAGGGATGGGGATCTCATGACAGGGCCTGAATCTGCGCATGGCGTGTGGCTGGTGCTAGGAGAGCTAGGAAGTGGTGCTCACTGGCGTGAAGAGGCTCCTTTGTGGGCTCTCTAGTGGTCCTGTCGGCTGCGTGCTGCTCTGAAGGATGCTTCTCCACTAGCTACTCCCTCATCCTTCCCTCTCTTGGTTTTCTTACAAGTGGCTTGCAACGGCCTATCGATGGCTCTCCAGTGAGTTGTTTTCCGATTCGGCGTCCTTGTGGCCGGATCTACACACTATCCCCTGGGTTGATCTTCCCTTTCACGGCCGGTGGTGCGGTGTTCGCCGGCAAGGGCACTTGGGGCGAGGCTAGCGAGCGTTAGTTCTACAAGCATGTCATAGGAGGTGCGATGCCTGCTGTAAGGAAAATGGACCCCATGGACCATTTAGTTTGGATTTTGGTGTTTGATGATCAACTTGATCATTTGGACTAACATTATTTGCTAGTGTCTTAGGATATAGATCAAAGGGTGCAAAAGTGGACTTGGACTTAGGCAACGTAGTGATCCGGTTGATCAACACCTTAGGCAAGACATTAGAAGACATTTAGAAGACCTTCTTATGAACACCTTGGTGAATACGTCCAATTCTTTAATGAAATTTGTACTAAACAAAGAAATCAAATAAGTGATCTTAAAAACAAGTATATGAATTTGAAATCTAAAACAAAGAATTGTAACAACACTACTGATACGCAACCATTTGGACTACCACTATTGGATAGCGTCTTTGGATATAGTTCAAAGGGTGCAAAAGTGGACTTGGACTTAGGCAACATGGTGATCCGGTTGATCAACACCACAAGCGAAGACCTACAAGACATGGAAAAGTCCAAGGCACAAGATGGAACCAAGTTGGACGCGAAAATCACAAAGAAACAAGTCAAGATGCGGCACGAACCATGCATCGGACCGGACCCATAGGGCGTCGAACCATAAGCGATCCAAACCCTAGCCACGGCATTTAGAAGGAGCTTCGGACCGAGTGGGAAACGAGGCATCAAACTGAACGCCACCACTGTTCACGCGAGCAGCCACGTCGGACCGAGGGTAGAAGAGCAGCATTGGACCAAAGAAGATGGGTCCGAAGGCATGTAGAAAGGTTCCACATAGGAGCCCCAATGATCGGCAACAGTGGCAAGTTTCAAGGGCTAGCTGTGGACTAGGCATCGGACTGGTGTAACAACCCCTCATTGGACGGTCTGGTGAGTGCGTAGAAAACTTGTGTAAGTTCCAACGGCTACATTTGGATTTGAGTGCTATATATAACCCCTTGGCCGGCCATTTGAAGGGGTGTAGAGCTCAAGGAAGACTTATGTGAGTTGAAGCTCATCTCTAGTTGCTCTAGCCACCAAAGTGCTTAGTGATTGATATACTCGATGATTAGCATAGGTTCTTTGCAAAGTGCTTATGCTAGGTAGACCACTGCTTTAGCGTTGGCTCTAGGTTTAGGCCTAGTGTTTAGTGAGGTTTGCATACCTCTTACCACTCGGTTCTTGAGCGCACTATTGTTGTACACAAGAGGGACTTGTAGTCTTGCGAGACCAGACCAACCGTGTTTCATTACTGGATTTTTACCCTTTAGCCACGCTATGCACTGCAAGGACACAAATTTGGTTGCAATACATGGGTGCTATTGCCACAATTTTCATTTTTCGTGGCAATAGTTGACAATATAGCCACAACTATATTTGCGTTGTGATTTCCATGAAAATCATTGCAATTGGTAGATGCTATCGCCACCGTTTATAAAGCAGGTGCAAGTGCTTGACAATATTGCCAAGATATGGTTAGCATTGTGATTAATTTTATTTGCATTGCAATATGTAGACGTTATTGCCACACTTTTACAAATGGTCGCGAATACTTGACAATTTTGCAACACATTTGATTAGTTGCATGAATTCGTCACTTGAGTTGCAATAGAGTTTTATCTGTCGCATCGAAGTTCTAGATCATTGCATCTTCTAAGGTTGTATTGCCACAATTGTTAGTCGTTGTTAATTGGTGATCTACACGCCACCGTCTACCTGAGGGAACAATACCCTCGGCGATTTGTTAGAAGCTTGATAGTGAAGACGGCAGCCAACCGATCCAGGAGAGGCCATCTTGGAGAATCACTTGCGCATGGGGAAGGCCCGACGGGAGCTATCCATGGAGTTACCCAACAAGGAGCTTAGCCCTTACGAGGACATCCTTGTGTGGGGGCTCCAACGAGGACTAGGGAGAAGCTTGCGTGCTTCTCGTTACCTCGGTAAAAGTACTGGCATCATTGAACAGGACTTTGCATCTCTATCGCCCTTTAGCTTCCGCACTTAATTTATGTACCTTGGTATGTGCTTACTTTCCTAGCTTAGTGCGATAGGCTAGTTGATAGGATTGGAACATTGGGTGCATAACTCTTTTGTGGTAGATATAGTAACACACCTAGCAAAACCTTAGTTGCACACCTAGATAGTTTATCTATTGCATAGGTTTTGACTAGGTTGTTTTAGAGGCCATAGTTTAGAAATATTTTTTAAGTTGCCTAATTCATCCCCTTAGGGGTCAACGTCCCCTCGCCTACTAAGACTTGCGTCGACGTGTGCATGTTTGTTTGACTCTTGGTGGCGCTATTAGCACACAACAATCTGGCTAGCCACAGCGACCTTGGTATTGGCATGGTCCTCAGTCTGCAACAGCTCCATGAGCTCAGCTTATGAGCTACGTGTGGTGGTGGACGATGAGCATCTTCACCTACTAGTTTAGCAGATGCAGCTGTCTTTTGCCACACGCATTGGTTTCTAACCATGCATCGTGGTGCTTGCAGGATTGGATGATGAGTAGTGGTGCGACCCTTTTATCCAGGTATCAGGTGGAGTGTGTTGGTTGAATGCCTTCGGCTAGGGTTAGCCGAAGCCCAATGATGGCTGACACTTTAGGTGTGATTCCCTTCCTTGGAAGCGTTATCAAGGAGCCTCACCCTTATTATTATGTGGAGTTCTTCTGAGGAAACTGTTAGAGTGCGCGACAGATCCTCTAGGCCCAACTCGCTATACACATGAGCTTGCGCCCCCTATGCCTAGGTCTACTGGAGCCCACAACATTCCAAGGCCTTAAGTCTAACTCAACCCAAAGACTAGTATGTATGATAGGTGAGGACGTACTACCCGCCTTATATATTGTGGTGCTCCCCAACATCAATTACGATGTGGGATAAACCTAACAGAAACTGACCTCGGATTCTTAGGTAGGTGACAATATTGCTTATCATCGTATCCTTCCAGAACTTGAAATTGTCGATCCACGTCCCACATGCCCATTCCTCGTACCTTCCATACCAGGAAACCCTACAATAGTGCCTAGCAGATAGGTAGATATTTGGCTTAACCTCATGTGCTATCAATGCACATAAGGCTCCTCGCAAGCCTTTATAATATGCTGCATTATTTGATTTTGTTGAATTTGAAATGGCTCCGATCTTCCAGACCCATGTGAAGGTTTTCTTGTAAGGTGGATGTGCAAGAGTTGGTAAATGTCAAATATATATGACTCCTCGGACACAATAGCTTCAAGGATCATGGTTTGATCATCCACATGTCTTGAATCAGTGTACATATCTATTAATCTTGATGTGTCCTTCAAAGTTTGTTCCCTCTACTATTGCTCCCCAAATATACCAAAACATCTGGAACACCATAAAGCTTCTATCATTGTGCTCTCAGCAATCCTCACAACTTCATCCACTAAATCAGCTGGAACATCATATGCAAGCTTTTCGAATGATCCAACTACCTTCTGAAGTGCAGTGGCTCAAGAAGAGATACTGCATTTGCCCTCTATCTGAAATAGTCATCATGATCCTCTCCACCCCCAACCACTATGCGTAAAAATAGAATGTTGGACATCCTAAACCTTCTCCTGAAGAACTTGTGATTGTACATGTGAGGATCAACGACATAATTAGCCACAATGCTCAGATTGCCACCAAACATGTCCCTTCGAACTACATGGTAACCCTGCAGGATCCTCAATGCTACATAAGAGGATCAGCGAAGTAATTAGCCACAATGCACAATTTACCACCAAACATGTCCCTTCGAACTACTTTAGCAGGATCCTCGACGCTTCGTCCTCTACCATTCTCCATCATCTATATCACAAAGTGTAGCTGATAGAATATGATCATCATTGCCAGAATCTTCCTCTTCCTCCCACCATTGCTTAGTTAATTCATCATTCCTCGAGAAGGCCATATGCAACAAAATTACAAAGTTGTCAATGTCACAACCATATTTGTGTTGGATACTGCATAATCATTCTCAATGTCAAACAACATAAATGCTTCCAAAAAAATAATCCCACAAATATAAACAATTCAACTAGCATATAGTTTGATAAATATAAATATCTCTAAAACATAAGTAATTCTAAAAGCATAAAATACTTTGGCTGACATAAATAGAGCCACAAACAATTGGCCATTCTATAATCAAAGGATAGCACTGCCTCCACCCATGCTAGCACCCACGTTAATGTCTGCCATCTTTTGAGATGCAACATCTGTCCTCAATTCCTCATTGGTAGTACATAGGCCTTTTGTTCTAGCCCCACAGTGGAGACGTTGTAGAACATGATATTCTATTCATGCTTCCACATCAGCTTACATTCCTCAAGCATAATCTTGCACTCTTCCTTGCGCTCCTAGATCATCTTTCTCTCCTTCCGCCTCTCTTCCATCAGTTTCTCTTTTTGAAAGATATAATCTTATACAAGTTCCTTGCATGTTCCAATTTCTCCTCCACATACTCTTCATCTTCTCCTTGCTTGTTTCTAAGGATGGGCATCTTTAACTGAAAACAGAACAGAACTTGTTTATTTGGGTTCTGTTTCTAGGAAGATCGGTGTTTGGTGCCCGAGGTGGTTTCCACGTCAAGCAAAACCAAGCAACCATACTCCCTTTCATCCCTCATGTGCGTAGCCCATCAATAAATCAAGCCTGCGTGGCCTCTAGTGCCCCTTCGCTCCTATCAATCCACCTTAGCCCAATGATGCAGCTATACTCAACCCCATATCCCACTCAGCTCTCACATCTCTCTATCCTCAATGGGACACTCCTATCCCTAGCTGCTGTGGTGGTGGCGGTCACAGGTCGTGGCATAAGGCAAGCAGCGATGAGCTGACAAGCAGGAAGCACAAAGACGATGTGTTGTGAGGAGATGATTGATCAGAGGGTCAAGAGCTACAGCATGCAAGGCAGTCATGTGCGGTGATGTCGCGAAGTGAGCATCCCAAGGAGGCAGCGCCATAAGCAGCAAGTGCAGCATGAATGGTTGGTGAGCACTGTTAGTTGTATGGATATTTGTACCTCCCTTATCATCCTATTTGTATAACTAACTACTGGTTAGCTCACCTATAATCTGCATTTTTCTCTTACAAAGTTCCTTATGCATAAGCTGAACTTACAGCATGCTTCAGCTCCCTTCTCTCTTCTTCCCTGTCTCATACACCTCAATATAAATCTTACATATAGCCCTTTACTGTAATTGCCCTTGTGGGCCATTCCACTGGTCCTTGGAATCAGATAGTCCTAGCCCAAGAATAATATAACCAAAGCAGTCCACAGAAAAGAGCAGTCACATTTAACGAAGCCTAGGTTAAATATTTGTAATTAGCATAATGTAGCCCAGAGAAGAGCATGCAATTCAGTCTGAGCGACTGAAATATCAAGGCACGAGCAAGTCATAGTGTCATACACTATCTAGCAGTCGTCGCATATAGATGATATCCAAGCATGAAGTGTAGGACATACGTACATGCATGAGTCATTGTCACAAGGTAGCAGTAATAGATTAAGGCTGTTGGTTGATGACAACATATCATGAACACAAGTCCAAGCCTATATATATGTGTTAGTTTGATCTCCACCAATTGGTCCAATGGCCAATCGGACCCCTTGACCGCGTCCTGATCGAGGACGCTTAATCGACCACTTGTCAGCGGGCCCCTGTCACACAGCGCTATATAAAGAGAGAGGTGGGGGCCAGGGCATGGGTGATGAGGTTCGACGCCGCCACTGGACCCTACCGAAGAACCCTAGAAGCCCCCTCTGATCGTGGGCATGCTGCAAGTGACAGGATGCACCACCGCCTTCACCGCCGTCTCTGCACCACGCCCGACGTCTACTCCACGCCGGACTCCACTGCTTCCACTACCCCGACACCCTCCGCGACGACTATGCCATGGACGGCTCGTCATCTTCCAAAGCTGACGGTCAGATACATCTACATCCCCCTCTCTCTCTCTGTCTCCCTCTCCTGAAGCATGTTCTAGGTCGAATTGTATCAACCAGTAATAGTTTCACCCTCTAATCTACACCTAGATGATCCTAAGCACCTAACATTGGTATCGGAGCCCGGTTTAGGCATAGATATGGTAGGGGTAGTAGTAGATAAGAAGGAAGTGACTAGATCCGGTTCGGATCTAAGAAGAATGGAAGAACATGAATCCTAAACTCAAATCAGGGTGAAGAAAAGGAGAGTAAGAAGGGGGTCTCGGTTTCGAAAAGTACTCGAACCCTAACCCTAATCCATCGGGGAAGACAAACAGTAACCCAAATCCTAACCCTAACCCTAACCCTAGATCGGACCAGTTCCGAGAAGCATAGAAATAAGATCCAAGAAGAAGAAGGGGAAAGGGGAAGGGCTTGGGAGGCGGCTTACCTCACCACTGTCGCCATCGTCGTCACGCGGGAAGATCACCGCACTGCCCGCTTCACCGGAACGCGTGAAGAAAGCCGAGCCAGCGGGCTCGGTATACGCGTTAGGGCACCGCTGCCAGGTCGATCGACGGCGGCGCGCTCACCGTTGGGGAGCGCGCACGCCAGTGAAGGGGCCGGCGACGGTGCCACCATCCCTCCGCCCTTAGGCTCTCACTCGGTGGCTGTGCTCTATCGCTCGCGGGGCTGAGAGAGAGAAAGGGGAGAGGAGAAGTGAGCTAGGGTTTGGGTGCCGGCGCCGCATCGCATTTTGTTCCACCGAGATCATCGCCCCGCCGTCGATCTTCATCCAACGGTGGCAAGCAACCGGGCCGAGATGGAGCCCAGGCAGGAGCGCGCAGCGGGCGGCTTTGCTGGCCCAGGCCCAGGTTGCGGCCTGGGAGGTGCCCCGGGCGCGCGCGGACATAGTTGTGCCGGATCAGTTTGCCGGTTGGGCTGAAGTACGACATTGAGTTTGAGTAGTTATATGGATTTCAAGTTAATTTATGAGTTTTATGCATTAATTCTATTTTCTGCCCAATGGTGATGTCAAATTGATGCAGAAGCATATTGTATGTTTTATTTTAACCGAAGAGCTACACTCGGCTGCATGCCAACGGGCTACAGTGCTGGGCTATATGAAAGAAAAGACTTGAGTCAAGCCAGTTCAAGACTGTTTTTTGTTAGTTTACTAATTTTCTGATTAAATTGGAACCAATGGGTAGATTTAATTGGAAAATGAAGAAATTTGTGAATGTTTTAGTCGTCATGACTAAGTTTTCGTTATAGTAAATTGCGTATAGATGTTTCCCACAAGGGGAGAAGTTTTGGCATAGTACTTATGCTAGTCAATCCTGTATGGCGGGAGAAGTTTTGTGATGATTCACATGTTTCGTATCCTGCATAGCGAGAGAAGTTTGGGTAGCTCTTATGTTGTCCTAGTATTGACCTTGGCACAATAGAAATGCATCGTCATGGTCAATACTAACCAAAGGATAAGAAAACATGCAAGCGTGACTTGCAAAAGTACTGCTAATGAAAGACCTCGTTGAGTTCTTGAAGTGAAATAAGGAAAGTGTACTCCTAAACGGATCAAGGAATAACTTTGTTTACATGACATAGTCATGTGAATGAAGTAAGTTATAAGTTTCTCCTCGTTCATAGGCTTTCTGAATAGTTCTCAAAATTATGGCAGTAAAGTTCATGCCATATTTCGAGGGGGAGAATATTAAGATCAATTAAGAAAGATACTCTTCATTAAGAGTGAGATAAAGATTAATTAAGATAAATACGACCGTTGGAGGAGTACAACGGTCACAACAATGATACCCCTAAGCAGAGAAATAGCTAAATTCCTGGACTTTTTAAAGTTTCGATAGGAAGATAGCGTAGTCAGCCTCAAAGATGTTGAGGTGGTACTTAAAGCGCCATATGAGGTTTTAACAGATTAAACCCAAAATATTTGAAGATACACTATCTTTAGAAAAGATGGAAAAATCTGGGGAAGCATGGTATGTAGAGGTGTGTAGATACCTAAGACTTGAAGAGAAGAGGGACTGCGTGCCTTCTCCAGTGACTCAGGAGCAACAAGTTTCTCAATACCTGTTGATGTTGTATGACTAATACAACACCTGTTGTTAGCTCTTCGAAGAAGATGAATAATGTAAACAAGGATCTTGTAATATAGGAGCCTATAGAATCAATCGCCTCTTGGCAATGAAGAGCAACAACAGCCCCATAGGAAAGTGCCAGTAACTGAGACCCCAAAAGGTCTCAAAGAATTAGTAAACCAGTTTTTTGATGACTATGAAGTCTATGTTAGTAAAGAAATTCAAATGGAGGGTGATCCCACCTCATTTGAAGAAGCCATGAGAAACGTTTAATCGTTTAAATGGAAAGAAGCTATGGAAGTTGAAATGAATTCGATGAATTCCAACGATGTTTGGGACTTAGAAGAAATTCCTAATGGAACCAAAATAGTAGGCTGTAAATGGGTCTATAAGACAAAATATGACTCCAAAGGGAATATAGAAAGATATAAAGCTTGACTTTTAGCAAAATGCTTTAGGCAAAGAGAATGAATAGATTACAATGAGAGTTTTCTCTCCAGTCTAATGCAAGAATTCTTTTAGAATCATATGTTGTTATTGACACATTACGATTAAGAGCTACATCAAATGGATGTAAAGACGGCATTACTCAATGGGGATTTGTATGAAAACGTTTACGTGGCACAACCCAAAGTTTTTGTTGTGGAAGAAAAAGAACATATGGGATACCGCATGCAGAAATCCATTTATGGGTTAAAAATAAGTCTCTAGACAGTAGTATTTAAAGTTGATGAAATGATAAGAAAGTTTGGGTTTTAAAGAAAATGAGAAGGACAATAGCGTTTATATGAAGTTCAAGAATGGAAAATTCATTTTCCACATCCTGTGAAGAGATGCCACTCTACTCACTAGTAGTGATGTTAATCTGTCATTGGAGAAGAAGTAGTTTTGTCCTCAAGTTTCAATGTGAATGATCTTGGTGAAGCGTTATTGGTTCTAGGAATCAAAATTCACCGAGATAGAAGAAAATAGGGTATTAGGACTATCACAAAGGCATACTTAGAAAAGATTCTAAAGAAATAAAGTATGCATGCGAGTAAACCTACGCCTGCTCCTATAAGTCAAGGGTAATAGATTTGGGAACTTTAAGTGTTCTAGGAACCGATATGAGATCGATCAAATGAACATGGTTCCATATGCTTCAGCTGTTAGAAGCTTGATGAGTATACAAGTACAAGTAAGAACTTACCCTGATGTAGTTTACGTATCCGGGATATTTTGGCAGAAGTCCAGTCCAGATATAGATCACTGGAATAGAGTTAAAAATGTCTTGCAACTTTGCAAAGTATCATATGCCTCATGCTGAGTAAGAAAGTGCAAGTACTCACAAATAGTTGAGGGTACAAATGTTAAGTCTTGACGAGATGTGTAGTGAAATCCACAACAGTTGCTAACACTCGTAGTTGGAGTATTATTGTGGAAAAGCTCCAAAGAAACAGTTGTGGTGTCATCAGTGATGCATACCATAGTATAGCTTGACATGAGGCTTAAGGAACATGCAAAAGGAGGTTAAGTGAATTTATACCTAGATTTAACAATGGTAGACAACAGCAATAACAATTTAAAGTAAGTTAACTCCTAAGACAACAGGTCTAGTGTACTGCCAAACATATTGACACTAAGTTATACGTTGTAAAGGAGAAAATCTAGAATCATTTTGTGAGCATATAAGTACAAAGCAAGTACTTGTGGATCCGCTTACCAAAGGCTAACCACCCAGTGTGTTCAGAGAACACACAGTCGACATGGGTTTATGGGAAAGCTTATGATTTCTGGATACTAAGGGCCTAGTTGAGTATCTGTTTCAAAACAGAGAGGTGCATTGTAGTTGTTAAATCTAATGGCAACTGACCATGACGATGAGTCATGCTCTATGCACTGATCTGTGATGGAATGGGAACAATATAAAGTAAGTAAGTTAAGGTTAAGTCATAAGGTGAGATCGAGGGGGAGAATGTTAGTTTGATCTCCACCAATTGGCCCAACGGCCAATCGGACCCCTTGACCGCGTCCTGATCAGGGATGCTTAACCGACCACTGGTCGGTAGGCCCCTGCCACACAACGCTATATAAAGAGAGAGGTGGGGGATAGGGCACGAGTGACGAGGTTTGACACCGCCACTGGACCCTACCGAAGAACCCTAGAAGCCCCTTCGATTGCGGGCGCGCTGCAAGTGACGGGAAGCTCTGCCGGGCTCGCCGTCGTCCTCTGGACATTACCGGACCGCACTCCGTTCTTCCTCCTCTACCTCCTCTGTCAACCCCGAAGGTATGGATCTCTCTCTCTACTCTATCTCCCTCTCCCGAGTCATGTTTCTAGATTGATTTGAATCAAATAGAGATGAATCCACCCATTGATCTATGCCTAGAAGTTCTTTCAGTTCTATCAATATGTACACACGCATATCTCATATTAATGATTATTATTCTTCCTAATTCAACTTACAAAAGTAAAAGTTATTGCACCAAAGTGGAAATGAAATAAAATATCTAAGTTGAAAGCAAATTCAAAGGTGTATAAAGATAACAACATATCATGAACTCCGTGGCATAACACGTTGTTATATTAGCAGCTCCCTGGGATGAAGCCAACCTTTCCTCCGGCCACGTCGTAGACCACCTCCGTGGACGCCATCGTATACGTCCCAATCACGGCGGAGAAGATCGAGGGGGAAAATGTTAGTTTGATCTCCACCAATTGGTCCAACGGCCAATCGGATCCCTTGACCGCGTCCTGATCGGGGACGCTTAACCAACCACTGGTCGGTAGGCCCCTGCCACACAACGCTATATAAAGAGAGAGGTGGGGGATAGGGCACGAGTGACGAGGTTTGACACCACCACTGGACCCTACCGAAGAACCCTAGAAGCCCCTTCGATTGTGGGCGCGCTGCAAGTGACGGGAAGCTCTGCCGGGCTCTCCACCGTCCTCTGGACATTACCGGACCGCACTCCGTTCTTCCTCCTCTACCTCCTCTGTCAACCCCGAAGGTATGGATCTCTCTCTCTACTCTATCTCCCTCTCCCGAGTCATGTTTCTAGATTGATTTGAATCAAATAGAGATGAATCCACCCATTGATCTATGCCTAGAAGTTCTTTCAGTTCTATCAATATGTACACACGCATATCTCATATTAATGATTATTATTCTTCCTAATTCAACTTACAAAAGTAAAAGTTATTGCACCAAAGTGGAAATGAAATAAAATATCTAAGTTGAAAGCAAATTCAAAGGTGTATAAAGATAACAACATATCATGAACTCCGTGGCATAACACGTTGTTATATTAGCAGCTCCCTGGGATGAAGCCAACCTTTCCTCCGGCCACGTCGTAGACCACCTCCGTGGACGCCATCGTATACGTCCCAATCACGGCGGAGAAGATCGATGGGGAAAATGTTAGTTTGATCTCCACCAATTGGTCCAACGGCCAATCGGATCCCTTGACCGCGTCCTGATCGGGGACGCTTAACCGACCACTGGTCGGTAGGCCCCTGTCACATAGCGCTATATAAAGAGAGAGGTGGGGGACAGGGCATGGGTGACGAGGTTTGACGTCGCCACTGGACCTACCGAAGAACCCTAGAAGTCCCTCCGATCGCGGGCGTGCTGCAAGTGACGGGAAGCTCCGCCGGACTCGCCGCCATCCTCTGGACATTACCGGACCGCACTCCGTTCTTCCTCCTCTACCTCCTTTGTCAACTCTGAAGGTATGGATCTCTCTCTCTACTCTATCTCCCTCTCCCGAGTCATGTTTCTAGATTGATTTGAACCAAATAGAGATGAATCCACCCAGTGATCTACGCCTATAAGTTCTTTCAGTTCTATCAATATGTACACACGCATATATCAGATTAATGATTATTATTCTTCCTAATTCAACTTACAAAAGTAAACGTTATTGCACCAAAGTGGAAATGAAAGAAAATAACTAAGTTGAAAGCAAATTCAAAGGTGTATAAAGATAACAACATATCATGAACTCCGTGGCATAACACATTGTTATATTAGCAGCTCCCTGGGATGAAGCCAACCTTTCCTCCGGCCACGTCGTAGACCACCTCCGTGGACGCCAGCGTATACGTCCCAATCACGGCGGAGAAGACATCGCTGGCGTCCAAGGAGGAGAAGGCTAAGCAGGCCATGGTGAACGGAGCGGCGGCGGGGTCGTCATAGTACAGCATCTGGTCCAAGTCGATTAGCAGCCTCTCGCCGTTGCTGAACTTGAACCAGAGGAGCGGTATGGTGAGCTCACGCACCCCGGTTAAGTTGAAGCACGTGTCGAAGCCGTCGAACCCCTGAGACGAGCGGTTGTTCTGCGACATCTGCTTCCGGAAGGAGTCGCGCAGCGGCATGTACGCGTCTGGCGTCAGCATAGTGAATGTAGTCCCCACGTCCAGGTTGGTGCTATTGTTTCCAAAGGTCCCCGCCGGGATCGGGATGTCCTCGACACCGAGGCTCATCCCGACGAGGTCGACGAAGTACATTCTCACCAGCTCCGGGTTGCCGTTGCTCACCAGCGGGGCGTGTGCTGTGACGTGCTTATCTCTGACGGTGGCATCAACGCCGAGGGAGAGGTAGCCCTGGGATTTCGGGGATTTCGGCAGGCAGTAGGAGAAGGCATCGGCGGGGGCCTGCCCCGACGATGACAGCTGCGACGGTAGTGAGTTGCGGTCGCGGCTCAGGTCGAGGGTCCCGGCCACCGGCAGGTCATCAGGTTCATCCACGTCCAGGCAGACGAATCTGAAGTCTTGAATGACTGTGGACGGCGCCAGCGTGAGCACGTCCTCCACAAAAGCGCCCTCGATGATCGAGTATATGCCGTCGAGCGGGCAGAAGGAGTCGCCGGAGCAGTTGGTAGGACAGTCCGGCGTGCCGCAGAGGACATGGGTTAACGTCGAGGACCGCGACTAGTCGAACGCTAGATCACAGTCATCAGAACCAGAGGCGCACGGCTTGCACCGGACCAGGGACGCGCCGATGCTGCTGGTGTCGAGGAACACTGGGAACTGCTGCTCCGGCGTGCCGTAGCTGACGAGCACGCTGTAGTGCAGCGCGCCCGGTAGCCTCGTCGGGTCCGACGAGCCTTTGGTGGGGATTATGGTCACTGCCGGTGACGGGGTCAACGCAGCCACCAAAGACGATTGTGAGGAGAAACGGTGGTGCCGGATGCGGGAGGCATCACGACGCAAGACATCTGCCGCCGTCAGGGACAGCAGCCCGTGCAACGGCGAGCATGTGCTGTGCCGGTGCACTACGGGTAGCTTGTTGTTTCCTAGGCCTGTAAAAGTTCAAAATATATATAACAATATATAAGAGTATATCGCTAAGAGTATTTTTTAAACCCACTCACCAAATCATTATTTGGAGAGCTACTTTTATATCTTTTGAACCTCCAATATTTCTTTTATATGTTGTGCACCCTCTATAGATCTAATTCTGCTCTTCGTCTTTGGCTAGGAAAATTAGAATTTTGGTTGTTTCTCCATCTGAAATTGTTTGAAAGTTTTTTAATTTCAAATATGAAAAATGCAAACAAAATTTTCCATGGATAAATGATTCCAATCAAAAAACTTATCAACCACTACTACACAAACTTTACTTGAGGCGGGCGTTTTCGGTTTTCCGCGGCGGGCAAAGCCGTCCGCCGTGGCCTAGAAGCACGGTAAATCGTGGCTTAACCGCGGCGGGCGGCTTTGCCCGCCGCGGTTAACCAATTTACCGCGGCGGGCGGTGTAACGTGACCGCTGCGGTAAATATACTTTTACCACGGCGGGCACGTTACACCGCCCGCCGCGGTAAATTATTTGACCGCGGCGGACACCTTTTGTGGCCCGCCGCAGTTATGTTCATTAGCCGTGGCGGGCTTTATTATTTGCCCGCCTCGGTAAATTATTTCCTGAATTAAAAAAAATACAGCAGGCATATAAATTCAAATTCAAATCACATCCAGATTTCACAGATTAAACTTAAAAAGTATGCAGGCATTACACATGAGATAATATACATATATATACATTCACTTAGTCGTTCTTGTCATCGTTAATTCATTACATTTACATATTAAAGTCGTTATATATGCGCTAAGGTGTAATCCTACGGACACATCATTGTAGGCCATTTCCTCAGCCTCTCGTACTCCGGTAAAATCGCTAGCGGACTGTTCTCATTGAAGAACGTGCCCCCTTCAAGCACGCATTTGTCTAAGACAAACTTACATATGTCCGCCTTTGTCTGCTTGAAGCTGTGTTGGGTGCTCTGCACGTCTCTCGACCAGTTCAATCCATTCTTGAGCAACCTCCAACTGCTGCTGTACTGCTTGCACACCCTCAGGAACTCACAGGCGTAGAAGCCACATGTTTGTGATCCTACCGGTTGTTTGGCACACTGCATGATCGATACACAAGCATTACAACACAGGCATTAGAACGCATATGAACGGAAAGCACAATTAAACCTTTCAAATACTTACCGGAAAGTTGCGTCTGATTTTGATGCGGTTCTTATGCTTAGCCTTAAAATTCTCTGTTCTTCGATCATAGCATTCAAGATCCTTCACGTACTCCTTATAAGCGCTATACGAAATGTACTAGTATTAGGCAGGGCATTAGAACGCATATGAGAAGACAGTTCAGTCACTTACACTCTGAGGCAATCTTCAAAGGCCTTGTACCCTTTTAAGTTTGGCACTGTCAACGAATCAAATACGCAGGCCCTGCCATCCTGAGGGTAGATGATAAATGCAACCCAGTGACCCTCGAGGCCTTGGCTGCGCCATTGAAACAAAATATAGGTTACGACGAGAAATAATAATACTAGCTAGCTACCCACTTATCTCTACAGGCATGTCTTCGACTTACCCAAAGTGGTAGGCAGCTATGATACACCCATTTCCCCTGATCTTCTTCATTGCTCCTAGTATGTACCTTGAAATGTTCAACTTCTCATTGTCCATCAGTTTTTTCATGTGCGCCTCTCTCTGTCGCTTGGTCAAGTCTTTCATGGTTGGATGATTGTCATCTAGGTGGTAACCAATGATGATTCTTTGAGTAATATGCATTGGAGATAGATAGATAACATCAAGTTTTAGTTCCTTGGATATATAGGCCATCAACCTGCAAGGACAAATCATCGTGGCATATATAAGTAGTCTTGACCAATTCAAAGGTAGGTGATATGTGAAACTCGCAATTCATCACTTACATAGAGAACAAGGTGACTTGGGCGATGTCAAGGTCTTGTTCCCGCAGTAGTCTGTACATGTCGTGGAAGTCCACGGGGAGTTCTACATCGTTGCCGGGCAAGTGGAAGTACTCCGCCACAACCTTGACTGGAAAACCATGCAGGCCAGCTTTTGCTGCTTCCATGTACCAGAGATGAAACCTCCTTGTCTCCCACCTTTCCTCGTCGACGAGTTGGGCCTTGGTTATCATGAACTTCCCATGCTCGTAATGGCCGGGGCAGTCATCCGATTCAGGAAATAGATGGAAAGGTGATCTCGGCCTGGGATAGAAATGTTAGTACCATATTATGGCAAAGAAAAGTTATTAGCAAATTATGCTCGCCGCTACCATACCTTTCGAACTCAAGTGAGTATGTGAGCTGCCCTTGGTCACCTTTAGTCTTCGCTGGCGGTGGAGGACAGTGGCTTGTGCTCGCAATGGCAGCAGGCGGTGTCTTTGCCCCCGGTTCCTCCGTGCCTCCCGGTCCTTTGCTCGTGCCCTTAGACGGACTGTCGGGAGGTGGAGGTGGACTTGTTGTTGGAGGAGGAGAACGAGGGTGAGGGCTTGTGCCTCCCAGTCCTTTGCTCGTGCCCTTAGACGGACTGCCGGGAGGTGGAGGTGGACTTGTTGGAGGAGGAGAACTAGGGTGAGGGTTTGTGCCTCCTGGTTCTTTGCTCGTGCCCTTAGACGGACTGCCGGGAGGTGGAGGTGGACTTGTTGTTGGAGGAGGAGAACGAGGGTGAGGGCTTGTGCCTCGGGGTGAGTTCCTTCCCTTGTCATCCCCACCATTGCCTTCGTCATCGCCGTCGCCGTGATCCGGATCATCGGGGGGACAAGATCCGGCAACGGATGGTTGTGATGCTGGTGTCGTCGTCAGCATAGAAGTCGGCGTCAAGAGAATGATCTCTATGTCGTCCTTGTTCCACAGGACTTCGGAACCCATGGCAGCTCCAAGGATCGTTACCCCTTCTGCAGTTGGATATTCCATTTCAAATTCTTTGTATTCGGTCGCATACCATGTAAGTATCACGGCATCATAGTTGGCAGGGATCTGGTCTTGGTTGAAATCTTTGATATCTTCTTTGGGGTGCATGTAACCCTCACCCACAGTCAACTTTTTCGCCCTGCCGAACAGGATCGTGAGGTGGACGCGCATGGGTTCCCGGTTGTCGTCGACAGGGTGCCTTGGGCGATACTCGATCATCGGCAGTGGCTGCCCTTGTGTCTGCCCTTGTGGAACTTGAGGCATGGCCACGCCAGCCTGGCAAAGCATCTGTGACCTCATCGACACCATATCTGGGTCATTGCTCGTGAAGGCTTCTTTTATGGACCGGCTGATCATTTCGGCCACGCCTTGATCATAGCCCTTCTGAAAGATGCCCTCCTTGTACCTCTGCCTTGATCGGTATGTGGCAGCGTCAGATTGCCATGACTCCACTGAGTTCCAGCTCATCTTCGATGACATGCCACGGACACGGCCACGGTGCTCGGGGGTTCCCAGCGCCAGGGTCAACAAGTCCTGGCCCCTGCGAACCTCAAAGCTATCCTTAGATTTAGCGGCCTCGATGAGAGCCCTCTCCACCTCCTCGAACTTGGGCTCATTGAACTTGCTCACGCCCTCCTTAAGCTTCTTCAACTTGCGGGCATAGATGAAGTCCTTAGCCCTCAAGTCTACACCGTCATACGGATCGAGAAGCCCGGTGACAGCTCTAGCCCTTTCTTCCTCCCACCACTGGGGCCTCTTACCAGCAAACCTAGTCATGCCCAAGTGGTGGGGGTGCAGGTTCTTCTTCGCGAGTGCGTTGAACTTGGTGCTCTTTGCCTTTGCTTCTTCTGTTGTTCTTTGTTTGTAGAACTCTTCCCAGTGATGTTCCTTCACCATAGTGTATTTGACACAGGGGGACTTGCCTAGCTTCAGGTAGTACTTGGTCAGCATGGACTTGAAGTTTCTAAAGGCTCTTCCTGCCACATGCATGACCCACTCCCTGCACTTGTTCAGATCGGTGTCCTCGGGATAATGGAAGCTCCTCGTCACCTCACCCTAGATATGTGTCTTGTAGTCGACCGGGACATTGTTCCACTCCTCCCAAGTGATCTCCACCTTGTCCTTGACTATACATGCCACCTGGTTGCTGAACTTGGCAAGGACCGTGGGTGGCGACAATGGGTTTCCCTCTAGTCCCACCTCATGGATCACATGGACTTCACCGTGGGTTTCCCTTCGGTGCCTCCCATGTTCCCCCCTTCTCAGCTTTGTCCTCTGACCCCTAGACTTGCCTAAAGTGGTTGGAGATGGAGCGGGGGGGGGGGGGGTCTTTGTCACTGACTTGTTCCTCCTCGAAATTCAATTCTCAAGGCACCACCGGCATCTGTTCAGGGTTTGGAGACCACGCACTTTCAACTTCGTCGTCCCTCGGTTGGTAGGTCGGATCATCTTCGTCCTCTATACGACGTTTATTTGTTGGCCTCGGGGTCACGGACACTTGGCTCTCGAGGCTAGTTGATGATGATGCACTAGGGGTAGGGTCACGCCATTCGCTTATCGGTTCCTCCGACATTGGAAAGCTACAATGAATACATATTTTAGTTGTATAGACACAGTTATAGAGTAGTAAAGTAGAGTAGTACTAGAGTAGTAAAGTAGAGTAGTACTAGAGTAGTAATGTAGTAGTAGTTGGCTAAGATTTGCCCCATTGTCATCACATCGCTTTTAAACTGGTTGCTTGTATCTGGTATACAAGCCATCCTAGTTTAGTGGGGGCACTCGATCATCATCGCCGCTGCCTCAGCATAAAAGTGTTCACATCATTGCATATGCCACTGCCTCAGCTTAGAAGTGTGAAAAGAATCATCATTGCAAATACCAAACAAAAGCCATCAAGATAGTTTCAAAATTCGGCCCCAAAGGGCTAAGTCCTTCGGCCATCAAGATAGAGTAGAATACTAGAGGAAGTGAGAGTAGAGTAAGAGGAGTAGAGTAAGAGCTGTACAACTCAAAAGTTTGTTTGGCAACATAGGCAGCAATAAACCCCCATCACAGTTCAATCAAATTTAGTCAGTAAGAGTAAGAGTAGTAGAGGAACTGCTCAATTTAGTCAGCAAGAGCATAGTAGAGGAGTAGGCAGTAGAGGAGGAGGGAGTAGAGGAGGAGGGAGTAGTAGTAGGTAGTAGTAGTAGTATACTCGTAGTAGTATACTACTAGAAAGTAGTAGGCAGTAGTAGTAGTATACTACTAGAAAGTAGTATACTAGTAGTAGTATACTAGTAGTAGTATACAACAGTAGTATAGCAGTAGTATAGGAGTAGTATAGGAGGATAGTAGTAGTAGACAGTATAGGAATAGATTAAGTAGAGAAATAGGTAGCACCACCACCAAAATTATATCAAATTTGGCAAAATTGCAGCAGAGTGATCAATTCATCTCAAAATTCTCACAAATTTAGCATGTGATTAGTTTAAAGGCAAGGTGCATCATAGGCAGTGGCATATGCTCAGAATTTTGTCACAAATTTCTTTGGCATCATAGGCAGCAAAAAGAATTGAATTCAAATGCTACAGTTCACCAAAAGCATCATAGATCAGTAGTATAGCAGTTCAAAATTCACTAAGTGTAGTATAGCAGTTCAGTTGAATTCAGAGTAGCAGCAGCAGTAGTAAGACAACAGTGGTAGAGAGAAATAGGTAGTAGGTAATACAAGTATGCCTGATAATAATAGCGGGGGCGACGGCGGCCCTCTGTGTCGGCGGCCGGCGCTAGGGTTCCGGGGACGGCGGCCCTCGGTGTCGGCGGCCGGCGCTAGGGTTCCGGGGACGGGGCCCAGCGCGGAGGAGCTCAGCGATCGGAGCAGGGGTTCCGGGGACAGGGCCCAGCGCGGAGGAGCTCGGCGGCGGCGCAAGACTTCTCAGTGGCCGGCGCTAGGGTTCCGGGGACGGGGCATCGGAGGAGCACGGGGGCGGGGCGCGGGCAAGGGAGAGGAGGATGGGGCGAGGCATGGGCACGGGGGAGGAGCACGGCGGTGGGGGTCACCGCACATATATAGCCATGGATTAACCGCGGCGGGCAATATAAGCCGCCCGCCGCGGTAAATGTTTACTGCAGCAGGCACCTTAGACTGCCCGCCGCGATTAATCGATTAACCGTGGCGGGCGCTATTACGTGCCCGCCACGGTTAATATTTCTAATCTAACACTGATATTTGTTATTAATCTAAAACTGATATTATCAATCTAAAACTTATTAATCTAAAATTTATTATTAATCTAAAACTTTTATACTGCAATGGCCACTGATATTTATTATTAGTAGAGAGTAGTAGTGTGTAAGTAGAGAGCAGTGTTGTGTAGTAGTAGAGTAGTGTTGTGTAGTAGTAGTAGTAGAGTAGTGCTGTGTAGTAGTAGAGTACATGTGAGTAGTAGAGAGTAGTATTAGTACAATAGATAGTAGTAGTATTCTATAGTAGTAGTAGGTTGAGTAGTATTGTATAGTAGTAGTAGTAGATTCAGTAGTACTAGTAGAGTAGTATGGTTCCATGATATTAATAATAAGTTACAAAACTTGTCTTCAATAGATTGAGCTCTATATTATTACATATATGTCTCTGGGATACATATATCATTTTGGTGCAGGTGCTTTCACCGTCCTCTTCTCACCGTCAGGGCGGGCCCACGGCATCATCCTAGACTTGTTGAATCGGTCCTCGACGGCCTTGATCTTCTTTGGATGATCGGTAAAAAGCTCGAGCTCTGCGTAGTTGTTGTATTGTTCAGGACTCTACACCCCATCAGCTCCCACAATCCGCTGCTTTCCGGACACAACCACATGACTTTTTGGGTCCTCTGCATATATATAGTAGGCCACTTGCGCGACATTGGTTGCTATTACCCACGGGTCATCTTTGTAGCCGATACTTTTGAGGTCCATGGTGGTTAGCCCATAACTGTCCACTGCAACCACATTCGGTTTGACCCACTGGCAACGGAAGACGGTTATGCGTAGGTTTTGGCCATAGTCAAGTTCCCATATTTCTTCGACTTGCCCATAGTATTGCCTCCTCTGGCCCATGGACTCTTCTTCGCCCTCGTATTGAACACCGCAGTTCTGTGCCGAGCTCTTCTTATCCTTGTCTTTCGTGTGAAACCTGTAGCCCTGGACGTCATACCCTTGCCACGTGGTGATTTGGCTGGATGGGCCTAACACAAGCCTCTTAACGGTCTCCGTATCTTCATCAGGGCATCCTTCAAGGGGTATGTGTTGCTCTTTGAGCCACTCTATGAAATTGCTCTTGTGATGGTTCTGGACCCATGCCTCCGTGCGCTGCCCGTCATTAGCGGCGCAGATCTCTTCCAGGTGCTTTTCAATGTATTTCTCCATGCTCACTAACTGATGAAGGATGCTGTAATGAGCTTCTTGCACCATTCGGTTTGCCACATCGGTGCGTACTTTTCGTCCTGTGCACCCCATCCCTGAGGTTTTGCCTTCGTGGTGATGGACAGGCAGCCCAATCACCCTCCCATCTCTTATGTACCTCATACACCAGTTCACGGCCTCCTCCATTGTGTATGCCTCGATCATAGAGCCCTCTGGGTAAGCGCGGTTATGGATGTATCTGTTGAGGGTGGACATGAACCGCTTGTACGTCCACATCTGGTGTAGGTACACAGGGCCTAGTTGATGGATCTAATCGACCATATGCATCATTAGGTGTGGCATAATATCAAAGTAAGATGGTGGAAAGCACATCTCGAGCTGGCAAAGGGTCTCCGCGATGAACTCCTTCAGGGCAGGCAGCTCAGCCTTATCAATGACCTTCTGGGTGATGCGGTTAAAGAAGTATGACATCCGTGTGATGACCATCTTCACGTACTCTAGACGGATAGCCCTAATCGCAATTGGTAGGAACACCATCAGCATGACGTGGCAGTCGTGTGAGTTGTAGCCAGTCATTATGAGGTCTTTCATGGAGACCAGGCTCTTGATGTTGGAAGAGAAACCAGTCGGCACCTTGATACCCCTAAGCAACTTAAGAAAAGCCGTCCTCTTGTCTTGCGTTAGGTTGCAGGACGCACCCGGGATATTGACTTTACCATTCTGAGGCGGTCCCGGGTGAAGGTCCGGCCTGATGCCCAGATTGACAAGATCCATCCGTGACTTGATACCATCCTTTGTCTTGCCCTTGATGTCCAGCAGGACACCGATCATGCTTTCGAAGACATTTTTCTCCAGGTGCATGCAGTCGATGGCATGGGGTGTATTCAGTGTTTTCCAATACGATAGGTACTTGAAGAAAATTGACTTCTTCTTGAAAGGAACGGTGGCGGGGACTTCCTTCGTCTGGTCCTGCTTTCGCTTCCTTGTCTGCTTGGTCCCCTCTTCAGGTGGCTTCTTCTTCTTTCCAAACTCCACCTAATCCATGTCCTTGACCATCTCATATACCTTTGTCCCCCAACTAGTCTGCGTCGGTTGATCACGCTGCGGCTCATCCTGATTGTCAAAGTATTTGTTCATAATACTTCTTCTATACCTATGATTTTTGGCGAGGAACCGTCTGTGCCTCGTGTAC
Source organism: Miscanthus floridulus (assembly GCF_019320115.1). Classification (NCBI taxonomy): domain Eukaryota; kingdom Viridiplantae; phylum Streptophyta; class Magnoliopsida; order Poales; family Poaceae; genus Miscanthus; species Miscanthus floridulus. Next base: position 82,697,233 of record NC_089594.1, on the reverse strand, counting down.
ACCATCTTATTGGATCCCTTAAGGTAAGTGTAGCAGGTCCCGTCGATGCAAATTACGCAGCTGGTCTTCCCTTTGATCTGCCCCGACAGTGAGAAGAGACCGGGGTAATCGGTGATGGTGACAAAGATGATTGCTTTTAGTGTGAACTTCTCCTTGAGGGATGCATCCACCATCTAGACCCCAGCATCAAATAGTATCTTCATTTCCTCCATGAACGGCTCTAGGAACACATCTATATCGTTGCCGAGCTGCTTTGGTCCGGAGATAAGCATGGTCAGCATAAGGTACCTACGCTTCTGACATAGATGGGGATGTAGGTTGTACATGGTGAGCACGACGGGCCAAGTGCTGTGCGAGCTGCTAAGCTCACCAAACGGGTTCAACCCATCGGTACTCAGCGCGAACCTAACATGCCTGGGCTCCTTGCCAAACTCCGGGTAGGCCTCATCGAAATCCTTCCACTGCTTGCCATCTGATTGGTGCCGTAGCTTGCCATCGTCTTTCAGGCGGTCAGCTGTTGCATGCCAGGACATGAGATTGGCATCGTCCAGGTTCCCGAATATTGCACGCAGGCGATCGGTCACGGGCAGGTACCACACCGACAGTGCTGGACTTTTCCTGTGCGTGTAACACTCTTTTTCATCGTCCTGCTGAGCCGAGATCTGTTTGGCCGCACTGCTCTTCTTTGCCCCTTCTTGTTCTTCTTCCGACCACCCCGCATGCCTCCCTCGTCTTCTGCATCCACGCGACAACCAGCATTTTTCTTGTACCGACTAAAGCCATAGTGCGGACAACTCGTCAAATTCTCATACTTATTGCCCCGATACAGGATGCAGTGGTTAGGGCATGCATCAAACTTTCTAAGCTTCATCGCCACTGGCCGGATCAGCTTCTTGGCCCGATAAGTATTGGCGGGCACCGTGTTAGCTGTTGGGTACGTGGTGGCAAGGTAGCTTAACAACTCATTGAAGCTAGTGTCAGACCAACCATGACGAGCCTTCAACATCAACATATGGAGGTTAAAACGGAGCGCCGTGCACTCCTTCGGACAATCGTCGTCGTCCTTATAGAGAGGATCAACTGCCGCCTGCTTCAACTCTCTGAAATTCTCCAACCACTTTGGGCAACCCAACACAACGTCGTCTTCATCGAAGTGTTTGACTAGATCTTCAACAAGCTGCACATCCTCGGGTTGGCTCATAGTATCCTAACCATCCCCACCGTCGCCGGCTTCGTCGGCCATGTCTTGCATTAGATCATCCACCGTGATGTAATCACGACAACTGTTGTCACTGTCGGCTGGCGCAGCTGCTGCTGAAGATGATGAGGAGCCGGGTGCTCCTAAAGGATCTTTATTCACTGGTGGTGCTGTCGTCGTCGGCGTCGAAGAGCTCACTCTAGATGCACCGCCACTCGCACCAACTCTTTCGCCGTGAAATGTCCAGACTGTGTAGCCTTCGTCGAAACCATACATGATCAAATGAGTTTGCACCTCGCTGTCTCGGTGGGCTTTCAGGTTCTTGCAACGAGAACATGGACATATGGTTGTCATCCGCTTCAGTCTCTCACGGTGAGCTTTACCAGCAGCAATAAACTTCCTTAATTCAAAGAGGTACCGCGGATCATTCACTCTATCGATCCGGTACATCCATTCCGACCTATCTATCATACCTACGAACATTATCTGTCACAATCAACATTAAATAAAGAAGAATTAGGAGAAATTGATGATTTTTACGTCCAAAATCATGAAAAAGAGAGGAAATGACGATGTGAAAGATGAAGCATGCATCTATGATGAATCTAAAGTTAAAGAAATACATGACATTATTTTTTCCATTAAAATTGATCTAGATCTAGATCTAGAGAGAACTCTAGGTGATGGAAATAGAGAGAGAGGATGGAAGAAGAGAGGGAGAGCCTTTATGAACCTCTTATGATGTCCTCCTCCCTCAAATCCAAGCCCTTCAACTCAAATCAAAAGTTTTCTCAAATTTTAGGGCAAAGCCTCCCCCCATGAGTTTGAGAGAGGAAGACCCGTGGAGAAGATGAAGGGATGGTGCTGTGTATTTGTACAGGCTTTATCACGGCGGGCAAGATAAAGCGCCCGCCACGGTTAATCAACTCTTTACCGCGGTGGGCAGTTTAAAGAGCCCGCCACGGTAAATCGTATTAACCGCGGCGGGCGATTCATACCGCCCGCCGCGGTAAATAACGATTTCCTGCGGCAGGCAAGTAAGGTGCCCCGCCGTGGTAAATCCTTTTCCCGCAGCGGGCGCCTCGCTGGCCGGCCACCGGTTAACCGTGGCGGGCAAAAGAGGTGCCCGCCACGGAGCCCATTTTGGCCACGCTGCGCAAATTGATTCCTGTAGTAGTGAACTACAAAGTTGTATAACTCTTTGAGGTATACAACTTTGGTTTTTGTCATGTTATTGAATATATACGCTCTACCTGTTGTTGCGATGGACGATGAGAAGGTGGTTGCAGTAGGCACCGTGGAGGCCTGCTGTGAGTTGCCAGATGACTTGCTAGGTCTCTTGGAAAAACTCTGCCTGGACCCTAGCTTGTAGCTTGCATGGGAGGAGGCGCCATGTGGAGCAGGAAGCAGAAGCACAAGCAGGCAGAAGAAGGAAAGAGAAGCAACGGAGGAGGGAGTCATTGTGCTAGTAGTGCAATACTGCTAGGTAAATGAATGATGAGTCGTAGCGAGTGCACGTATATATACGGAGGAGGACGAAAGCGGCATGTTCCGAATGATCGTCTTGAGTATCCTCGCACACCTCACAAATACGCGGCACGACCGACGCGACGAAATTTGTAACCTCGGAAGCATGCAAAGGATGATTATTGGAAAAATCATGACTTGCTCTGCACATGCTTAATTCCCCAATAATGAAATGCAAATCACGACTTACAGCTTGCTGGCATGCTGCTGGTTCCCCAATGCAATGCAAAGGATTGTTACTGGAAATCAATACTTGCTGCTTGCTGGCATGCTGCTTCCCTAATGCAATGCAACAGCAAAGCTGCGATGTTCCCCAGATTAATTCCCCAATGCTAGAGAAAGCGGCCAATGCAACAAACAAAATATCACATATTGGCCGGCTGGCCGTGCAGGACAATGTCAAACGCGCCAGATGTTGGCCGTTGTGTTCTATGTGCATGCGTTGCATGATTTGGGGTCATTAAGTTCCCGGGTAATTAATCTGGAATGACATGCCAAATTAACAGGGTTAGATCAGTACATATGGGATGTTCGTGTTTTGAGATTTGTATATATGTCAAAAGTAAAAACAATTTAAACGACGGTAAGAACTTTGTGAATTCAGAATTTATATATTCAACCTAGTGAAATCGACTAAGGCGTAAACTAGACCCGCAACCGCAAAAAAGGTCAGTGGACCCCGCGACCCCATGTCACTCTCCGTAAGAGGAGATATGGGTGGCAAGCCAACCATCATAGCCACCACCGCCGCTCCCTCCCCCCTTGCCTCGCCGCCGCTCACCTCCCAAGGAAGACAGGGATGGGGGGTCTCATGCTAGGCCTGAATCTGTCCAAGAACGTTCTGGAGTGTGGCCAGTTCAAGTAGTACCGGAAGTGGTGGTCGCTGGCGTGAAGAGGGTCCTTTGTGGGCGCTCTAGTGGGCGTGTCCGCTGAGTACCGCCTGGAAGGACACCTCTCACCATCTACTCCCTCATCCTCCCCTCTCTTGGTTTTCTCATGAGTGCCTGGCAATGGCATGTCAGCGGCTCTTCGGCTAATTGTTGTCGGATTCGGCATCCTTGCGGCTGGATCTACACACTATCCCCCGGTTTTCTCCTTTTTTTGTTTTCTCCTTGTCGAAACTTTTGTTCATCCTCAAATTTTGCATGAAGATGGATGCTTGCATCAATCTATCCATTCATATTTTTGGATGAATTTTTGAAGCACCTTTTTCATGGGTTTTTTGAATGGGAACATGGGAGCACCTAAGTGCATGGGAGCACAAAATATGTTCTCCGTGTCCCTCTACTCCCCCTAGCATAAATGTCTAAGGCAATTTTAGTAGTAGCAGTAGCAGCAGTAGTAATAGAACGTGATCAATTATAGATTAGATTTCCAATATGTTTATTGTCTCATTCGTAACCTAAAACGCAAAACTCATTCTCTACAATAGCCGTACTGAGTCTAATAATTCTAAAACATATTAGAACACTTGTTAGAAGAAAATAATAGAACTAATAGCAAAATACATTTATATTATATATATAAATATATATGCTCTATCTGTACCAGTTGCGATGGACCAGCGCAGGTGGTTGCAGTAGGCACCGCGGAGGCCTGCGGTGACCTGCCAGGTGTCTTGAATAAAACTTGTCTGGGCCTTAGGCTCCGTTTAGATTCAAAATTTTTTGGGTTTTTGATACTGTAGCACTTTCGTTTGTATTTGGTAATTAGTGTTTAATTATGGACTAATTAGGTTCGAAAGTTTCGTCTCGCGATTTCTCACCCAACTGTGCAATTAGTTTTTTTTTCGTCTACATTTAGTACTACATGCATGTACCGCAAGATTCGATGTGACAGGTACTATGCAAAATTTTTTGGCTTTTGGGTGGAACTAAACGGGGCCTTAGCTTGTAGCTTGCATGGGAGGAGGCGCCATGTGTCGAGGAAGCAGAAGCAGGCAGAAGAAGAACAGAGAAGCCACGGAGGAGGGAGCCATTGCACTATACTCATGCATGATCGAGTGCATCCTTTCTTTTCTTATATAGACGACGCGTTACGGATAGTCGTCATGAATATCCTCACAAAGCACTGTCCAAAGTACGTTGCAGCTGACGCGAGCAAATTTGTAACCTCGGAAGCATCCAAAGGATTATTATTGGAAATCACATTAGACCAGGCAATGCACGGATTATTGGAAACCACGACTTGCTGGCATGCTTCCCCAGTGCAAAGCATGTTGGCCGGCCGGCCGTGCAGCACAATGTCAAACGCGCCGATGTTGGTCGTTATGTTCTCTGTGCATGCGTTACATAATTTGGTATTGTTATATAAGTTCCCGAGTAATTAATCCGGAATATGACGCCAAATTATCATGTCAGAGTATACATTCCTGTTGAGAAAGTAGTGATGCCCAAAGTGCTTCATGGTGGCGTCGGTAGCGTGACGTGTCCGACGAGCCAATGGCGGGGATTATGGTGGCTGTCAGGGAAGAGCCACCACAGATTGTGAGGCGGAACGCTGCCGGAAGAGGGAGGGTGTCACAACGCAAGACATCTATCATCCCGTGCAACGGCGAGCATGGGCTCAGCCGGTGCAGTAGAGGAAGCTTGTTGTTTCCCAGGCTGTAAAAGTGCAACATATACATAATAATATAGATATATAAGTCTTTCTTAAGTAAACTTACTCTCTAGATTATCATTTAGATAGCTATTTCGTTACCATAAAAAAGACAATCATTGTCGGTTATTTTAAAACCAGCACTGATAATGTCACTACTGGAAACCATAATTTCAGTTTTGATTTTTTTTACGGTTATTCAAAATACTGTCATGGTATTTCTAGTTGTTTTTGACAGATTAGAAAACACACACGGGTAATTCAATGCACTACGAGTCCTTAAACTTTTGGTGATTCTCATTTATGTCCTGAAACAAAAAAAAAGTGATTATGTAGGTCCTCAATCTACACAGTGCATGAAGAGTAGGGCTGCAGCTGGGATCAGCTATATAGCTGCCAAGTAAATCGTTCACACTATCTGTATACTACTTCAGTCAAAAAGTACTTCATGTTGTATAATTTTCCAAACAGATTTGTGTACATGGGAAATTAATGACACAAATGACACTACTACAGGATGGACTTGTTGTCCCAGGCGGTAACGGCCTTTAGTCCCGGTTACCGCGCCGAGACAACGATCCCGGGACTAAAGGTGGAACCTTCAGTCCCGGGTCATCGAGCCGGGACTAAAGAGGGACCTTTAGTCCCGGTTGGTGTTACCAACCGGGACTAAAGGCCCTCCAGCCGAGCAAACGTGGCCGCACCCCCAACCGGGACTAAAGGTTCCTTTTCTTTTTCTTTTTCTTTTTTGTTTAATTTGTTTTCAGTTCAGTTACACAGATTTATTTAATATATAATATGTTTTTATGTACGTATTCTACGCTGCTAATATAAATACACGCACGCATATAATTACATCTAATTCTCATCTCGAGCATTATTATATTCGAATAAAGTATGAAACTATATATATTATAGATATATATGTATATATACAACACTTTCATAATCTTGTTCTCAAAAATAACGATATCAATAAATATTTAATTTACATCATTTATTCCTTAGGATCAAAGTAGAACTCGCCGTTGGGATTTAGCACTTTTTCTAGAAGAAATCCTGCTATTGACTCTTGAACTGCTTTCAGATGGTCTTTTTGCATGACCCTTCGTTTCAACCATTCAGTATTGCATTTGAAATAAAAGGAAAAGTATTAATATATATATATATATTCATTTAAAAATAAATAAAAAAATTGATATATACGTACTCTGAGGACATCTTTAGGAGTTCTTCTTATGTGTGCAGTGATAAATTCACAAACGTAGTATCCACACAAGTTATTACCTGGTTCCTGCCACAAACACCACTGTACGAGAAGAAGATTATTCTCATCATCTCACACGTAAATTGAAGTACGATATAGTAATTAAACACATGGGAAAGTATATATAGTACAACCTACTGGTATTTCAACTATATTAAGTGGTGACTTGCAATCCTTGCGGTGTTGCCGAATAAACTCTTTCCAAACCCTGTGCGACCGATAATGTACGATCGTTAATAAATTATGGCAAAGTCTATTCAATAATAGTTGTGAGCGAGAGATCGAAATTACCCCTGGATAATGTCTATCATATCTTGGTATAGTGTCCGCTCTTTTCTCAATGAGTCATAGATTACTAACCGACTTGAGTTTAACTCAATGACAATGAGTATCCAGTGAAACCTGCATTGGTTTATACACACGCGTACATGCATATAAGTTGTATTGATATTACATAAAATGTGTAGACTACATTATTATTAACACTTACTCAAAGTTGTACGGGAAAAGTATTATTGTCTTGTCGTGCTGCTTCACGAAGAACCTCATGATATTCGTCTGTGCTTCAGATACCCAGTGCTCATTGACAATAATATCGGTTTTGAATACGATATAAGGATCAATGAAGCCAACACTGGTGTCTTGTATTCTTTGGAGCTCTGACATCTGGAATCTGTATATAAATATAAGTTACATGTGAGGATAATTATATACACGTACTCATGCAAGTGAGTTTATTAAATAAAAGTAACAATCACTTACAAACAAAAGGAGCTAATGATTGATTTGTCCAGAGCGTCCAAGTGGTATAGTTGATGCAATTCTTCGAAACTAATATGTAAGATGTCATCGCCACGGAAGTAATGATGGTCTCTAAATCTGACAAAGATCCATCGCTCACCCCTGTCACACGCCTGCATGTACCACTTGTTGAGCAAGTATATTTGCGTACCCAATTCATTCAGAGCCGCAGGGTTGTACAGACTTTTGCCAAATTTATAAGTCTTCCAGGTATCAACTTCCAGGTTCTGGATTGGAGCTTTGCCCATCAATTGATCCAAGGTTAAACCAGTTTGTTCAAAAAAAGCATTAAGGTCTTGAACCGACACTTCTCCAGAGTTGTCTGGTCGATAGACTTCTATGTTGGAACCATATTCATTAGCAACAACAAGATTTTGCATTGGTTGCTTCTGTTGTCCGAGCTGTGGGACATCCTTCCCTGATGCTCTTTTCCTTTTCTTATGTGCATCATGTGACTTCACGAGGGAGCGGTCATAGTCTGATAGTGGTGGAGGCTTACGAACTTCAAGCATCTTTTTCTTGTGAGCTTCGACCTTCTGCCTCAGCTGATCTCGTGGTATGTAAAAGTACAGATTCTCCTTAAGCTTCGCTTGTCTCTGCTTTTTTATATCTATAAAAAAATCTTTCACTTTTTTGTCTTCTTCAGCTGCTATTTGCTCATCAGTCTTTTCAGGAAGTATTTCTTGAGAAATAACTCTTTTTTTTGGGGTCTTCTTTGCCGCCGGGACCTTAGACGTCTTTGTAGTGCGTCGCTGTGGAGGGGGTGGGGGCGGTGTTGGAGACCGGCGTGGAGGCGATGAGGCCGGTGTTGGAGTCCGGCGCGGAGGCGTTGGAGATCATTGTGGAGGCGGTGGGGCCGGTGTAGGAGTTGGAGTTCGTTGTGGAGGCGATGGGGCCGGTGTAGGAGTTGGAGATCGCCGTGGGGATGAAGTCGTCTCGCCCCCCGCGACGCTGTGATGAGATGGGGAATGAATGATTGGGCAAGGCTGGGGGGAGACCCTGCTACAAAAACAAGTGGTGGGTCAATTATTTTTGAAGCCAATATAAAATTAATGGAAAATAATATTTCATTCACTTTCATTCGTACCTAGGGTGAGGTAGGGGAAGCGGTGGCGCCCTAGGAATGATGATGAAGCGTTTGCGCCATTGAATAAATGTCTTCTCCGCTTCTCCTAGTGTCTTCTCCCCATCACCGCCTTCAATGTCAAGAGGAACATTGCTGTAACCTTTGAGCACTCTATCGACCGAGACGCTCGCATATCTAGGTTGAATAACTAACCCATGGATTCTTTGTGTCTTCGTTCGGTCTATTGGAGATACAACCCTGACAGCCACCATGATTGATGCATTATTACCATCTGGAATGTGCAGCTCACATGTTGTTAGAGGCTCGGTAATATCATCAATAGGGAAGCACAACCCAGCGTCACCTTGAATAACTGTCAGCTCCGTGGAAGCACAACTGCTTTTCATCTGACCAACAGGGCTAATGGTGACTCCCGGCGTTGATTGCGATTGCATTTGACTCATTGCTAGCTGCACTTGCCTCTTGATCTCCTCCTGCATTCTTGCCTCTAGAGATTTTTCTCGTTCACGTGATTCAAGCAATGCTTGTCGTGACTCATTAACAAATTGCTCCAATACACGGATTCGGTCTGCCTCCTCATCCTTCTTTCTCTGGCGGCTTCTGTAGGTATCCTTGTCTGCTGGGAATGCTTGTAGCCACGGAACCGCCCAATAGCCTCTTGTTCGACCACCGTGTTTGGGATTCTCTAGGGCATATGTCAATTCATCATTTTCTCTATTGGGCTTGAAAACACCACTATCAGCTTCTTCCCTAACACGAGCTAGTCTCTGTGTTGCTCTCTCAATTTTTTGGCCAAAAATTAGCTTGCCAGTGTCTGGGTCTAGGCTTCCCCCATGAGCGTAGAACCAATTCTTTATGCGTTGATGCCAGTTCTTCTCTATTGTTTTAGGTATGATTCCCTTGGCAATAATCTCTGCTTCTAGGTTCTGCCACTTGGGAAAGCACTCCTATAACCACCTGATCCCATGTGATGATGGTATTGCTTCTATCGAGCATTCTGTTGATTCCTCATCACACGTTCCTCACTCTCTTGAGATGTCTTGTATTGTACGAAGTCATCCCAATGGGACTCGAACTTGACAAACGCCTTAGCATTGAAATCCGACGTTTCATTCTTCAAGATAAACTTTTTATACAATGTCTTCTTCCAACTCTGGAACAATGTTGCCATCTTCTTCATTGTCCAATCCCTCACTAGCTCCTTCAAAGCATCATCTGCTTCTAATGTGAAATGCTGAGTGATATCTCTCCAAGCTAGGTTCTTGTCACGATCAGATACAAAACTAACATTAGGAGTGGATATCTTCTGCTTCCATTCACGAGCACTAACTGGGATCCTATCCCTTACAATGAACCCACAATGATTGACATATGTCTGAGCATGTGGTCCCAATGGTTTGCCGGTGTCGGTGTCGAATTCTGATATTATGAAACGGCCCTCTAATGGCTTTTTTGGCCCTCGGACTTTCCTATTCTTGTCGGTGGTTGATGTAGATCCAGAGACCGGCTACATGAGTAGAAACACAACGATTAACAATAAATATACGTACGCATGCATCTATAAGAGATGATAGATAATCGAATATACCTCCCCAGTATTTTCTTGCGCGACAATTTATTGATCTTCAACCACCGGGATATTTAGGATATCCTCATAATCAGCAAAGTACTGACTCCCATGTCATCTACATCCGTATTGGTGTCGGCGTTGATAATATCCGCCATTATGTCATCATTCAAGTTATCATCCGGAGCAGCCATTTGTATCTTCAAGACATAGATAGAATTACTATGGCACATAATAACATAAGTACATGTGATAACACATATAGAATTACTAAATCCAATTAAATATAATAACACATAATATTTCATAAGGATAAACAATAATAAGGTATATGCTTTGGAATCGAATCAAAAACACTTTTGATCCAAAAACATGGAAATAAGTACATGTATATATACACATAGAATGATACAATTTTCTCTCTCTCTCAACACATAGAAATAAGTGCATATGTATATATCTCTAGATATGCATGTGATAACACATAGAATGTCTCTCTAGATACAATTTTCTCTCTCTCTCAACACATGGAAATAATTAAGTACATGTATATATACACATAGAAATAATTAAGTACATATATATGTATGCATATAGAATCTCTCTCTAGATACATGTGATATAGATAGAATTACTAATAAAATATCCAAGTGATATATAGATAGAATTACTAAAATAAAATATGCATGTGATATAGAGATAGAATTACTAATAAAATATGCATGTGTCAATTACTAAAACAAAATTAAATCTAACATATATATAGAGAGATAGAATATAATTACTAAATCCAATTAAATAAAATAACACATATATATCTAGATAGAATTAATTACTAAATCTAATTAAACCTTACACAGATAGAATTACTAAATCAAAATTAAATCTAACACATATAGAGAGAGATAGAATAATAATTACTAAATATATCAAAAACTATAATAAAAAACTATCTAAAAAACTATCTAAATAAAGTACTAATTAAATTTTAATACATTTAAATCTAATTAACATATATCAAAAACTATCTAAAAAACTAACTAAAAAACTAAGAATAAACTACTAATTAAATTTTAATACATTTTAATCTAACATATATATCAAAAACTATCTAAAAAAACTATGTAAAAAAACTATCTAAAAACTATCTAAAAAAATATGGCCGAGCTATAGCTAGCAGGCTAGGGGTGGATGGCGGGCGTGCTGGCCGGCCACGGGGCCGAGCTGAGCCGCGCGAGGATGACGTACGACGGAGACGAGCTCGACGGCCGCTGGGCGGGGCTCGACGACGAGGCCGGGCGGGGGTAGACGACAACGGCGGCGCGGCAGAGCTCGATGCGGCCGGGCGCGGCAGAGACGACGAGATCGACGTTGTAGATCGAAAAGTAGAGATAGACAGAGGAACCGTTCGATATATATAGGCCGGGACCCTTTAGTCCCGGCTGGTAACACCAACCGCGACTAAAGATCCTTTAGTCCCGGCTGGTAAGCCGAACCGGAACTAAAGGTCCAACCCTTTAGTCCCGGCTCGGCTTACCAGCCGGGACTAAAGGATCTTTAGTCCCGGTTGGTGTTACCAGCCGGGACTAAAGGTATTTTTGGTAGGCAATTTCGCCCACCCTTTAGTCCCGGTTCCTGGCCTGGGCCGGGACTGAAGACCTGAAAATTTTGGCAGCCCGCCAGAGTAATTGGAAAGGCCTGGGATTTTGATTTTGTTCTCCTTGTTTAATACTAATTAATTCTATAGCAACTTCAATACTTTGCAATATTTATTTTAAAAAATACTATTGATTAACTAATTATTTATTGTAAATAGGAAAATTTTGTAACCTAAAGTTTTTAATTTCTTTTATGAATATAGAATATAAATGTTACTAATACTAAGTATTTTGTTAATGCAAAAATATATTTGTAACTTAAAATTAATAAAACTAATATTATTCGATATGAAATTTATTATCACATTATTGTAACGTCAATGTTTCAATTTTTTCTCGGTTTTTTGACCAAAATGATAGGAAATTTTTGTTGAACCTATAAAAATAAAGAAAATGTAGTATTTTTATTCTATAACTTTTTCAAATTAAAAAATGGCCTATATAAGGATTGTAGATCTTAATGAGTTGAACAAACTTAATATTCAAAACTTTTCAATTTGAGACAATCTAGGGTTCCGAAAATAAGTTTGTAGGCGTCAAAATTTAAAAATCACAAATTTGAACCGTCTAAACTTTCTCAAATTGAAAGTTGACCAAAACAATAATTGTAGATCTTGATGAGCTGAACAAACTTGGTATTCAAAACTTTTCAATTTGAGACAATCTAAGGTTCCGAAAAATAGTTTGTAGGCGTAGAAATTTAAAAATCACAAATTTCAACCGTCCAAACTATCTCAAATGGAAAGTTGACCAAAACAACAATTGTAGATCTTGATGATTTTAACAAACTTGGTATTCAAAACTTTTCAATTTGAAGTCATTTAGAGTCCATAATACTAGAGTCAAAGTGTTGTTTTTTTATTTGACCAAATTTGACTTGGTCAAACTTGCTCAAATGAGACACTAAATGACCTCAGATGAAAAATCTCTGAATACCAAGTTTGATCATCTCAGCAAGATCTACAATTGTTACATAGCTTATTTTTCCATTTGAGAAAGTTTTGTCAAACATTAGTCACAAATTCTTGAATCTCATATAGACTTTCTAAAACTATGTCATACACTTATGAAATTTGAACTATATTTTGTTCAAACTTTCTCAAATGAAAAAATGGCCTATATAAGGATTGTATATCTTGATTAGCTGAATAAACTTGGTATTCAAAACTTTTCAATTGGAGACAATCTAGGGTTCCGAAAAATAGTTTGTAGGCGTAGAAATTTAAAAATCACAAATTTGAACCTTCCAAACTATCTCAAATGTAAAGTTGACCAAACCAAAAATTGTAGATCTTGATGATTTTAACAAACTTGGTATTCAAAACTTTTCAATTTGAAGTCATTTAGAGTTCATAATACTAGAGTCAAAGTGTTGTTTTTTTATTTGACCAAATTTGACTTGGTCAAACTTGCTCAAATGAGACACTAAATGACCTCAGATGAAAAATCTCTGAATACCAAGTTTTATCATCTCAGCAAGATCTATAATTTTTACATAGATCATTTTCCCATTTGAGAAAATTTTATCAAACACTAGTCATAAATTCTTGAATCTCATATAGACTTTCTAAAACTATGTCACACACTTGTAAAATTTGAACTATATTTTGTTCAAACTTTCTCAAATGAAAAAATGGTCTATATACGGATTGTAGATCTTGATGAGCTGAACAAACTTGGTATTCAAAACTTTTCAATTTGATACAATATAGTATTCCGAAAAATAGTTTGTAGGCGTAGAAATTTAAAAATCATAAATTTGAATCGTCCAAACTATCTCAAATGGAAAGTTGACCAAAACAACAATTGTAGATCCTGATGATTTTAACAAACTTTGTATTCAAAACTTTTCAATTTGAAGTTATTTAGAGTCCATAATACTAGAGTCAAAGTGTTATTTTTTTATTTGACCATATTTGACTTGGTCAAACTTGCTCAAATGAGACACTAAATGACATCAGATGAAAAAACTCTGAATACCAAGTTTGATTATCTCAGCAAGATCTACAATTGTTACATAACTCATTTTCCCATTTATCTTGGGCAACTGTGTAAAATGTATTCCCATTTATCTCGTACCCTTGGTACGTGAGGATATGCCACGATGGTTGCCTAGCCAACAAATACAGTTGCTCAACAATATTATCATCGCCTTGACATTCTTTTCACAACCAACCACTGAAACTTTCCATGTGCTGACACCTAATCCAAGCTTCAGTCTTCCCTGGAAACTTGGATCGTAAGAACTCCTTATGTATCTCGATGTACGGATGCACCAATGACGAGTTCTGAAGAACAGTGTAGTGTACTTTATTGAAATAATTGTCTTTCATGCCAATATATGTTTTCTACCCTAAAGTTCCTTTACCACTGAGTCTCCCCTCGTATCGCGATTCAGGAACGCTAATTGGGGCAAGGTCAGGAATAAAGTCAACACAAAACTCAATGACCTCCTCTGTTCCATAGCCTTGGGCGATGCTTCCTTCAGGCTTAGAACGGACTTTCACATATTTCTTCAAGACTCTCATAAACCTCTTGAAGGGGAACATGTTATGTAAGAACACAGGTCCAAGAATACTAATCTCCTTCACCAAATGAACTAGGAGGTGTGTCATGATATTAAAGAAGGATGGAGGGAACACCAACTCAAAGCTGACAAGACATTGAACCACATCATTCTGTAGAGTAGCTAGTTCCACTGGATTGATTGCCTTCTGAGAAATTGCATTGAGGAATGCACATAGCTTCACGGTGGCTAGACGTACATGTGGAGGTAGAATTCCTCTTAAAGCAACTAGAAGCAATTGCGTCATAAGCACGTGGCAGTCGTGGGACTTTAAGTTTAGGAATTTCTTCTCTGGCACATTTATTATACCCTTTATATTAGAGGAGAATCCCGATGGGACCTTGATGCTGCTTAGACATTCGAACATGCTGTCCCTCTCTTCTTTGCTAAGCGTGTAGCTAGCAGGACTTAAGTAATGACGTCCATCATCTGTCTTCTCTGGATGAAGGTTGTCTCGTTCTTTCATGCCCTGCAAGTCCTGGCGTGCTTCAAGTGAATCCTTTGGCTTCCCATACACACCCATGAATCCTAACAGGTTCACACAAAGATTCTTTGTCAGGTGCATCACGTCGATTGCGTTGCGGACCTCTAGGACTTGCCAATAGGGTAGCTCCCAAAAGATGGACTTCTTCTTCCACATGGGTGCGTGTCCCTTAGCATCTTTGGGAACAGATTCGCTGCCTTGTCCCTTTCTAAATACTACTTTCACATCCTCTGACCTGAAAGATTACTTACAGCAGGCCAATCATTGATTGTTACGAACAACATTGCTCGTAGGTCAAAGTGTTCTTGTTTGTACTCATCCCAGACACGTACACCTGGTTTGTTCTATAAAACTAGAAGTTCTTCAACTAATGGCTTCAGATAGACATCAATGTCGTTGCCAGGTTGCCTCGGACCTTGGATGAGGATCGGCATCATAATGAACTTCCGCTTCATGCATAACCATGGAGGAAGGTTGTAGATACATAGAGTAACTGGCCAAGTGCTATGACTAGTGCTCTGCTCCCCAAAAGAATTCATACCATCTGTACTTAAGGCGAACCTTAAGTTTCTAGCCTCATTTGCAAACTCTGGAAATTCCCTATCTATCGCTCTCCACTGGGACCCATCAACTGGGTGTCCCAGCATATTGTCTACCTTACGGTCTTCTTTATGCCACGGCAACAGCTTTACATGGTCTTTATTTCTGAACAAACGTTTTAAGCGTGGTATTATAGGAGCATACCACATAACCTTGGCAGGGATTTTTTTTCTAGGACGTTGTTCACCCTCGACGTCACCAGGATCATCGCGCCTGATCTTATACCGCACTGCTTTACATACCGGGCATTCATCCAAATTCTCGTATTCATTGCCATGGTAGAGGATGCAGTCATTAGGACATGCATGTATCTTTTGGATTTTTAATCCCAAAGGGCAGACAACCTTTTTTGCTTCGTACGTAGTGGTGGGCAATTCATTTGGCTTCGGAAGCATCTTCTTTATGAGGTTCAATAAATTCCCAAATGCCTTGTCGGATACACCATTCTTTGTCTTCCACTGTAGCAATTCCAGTGTTGTACCCAACTTTTTTTGCCCATCTTCGGCCGTCGGGTATAGCAACTTCCTATGATCCTCAAGCATGCGCTCGAACTTAACTTTCTCTTTTTCACTTTCGCATTCTTGTTGTGCATCACGAATGGCATCGCCAAGAGCATCACCGAGATCATCTTCTGTTGCTACCTCTTCTTCATCTCCCCCCATTGTAGTATCATCAAAGGCACCATACTGAGCAATAATATCATCAATGTCTAAATCGTCTCCTTCACCTTCTTCCATCATGACCCCGCTTTCTCCATGCTTAGTCCAACATATATAGTTTGACATGAAACCTGACTTAAGAAAATGTGAATGAAGACTCATTGAGCTTGAATATTCCTTTAAATTCTTACATATGGCACATGGACAGCACATAAAACCATCCCGCTTATTTGCCTCGGCCACACCTAAGAAATAGTGCACGCCCTCAATAAAGTCTTGGGAGCGGCGATCGGCATTATACATCCAATGGCGTGACAAAATCTGCATTACACGACAAATTATGAAAACCTTGAACATAATTAAGTATTTTATTACACAACATAGATGACACACACACGGTTGATTAATTAACTAAGCCTGGCTACAACGTAAGCAATCCCAACTATCACTAAACAAACTAAAACTACAATGCACTTCAGTAACATAATTATTTCGTGACCGTACGCAACTAAAACAGACAAATCATTCGTCTGTTGAATATCAATAAGCTTCTCCTACTGGCTCACTGCCTCATCATCAGCAGCCGCTACCTCAAGCGCACCCGAATTCTCCACGTATGTAGCATAATCTTCCTGCCAGTACCAACCATCGCATCCATTGCCCTCCCACTGAAATTAAAGCCAAAAAATATTTAGTCAAAAATATTCAAGAAAAGCAGGTCAATTAGCCATAATAATCAAATGCGTAAGAAACTCACATCGCGATCCGGGCACTTGTAGAAAACACGACCCTTGTTGGGTCCCTGTCTCTTGACTCGGTACTCCATCACAATCTTCTGCTTACACTTGCCGCAGATAATGAGAGGGAGTTCTGGCCTCAGTCGTTTCGCAACCAAACGAGAGGCCGAGGATCCGGTACTAGTTGTCATCTACTTTCTATACTTATTTTTGCAAACTAGTGTAAATTTCACATTTTCTAAAATAATATATTTAAACAAAACTAAAATTATTTATTTATCTAACTAAACCATGAAATATGTACTATGTATAATAGTAAAATACCAAACTATCAAGTGATTTTACTATTGTAAATCATCATGTGATTTTGAGCTAAAAATGACATAGAAATCACATAGCTCAAAAACATGTTTCAATAAATAACCATACGTACTAGTTGACCTTGCTTACGTGATCATTTCGGCGAGTATTTCTCCACCGGACGGCACCGTACTTGGCCAAGGAAGAGCTCCGATTCTACGAGGAAGGGAACACGGTCTTCCACGACCGTTGCCGCTCTCCCTCGTAGAATCAAAGCTCCTCCTTGACGTCCGTTACCGCTCGGCAGAGAACATGCTCGCCGAAATGAACACGGTCCGCAAGTTCAACTAGTACGGATTTTCTATAATTTTCTAACTATTTTCTAAGTTTTTCATTTCATGGAAAATTTAATTCTAAAAAATAAAAGGCATGATTTCTAAGTATTTCATTTCATGGAAAAAATAATTCTAAGTGACCTGCTCGATATCGGCGAGCTCGCGAGCGTTTAGGTTGCCGAGGATAGTAACATTTGTAGATGACATTTGTAGGTCTGAAGTTATCAAATATCCATCAAATTATAGCTCAAAAACATGTTTCAATAAATAACCATCCGTACTAGTTGACATTGCTTACGTGATCATCTCGGCGAGCATTTCTCCACCGGACGACACCGTACTTGGCCAAGGAAGAACTCCGATTCTACGAGGAAGGGAACACGGTCTTCCACGACCGTTGCCGCTCTCCCTCGTAGAATCAAAGCTCCTCCTTGACGTCTGTTACCGCTCGGCAGAGAACATGCTCGCCGAGCTGAACACGGTCCGCAAGTTCAACTAGTACGGATTTTCTACAATTTTCTAACAATTTTCTAAGTTTTTCATTTCATGGAAAAATTAATTCTAAAATCACGTAAGCCGCCGGGGACGAGGATGACGCGTGCTCTAGCGAGGACGAGCGAGACGTGATTTTGATGAACTAATTTAACTTTTGTTTATCCAAACATATATGCAAATCATCATTTGATTTTGAGCTAAAAATGACATATAAAATCATAATAAAGTCCAACATATAAAGTTACACATGCATCTACATCGCAAAATGAGATAAGCTACTGATAAAACATAAGAGGATTAAGTTTGTTACCTCCAAAATCGAAGAGCAACACCAATGGAGGGGGAGAGAGCAAGAACAACAGCAAGCTGAAGAACAGAGGCAGTGAGTTTGAATGGAATGGCTCGGGCTCGGGGAGGAAGGAATGAGCTGGTCTATAGGCCAGGATAATTAGTCCCGGTTAGGGGGCCAAACCGGGACTAAAGATTAATCTTTATTCCCGAAGCATCACCCAAACCGGGACTAAAAGCTTTAGTCCCGGCTGGTATTACCAACCGGGACTAAAGGTAAACCTTTAGTCCCGGTTGGTAATACCAGCCGGGACTAAAGATCCCTGCCCCGCGGACGACCGTTGGGCAGGAACCTTTAGTCCCGGTTGGTATTACCAACCGGGACTAAAGGGTCCTTTAGTCCCGAGAGCAAAAAATGCCGAGGCTAATGCTAAATTGGGACATCGTTCTAAAGTCTGTTCTCTAGTAGTGTGAGCTGCCACATGGGTGAGCACCAACACAATTGCTGCGTGTCAACCATGCCGATTTGTAGAAAGCTGGGGACCTGCATTGCAAGGTAAAATCATGCGCCAATAACAGACATGCATCCGAGAGGATCAGAAGGGGATGCTAAAATTTAATTCTCCCCACCTAATGTAAAGCGCTAAAATATCAAGTTTTCTTGAATATTATCTTTATCATAGAACATCAAGTATTCTGGATGGAGGGATTACCTTCTTACTTTGTGTACCCGGCCATGAGCGCTTCTGTAGTCATATCTATTTTCATAAGTACTAATTTTTGTCAGAAGTACAATAATTTTGTAATGAACCTAGTTCCTTCCATCGGTTCTTGTAATCCGTTGTTTTGGTTTCAAGAATGGCTTGTCACAAAATATTATGATTCCTTTCAAACACTCTTTCATGCATCTGTACGTGCTCAGTGTATTGACTAACTTGTATCTACAATGTGCTATCATAATTAAGGAATTCATATGCATGCCAACCAATAGCCTGTAGCCCCATCATTATCTCTGTCTGCCTCCATCATCTCTTCGCCTTCTAGACCTGAATTCTACCTTTAATTTTGCACAAACTACTACGCTGGGCCTTGGTATTACATTACCCAAAGTGACCAGAATAAAACAGAGAGCACCCTCGCTCATCTGCCTCTCGGCATTCCAACCAGTTTACAACAGGTCTACCTTTGTCTCCCGGTCACTACTGATGAAATTTGCCAGCTACGGGCCGGCTGCTGCACCACCGGCCTTGGTCGTCTCATGCATGTGAATGGGTGGCACCTTGGAAGGAAGATCGTTTCAAATTTCATAGCTTCCAGTCACTCCCTGTTGAGATGTTCACGCAGTCAGGAGGCCTTGGGCCTGTTTTGGGAGTAGTTGACGTTTTGCTGTGGTTCTATGACTTAGGGGTAGAAGCTCTTCGGTTAGTTTGGCTGTATCCTCGGTGCACTACCGGACTCAGGCTCTTTGCCGAGTGCCTGTGACACTCGGCAAATCTCCATATACACTCGGCAAATCCTTTGCCGAGTGTAACCCTCGGCAAAGATCACTCGGCAAAGCCGGTGATGGCAAAGGCCTCTTTGCCGAGTGTCTTTTGTCGGGCACTCGGCAAAGGCTTTGCCAAGTGCCCGTAAAGCACTCGGCAAAGAAAAGTTTCCTGACGGCACCAATTGACGGTGACGATCGCTTTGCCGAGCGCCTCACGGGGAGCACTCGGCAAAGCCCACCCTCTTTGCCGAGTGTCAATCCCACTACACTCGGCAAAGGTGGCCGCTTTGCTGAGTGCCTAATTGGAGGCACTTGGCAAAGGCAGGGAGGCTTTGCCGAGTGCCTTACTTGTTACACTCGGCAAAGGCAAGGAGGCTTTGCCGAGTGTCTTACTTGTGGCACTCGGCAAAGCCTCCCTGTCTTTGCCGAGTGCAATGGTCATAGCACTCGGTAAAGCCTCCCAGCTTTGCCGAGTGTCTTGGTGATTGCACTCGGCATAGCTGGGAAATTTGCTTTTTTGCATTTTTTTTGTTTATTGCATCCACACATACATATATCACACAACCATCACATATATATCACATATCACACAACAATCACATATATCACACAACCATCACATATAATCCATAACCATGACAAATATCATCACAAGTTGTCCACAAGTATCACATAGTCCACAAATATCATACAAGTGCCGCCACAAGTGCCACCATTCACAAATAAGCATCACAAGCACAAGTCCATCTACCTCTATTGTTGATGGCCACTCCACCGATCCCATTGCGACGGAGGTGTGCCCTGAGCTGGAGGTGTGCCATGAACATCATTCGACGCCGCCGATTGCCCCTGCACAAAAGAGAAGTGATTGCATGTGTGAGACAAGATTTAAGGTAGGTTCTAAAAACTTGAAAAAAGCAACATACTAGTGTCAGTTCGAAATTTTGGCAGCACCTCCCCTGCACGGTGAGGTGTCCAAAACCTACAACAAAACAACGGTACGATGACCGACAACCACATATGCATATTCACATATCATGGTGCATTTGTCTCAACATATCATTTGGATTCACATTCATATATCCATATCCACATTCACATTTAGATTTAAGGTAGAGAAACTCACAGGAGTGACAGCGGGATCATTTGGTGGAGTGAATATCATCAGTGGTGGAACATAGCCTGAGTGAGCTCCAAGACCTTGAATATACTGAAACATCTGCTCCATCCTCCGTCGATCCTCCTCAGCCCTCGCCTCAGCCTCCTCACGTCGCCCCCTCTCTTCCGCCACCTCAGCCTACAATATTTCACCCCAATGATACAACGCAAAGCAAAGGTATGTAAAAATCAATGAACGACGAATAAAACAGAAATAACCTTGAGTGCCTGCACCGTGTGCTGTGTACAATCCGGCCGTGTGCGTATGGCCGGGCTCGAGCTCGTGCTCCTTGCTCGAATCTCGGAGAGAGACCTAGTACGGGCCGGGTCAATTGCGCCGTCGCTAATCCAGTACCGCCCGTGCTTCTTCCCTCCTCCCAACCTCATGACGACTTCTCCATCAAGGTCCTCAGAGGTGGGATCGTACTCTGGCCCATGGACCTCCCTTGCCATCGCTGTGTACTCAGTGAGGCGGGTGTGGATGGACGAGTTGCTATACGCCTCGGGCGGGTCCTCCGGGTTGTAGTGGATGTCGGACGTCGCCTTGCCCTTGTGGGCCATTGCCCACGCCTCGAACTAGGAGACGGGCGCGCCACCATGTGACACCGACTGCGAAAGAAACAGCAGGATGATTAGAAATTTGCATAGTTGAGCTTTAGAATAAAGAAATGGATTCAGCATACCCATTTAGCTGCGTAGGCCGGGAGGCAAAGGTTGCCTTGATGGTGTGGTGCACCAGGCATCATCAAATGCCGCTCCCGGCAAGCGTTGTGCGTCTCCCACCACTCGGGGCTGCACCACTTGTCCACCATTGCCTCCCAGCAGTTTTCGTGCCCAGTGCACCACCACGGAACCACCTACACGGCATCAAGTATATGTAGATCAAATTAAGCTTATTTAATCTTAGAAAAATCAGTATTAATCTTATATATTTACCTTCATGTATTGTTCCTTGGTCAGCGTCTCCTTTCTTGCCTCTTTTTTCGTGACCTTCCTAAACTCGAAGGTCGCGTTGTATGTCACGACGGCCTAGAGGCGCGCCTCGTAGTGCATGTCACCCATGAGTTTGTGACAAGCTTTGTTAGCCGCCGCCATCGCTGCCACCTCCCATCCCGGCTCGCATCTAAAGAAATCCTGTATGTAGACGCAATGTATCCTATCATTATTTGAAGAATGTTCAATGAATGCGATGAATTGAGCAGTGTAGTGAGACGAAGACTTACCCACAGCTCCGTAATCACCCGCTCTACCTTGTGGTCGTAGATCCTGCCATCCTGATCATATGCATCTGCGCAGACGGCGTAGTGGGCAAACGTCTAGGCCGACTGCCGCACTCCGGCAAAGTCAACAAAGCCAGGGAAGTGTGTCTTGCACAAAAGACCAAGAACGCCATTGGGATGGCATCCGTGACCACCTGCACCCACAATCACGAAACCCCTGCCCAAGTGATCAAGAAAAATTATTAGTTTCAACATAACAAATGAGAAAATAGTGACAGCATGTACAGTTACATAGTTTGAACCACCAGGTTGAACCATCAGACGTCTCTCAAGAGGTATCGGTCGCTTCGGGAGTTGTGAGGGACCTCGCTGATAGAGTTTAGCCGTGCCAAAGGAAGAGGAGCCCCCTGCCGCCGCACCACAGGAAGAGGAACCCCCCGCCGCCTCCTCAGCCTTGTCCTCCACCGCCTCCTCGTGCTCCTCGGGCACCTCCTCCTCCTTGTCCTCCACCGCCTCCTCATGCTCCTCGGGCACCTCCTCCTCCTCGGACTCCTCCACCTCCTCCTCCTGCCTTTGTGGCGGAGGAGCCTGATGACCCCTGCGTTTCCTTGGCGGTGGCGGAGGAGCTACCTCCTCCACCCTCTTGTATTTTGACTTTACTTTCCTTAAACTCCTTAAGAGACCCCCGCCGCCTGGCATCTTTGTTCAATCACCTGCAATTACAAAGAGATACAAAATGAATAAAACATAATTAGAAAGAGATGTAAAATAAATAAGACGTATTGCAAAATGAACAAAACATAATTAGAAGGTAACATAATATTACATGTCTTAGAAATAATCATCATGATCGGTATTAGCTGGATCATAAGTCTCATCATCACTATCATGCATGTCTACTTCCATGTTGATATCATGACCATCCGGAGGAGCAATGTTGTCATCACTGTCATTGCCTAATTCTAATCGCCGAAGTAATTCTAAGTCCTTCACATTTTGAACCTCATCCCCATCGTCCTCATAATCAACACTTTCATTGTCTACTTCCATTCTGACTAGATCGGTTATGTCTATCACAAAGCTCCCTTGTAGCCCCTCTTCTTGAAAGAACTCTCCGTCATATGTGTTTGGGTCAAAGTTGTAATCTTCATTGTTTGGGACAGGTAGTTTACTGTGTGGCGATACCTTGTTCACAACATCCCAACCCTTAAGATACGAGTCGTCTTGGCACACCCATGGGAGATAATAAACTTGTGTGGCCTGTTGAGCCACGATATAGACATCGTATCCTGGGTACTTGGAATCCTGTCGAATTTCGACTAGCCCAAGATTAGGGGTCCGTCTTATTTTTTTAGGATCAAACTAATGGCATTTAAATATGACAGGATTAAGAGGTTTGCGGCCATGAAATGTGAGTTCGTATATTTCTTCAACTCTTCCATAATAATCGAGCCCATCAAGGGCGGGCGTGAAAACTCCGGTATTTGTGGTTCTTCGATTGGGCCGACTCTGCTCGTGTCTTGTTGTGTGAAAACGATATCCATTCACGTCATAACCGGTAAATGACATGACCCTAAAGGCACAGCCACCGGCAACCTGACTCAACTCGGTGCTCATAGATGCATCGGTTTGGCCCTACAAGCTCAAGCAGGATAGTTCGTTATATCATTCACACATACGAGCAACTTGTAATGTCAAACTAAGTACGAGCTAAATTAGAACGTACCTTGCGTTTGAACCAAGAAATGAAATTGGGTTTTCCATTTCCCGCACCCCGTTTAAGAAGGATGTGAAATTCCCGCGGGGTAGGTGCCCTTGATCGATGCCAGAATTCATGAGTAAATTCCCTGTACCGACGAGAAACAAGAGGGTTGGATGCAGAATAGTGACTAGTCGAGAACAAGTTTGTTGAAAATAGTGACTTACCCCATGTACGGCTCCACTTCTTCGAGGTTGGTCAGTACATATAGCATGATAGTGTGCCACTCTTCATGACTCAAGATCTTGAGGGTCTTACCACTTGCACTTCCGAGTTGCCCTCAGAAAAGGCTGAGGTTCGATTCATTTTCCCCAGCATTGTAATGAGGGGGTGGATTATGCACGCTAGGAAGGTTATCACCATAGTATGTTGTTGTGAAGTTTGACACCTCCTCCAGAATCGATGCCTCTGCGATGAAAGCTTCAATCTTGCATTTATTTCTACATTTCTTTCGAACAACCTTTAGGGTTCTCTCAATTGAATAGCACCAACAGCCCTGCACAGGCCCCCCCCATTCGTGCCTCATACGGGAGGTGCAAAATCAAATGCTGCATCGGATTGAAGAAGCCTGGTGGAAAGATGTTCTCTAGCTTACAGAGCAACATAGGTGCCATTTTTTCCATGTCTGCAACCATGGCCTGAGATAACTCCTTAGCACAAAGCTGGCGAAAGAAATAGCTCAACTCTGCCAGCACTTGCCAGACATGATCTGGGACATAGCCTCAAACCATCATCGGAAGAAGCCGCTCAAGCCATATGTGGTATTCATGACTCTTGAGCCCATTGATTCGCATAGTAGATAAGTTCACTCCCCTCCTCAGATTCGCTGCATACCCATCAGGGAACATTAACGTTTGGAACCATTCTAGTACTTCCCTCCTTTGGGGCCTGCTTAACGTGAATTCGGCCTTAGGCCTAGTCCATTTCTTGCCATTTCTAGGAGGCTGCATCTCGTGCTTTGGTCTATCGCATAACGTTGCCAGATCCACTCTAGCCTTAATGTTGTCCTTTGACTTATCAGTGTCCATGATTGTTCCCCAAAGTGCCTCAGCGATATTCTTTTTAGTGTGCATTACATCAATGTTATGTGGAAGAAGAAGGTCATCAAAATAGGGGAGCCTCTCCAAGCCCGACTTGTGAGTCCATGCATGTTGCTCGCCATAACCCACAAAACCACCTTCTACTTCATTGACCTCGAGAGCATCTATCTGAGCACAGACCGCGGCACCTGTCATCATCATCGGTGGAGGGTCTATAACTTTGAGGCCTTTCGTAAAGTTCTTGGTGTCGTGTCTGAATGCATGGTCAAGAGGGAGGAATTGTCGATGTTTGTCAAACAAGGAATACTTGCCACCCTTCTTCAACCAAATAAACTTCAGAGCTGTCTTGCATACTGGGCATGGGAACTTGCCGTGAACACACCAGCCACAGAATATTCCATATGCCAGAAAGTCATGCAGGGAGTAGTGGTACCAAACATGCATCTTGAAGCTTCTCTTTGTAGCTCGGTCGTATGTCCATACCCCTTCGTCCCAAGCATTGAGCAATTCATCAATCACAGGCTCCATGAACACACCCATACTATTCCCCGGGTGTTCAGGAATTATCAATGACAAGAATATGTTCTGCCGTTGAAAGATGACGCCGGGGGGGGGGGGGGAGATTGAGCGGGATAACGAACACAGGCCAACAAGTGTATGGGGCAGCCATCATTCCATAAGGATTGAACCCATCTATTGCCAGCGCAACACGGACATTACGAGCCTCTAGAGCTTTCTCACGATGAATGTCATCAAAATGTTTCCATGATTCACCATTGGAAGGATGTACCATCTTATCTGGATTGTATCGACGTCCATTTTTGTGCCATGTCATCTGTTTCGCGGACTCCTCGGTCATGTATAGCCATTGGATCCTCGGTACGAATGGAAGGTACCGTAGGATTTTCACGGGGATGTCAAGCTGCCTCTTGAGACCATCACCATAGTCTACCTCAAGGAACCTAGAGGATTTACACTTTGGACAGTGCTTAGCTTCCGCGTGTCCATTCCTAAATAAGATGCACCCCTTTGGACAAGCATGTATCTGCTCATATGGCATCTTAAGTACACGGAGGAGTCTCCACGACTCGTACATGTTCCTTGGCAGAATCTGACCTTCTGGAAGCAAAGTGCCAAAAACTGTCAGCATAGCATCGAAGGCATCTCGACTCAGGTGGCACTGGGACTTGAAAGCCATAAGGCATCCAATGGCATCTAGTTGAGAGACCTTTGTCTGGCCGTGAAGGGGTTTCTGTGCCACAGACAACATGTCGTAATACGCCTTTGCGGTTGCCTCTGGCTCCTCATCCCTACGTCCTTCACCGAAGTGTGCTTCATGATAGTCACCTAACATGTCTCCTACCCCGCCATCAGCATCAAGATCCTCGATGCATTGTCTCACGACCTCGTCTCTCCTACGTCCTTCACCATGGAGGGTCCACCGGGTATAGTCTGCCATAAATCCATACTTGCCAAGATGTTTACCCATGTCCACCTTTGTTTGTTTACGCCTGTTCTCACACTCGCTGCAGGGACACCAAACTTTATCCGTTTCTTTAGCCTCCCAAAATGCTACTTCCAAGAAAGCATTGGTCTTCTTCATCCATTCATCAATCCAGTCTCCATAACCCCTTCGGCCAGTGTACATCCACTCACGGTCATCCATCCTTTACCATATACGTGAGTAATATAAGAATCCATTGCATCTACACGAGGATCCTACTATCTAATAGGTGAAGATAGGTCCTAATCCCACCCGAGGATGCGTAGATGAGGTTAGTTTCCATGCTCTACTCCTATCCGAGACAGAATTTCGGTAGCACCTTCCCGCTCTTCTCCAAATACACGTCCCGGCAGGGAGATTGTGTATCCGAAGAAAAACAGGGAGATGATGCCAAAACTCTGTCTCGGATCGGAGTAGACCATGAAAACTAACCCCATCTACGCATCCTCGGGCTGTCCAAAAAATGTGGACAATTCGAAACACATATGGTTATAGATATGCAAAGATCTGCATACTTTCAACCGTATCCTTTTCGAACGGGAGACACCTAACTTGGTTATGTGATCTACGAACATGATACGGAAAGAGGGGTTATACCTTGGGTGGCGGTGGAGTCAGGCTAGCGGGGCCGTGGTGGGTCGTTGCAGTGGCGAGGCAACGCGGTGCAGGCAGACCCGCAGTGGCGAGGAATACGATCGGGGTCGCCGAGGTACTCCGGCTCGGCTCCAACGGGCTCTTCTCTGCAAAAAAATAACATACGGGCTTAATTGAAAATTTTGACAGAACCTCCCCTACACGGTGAGGTTTCTAAAACCTGTAAAAAAAACTTACGGCACGATGGCCGATAACCACATATGCATATGCATTGGATTCACATTCAACCATGAATCATGTAATAATATATATATTATTTTTGACATTGATCCTGGCTGTGCTGGTGAGTTCACTAATTAATCGTTTATTTGTTGGAATTGTGTTAATTTATTATTATATATATAATATGCCAAACATGATAGCATGATATAGCATTCTGGTGCACAGGTTCGAAAGAATTTTTGGATGCATGTGATACAAATATACAATACACCTAGAGCTAGCAATACAGTTTATATGCCTGCTGCTATCATATTACTTTCCAATGCAAGATGAGACCCAAAGCAT
The DNA here is from genome assembly GCF_019320115.1 of Miscanthus floridulus. Taxonomy (NCBI): domain Eukaryota; kingdom Viridiplantae; phylum Streptophyta; class Magnoliopsida; order Poales; family Poaceae; genus Miscanthus; species Miscanthus floridulus. The sequence continues at coordinate 82,669,738 of NC_089594.1, read as the reverse complement.
GCATGTTTTAGTTAGAGAATTACAGTACAGTTATATGCCTTGAGATGGTTAGGGTTTTGTGGAAGCAAGTGACACTACTACAGGATGGACTTGTTGTCCCGGGCGGTAACAGCCTTTAGTCCCGGTTACCGCGCCGGGACAACGATCCCGGGACTAAAGGTGGAACCTTCAGTCCCGGGTCATCGAGCCGGGACTAAAGAGGGACCTTTAGTCCCGGTTGGTGTTACCAACCGGGACTAAAGACCCTCCAGCCGAGCAAACGTGGCCGCACCCTTTAGTCCCGGTTGGTAACCCCAACCGGGACTAAAGGTTTCTTTTCTTTTTCTTTTTTTTGTTTAATTTGTTTTCAGTTTAGTTACACATATATATTTAATATATAATATGTTTTTATGTACGTATTCTACGCTGCTAATATAAATATACGCACGCATATAATTACATCTAATTCTCATCTCGAGCATTATTATATTCGAATAAAGTATGAAACTATATATATTATAGATATATGTATATATACAACACTTTCATAATCTTGTTCTCGAAAATAACGATATCAATAAACATTTAATTTACATCATTTATTCCTTAGGATCAAAGTAGAACTCGCCGTTGGAATTTAGCACTTTTTCTAGAAGAAATCCTGCTATTGACTCTTGAACTGCTTTTAGATGGTCTTTTTGCATGACCCTTCGTTTCAACCATTCAATCTTGCATTTGAAATAAAAAGAAAAGTATTAATACATATATATATATATATATTCATTTAAAAATAAATAAAAAATTGATATATACGTACTCTGAGGACATCTTTAGGAGTTCTTCTTATGTGTGCAGTGATAAATTCACAAACGTAGTATCCACACAAGTTATTACCTGGTTCCTGCCGTAAACACCACTATATGAGAAGAAGATTATTCTCATCATCTCACACGTAAATTGAAGCACGATATAGTAATTAAACACGTGGGGAAGTATATATAGTACAACTTACTGGTATTTCAACTATATTAAGTGGTGCCTTGCAATCCTTGCGGTGTTGCCGAATAAACTCTTTCCAAACCCTGTGCGACCAATAATGTACGATCATTAATAAATTATGGCAAAGTCTATTCAATAATAGTTGTGCGCGAGAGATCGAAATTACCCCTGGATAATGTCTATCATATCTTGGTATAGTACCCGCTCTTTTCTCAATGAGTCATAGATTACTAACCGACTTGAGTTTAACTCAATGACAATGAGTATCCAGTGAAACCTGCATCGGTTTATACACACATGTACATGCATATAAGTTGTATTGATATTACATAAAATGTGTAGACTACATTATTATTAACACTTACTCAAAGTTGTATGGGAAAAGTATTGTTGTCTTGTCGTGCTGCTTCACGAAGAACCTCATGATATTCGTCTGTGCTTCAGATACCCAGTGCTCCTTGACAATAATATCGGTTTTGAATACGATATAAGCATCAATGAAGCCAACACTGGTGTCTTGTATTCTTTGGAGCTCTGACATCTGGAATCTGTATATAAATATAAGTTACATGTGAGGATAATTATATACACGTATGCATGGAAGTGAGTTTATTAAATAAAAGTAAGAATCACTTACAAACAAAAGGAGCTAATGATTGATTTGTCCAGACCGTCCAAGTGGTATAGTTGATGCAATTCTTCGAAACTAATATGTAAGATGTCATCGCCACGGAAGTAATGATGGTCTCTAAATCTGACAAAGATCCATCGCTCACCCCTGTCACACGCCTGTATATACCACTTGTTGAGCAAGTACATTTGCGTACCCAATTCATTTAGAGCCGCAGGTTTGTACAGACTTTTGCCAAATTTATAAGTCTTGCAGGTATCAACTTCCAGGTTCTGGATTGGAGCTTTGCCCATCAATTGATCCAAGGTTAAACCAGTTTGTTCAAAAAAAGCATTAAGGTCTTGAACCGACACTTCTCTAGAGTTGTCTGGTCGATACACTTCTATGTTGGAACCATATTCATTAGCAACAACAAGATTTTGCATTGGTTGCTTCTATTGTCCGAGCTGTGGGACATCCTTCCCTGATGCTCTTTTCCTTTTCTTATGTGCATCATGTGACTTCACGAGGGAGCGGTCATAGTCTGATAGTGGTGGAGGCTTACGAACTTCAAGCATCTTTTTCTTGTGAGCTTCGACCTTCTGCCTCAGCTGATCTCGTGGTATGTAAAAGTACCGATTCTCCTTAAGCTTCGCTTGTCTCTGCTTTTTGATATCTATAAAAAAATCTTTCACTTTTTTGTCTTCTTCAGCTGCTATTTGCTCATCAGTCTTTTCAGGAAGTATTTCTTGAGAAATAACTCTTTTTTTGGGGGTCTTCTTTGCCGCCGGGACCTTAGACGTCTTTGTAGTGCGTCGTTGTGGAGGGGGTGGGCGGTGTTGGAGACCGGCATGGAGGCGATGAGGCCGGTGTTGGAGTCCGGCGTGGAGGCGTTGGAGATCGTTGTGGAGGCGGTGGAGCCGGTGTAGGAGTTGGAGATCGTTGTGGAGGCGATGGGGCCGGTGTAGGAGTTGGAGATCGCCGTGGGGATGAAGTTGTCTCACCCCCCACGACGCTGTGATGAGATGGGGAATGAATGATTGGGCAAGGCTGGGGGGAGACCCTGCTACAAAAACAAGCTGTGGGTTAATTATTTTTGAAGCCAATATAAAATTAATGGAAAATAATATTTCATTCACTTTCATTCGTACCTAGGGTGAGGTAGGGGAAGTGGTGGCACCCCAGGAATGATGATGAAGAGTTTGCGCCATTGAATAAATGTCTTCTCCGCTTCTCCTAGTGTCTTCTCCCCATCACCGCCTTCAATGTTAAGAGGAACATTGCTGTAACCTTTGAGCACTCTATCGACCGAGACGCTAGCATATCCAGGTTGAATAACTGACCCATGGATTCTTTGTGTCTTCATTCGGTCTATTGGAGATACAACCCCGACAGCCACCATGATTGATGCATTATTACCATCTGGAATGTGCAGCTCACATGTTGTTAGAGGCTCGGTAATGTCATCAATAGGAAAGCGTAACCCAACGTCACCTTGAATAACCATCAGCTCCGTGGAAGCACAACTGCTTTTCATCTGACCAACAAGGCTAATGGTGACTCCCGGCATTGATTGCGATTGCATTTGACTCATTGCTAGCTGCACTTGCCTCTTGATCTCCTCCTGCATTCTTGCCTCAAGAGATTTTTCTCGTTCACGTGATTCAAGCAATGCTTGTCGTGACACATTAACAAATTGCTCCAATACACGGATTCGGTCTGCCTCCTCATCCTTCTTTCTCTGGCGGCTTCTGTAGGTATCCTTGTCTGCTGAGAATGCTTATAGCCACGGAACCGCCCCATAGCCTCTTGTTCGACCACCGTGTTCGGGATTCTCTAGGGCATATGTCAATTCATCATTTTCTCTGTTGGGCTTGAAAACACCACTATCAGCTTCTTCCCTAGCACGAGCTAGTCTCTGTGTTGCTCTCTCAATTTTTTGGCCAAAAATTAGCTTGCCAGTGTCTGGGTCTAGGCTTCCCCCATGAGCGTAGAACCAATTCTTCGCGCGTTGAGGCCAGTTCTTCTCTATTGTTTCAGGTATGATTCCCTTGGCAATAATCTCTGCTTCTAGGTTCTGCCACTTGGGAATAGCACTCCTATAACCACCTGATCCCATGTGATGATGGTATTGCTTCTGTCGGGCATTCTGTTGATTCCTCATCACACGTTCCTCACTCTTTTGAGATGTCTTGTATTGTACGAAGTCATCCCAATGGGACTCGAACTTGACAAATGCCTTAGCATTGAAATCCGGCGTTTCATTCTTCAAGATAAACTTTTTATACAATGTCTTCTTCCAACTCTGGAACAATGTTGCCATCTTCTTCATTGTCCAATCCCTCACTAGCTCCTTCAAAGCATCATCTGCTTCTAATGTGAAATGCTGAGTGATATCTCTCCAAGCTAGGTTCTTGTCACGATCAGATACAAAACTAACATTAGGAGCGGATATCTTCTGCTTCCATTCACGAGCACTAACTGGGATCCTGTCCCTTACAATGAACCCACATTGATTGACATATGTCTGAGCATGTGGTCCCAATGGTTTGCCGGTGTCGGTGTCGAATTCTGATATTATGAAACGGCCCTCTAATGGCTTTTTTGGCCCTCGGACTTTCCTACTCTTGTCGGTGGTTGATGTAGATCCAGAGACCGGCTACATGAGTAGAAACACAACGATTAACAACGAATATACGTACGCATGCATCTATAAGAGATGATAGATAATCGAATATACCTCGCCAGTATTTTCTTTCGTGACAATTTGTTGATCTTCAACCACCGGGATATTCAGGATATCATCATAATCAGCAAAGTACTGACTCGTGTCATCTACATCCGTATTGGTGCCGGTGTTGATAATATCCGCCATTATGTCATCATTCAAGTTATCATCCGGAGCAGCCATTTGTATCTTCAAGACATAGATAGAATTACTATGGCACATAACATAAGTACATGTGATAACACATATAGAATTACTAAATCCAATTAAATATAATAACATATAATATTTCATAAGGATAAACAATAATAAGGTATAGGCTTTGGAATCGAATCAAAAACACTTTCGATCCAAAAACATGGAAATAAGTACATGTATATATACACATAGAATGATACAATTTTCTCTCTCTCTCAACACATAGAAATAAGTGCATATGTATATATCTCTAGATATGCATGTGATAACACAGAATGTCTCTCTAGATACAATTTTCTCTCTCTCTCAACACATGGAAATAATTAAGTACATGTATATATACACATAGAAATAATTAAGTACATATATATGTATGCATATAGAATCTCTCTCTAGATACATGTGATATGGATAGAATTACTAATAAAATATCCAAGTGATATATAGATAGAATTACTAAAATAAAATATGCATGTGATATAGAGATAGAATTACTAATAAAATATGCATGTGTCAATTACTAAAACAAAATTAAATCTAACATATATATAGAGAGATAGAATATAATTACTAAATCCAATTAAATAAAATAACACACATATATGTAGATAGAATTAATTACTAAATCTAATTAAACCTTACATAGATAGAATTACTAAATCAAAATTAAATCTAACACATATATAGAGAGATAGAATAATATTTACTAAATATATCAAAAACTATAATAAAAAAACTATCTAAATAAAGTACTAATTAAATTTTAATACATTTAAATCTAATTAACATATATAAAAAACTATCTAAAAAACTAACTAAAAAACTAAGAATAAACTACTAATTAAATTTTAATACATTTTAATCTAACATATATATATATATATATAACTATCTAAAAAACTATTAAAAAAACTATTAAAAAACTATTTAAAAAAGTATCTAAAAAATATGGCCGAGCTATAGCTAGCAGGCTAGGGGCGGATGGCGGGCGTGCTGGCCGGCCAGGGGGCCGAGCTGAGCCGCGCGAGGATGACGTACGGCGGAGACGAGCTCGACGGCCGCTGGGCGGGGCTCAACGATGAGGCCGGGCGGGGGTAGACGACAACGGCGGCGCGGCAGAGCTCGACGCGGCCGGGCGCGACAGAGACGACGAGATCGACGTTGTAGATCGAAAAGTAGAGATGAACAGAGGAACCGTTCGATATATATAGGCCGGGACCCTTTAGTCCCGGTTGGTAACACCAACCGGGACTAAAGATCCTTTAGTCCCGGCTGTTAAGCCGAACCGGGACTAAAGGTCCAACCATTTAGTTCTGGCTCGGCTTATCAGCTGGGACTAAAGTATCTTTAGTCCCGGTTGGTGTTACCAGCCGGGACTAAAGGTATTTTTGGCGGGCAATTCCACCCACCCTTTAGTCCCGGTTCCTGGCCTGGGCCGGGATTGAAGGCCTGAAAATTTTGGCAGCCCGCTAGAGTAATTGGAAAGGCCTGGGATTTTGATTTTGTTCTCCTTGTTTAATACTAATTAATTCTATAGCAACTTCAATACTTTTCAATATTTATTTTAAAAAATACTATTGATTAACTAATTATTTATTGTAAATAGGAAAATTTTATAACCTAAAGTTTTTAATTTCTTTTATGAATATAGAATATAAATGTTACTAATACTAAGTATTTTGTTAATGCAAAAATATATTTTAACTTAAAATTAATAAAACTAATATTATTCGATAGTAAATTTATTATCACATTATTGTAACGTCAATGTTTCAATTTTTTCTCGGTTTTTTTGACCAAGATGACAGGAAATTTTTGTTGAACCTATAAAAATAAAGAAAATATAATATTTTTGTTCTACAACTTTTTCAAATTAAAAAATGGCCTATATAAGGATTGTAAATCTTGATGAGTTGAACAAACTTAATATTCAAAACTTTTCAATTTGAGACAATCTAGGGTTCCGAAAATAAGTTTGTAGGCGTCGAAATGTAAAAATCACAAATTTGAACCATTTAACTTTCTTAAATTAAAAGTTAACCAAAACAACAATTGTAGATCTTGATGAGCTGAACAAACTTGGTATTCAAAACTTTTCAATTTGAGACAATCTATGGTTTCGAAAAATACTTTGTAGGCGTAGAAATTTAAAAATCACAAATTTGAACCGTCCAAACTATCTCAAATGGAAAGTTGACCAAAACATAAATTGTAGATCTTGATGATTTTAACAAACTTGGTATTCAAAACTTTTCAATTTGAAGTCATTTAGAGTCCATAATACTAGAGTCAAAGTGTTGTTTTTTTATTTGACCAAATTTGACTTGGTCAAACTTGCTCAAATAAGACACTAAATGACCTCAGATGAAAAAACTATGAATACCAAGTTTGATCATCTCAGCAAGATCTACAATTGTTACATAGCTCATTTTCCCATTTAAGTAAGTTTTATCAAACACTAGTCACGAATTCTTGAATCTCATATAGACTTTCTAAAACTGTCATACACTTGTGAAATTTGAACTACATTTTGTTCAAACTTTCTCAAATGAAAAAATGGCCTATATAAGGATTGTAGATCTTGATGATCTGAACAAACTTGGTATTCAAAACGTTTCAATTTGAGACAATATAGTGTTTCGAAAAATAGTTTGTAGGCGTAGAAATTTAAAAATCATAAATTTGAATCATTCAAACTATCTCAAATGGAAAGTTGACCAAAACAACAATTGTAGATCTTGATGATTTTAACAAACTTGGTATTTCAAACTTTTAAATTTGAAGTCATTTAGAGTACACAATACTAGAGTCAAAGTGTTGTTTTTTCATTTGACCAAATTTGACTTGGTCAAACTTGCTCAAATGAGACACTAAATGACCTCAGATGAAAAAACTCTGAATACCAAGTTTGATCATTTCAGCAGGATCTACAATTGTTACATAGCTCATTTTCTCATTTGAGAAAGTTTTATCAAACATTAGTAAAAAATTCTTGAATCTCATAGACTTTCTAAAACTATGTCACACACTTGTGAAATTTGAACTACATTTTGTTTAAACTTTCTCAAATGAAAAAATAGACTATATAAGGATTGTAGATCTTGATGAGCTGAACAAACTTGGTATTCAAAACTTTTCAAATTGAGACAATCTAGGGTTCCGAAAAATAGTTTGTAGGCGTAGAAATTTAAAAATCACAAATTTGAACCATCCAAACTATCTCAAATGGAAAGTTGACCAAAACAATAATTGTATATCTTGATGATTTTAACAAACTTGGTATTGAAAACTTTTCAATTTGAAGTCATTTAGAGTCCATAATACTAGAGTCAAAGTGTTATTTTTTCATTTGACCAAATTTGACTTGGTCAAACTTGCTCAAATGAGACACTAAATGACTTTATATGAAAAAACTCTGAATACCAAGTTTGATCATCTTAGTAAGATCTACAATTGTTACATAGCTCATTTTCCCATTTGAGAAAGTTTTATCAAACACTAGTCACAAATTCTTGAATCCCATATAGACTTTCTAAAACTATGTCACACACTTGTGAAATTTGAACTACATTTTGTTCAAACTTTCTCAAATGAAAAAATGGCCTATATAAGTATTGTAGATCTTGATGAGCTGAACAAACTTGGTATTCAAAACTTTTCAATTTGAGACAATCTAGGGTTCCGAAAAATAGTTTGTAGGCATAGAAATTTAAAAATCACAAATTTGAACCATCCAAATTATCTCAAATGGAAAGTTGACCAAAACAACAATTGTATATATTGATGATTTTAACAAACTTGGTATTCAAAACTTTTCAATTTGAAGTCATTTAGAGTCCATAATACTAGAGTCAAAGTGTTGTTTTTTTCATTTGACCAAATTTGACTTGGTCAAACTTGCTCAAATAAGACACTAAATGACCTCAAATGAAAAATCTCTGAATACCAAGTTTGATCATCTCAGCAAGATCTACAATTTCTACATAGCTCATTTTCCCATTTGAGAAAGTTTTATCAAACACTAGTCACAAATTCTTGAATCTCATATAGACTTTCTAAAACTATGTCAGAACAGTGCATCGTTTTTTCATGCGGGCACAACAGTGAATTTCTTCTTGACGTATGACCCTTGGTTATGATCTTGTCATAACCATGGAGTGTCTTCATCATTTAACATGATGTTGGATCTTTCTTCACTATGAAGGGTGGAATTTAGACATTTCTTTCATAATCTTCTAACATGTCTGACTTGTCTTTAATTCCCACTATATTTATTTTTCCAGAAAGAACTATGTGGCGCTTTGGCTCATTGATCATTGAGTTGATGTCTTCGTTTTTTCCTCTCTTTGATTTTGTAGACATGTCTTTCACATAGAACACCTGACTCACATCGGCAGCAAGGACGAATGGTTCGTCTTTGTACCCAATATTGTTGAGGTCCACTGTTGTCATTCCATACTCTTTGTCGACTGTTACCCCTCCTTCGGTCAGCTTCAACCATTGGCACTAGAACAAAGGGACTTTAAAATTAGGTGCGTAGTCTATTTCCCATATATCTTCTATGCGGCCATAATATGTTTGTATATTCCCATTTGGATCTGTGCCATCTATGCGAACACCACTATTTTGATTAGTGCTCCTTTTATCTTGGGCAACTGTGTAAAATATATTCCCATTTATCTCGTACACTTGGTACGTGAGGATATGCCACGATGGTTGCCTAGCCAACAAATACAGTTGCTCATCAATATTGTCATCGCCTTGACATTCTTTTCGTAACCAACCACTGAAACTTTCCATGTGCTGACGCCTAATCCAAGCTTTAGTCTTCTCTGTAAACTTGGATCGTAAGAACTCCTTATGTATCTCGATGTATGGATGCACCAATGACGAGTTCTGAAGAACAGTGTAGTGTGTTTTATTGAAATAATCGTCTTCCATGCCAATATATGTTTTTCCCTAAAGTTCCTTTACCACTGAGTCTCCCCTCATATCGCGATTCAGGAACTCCAATCGGGGCAAGGTTAGGAATAAAGTCAACACAGAACTCAATGACCTCCTCTGTTCCATAGCCCTGGGCGATGCTTCCTTCAGGCTTAGAACGGACTTTCACATATTTCTTCAAGACTCCCATAAACCTCTCGAAGGGGAACATGTTATGTAAGAACACAGGTCCAAGAATACTAATCTCCTTCACCAAATGAACTAGGAGGTGTGTCATGATATTAAAGAAGGATGGAGGGAACACCAACTCAAAGCTGACAAGACATTGAACCACATCATTCTGTAGAGTATCTAGTTCCACTGGATTGATTGCCTTCTGAGAAATTGCATTGAGGAATGCACATAGCTTCACGGTGGCTAGACGTACATGTGGAGGTAGAATTCCTCTTAAAGCAACTGGAAGCAATTACGTCATAAGCACGTGGCAGTCGTGGGACTTTAAGTTTAGGAATTTCTTCTCTGATACATTTATTATACCCTTTATATTGGAGGAGAATCCCGATGGGACCTTGATGCTGCTTAGACATTCAAACATGCTATCCCTCTCTTCTTTGCTAAGCGTGTAGCTAGCAGGACTTAAGTATTGACGTCCATTATCTGTCTTCTCTAGATGAAGGTTGTCTCGTTCTTTCATGCCCTGTAAGTCCTGGCGTGCTTCAAGTGAATCCTTTGGCTTCCCGTACACACCCATGAATCCTAACAGGTTCACACAAAGATTCTTTGTCAGGTGCATCACGTCGATTGCGTTGCGGACCTCTAGGACTTGCCAATAGGGTAGCTCCCAAAAGATGGACTTCTTCTTCCACATGGGTGCGTGTCCCTTAGCATCTTTGGGAACAGATTCGCTGCCTTGTCCCTTTCTAAATACTACTTTCACATCCTTGACCATTGCGAGTACATCTTCCCTAGTTCGGTTATGAGGCTTTTTTCGGTGGTCTGGCTTACCTTTAAAATGCTTACCTTTCTTCCTTACTTGGTGATTCAAAGGAAGGAATCGACGATGGCCAAGGTACACGACCTTTCGACATCTTTTCAAATAAATACTGTCAAGGTCATCAAAACAATGTGTGCATGCATTATATCCTTTTTTTGTCTGACCTGAAAGATTACTTAAAGCAGGCCAATCATTGATTGTTACGAACAACATTGCTCGTAGGTCAAAGTGTTCTTGTTTGTACTCATCCCAGACATGTACACCTGGTTTGTTCCATAAAACTAGAAGTTCTTCAACTAATGGCTTCAGATAGACATCAATGTCGTTGCCAGGTTGCCTCGGACCTTGGATGAGGATCGGCATCATAATGAACTTCCGCTTCATGCATAACCATGGAGGAAGGTTGTAGATACATAGAGTAACTAGCCAAGTGCTATGACTAGTGCTCTGCTCCCCAAAAGGATTCATACCATCTGTACTTAAGGCGAACCTTAAGTTTCTAGCCTCATTTGCAAACTCTGGAAATTCCCTATCTATCGCTCTCCACTGGGACCCATCAACTAGGTGTCTCAGCATATTGTCTACCTTACGGTCTTCTTTATGCCACGGCAACAGCTTTGCATGGTCTTTATTTCTGAACAAATGTTTTAAGCGTGGTATTATAGGAGCATACCACATAACCTTGGCAGGGATTTTTTTTCTAGGACGTTGTTCACCCTCGACGTCACCAGGATCATCGCGCCTGATCTTATACCGCACTGCTTTACATACCGAGCATTCATCCAAATTCTCGTATTCATTGCCATGGTAGAGGATGCAGTCATTAGGACATGCATGTATCTTCTGGATTTTTAATCCCAAAGGGCAGACAACCTTTTTTGCTTCGTACGTAGTGGTGGGCAATTCATTTGGCTTCGGAAGCATCTTCTTTATGAGGTTCAATAAATTCCCAAATGCCTTGTCAGATACACCATTCTTTGTCTTCCACTGTAGCAATTCCAGTGTTGTACCCAACTTTTTTTGCCCATCTTTGGCCGTCGGGTATAGCAACTTCCTATGATCCTCAAGCATGCGCTCGAACTTAACTTTCTCTTTTTCACTTTCGCATTCTTGTTGTGCATCACGAATGGCATCGCCAAGAGCATCACCGAGATCATCTTCTGCCGCTACCTCTTCTTCATCTCCCCCCATTGTAGTATCATCAAAGGCACCATACTGAGCAATAATGTCATCAATGTCTAAATCTTCTCCTTCACCTTCTTCCATTATGACCCCGCTTTCTCCATGCTTAGTCCAACATATATAGTTTGACATGAAACCTGACTTAAGCAAATGTGAACAGCACATAAAACCATCCCGCTTATTTGCCTCGGCCACACCTAAGAAATAGTGCACGCCCTCAATAAAGTCTTGGGAGCGGCGATCGGCATTATACATCCAATGGCGTGACATAATCTGCATTACACGATAAATTATGAAAACCTTGAACATAATTAAGTATTTTATTACACAACATAGATGACACACACACGGTTGATTAATTAACTAAGCCTAGCTATAACGTAAGCAATCACAACTATCACTAAAAAAACTAAAACTATAATGCACTTCATTAATATAATTATTTCGTGACCGTACGCAACTAAAACAGACAAATCATTCGTCTGTTGAATATCAATAAGCTTCTCCTGCTGGCTCACTGCTTCATCATCAGCAGCCGCTACCTCAAGCGCACTCGAATTCTGCACGTATGTAGCATAATCTTCCTCCCAGTACCAACCATCGCATCCATTGCCCTCCCACTGAAATTAAAGTCAAAAAATATTTAGTGAAAAATATTCAAGAAAAGCAGGCCAATTAGCCATAATAATCAAATGCGTAAGAAACTCACATCGCGATCCGAGCACTTGTAGAAACACGATCCTTGTTGGGTCCCTGTCTCTTGACTCGGTACTCCATCACAATCTTCTGCTTACACTTGCCGCAGATAATGAGAGGGAGTTCTGGCCTCAGTCGTTTCGCAACCGAACGAGAGGCCGAGGATCCGGTACCAGTTGTCATCTACTTTCTATACTTATTTTTACAAACTAGTGTAAATTTCATATTTTCTAAAATAATATATTTAAACAAAACTAAAATTATTTATTTATCTAACTAAACCATGAAATATGTACTATGTATAATAGTAAAATACCAAACTATCAAGTGATTTTACTATTGTAAATCATCATGTGATTTTGAGCTAAAAATGACATAGAAATCACATAGCTCAAAAACATGTTTCAATAAATAACCATCCGTACTAGTTGACCTTGCTTACGTGATCATCTCGGCGAGCATTTCTCCACCGGACGACACCGTACTTGGCCAAGGAAGAGCTCCGATTCTACGAGGAAGGGAACACGGTCTTCCACGACCGTTGCCGCTCTCCCTCATAGAATCAAAGCTCCTCCTTGACGTCCGTTACCGCTCGGCAGAGAACATGCTCGCCGAAATGAACACGGTCCGCAAGTTCAACTAGTACGAATTTTCTATAATTTTCTAACTATTTTCTAAGTTTTTCATTTCATGGAAAATTTAATTCTAAAAATATAAAAGGCATGATTTCTAAGTATTTCATTTCATGAAAAAAATAATTCTAAGTGACCTACTCGATATCGGCGAGCTCGTGGCCGTTTAGGTTGCCGAGGATAGTAACATTTGTAGATGACATTTGTAGGTCTGAAGTTATCAAATATCCATCAAATTATAGCTCAAAAACATGTTTCAATAAATAACCATCCGTACTAGTTGATATTGCTTACGTGATCATCTCGGCGAGCATTTCTCCACCGGACGGTACCGTACTTGGCCAAGGAAGAGCTCCGATTCTACGAGGAAGGGAACACGGTCTTCCACGACCGTTGCCGCTCTCCCTCGTAGAATCAAAGCTCCTCCTTGACATCCGTTACCACTCGGCAGAGAACATGCTCGCCGAGCTGAACACGGTCCGCAAGTTTAACGAGTACGGATTTTCTACAATTTTCTAACAATTTTCTAAGTTTTTCATTTCATGGAAAAATTAATTCTAAAATCACGTAAGCCGCCGGGGACGAGGATGGCGCGTGCTCCAGCGAGGACGAGCGAGGCGTGATTTTGATGAACTAATTTAACTTTTGTTTATCCAAACATATATGCAAATCATCATGTGATTTTGAGCTAAAAATGGCATATAAAATCATAATAAAGTCCAACATATAAAGTTACACATGCATCTACATCACAAAATGAGATAAGCTACTGATAAAACATAAGAGGATTAAGTTTGTTACCTCCAAAATCGAAGAGCAACACCAATGGAGGGGGAGAGAGCAAGAACAACAGCAAGCTGAAGAACAGAGGCAGTGAGTTTGAATGGAATGGCTCGGGCTCGGGGAGGAAGGAATGAGCTGGTCTATAGGCCGGGATAATTAGTCTCGGTTAGGGGGCCAAACCGGGACTAAAGATTAATCTTTATTCCCGGGGCATCACCCAAACCGGAACTAAAAGCTTTAGTCCCGGCTGGTATTACCAATCGGGACTAAAGGTAAACCTTTAGTCCCGGTTGGTAATACCAGCCGGGACTAAAGATCCCTGCGCCGCGGATGACCGTTGGGCAGGAACCTTTAGTCCCGGTTGGTATTACCAACCGGGACTAAAGGGTCCTTTAGTCCCGGGGGCAAAAAATGCCAAGGCTAATGCCAAATTGAGACATCGTTCTAAAGTCTGTTCTCTAGTAGTGTGAGCTACTGTTTTGTAAAATAATATTCCAGAAATAATTACCATATGTTAAAAAAACTATTTCTGGAATTGTCCACTATATAGCATTATTGAGCCGCCAATGCTTTTTCTGGAATTGTCCACTATATAGCATTATTGAGCTTCCATATTCTCTTCTTGCAATGTGTATGTTCCTTGCCAAATGTTTTTCTACTTTTCCTGGGCTGTGTTGGCTTGCCCTTACAATGTAAGCTAGATATAAAGTGATTATTGCCTACCTGTTACTTAGATGGATTAATTCTCCATTATGTACTATTTCTTTGTTACTGATCTTTTATTATTAGTCTTGTACTCTTGACTCTTGATCTCTGTAAATGGTATTGCTCATTAATTTTTTTAAAGCAATCTGCTTTGGCCAGGCGCTAAATATGCTGTAATGGTAGGCACATAATTGAGGAAACAGTTTGTTTCCTTTTTATTGACTTTTGGACTTTAGTTCTTTGTATAACATTTTATTTGTGAATCTGTCACCTGCTTCATGTCATGTTCACTGAATTTCCTCCTATCTTATCTTTCACCAAAAAAATAAAAATCTTTGTGTGATATAGGAATCAAGTGGATCATCCAAGTTATGACGATAGATTGAGATACTTCAGTATATTGTTCGAGTCATTGCTCTCTTTCCAAACGGAGGAATCAAGAAACAAGTCAAAGAAACAGAAGTCTGCTATTGATCTTCCCAAAGCCCCGAAAGAAGTGGAGGGCCCTAAGGTTTCTGAGCTAAAGGCTAAGGCAGAAGCTGAGCAGGATGCTGTTCGTCGAATGAGGATGTGTCTCCGAGATATCTGTAACCGGTCTGCAGCTTACTCTTATTATAGAAGCAGACAGTTGTGATATTTCTAAATCATAAAATCTACCTTCTTAAATTTGGTTTGAAACACAAGTGCTTCTGTTGGTAGCTTTTTATTTATTTTTCCTTTATCCCTTGCAATCTCATCACTGTTGTTCAATTGACTTTTGAAACCTGATAGAGCTAATAGTGTGACTGCTTATCTTTTCAGCATTTTGTACAACAAAAGGTTCAATGTATTTCACTTCCCGGTATCAGAAGAGGAGGTGCCTGACTATCGATCAATAATCCACAAGCCCATGGATATGGCTACTGTCTTGCAGCGGGTGGACTCTGGACAGTACCTTACCAGGGCAGCATTTATGAAGGATATTGATCTCATTGTCTCAAATGAAAAGGTACATCTTTTTGGTGAACTTAGTTTCTTGATTCTTGACAGTACATTACAATTCAGTAATGAGAGTTGTGAGAATGACAGCTTAAATAATGCCGAACTTCCCCTTCTATGACCTATAGACTTACAATGGGGATGACTACAATGGATCTAGGATCGTCAGTAGAGCATGTGAACTCAGAGATGTGGTATCTTGTTTGTTCTCACTTTCTCCTATATTGGGTTCTCGAGAATGCCTCTACAGATTATCATTCTTATGTCTAATGAACCTCTTTTTGGCCAGGTCCAAGGTATGTTGTCACAGATGGACCCATCTTTGGTGTCCTTTTGTGATAAAATTGCTTCACAGGGGGGCCCACAGCAAGTTGTGGATGATGAAGATAACTCTATTCTTCAAGCAGCGCCTGTTGCTCAGCTGGTTTCTGGTACTAGATTAAGTGCAAGGCTTCGCAATGTACAACCAGAAGTAAATGTGTCACAAAGTTATGAAGTGCTAAAGCGGCAAAAGAAAAGTGCTGAAAATGAGCACAGTCAGTTTTCAAGATCTTAACTATAACCATTCATTTGCTTGTTAACTGTGATTGCAATAATTATGGAAAATGTTGATCTGTTGTTTCAGGCATGACCAAAGATGTGGTAGCTAGAGATGGAAAGTCTCCGGAAGATGTAGATGTGGTAGCTAGAGATGTAGATTACCTAGGTACTGCGCAGGAGGCCGGGCGCCGGAGCCTGTGTCGTCGGCGCGCGGGGGAGGGTGCCGGGTGCAGGGACGCCGGGGGGGCAGCCGCGGGAGCCTACGTCGTCGGCGCGCGGGGACGGGCGCCGGGTGCGGGCGAGACGAGTCCAGGCGGCGGGCCGCCCGTCCGGGAAGCGTGCCAGGCCTTGGGCGGGTCGGGTGCAGACGCAGGGGGGCTGTCGCAGTCGCGGCGTTGGCGGGCGTGGTTGGCGTGCGGGGGCGGTGTGACGGGGCGGCCGGCGGGCCAAACTTTGCCTGGTGGAGGCGGCTTCGGGCCCACGTGGCCGGCGGGGGGCGAGAGCAACTGCGGGCGAGCGCGCCGTGCGCTAGCACGGCGGGCGGGCCACTGAGCGGGGGCAAGCGCTGTAGGAAGGCGCGGCGGCGCGAGGAGGAACGGGCAGGGCGGGGGCCGGCGCTGGCAGCCGGCGTGTGAGGGAGCTGATGGGGAACGGGAAGTGTGCGTGCGTGCGTGAGTGAGTCCTCGCTGTGCCAGTTAAGTCTTCGGTCAGGCCTTTGGCGAGTGTCCGCGGATCCGACACTCGGCAAAGCCAGGATTTTTTTAAAAAAACATTAAAAATCTTTGCCGAGAGTCAAGCCTATAAGGCACTCGGCAAAGACTATACTTTGCCGAGTGCTAACCCTAGGACACTCGGCAAAGATATTTTAAAAAAAAACTTTTCTATTTCCTTTCCCTTTTCCTTAACCTTTTTTTTCCAAATTTGTTCCAATACACTTTGAAAATACATTGTCAAATTCACTCAACAATGCAAATTTGATGCTTCAGCGAAAAATAGACCATGATTTCATGTAGTTATAGCTCAAATTGCATTTATATAATTGCAATTAAAAATTAATAATTATCAAATGGATCCAAAAAATCACTTAAATTCAACATGACACGATCTTTGATGTCTATTGGCTATAGGGATGAAAACGGATCGGATACGAACGGATATCACTCATATTATATTTGTTTTCATATTTCTGTTCGGATTCGGATTCGGACACGGATAGCGTTCGGATACATATACGAATACGGATTGACTCGGTTACGGATACGAATAATGAGTATCGAATACGGTATGAATCGGATTCGGAGAAGGTCGGATACAAATATCTATTCGGATATTGAGTAAAAGCAGCATATATATATCATACGTGCGCAAACCATTACACCACTCTATGAGTCCATAATCCATCTAGATTAAGCCAAAAGACTAAAGAGTAAAGCAACAAATAAGATAAAGATACAGATACATCATACATCAAACATCATACAAGCACCAATCTTCGCGGCATGAGTAGAAATAGCCAAGCTCATGGCTTCATGGGTCTCATGGAGTCATGGTCATGGATTCAAGATCTACAATCCTTATATAGGCTATTTTTTCATTTAAGAAAGTTTGAACAAAATGTAGTTCAAATTTGTGACTAGTGTTTGATAAAACTTTCTCAAATGGGAAAATGAGCTATGTAACAATTGTAGATCTTGCTGAGATGATCAAACTTGGTATTCAGAGTTTTTTCATCTGAGGTCATTTAGTGTCTCATTTGAGCAAGTTTACCAAGTCAAATTTGGTCAAATAAAAAAACAACACTTTGACTCTAGTATTATGAACTCTAAATGACTTCAAATTAAAAAGTTTTGAATACCAAGTTTGTTAAACTCATCAAGATCTACAATTGTTGTTTTGGTCAACTTTCCATTTGAGATAGTTTGGACGGTTCAAATTTGTGATTTTTAAATTTCGATGCCTACAAACTAGTTTTCGGAACCCTAGATTGTCTCAAATTGAAAAGTTTTGAATACCAAGTTTGTTGATCTCATCAAGATCTACAATCCTTATATAGGCCATTTTTTCATTTGAGAAAGTTTGTATAAAATGTAGTTCAAATTTCACAAGTGTGTGACATAGTTTTAGAAAGTCTATATGAGATTCAAGAATTTGTGACTAGTGTTTGATAAAAATTTCTCAAATGGGAAAATGAGCTATGTAACAGTTGTAGATCTTGCTGAGATGATCAAACTTGGTATTCAGAGTTTTTTCATCTGAGGTCATTTAGTGTCTCATTTGAGCAAGTTTGACCAAGTTAAATTTGGTCAAACGAAAAAACAACACTTTGACTCTAGTATTATGAACTCTAAATGACTTCAAATTGAAAAGTTTTGAATACCAAGTTTGTTCAAATCATCAAGATCTACAATTGTTGTTTTGGTCAACTTTCCATTTGAGATAGTTTGGACGGTTCAAATTAGTGATTTTTAAATTTCGACGCCTATAAACTAGTTTTCGGAACCCTAGATTGTCTCAAATTGAAAAGTTTTGAATACCAAGTTTGTTCAGCTCATCAAGATATACAATCCTTATATATACCATTTTTTCATTTGAGAAAGTTTGAACAAAATGTAGTTCAAATTTCACAAGTGTGTGACATAGTTTTAGAAAGTCTATATGAGATTCAAGAATTTGTGACTAGTGTTCGATAAAACTTTCTCAAATGGAAAATAAGCTATGTAACAATTGTAGATCTTGCTGAGATGATCAAACTTGGTATTCAGAGTTTTTTCATCTGAGGTCATTTAGTGTCTCATTTGAGCAAGTTTGACCAAGTCAAATTTGGTCAAATGAAAAAACAACACTTTGACTCTAGTATTATGAACTCTAAATGACTTCAAATTGAAAAGTTTTGAATACCAAGTTTGTTCAACTCATCAAGATCTACAATTGTTGTTTTGGTCAACTTTCCATTTGAGATAGTTTGGACGGTTCAAATTTGTGATTTTTAAATTTCGACGCCTACAAACTAGTTTTCGGAACCCTAGATTGTCTCAAATTAAAAAGTTTTGAATACCAAGTTTGTTCAGCTCATCAAGATCTACAATCCTTATATAGGCCATTTTTTCATTTGAGAAAGTTTGAATAAAATGTAGTTCAAATTTCACAAGTGTGTGACATAGTTTTAGAAAGTCTATATGAGATTCAAGAATTTGCGACTAGTGTTTGATAAAAATTTCTCAAATGGGAAAATGAGCTATGTAACAGTTGTAGATCTTGCTGAGATGATCAAACTTGGTATTCGGAGTTTTTTCATCTGAGGTCATTTAGTGTCTCATTTGAGCAAGTTTGACCAAGTCAAATTTGGTCAAACGAAAAAACAACACTTTGACTCTAGTATTATGAACTCTAAATGACTTCAAATTGAAAAGTTTTAAATACCAAGTTTGTTAAACTCATCAAGATCTACAATTGTTGTTTTGGTCAACTTTCCATTTGAGATAGTTTGGACGGTTCAAATTTGTGATTTTTAAATTTCGATGCCTACAAACTAGTTTTCGGAACCCTAGATTGTCTCAAATTGAAAAGTTTTGAATACC